>NC_077234.1:214424510-215150135 GCF_027887165.1 Monodelphis domestica
GTACCTCTATAGGCATCTTTTTCTCTCTCCCTCACATCTGCTCACCAGTCCTGTGTCCACCCAAACCAGGTGGGTCCTGCCCCCTTTTCCAAATGCTGTGCTGGCATTTGAAAAATGTTGACAGACCAGCTCAGCAATCCAGGAGGGGGAGGGATGAACTTCCCTCCACACAATCCCCCCCTATGATCCTTTGAGTGACCAGTCTCCCCAATGGATCATTTAAACATACCTCTAAATATCTTCTAGCCAAAGGCACAGACAATATTGCTCTTTTTAGGAGGAAGTTATAATAGTTAGAGATAATAGGGAAATATGAGGAGAAAAATACAAAAATCTGATTGATAGATGTAATGACAAAAATGCCAATTAGGGGACAGTCCCCGTTGACATAAGAGTTTACATTAAGAATAACCCCCTTCTGTTCAGCTCATTATATCCCAAAGTTCATTCTGGATCTTTTGATACAGTGCGTGACTTCTTCAAGCATCTTACAGCATCTTCTCCAAAAGGATTCACTTTTCTTCATTCGGGATGTTGGTAAATTTCTTTTCCTGAAATTTCTCCAAAAAAATTTAAATCTTGGATTTTATATAATTACACAATCCCCCCTGAGGAGGGTGTTGACAAACACCAGCATCATCCTGGGATAGATGGCTGAGTTATGAGGTATATGAAACAATTTTCAAAAGAAAAACAACCCCAAAAATCCCAACTAAAAGGCAAAAATTAAATTCTGTATAAAAAGTACAGAAATGATAAAAAATAAAACTCTTATATGTATAAAATCCTGAGTAAAAAATAAACCTGTAATAGGTCCTTGAATCAGTAGCAAGGCCCTATTAAAGTGATTTAGTTCCCAAAAGCCTGTAAGACAATTGTAGTGATATAGTACTGTACCCATTTATAGCCAGAACTACAGAAAATTGCCAGACTGTAAGAGAGAAGGGATGAGGTTTTAGCAGCAAATGTGAAAAATCATTCCCTAGTTTAATATTATCTTCACTGTCAGGGATAGGGGGAGCCAGGATGATAGCCAAACTGAGGTACTTTTGTACCTGGGTACAGTAACTCTTCAGTTTATTCTACTCTTCTACCAGGATAAACTAGATTCTTGGTGACATTTTTGGACTCCCAACGTTTTCATCAAAGGTAGAGCATTTTTCTAGTTTTTCTCCTGCCAAATTTTGGAATGATGGTAATAATATCTCATCCAAGGTTGAAAGATTGGCTAAATCTAAAGAACATGTGACAAATGTTCATGATTTTATAGATATTTTACATGTCACAAAGCAGATCATGTGGATACTAATGCTTTTATTTTATTTTTTATTTGCTATTGTCATTAAATGGGCTCTTATAATTTTGGAGATTTTGGTATTTATTAGAATCTATATTAGTTCTTGTACTACTGTTTAAAAAAGAAAGAGTTACACACATAATAAACCCATTTTGAAGCTTCTAGGCTTCACAGGAAAAATCATTCCCACCTCCTGGATGAGATTATAACTAACTAAGTCACTCCTCACACCAATTCCTAGGGGGTTACGCCTACATGCTACAGTTCCTGCCGGCCATGCTGTGCTGAGCTCAGTGAGGGCAGGTAAGATTCTGCATCAGAGTCCCAGCAGGTTTTTCCACACTGGGGAAAGTCAGGCAGACACGATCCAGGGTAGCAGACTGGAAAAGAAAAACTGCCATTTCTCTGTCTCAGCCAAGGTGTGTTTCACATATGAAAATCTCCTTATACTTTCCTAATCACTAATCTAAAAACTGCTCTCAGAAGAGAATTAAGAACCCAAATTAAACTGATGTGGTTGCCAAGCTGTTATATTTAAAATTAATATATCTACCAGTTATTATTTTTCATGAATCTTATTAATAGAAAAGGTAGATAAGTATAGATTTAAATCTCTTTCTTACTCTAAGTTCTCAAACCACGTGCTTCTATTCTTTCTGTCTCTCCCTCACATCTGCCCTCCAGTCCCATATCCCTCTAAAAGGGCCAGGTGGGCCCTTCCTCCTTCCTTTTATTGACATTCTCAGATGTTGCACTGGCATTTGAAGAATGTTGACAGACCAGGTCAGCAATCCAGGAGGGGGAGGGGATGAACTTCCCTCCACACACTTTGAAAAATGGATAATAGATACATAGAATGCTTAAAGGTCACTCAGGTGAACTGAAAACATCCTTCTGAAGAAGGAGAACTGGGATTTTAAGGTTTTTCTTCCAGATTTTTACCAGACCGATGGAATGACTAGAGATTTTAATGTTGCAGCTTTTCAAAGCCTGATTTCATGCAGTACACATTTTCTAATAAAATATATTTTCCTTTTGGTTACATGAAATTGGTAAGATGATAAAAATCTTAATGGCAGGAAACCTTTCCCAACTGCTCTGAATTCCACTACTTTCCCCATGCTAATTTTTCCTATTTATCTTTGACTTTCCATCTTAGAATCAATACTATATATTATTTCGAAGGCAGAAGAGAAGTAAAGGCTGGGTAATTGGAGTTAAATACCTTGCTCAGGGTCACATAAACTAATAAGTGTCTTAGGACAGAGTTGAATTGGGGATCTCCTCTCTCCAAGACTGGCTCTCTATCCATGAGCCACCTAATTGCCCCTCCTATTTATCTTAATTTTAGCTTGTCTGTAAATACTTGTTGCTTCTTATCTCCAAATAAACTGAGTTCTTTGAGGGTAGGATGATTCTTTTGCATCTTTTTTTTTAATCACTAAATTGTCTGGTATATAGTAGGTGATTAATGCATGCTTATTTGACTAAAATGGAACATAGACCAGTTTTGATAAATTAATGATATATAGGCTCATGGCTTTATATTTTAAACCATAGAAGGGGCTGAGAGGAACCTAGACAGACAATTGGAGGCAGGCAATACCTGGCCCATACAGTAACCCAAGTTTGAGCATACTAGAAACTTGGGGCTGGTAGACTGACCTCTGAGTGCCACCTGCTGACTGACTCTGAGATTACACTGAGTGGTTCTTATAAACCACAGGTAGAAGTACAAAGGCAAAGATTCTCATCCACCTGTCTTTGTTAGTTCAATATCCATGTAAGGAATAGGTACCTAAGTAAAGGAGATGATTACCTGCAGGGCCATAGAAATATTTGCATCTATGCTAAAGAAACACTCAGGGATACAAAAGAACCTCACATAGATATCTTGCAGATTATCCACTCGATGGACATAACTTTTATCTCTCCACTCCCAGAATTTTAATTTATTATTTATTTTAAACATTGTTTTCTTCTTAGAATTTTGAGTTCCAAATTTTCCCTCTCCCACTCTGTTACACAGCTACTGAGAAGACAAGCACTGTAATAGCAATTTATAAATGTGAAATCATGCAAAACATTTCCATATTAGTGATATTTTTTTAGAAGGAAGAAAAATAAAATGAGAAAATACTTCAGTTAGCACTCAGAGCTCATGAGTTCTCCTTTTGGAAGTGGATAGCATTTTTTAGCATGAGTCTTTTGGAATTGTCATGCATTGTATAGATAAGAACAGTTAATTCTGAGTTGAACATTAAAATATTGCTGTTACTGTGCACAATGATCTCTTGGTTCTTTTCTCCTTTGCATTGGTTCATATAAATTTTCCCATGTTTTTCTAAAACCATCTCTTCATCATTTCCCAAAGTACAGTAGTAGCACACCATCACAGTCATATGCCAAAACTTCTTTTACCATTCTCCAAGTGATAAGCATTCCCTTGCTTTCTAATTCCTTGCCACTACAAAAAGAGCTACTATAAATATTTTTGTACATATAGATCTTTTTCTTTTATCTCTTTGGGATATACACTTCATAGTGCTAGATCACAGAATATGTAGTTTTATATGCCAAAACTTCTTTTACCATTCTCCAAGTGATAAGCATTCCCTTGCTTTCTAATTCCTTGCCACTACAAAAAGAGCTACTATAAATATTTTTGTACATATAGATCTTTTTCTTTTATCTCTTTGGGATATAGACTTCATAGTGCTAGATCACAGAATATGTAGTTTTATAGCCCTTTGGGCATAATCCCACACTTATATCCAGAATGACTGGATCAGTTTAGCACTCCACCACTAGCTTATTAGTATTCCTATTTTTCTCTTGTTCCCTCTAGCTTTTGTATTTTCTGATAGGGATGAGGTGGTACCTCAGGGTTTTTAAAATTCACATTTCTCTAATTGATAGATTTAGAGCTTTTCTCCACATGATTAATAAAGATGGCTTGGATTTCTTCTGAAAACTACCTATTTAGATCCTTTGGCCATTTATGAATTAGGGAATAGCTTTTATAAAAAAAATTGACTTTAAATTTGAGTTCATTAATCAGTACATATTTGAGAAATGTGGACCTTATCAGAGAAACTTGCTATAATTTTTTGTTATTACTTAATTGTTATAAGTAATAATAAGGGACTATATTGATTGGAAATTGATAACTAAAGATCAGGCAGTTATCTTCTTTCTTTTGTCTACCCTCCCTTCCTCCTGTTTCCTCCCTCTCTTCAGCCTCACTTTTCCTCCCCTCCCCCTTTCCTTCTTCTTCTGGTTTCTCTAAATCAACTCAGGAATGAGTTCATGATGTTTCAAATGAAATACTCATTCTCTTCTTTATCTTAAGTAAGGGGTTTATTTGGGGAAGACAGGAAAGGATAGGGAATGGAGGGGATTTCCCTAATACTACCATGAGTCTTAGATTAGAGGATGTTGGAATATAGTTCAATTGAGAGAAATGGCTGATAGGTCTGGAATTTCAGTCACTATCATCAACAGAGCAAGTCAGAGAGATATCTGGACTATTTTCCTCCTTTCTTCTACCTTCAAAGTCACAAGGCTACCTCCAGCTTGAGCCTCCAAAGTCCAAGAGAGAAAAAAACTCCTTTCTTTCCTGAAACAACAAGGCAACAAGGTAACCAGGGTTCAGTCAGCAGTTGGCTTTGTTCCAACTGTTTCTCTGGGTAACATTCCAAATAGAACACTCTCATTTGACTGACAGCTGCTCCAAACTCAGTTGTTACAAAATCATTCTCAATTTCTCTTCCACATTATCTATGGTACGTTTTAGCAAAATGTAGTTTCCTCGATTATTTCTCTTAACTAGGTCTCATATTTTTCTTTTTTTCTGAGGAGATGATTGCTTCTTTTGTCTTTTTTTTTTTAACTTCAACTGAAGCATGTTAGATTCTATTTGAGTCTTTTATTTTAACTCTATGTGTATTGTTCACTTTCATGTGTGTCTCTTCTAAACAACATATTGTATTCTGGTTTCTAATCCATTCTGCTATCTTCTGTTTTATGGGTGTAAAATTAAAAATTTAATTTCTAATAATAGAAATATGATATTTTATGAGGTTTATTAAATGATAATTAGAAACCAAGGAATAAAGGAGATGCAAAATGAAGACCATGTGCCCATGGCTGTTTAGCCATTTTTTAGTCAACCCCACTCACCACTGTCAATGCTGATTCTACATCAGAGAGAGGGAGCCACCAAAGCCCATGCCCTTTATCCGCTGTCTACAGGAAGTACATAATGACAGGAAATCAGTGGGCTCTTGGGATATGTAGTTCTTTTTTAGGGTAACAGATTTTCAATCATACATGGGTGAATGCATTCCATTCCCATTTACAGTTATGCTTACTAAGTATATATTTTCCTTCATCCCATTTTCTTGTTTCTTCTCTCTCTTTGTAGACTGTGCCCCCTCAAAAGTCTATTTTGCTTCTAACCAGTGCTTCTCTTAATCTGTCCAATTTTTTTTTATCAATTCCCTCTTTCTCTTGCATCCATTGTCTCCTATTTCTCTATTGGGTAAGTTACATTTCTATACACACCTGAATGTGTATCTATATTCTTAACTGAACCAATTCCAGTCAGAATGAGGTTCAAGCATTTTCAATTCCCTCCATCATTTTCACTTCAATTGTAAAAACTGTCCCTTACATGCCTGTTTTAAGTGAGAAAAATGTCCCTGTTTCCTCTCTTCTTTTTCTCCTAGTATTCCTCACTCTTTGTTTATTTTTTTGTTATCATTCCAATATAATTGACTTGTACCCATAGACTCTGTCTATATACATATCTTGTAACTGTCCCAATAAAGATAAACTACTTTGGTATCATATGTATCATCTTCATATACAGGACTATGAAGAGTTTAATTTTATTGAGTCCCTAATGACTATTTTTTATATTTACTTTTTATGGTTCTCTTGAGTTTTTTGTTTGAATTCCAAATTTTCTATTTAGCTTTGGTCTATTTATCAGGGGTTCCTAAGAGTTCTCTCTAAGTCCTCTTCTCCTTTAAAGTAAAAGCTGCTAAATCTTGTGTGATCCTCATTGTGGCTCCATGATATTTCCATTGTTGGGAAAGGAAAACACTGAGCTCTTTCAGGTCCTCCTCCAGACCTGAGAGTCTCTGAGAGTGTGTCTCTGCCAACTGCCAGAGACCAACTTCCAACTGCCAGAGAGAGTAATTGACCCAGAAAAACATTTATAACTGTCAACATTGAAATCAACATGATCTCACAGCTCTGCTTCAAACTTCAATTCTTTCTCAAACCAGCACTCTACTTTCCCCCCCAAACTAATAAGACAATACTTATTTTCTAATATCATCCTTATACCTGGGAGATTTGAAATTTGGCTACAATTTCCCTGGGAGCTTTCATTTTTGGATCTCTTTCAGGGGGATATTGGTATATTCTTTCAATTTCTCTTTTACCTTTTGTAGCTAAGATATTGAGGTGATTTTCTTTGATAATTTCTTGAAATATGAAGGGTAGGTTATTTCTTTGATGATGATTCTTTCAGATTGTCCAATAACTTAAAAATTTTTTCTCAATCTATTTTCCAGGTCAATTGTTTTCCCAAAATAAAATATTTCATATTTTCTTCCATTTTTTCCATTAGTTTGACTTTATTTTATTGCTTCTTGATGTTTCATGGATTCATTAGCTTCCACTTGCCCAATTATAATTTTTAAGAAATTATTTCCCTCAGTGAGCTTTTGTACCTTTTTTTTGTCATTTGGCCAATGCTGTTTTTATAAGGAATACTTTTCTTTAATGATTTTTTTATATCACCTTTTTCATTTGGCTAATTCTGCTTTTTCAAAAGGTCTTTTCTTTAGTGGATTTTTGTGCTCCTTTTAAAAGCTGCTAATCACCTTTTCATAATTTTCTTATATTACTCCCATTTTGACCATTTTCCCCTCTAACATCCTTATATCTTTCACTCTTCCAGAAATTCCTTTTGGGTTTAGGTATACTTAGCATTTTTCTGTGAGGCAGCTATTTTCACAGTGTTATGTTCTTCTGAGTCTATGTTTTGGTCTTCCCTGTCAATGAAAGTAGCTTTCTTAGGGTCACATTCTTTTTGTTGTTGTTGTTGTTGCTGCTCATTTTTCTAGCCCATTTTTTTATCTCAGACTTTTTGTTAAAGTTGGTTTTTGCTCACTTATGGGTAAGGAAGCATTGTCCCAAGTATTGGACTTTTCTGTGCTGCTTTTTTCTGAACTAATTCTGGAATTCTCCAAAATTCTGGTGCTTCCAAGGTGGTTTGATTCTGGGAGAGGTGTAGTCACTGCTCCCCTGGCCCATTCTCTGGTTCTCTGGTTTTTACATAGGAAATGTCCCTGGTTCCTTGCAACCACAAGTTATAGTGCTCCTTTTTTTTTTGTTTGGAGCTGTGAACAGGTCCCTTACTTCTTTGTGACTGACTTCTTTGAACTGTTCCCCAGACTGTGTATGAGTGTTAGAGTTGCCAATAGGTACCAGTTGTACCCAATGCCAGCAGAGGGTCTCTTTCTGACCCCTTACCTGAAGGGTTTCAGTTATAATGAATCATGAAGATATTAAAGATGTATTAAAAAGCTGACTCTAATGAGCAAAGTGTTCACAAACCAGACTTGTGGATATATTTCCAATACTTCACATGATTGATTTCTGAATCCTTAAATTAAATGGGACTTAAATTTTGTGGAACTTAAAATCTAACCTTTACTATTTTCTACAGTCCAGAAGGCTAGCATGAAATTTCTATAGCTCTTTGTTATGTCAAAGAAATACATTTAACATCTGGATAGTTGGTGCCAGTGTTCTGGAAGAAGTAGTTTTGATCAAAGTCAGGAAGCACCTTCCAAGGAGCTTCTTTCCTGGGCACCCTGCTGCTACTGTCCATTCCTTTATCTTGCAATTGGTTTGTCAATATTATGTTAATACTTCTTTTGTTTCACTTATTTGAGTGACATCCCACAAACCCCCCATCTTTGAAACCTATAATAAACAGTGAATCTTACTCATCCTGTTCTCTCTCTGACTCTGAAGTGCTGACATACTGATTACCATGCTAAATTTTTGTTGCCGTGTTCCTTATCTTTCTGCTCCTTTTATGGCTCACTCTCTCTAGTTCTTAATCTTCACCCATTTCTTCCGTAGTCTTCAACTTCCCTCCATAGGTGATTCAAATGCACTCACGAGAAATCTCTGTAAGAGCTAGACTCTACATTACCATTTCTGCCTTGAGAGCTCCTGAAGCTGCTGCTGTTGGAACCACTATTGTCACTACTATTTTGTGGGTACTGGATAAATTTCCATAATCAAACTCTTTAGTATTCTCAAACTGGAAAAATGTCTTTTTCTTACCTTTTGTTGGCTCTGTCACTCTAAAATTTGATTTGAGTTGTTTAGAGGGGAATATTGGAAGAGTTCATGTGGGTGACTGCCCCTAATCCATCATCTTGACTCCCTATGGACAGATATTTTATCTTCCTACCTGCTTAGTGAGAGATCACTGATCTTTTGTCTCCTCTCTGATGTTTTGTGTGCCTGAGAATAGAGTCCTTACCTCCTGTCTAGTCTATGACCTCCTGGTTATTAAAAGATGACTGTCTCATTTCTTGTCCATTCTGGACAGATTGCTTTCCTTTACTCCAGTTTGATCCTTAGTAAAGACATTTGCTTTGTTGACAATTCTATAGCCAATGCCCATCAAATTACAAATTAAGCTAAAATTGCCTGAGAATGTGTTTTGTGGTAAAATGACCTCTATCCTCCCCATCCACTAATTAAAAATGATTTTAGATTTAGACAATATGATTCTTCATTGGCTGAAACTTACTAAACAAAAAAGATGATTTTATTATTGAAAAAGGGAGAGATTAATTTATCAAGGACAAGTAAGTGACTATATCTCAAGCAAAATATCTAACAGAACAAATATATAGGCCCATCAAAAAGCTTCTAGAATTTGAAAAGGTAATAAATAAAGCACCTAAGTTTGCTCATAAATGAGAATGGAATCAGAGTGCTCCTCTTGAGTCAAACTGAACCTATTTTGACATGAGGCTACCTAAGCTTTTAACTCCAAGGAGGGAGATAAGGTAGAGAGAAAAGGTTAGAGCGAAAGAAAAGGGGGAAGAGGTAGAATGAGCAAGAGAGAGAAGGAAAGATATATATCTTCAATGAGGAAAGAGAAGAAGGGAGGGGAATGATATTAATCTCCCACCCTCCAAAAGGATTGGTGGGATTTTTATTAGATTATTATTTTTTATTAGATTATTCCACCCTAATTAGTCTAACAAAATCAAGAATATCTACACCCATACTTAAGGATTAAGTATCCAGGAGGATGGCCTATGATAGACATGTGCTAGCAAATGACAAATTAGAAACAGCTGACAGACCCCTGGGCTGTCCTAAGTCAAGCATAAGCTACCATTGGTACAGGTGAGACACAGGAAAGTGATGTAAAACTGTCTATATATTTCGTATCACTTCCTCTCTCCGGCCTCTTTTGTGGCAGAGAGGTGGCTGGAGGCAGCGTGCTGAGCCTTTAGGCAGCTTGGTGTGGCGGCAGGTATTGTCTGGTTTAGCAGTGAGTTTTCCTTGATACCATATTGGAGGAAGCCTAATAACCTAGTTTAGGTGAGACATCTTCTCTGAGCTCTTTTGGAGTTTAGGCTGATTTTTCCTCCTTTACTTTCCAAACACTATCCACTTAGAAGCCTCTAGTCTTCTTCAGAAACCTTGTGGCAGAGGACTTTGAACTCCCCTTGGCACAGGCCAGGTGGGTGAAATCCTATACCCTATCCCTCTCTCTTCTCTTTGATCTCTTCCCTCTATATTGATTAAACCACCATAGATTTCCAAACCAACTTGGGTATTTTATTTGGGATATCCCCTGGCAACCAAAAATCAAACTTAGATTAGGTCACAACCCTAAATTATCCTTACAGATCCTGAACAGAAACCAAAAAGTATTGCTTTTTTTCCCTGTGATTTTCATGACCAGGATGAGAGAGTGCCCTGATTTGTCTAAGTTAAGTTAAGTCAAGTATAATTACATTTCTTCTGACTTGAGTCTCTATAGTCTTCTTTTGAATACTTCCTGTCATCTGGAAGAAATACCATCTTTTTTTAGTTTTGAACTTTTATGTCAGATGGTAGGCTCAGCTGAGGCTCTGGGCCTTTTAATCTCTTCATGGTTCAGTGTAATATGGATTTATCCAACACTGATCATTTTTAACACATTAAATATGACTAAATTAAAACATAACATTTATATGCCAATTAAACCTTTGTACATGATTATCTTAAACCTTTTTTTTCTTTTTTCCTTCCTCCCACCAATTAATAATTTATTCTATCTCTTTCTCCCTTGCTATTGTTAATTTTTTTTTTAATCAAGGAGATCACACCCTAGGAACCACAGAAGGCTGGCATTTCAATCAAGCCACACCATCATTCTCATAAACAGGATGAACTTACAGTAGAAATTACTTTCTGTTGCCCATTGTCCTGAAAACTTCTGGTTGAATCTTAGTGAAGGCATAGTGAGTTATTACATTCTCTAATCCTCTCAGTTTTAAAAGATAGAAAATAGCAAGATGTAAGTTAATAAAAACTTGTAAGAATGGTTAGAAACGATAGACTTCTGATGCCCTAGTCTCTTGCCTTTATTCACACCACTCTAAGAGATCTGTACTAATCCCCTGATATTTTTTCACCAGCTTGCTTGATTTACCTATTTCCTTTACTACCATACATACTATTCACCTTGGACTCATAGCCTCAGATGTAATTACTTTAGTAACTCAGGCAATCTAAAAATAATTTTAAGTTAAAAATGATTAACACATTTAGCACATTGGGAAACTGACATTTACAGAGTGAAAAGGAGATATCACATTACAGAGACCGATAATGATAGTTGGAAGAGACACAAAATGGCTGAGATCCAAGAGGACTGGAGAAGACAGAGTAGTCAGTGATTGATTATGGTAAAGGAAAAGGGAAGAGACACTAAACAACTAGTATTCAAAAAGACCACAACATAGTATCCTATTCATTACTTCAGTTTTCCCTTCCGAGGAGCATTACCAATATCATTACGAATTTCTTCAAGCAAAAGTCTCCTCTTAGGTCCTTCTCTGCCATATCATTATTTCTAATGGTTCCACTATTCCTCTCAATGGATATTGCCCTTTCCAAAGTCAATCCATTTATTCAGGCTATCCTCTCTGCCTAGAGGGGATCCTCCCCATCCTTGGTATTTGCTGCAGTCCCTTTCTGGAGGAAAGAATCAAAACAAACATTACCTCTTCAGTGAAACCTTCCTGGATCCCAATCCTCCTCAGATGAAAGAGATATTTCCCTCCTCCAATTTTTAATAGTACATTCCTGAGAGTTCTCTTTTCTGCTTATTTTACTCTCCTTTTGTCTTTCAGTCTAACTCTCCCTTTGTCCTTGGATCTCTTTTGAGAAAGATCAGATTTTTTTTTTTATTTTTGCAATTCTCTTTTCCTAAGCCAGTACCCATAGATCTTAGCAGAGTACCCAGCACATAGGAGGTGTGTAATAAATGTTTATTGACTGACTGAGTGACTGGAGTTTTTGATAATTCCTTATTGAATTGAATTGGGCCCAACCAATATCATAAAAGGCAACAGAGGGAATTCAGGAAAAAAGGGAATGTTTAAAAGTTGGAAAGTAGACTTTAAGAGAGTGATTTGTGAAAACTAAATTCTGTGACAAGAATTTTTTACTTGGGGTCCATGGATATCCATGACTAGATTTCAGAATTTGTTTTTTTTTTTTAAATTGATAACTGTATTTCAGTGTAGTCTCCTTAGTAATCCCATGTATTTCATTCATTTAAAAACATTATTTTGAGAAGAGGTCCATTGACTTCATCAAACTACCAAAGGGGTCTGTGAAGTGAAGCAAGTTAAGAATCCCTAGAATGCTGGGCTTGGAGTCAGGAAGTTACCTTCCTGAATTCAAATCTGACTTCTGACATTTACTAACTGTATGATCCTGGGCAAATCACTGTTGGCCTCAGTTTCCTCCACTATAAAATGAGCTGGAGAAGGAAATGGCAAACCACTCCAGTATCTTTGCCAAGAAAACCCCAAATGGAATCACAAAGAGTTGGACAATGGACAAGCCTGAAATGACTGAACAGAAACAACCTCCTGACTTCAGGCTCAGCATTCTATCCACTGTCATCTAGCTGTTCTCTTATTTTAAATAGGGAATAATAATGCCTGTTTCTCACGCATCTAGCAGGAGTATGCCAAGAATTAGTTAGATAATGTTGGGGTAAAATATTTTCAATTCTTTAGGTGCAAAAATGCTCCCATGACATTTTATAAATGTAACATATTATTCACCTATGCTGCCTGATAAAATAGTTTTAAACTGCTGAAGTTAAAAGGGCATTCCATTTCCCTGTGCAAGGGTGAATTTATGAGCACTATAAAGGCCCCTGAAATCCCAAAGCTTTGCATATTATTCTTTTAGTGCACCTCAGCCTCAAGCTTTTAAGCCTTGAGAAAGCCTAGGAGGTAGATTTTGAATAAGGTATCATAAAATGTATCTTGTGCTTACCTCAAATAGCTAGTTTGCCCAGATGGGTTTTAAAATATCTGAGCTCAAGATGACCAACTTAGGAACATTGAATCAGCATATACATGCAGCTCACTTGATCCATTGAAATAAAAGTTTATATGTTATTGGAATAGTCTGGCTGTTGCAGTTTTATTTTAATTATTTTTTTTGAGATGGTAAATACTCTGGTGACTATTTTAAAGGAAGCTACATCTCATGGACTCTGATTAGAAGATATTAATTTTTAAAATGATCATTCTCTATCATTTGAATCATTAAAATCACCATGCTAAATACTTAGTCCCTGGCTCCAATGCTCTATTATCCTGGGTACTTTCCCATTTATAATAAAGATTAACTCTACACTGCCTTCATTTTCTTGCCATTGGCCCAGGAAGAATAGATGAAGGTTTAGTCTAATTATCAAGTCCCAGAGTCTACTGTTCTTTAAAATCTGACTCTTCTCTAATTTTGCCTGTCTGAAGGCCATAGTGAAAAACGGAGTTAGAGATTTGGAATGCTATTTCTTTAGAACTTTTAGTCTCTCTTCCCCATCCTTCCTCACTGCAAAGATACCTGAATACTTTTTGTTTTGACAGTGGGAGGTTGTCTTAAAGTTTTTTATATCTCCAGGAAATGATTCAGTGGCTCTCAAATACAGCAGAAATCAATAATCACAGTGCCTTTGAGCAAGAGTGGAAGAGAATGAGATTATTGTAAATCCCTTTTCATATTTAAAGCATTCTCAAAACACTTCATAAAATAAAGCCTGGATTACTCAAAACAATACCCTCACTCAGTGGGTAAATATAAAAGTAATTACAGAAAACTCTTTTTATCCAGAATAATTGGGAATAGGCTGTTTATACCATTTAATATTTTTGGCTAACTGAAAATTCTCAAAAAAACACATACAGTTTAACAATTTCCCCCATTGTAGAATAAGTGCAGAAAATATGAAAACACTACAGAATGAAAGTTAATCTATTTTGGGGGCAGGTAAGTGACTCAGTGGATAGAGAATCAGGTCTGGAAATGGGAAGTTCTGGGTTCAAATGTGACCTCAGACACTTCCTATCTTTATGACCTTGAGCAAGGTATTTAACTCCAATTGCCTAGCCCTTGCCATTTTTCTGCCTTGGAATTGATAGTATCAATTATAATATAGAAGGTAACAGTTTTTTTAAAAGTAAATTTAATCTATCTTGCGGACTGTGTCCTGGGATCATCATTATGAACATTAATTATCATTACTAATTAGTACAGAAAATTGTGCTACTTTGAACTTTTCAGTTAATTGGATTCTAGTTAAGTGAAAGTTTCTATTGTTTGATGACAGATCTTTTATGATCAAAGTATGCAAAATTGGAATCTCTTTGATTTGGAATAAAATTAAGAATTATATCTTAGCCAATTTCAGTTTTTCTCAAGGAATTCAAAATAATCTTTGTGCAAGATTGAGCCCTAGAATCCAGCTTGAAGTAGAGAGGGTTTTTAAAAATTTTTTTAAAAAGTTTATGAAAAGATCTAGATATAGAATGTGTATATGTGGGGAATATGAGTAAAAGAAAAGATTCAGCCAAGGTTACATTATAAAGAACAGAACTGACCTAAGATCACCTGCAGTATCAGATTATTGGTCTTCTGGATAAGGGATGTCCTGTAATGTCTTTATGAGAGTTGAATGGGAACAGCTATGTTGTCCTGGATACCCATCAGATCTCCTGAAGCAATGATTCTAAAATTCAGCCATTGAAGGGACTGACATCATGAGGCACTCAGCTGCCTAAGCTTTTCTATGAGGTGCACAATGGAAAAAATACCTGCTAGAGGAGTTTCTCTGTGGTACATTAAGAATCTCAGGGAGGTACAAACTAACTTTGGGGTGCCTCTGGTGATATTGGGTCAAGCTATCTCTGGAGACCTGAGGCAATTGTTCTAGATCCTATATTGTAGGGAAATAGTTTCACAATTTTTCAGATTACTAGCCCTATCAATAAAAGGAAAGCAAAAAATATATATATTTAAATACCTACTAAGTAGTGTAGGCACTGTACTAAGCGCTTTACAAATATAAAAAGACTATTGTGAAGATTTCATTTGATCCTCACAATTATCCTGTGAGAATGTTATTGTTGTTGTCAGTTTTTTTGGTTGTGTCTAACTCTCCATAACCTTATTTAGAAGTTGTTTTTTTTTCTCAAAGATACTGGAAAGGTTTCACATTCCTTCATTTTTTATAGATAGGGAAACTGAGATAAACAGAGTTGTGACTTGCTCAGGATCCCACAGCTAGTAAATGTCTGAGGCCACATTTAGACTTAAGTTGAATCTTCCTGACTTCAGGCCTGGAGCTCTAGCCACTGTGCCACCTACCATTTATATGAAGTAGGTGCTATTATTACTTCTATTATATTATTGAGAAAACTGAGGCAGAACTTAGGTGTTTTTCCCAGAATCTCACAGCTAGTGGGTCTGAAACTGAATTGAATTCATGTCTTCTTAATTCTAGACCCACATATACATATATGCATCCATGCATGCATTCATATACACACACATATATGTATGCTACATTATAATTTTATGCCTAAAAATGAGCAAAACCCCCAACATATGTTTTATAAATTATATACATATATTACTATATTGAAATAACTATATCACATGTACTATATGTATATGTACGTGTATATATGTATATGTGTTTATATAAACACATATGCATATGCTTGCATACAATTATTATTATCCAAAAGTGGGATGGGTTGCATTCTGGGGCAGCAGGTTCTACCACTTTGGCCATTTAAGGACAAAACCTGGATGAGCCCTGAGTCAAGTATATTATAGGAGGAATTTCTTTTATGCCAGACTACATGGCAGGTGAGGTTTCTTCTAGTTTACAAATTCTGAGTTCATCACAAAACATACAAAAAGTAGAATTAAAAAAAGATCAGGATGAATTAACAATATTTTAAGATTATCTATGTAATGATACAAAAACTGAGAGCAATTTAATTGAATACATTTCATTATATGTTAAAAAAATCTCTATGTCCTGAGAGACCTGGTAGACTTAAAATAATAATTTCTTGTTAGTACTTAATTATTCAGTTAGTTTGATTAGTGCAGAAAGCCAGGCAGGTGCATTTCTTTAATAGGTAAGTTTTTCCTGATGTCTTTTGTTCTTTTACATGATCACAGTATCCCAGTATCTCACTCCTTTCATATCCAGAGATCTACTTCATATAATAAAGTTTTTTAAGACAAAAAAAGTAGAGAGAAACTACAGCACAACTGATCAATGCATTGAAAATATATCTTAAAACACAGCATGACCAATCTGTAATATCTTGTGGACCTAGTATCTACATGAAGGAGTGGGTCCTCTCATATATTTTTATTTGTCATAGTTGGTCTTTAATTTTTGTTTCACTTTTGAATTTTTTTGGGGGGGTGTGTAGTTGGTCCCTTGATTAACATGATTGTAGTTATTCTGTATATTGTTTTCTTGGCTCCATTTACTTCACCCTGCATCTTTCCTTAGGCTATAAACCCAGTAATGTTGGCTCAGATGAAAAAACATAGACCTTTATTATATAGAAGCTTTATTTTGATAATTCTAAATTGCTTTCCAAAATGTTTGTACCACTTCACAACTCCACTAACAGTGTATTAGTGTGCATATCATTCCATAAACTTTCTAGCATTGAACATTGCTATTTTTGTCATCTTTGCCAATCTTCAAAGTGTGACATCAAACCTCAGAGTTGTTTTAGTTCACATTTCTCTCATTATTAGTGACTTGAAAAATTCTTTCATGTTGTGGCGGATGCTTTTCAAACTCTTTAAGAACTGTTTATTCATATCCTTTGAGTACTTGGCTATTGGAGAATAGTTAATATATGTTTACATATATAAATGTATCTTGTATATATTTACATGTATATAAATATATCTTGGATGTCAAACCATTATAAAAGAAATATTATACTAAAAAATTGATATTGAGATTTTCCCTCCTTTTGATGGTTTCCTTTCTTCCCGAAGTGAATTGATAGTCTATATAGAAACTTTTTGATTTCATAAAATCAAAATTATTTATTACCTCTTTTGTAATTGCCTCTTTCCCTTGTTTGGCTAAGAATACATATCATGTAGGTGACTTTTTTAGTTGAATGAAACAATGATTATGGATCAGAGAGCTTGAGTTGATATTTCACCTCAAAAGCTTACTATGTGTTGTTGGTCAAGTAACTTAACTTCTGTGACCTTCAGTTTCTCTATATGCAACATGAGAGTCAGGGTAATTGGCCTCAGGTTCCTAAAAGTTTTAATTTAGATCTATGATCCTGTGGAAAATGTATGATATTGCAATAAAAATAGTTTGTAGCATTTGGTGACTATCATACTTTTCAACAGAAGTAATTTTTATTATGTATATAGATGCTCACAGTATGAAATATCAAGACAATAAACAAAAGAGGATTGGTTCTCATTTCAACTTGGCAGAAAAAAATCAATATAAATTCATTCTTTTTCTTTCTTTGGTTTCACTCAGTGAATGGACTCTTATCTTAATTTATTATTCATGTTTGGATTTTTTTCACTGTTGTTTTTATTTTATCCTAAAATGAATAGAGAACAGCACAAATTTATTCTCTTTTTTGTGGGGGGGACAGGCTCATTTATGCATTTTAGGAAAATTGCTTTGTTAGATGTTTAGAGGATGTATAGGAATGGGGAGAGACATAAGGTGTTGAGGTTATTTGGAGACAATAGCTCAACAAATTTGAAGAACTTGAGTATGTGAATGGAGAAAAGGGGACTAGTATGACAGATAAAAAACCCTAAAAAGAAAAAAAATTATTTATATATGTGGGGAAAACAAAAAGCTAAGAGTGATAGTATAGTTTTGAACCTGGAATACTAGAAGGATGTTAGTGTCCTCATTAGAAATGGGGAAGGATGGAAGAAGAATGGGTTCATGAGAAAGACAATGTAATAATTTGTGATGCACATCACAAAATCCTCTATAACTCTTCTTTGGGTGCAATTCATATTGTCTCATTCAAAATGAAAAGGGAGGAGTGGGTTTCTTTCTATCTTTCAGGTCACCTCTACAGAGAGCGAACCTACCCTATGAAGGATATTGATGAGTTGACCTGGAGAGTCAGAGGTGGATATGTTTGTGGAAGTGGGGTGAAAGTCCACGCTATCAAAGACCTTGTATTATATTGAACAAGACAACATGTATATATGTATTTATATATATATATATATATATATATATATATATATATATATATATATATATATATATAAAACATAAATAAGGTGGCCTTTGGGGAATTGCACTTATTATTGGGGAGGTCAAGACAGGCTTCATGAAGAATATGGCTCTTGAACTAGGCTTGAAGGACACTGGAGATTCCTAGAAGTAGAGAAGAGGGAGCTCATTACAAGAATAGAGACAGCCAGTACAATGGCATCAGGAATGGAGTGCCATATAAAATGTACATTTCATAGCTTATTCCATTTATTCCAAGGGAACCAAAGGAGAATGTATTTGAGTCGGCACCATTCTGTAATCACTTCTGGCAATAGTACTAAAACTCATATTTGTTTGAAGTATGTTCAAAATATATAGCATATTTGCGATCTCTTTACATATCAAGATTAATGCCCTTTAAATAAATATAACATTATATATACACAATATATGACATATATTGTATATACTTAGCAATAAGATTTACATTAAAACTGAAATTGGGGAAAAAAGAATTAGAAATGATAGAATTATTGTTGTTGTCATTCAGTTGTTTTCAGTCATGTCCAATTCTCAGGGTCCTTATTGGGGCTTTCTTGGCAAAGGCACTGAAGTAGTTTGTCATTTCCTTCTTCAGTTCATTTTACAGATCAGAAAACTGAGGCAAACAAGGTTAAGTGACTTTTCTAGGGTCCCATAGCTGATAAATGTCTGAGGCCAGATTTTAACCAAGGAAGATGAGTCCTAGGACTGTAAGCCCATCACTCTATCCACTATACCACCTAACTGCTCATAGACTTATTTCTGAGTGTATTTTGTTCTAGAATAATAAAATGTAGAATTGAAAGGAACCAAGAATTTCACTTAGCCCAAACCCCTGTGGTTACCCCTTTAGAATATACTTCCAAAGTGGTCATCCAGTTTCTGTTTAACACCTCCAATGACGGGGAATTTTTAATTCTTCCATTCTAGGAGTCTAGAAAAGATATTTCTTACTAGACAGCTAATGGTATAGTGAAGTCAGTACTGGGTCTGAAGTCATAAAGACCTGAGTTCAAATCCAGTCTCAGAAACATTCTAACTTTGTGACCCTGGTCACTTATCCTCTACATGCCTCAATTTCCTCAGATGTAAGGAAAATAATAGCACTTACCTCTCAGTGTTGTTGTGAGAATCAAATGAAGTGATATTTGTGTTTAGCAGAGTGCCTGACACATAGTAGGATCTAATATAAATGCTTATTTCTTTTCCTCCCTTCTCTTACTGGAGGAAGATACATGGGCTTTCATCCAGCATGCCTGCAGACTTGATGAGTCCACAAGGCTCTTGGTTACATTTTCTTATTTTCTTTATTTCTCTCTCTAGCCTCCAGCATCAATGTGTCAGAGATGCCCAAGGAAGCTCTGAGGACCCATTTGGCAAAATAACACAGTATAGATTAAGGATGAATGAATAGCATGGAATTTAGAATCTGGAGGTCTATTATTTGGGAATGGCTGAAGATTATTTGGATAAACTAATAATAGGGCTAAAATGTGAGCTACAATGAGCAGGGGAGTGAAAGTAGCAGCTGCAGCATCACAAGATCAGGCTGAGATGAAAACAAGGGTGTTTGTGGTCTTTTCATCCAAGATGATTGAAGTATTCTCTCCATTTATCATTCAGCTCAACAGGATGCAAGGTCCACCCTTGAGAGCTAAATATAAATACGGATGGGAGTGGGATTTCTCATTGTGCTAGTTTCATGTTCTCTGCTCAGTATAATAGAAAGAACAATTTTATGGAATTACTGTATTTCCCTTTAGAAGTTATGGATAGTTCATGTTTTCATTTGGTTTACAACAACCATAACAGAAAGAAGAAATGACTAAGAAATTAGTAGAGACAGCATCATGTGAACAGGAAGTTTATCCATATCTTTTGGTATCTGGTTGGCCTAAAGATAAAGGACAGATGTGGAAATGGCATTGATGAAAGAAAAAACTCAGAATTGACATTCTCAATGGATGGGGATGGCACATTAAGCATTATATGACTGTGAGCATCAGTGATATCTATTACATATTCTCCTGTATCCTAACACTAGGAATTTAGAGGAGCAGATGAATGCCTTTGAAATTTTCTTTTGAGTTGTTTTCTGTTGCAATATAATGCCAAGATTTGAAAGAATTTCCTAAATTCCTTTCCCTGGAAAATTAATATAATTAACTAGCATTTTATAGTACCATAAGGGTTTCAGAAGTGTTTTTCAAGTATTGTCTCATTTTATCCTCACAATAGTCCTGAGATGTAGGTGCTGTTTTATCATCCTCATTTTATAGATGAGGAAACTGACGTAAATCTCTAGGGGTTAAACGACTTGCTTGGGGTCACAGCTAGTAAGTCTATTTGAACTCAGGTCCTTCTGACTCAACATACATCTCTTCTATCCATGGTGGCATCTACACTGCATGCAGGTTATTTGTAGTTCTTTTAGAACTAAGGAGCTCCAACTAGTAACTAGCATATGTGGTACCAGCTCCTGATTCATAGAATTGTAATATCATAGTTTTAGTGCTGGAAAAAGACCATACAGGCTATTTAGTCCAACTTCTTCATTTTATGAAAGAGATAACTGAGTTTTTGAGAGCCTTGTGGTTGTCTAAAGTCACTCAAGTATTTAGGTACAGTTTGAACCTAGTACTTCTGACTACAAAGCCATTGATCTTTATACTGTTTCATGTTGATATATCTTCAACAATGAACTTCACTCATGTAAGTCCAGAACTTTGCTTCTGTGTCATGGGTTGTAGACTAAAACATACACTGTATAGTTCAGGAAAATGGAAGAATAATGCCTATTTCTATTCTCCCAAACTCCAAGTCTACTGTCATTATCAGTCTGAAGTATTGGAAGATACCGCTCTTTCTTGTCAATTGGCTTCCAGATCCACCAAGGGGATAAAGTTAGTTTTGGCAAAGATTAATGTCTTCAGAGCCTGGATCAAAGTAAAAGGGTGAGGAATTAGTTGGGTTTTGAGGTATTGAGTAGGAGAGATGAAAGAATTAATTATGAAAGATGGTTTTTCTTTTCTTTCTTTCTCTTTCTTTCTTTCTTTCTTTCTTTCTTTCTTTCTTTCTTTCTTTCTTTCTTTCTTTCTTTCTTTCTTTTTTTGCAAGGTAGGAGGCTGGTACATTCATGGTGAGAATCTGTGCTTCTTTTGTGGGGCATAGAAGTTAGTAAAGGAGTGAGGCTATTCTTGTCTTTATCAACATTACTATCTATTAATCCAGCAGCATATATATATATATATATATATATATATATATATATATATATATATATATATATATATATATATATATATATATATATATTGGGCAAGTCAGGAAAAAGATGGTG
Source organism: Monodelphis domestica (assembly GCF_027887165.1). Taxonomy (NCBI): domain Eukaryota; kingdom Metazoa; phylum Chordata; class Mammalia; order Didelphimorphia; family Didelphidae; genus Monodelphis; species Monodelphis domestica. The sequence goes on from NC_077234.1 coordinate 214,446,081, forward strand.
AAGTCCTAGGCTGGTGGGAACCAAACTTGAGGCCAGAGTGCATTGGAGATTAGCTGAGGGATCCCCTCTCCATTCAGTTGTTCATCATGAGTAATGAGACCATGGGCAAATCCTTGGGAAAGCCCAGTGATCCCAGGTAAGTCATATTTCAACAACTGAGATGACAAACTATAGGCCTAGGGGTAGGGAACCTTAGTTTTATTCCTGCTTTGACATGAACTCTGGGCATCTTTTCCCTCCTCTGTTACATCAGGAGATTGAAGCGGATTCGATGGGGTAGTTTTTCAAGGGTGAGTTGGAATAATGCCATGTTTTCCAGCTCTAACAATATTTGAGACCAGCTTCAGTTTCCTTAAGAATTAAGTATATCTCCCTTTCTTTAAGAAAATCATTGTCTTTGAGGCCTCAGTTTTCCTCTCTGTAAGATGAAGGCATTAAACCTGATGGTCTCTAAAGCATTTACTACTTTTATCAAACTGTCATAATAATTTAAGAATATGTTTTGTGGGAGATTTGCATATGTTGACTGCAGGGATTATTATCTTTTCCTCCCCAGTAATCAGGGTTGGATATCATCTCAAAAATAAAAATGGCATTTGCCTCTTTTTATCACAATTTTGAATATGGGCAAGAAAAGGAGAAGGTTATGGACTTGTGATTTCATTGGAATGGGGATCTCCTGAGTGAGAAAATACCTTCCACTGATGCAGATTGGCAATTAATTGTCTCAGAGAGTTAATTGCTGTTAGTTAAGTGACTTTCCCAAAGACTTGCAACCAAAACAGAGACTTGAATCTCTTTCTCTAGCCATGATCTCATGCTGTCTCTCATCTGGATTACATAGTTAAAGCAGGAAGCTACTAGATAGTTCTCATCCTGTTTCTGGGGGTAGTCTCCTAAGTACTATCTATGGATTCTATAAGTGGAAACCACTATACAAAAGTTTAAAGTCTCTGTTTCCTCCCACAGATAGCCAACTGAAAACATTTTCCATGCTCATTTTTGTTAGGATGGAGGTTGTGGTCCTTTCCATAGACACAAACATTCCTGGTTATAATTCATATTTTACTTAAAAGCAGGGCATCATGAATCATAGGAATTTAAAATTTAGTGCTTTCAGTAGGGAACAAAAACTAGGGACCAAAACAGATCTCTGTTGATTAAGGAATGACTAAATAAGTAAAAGCATATGAATGTAATGTAATATTATTATTCTGTATGAGAAAATGAATATGATAAATGCAGAGAAGCTTGGGTCATGCATATAAACAAATGCAAAGAGAAGTAAAGAGAACCAGGAAAAAATATAAACTATGATTTCCACAATGTTTATGGGGGAAAAGAACAACAAAATGTTGAAACAGAATGTGAAATTATAATAACTAATCTCTGCCTCAGAGAAGAAACTTAAGAAGACACTTCCCTCCTTTGCAGGTTTAGGGGATAATGGATGTAGAACATTGTAGAAAGTCAAGATTTTTTTGTTTGTTGATTTCTCAAACTGCTTTTTTCTTTTAAAAAATTCTCCATTATGAAGGATGGCTCCTGGGGATGGGAAGACAAAAAAAATCAATAAAAAATTTCTATATTTTGATGGAATAAAAAAGTAGAATTTATTAGTCTATGCATACTAATTAACTAGGATAGTTTTTCCAAGTATTTAGATCTATTATCAATCCCTAGCTCTACTACCTCTGATTGGAAATCCATATTTTCCAGTAGAATATGCCCATATTTTCTCAACACCCTCACTCCTGCCAAACCTTTCATGTCCAATTTTGTAGCACTGATTCTTTCTGCAAAAGAGAGAGGTTATACAATCCTCCTAGAAATACTCCTGGCATATAGCATGAATGATCAATTGTTTTTAGCTGTAGAAGCTGCTTGATCAGAATGCTGGCTCATTTCCAAGCATAAATATTTGAGAATTCATTTTTAAAATTCAGCTTCTGAATATTTCAGAAGCTGAATTTAAAAAATGAATATGTATATATATATATATATATATATATATATATTCCTTGAAGGAATGGATATCTAGATCATTGAAGAGGAAAACCCAAATATTTATTTAAGCTGAGAAAACAAACCAACAAACCCTCTATCTGGGCCATTATCACTTCTAATCTTCTCTGAACCTGGATATAACAGGTGTTTACAAGCAAATCTTAGCCTTGCTTTCATCTCCCCCCAAATAAATGGAAATTAGTGTCCAGCATTTCAGAAATAGTCTGTCAAAATGACAGTGCTAGGAAGCTGCTTCATTATCAACACAGTAACTGTTTCTCCAAGATGAATTTTTCAGGTCTTTTGTTATGCATATATCCTGGTGTGACTATTAATTGCTGTCCCCTACTATATCTGTATTTTTGGAACCCATCCCTGGTCTTCATCTTTGGAGGCCCCTTTGGAAGTGAGAGGGACATACATGGTGATCTCTAGGTATTCAGAGAATTCCAAAATGGAAGTAAATCCCACTCCAAATAAATTAAAATTCCTTATTATCTCAGCTAATTCTATACCTTTGGGTTGTGATTTTTCTAAACCTTTTTTTCTTGCCTAAATGAATGAGGTTTTTGATATTTCTCCACCCCACTCCATCCTTTCACTTCCAGTTCACAGTTCTTTTTCTATAAGGAAGAGGCTTAACAAATCTCCCAAATGTATCCTTCTAGCTCATGGATAGAGTGCTAGATCTAGAGTCAGGAAGAGGTGAATGTGTGACCTTGGTCAAGTCACTTATCTTCTGGATTACCTGGCAAAAAGATCCACTGGATCCACCAGTGAAGGAAATGACAAACCATTCCAGTATCCTGGTCAAGAAAACCTCATGGAGGGCTATAATCCATAAGGTCATGAAAAATCAGACATGCTTCAACAACAATAAGAATTAATTTCTTGTCCCAGGCACTCTTTTAGATGCTAGGTCTACAAATGTTAAATGGAATAGTACTTGCTCTTTATACTCTTCTAGGGGGAAACAACATATACAGAGAAAAAATATAAAATACATTCAAAGTAAATAGAGAGTTATTTTCAAGGGAACAAAAGAGGAGAGGAGCATTTTTAAATGCCAGACACATTTAATATACCAGACACTGTGCTAAAGTCTTTTTTTTAATATTGTCTAATTTTTTCCTCATCATAACTGTGGGAGGTGGGAGGAGAGGGACCAGGATTAGGATAGACCTCTTGTAATGGGTGGTACCTGAACTGAGTCTTGGAGCTACTGAGTCTTGGATTTTTGTAAAGTGGAAAAGGGATGAAAATGCAGATTGTACAAAGTCAGGGAGAGAGGAGCTGTAATAGTATAATAATAATGATAATAGTAGTAATAATAATAACAAACAATGGAATATTACTGTTTAATTGTAAGTGGGCTACATAGACTTGGTCATAGAATATTTATTGAGTCATTCCAGTTGTATCCATTCTTCATGACCCCATTTGGGGTTTTCTTATCCGAAATGCTAGAGTGATTTGCTTTTTCCTTTTCCAGCTCATTTTACAGATGAGGAAATTGAAGCAAAAAGGTTTATGTGACTTGCCCAGTGTCACCCAGCTAATAGATGACTAAGACAAGATTTAAGTGTATGAGGTGGCCTATCGACTGTGTCACCTAGTTGTCATGTATTTATTTATACATATAAATAAAAATATATATCATAAATACAATGTAATTTTCTGGAAGAAAGACACTGGCAGCTGGGAGGATCAAGAAATGTCCATGTTGATGTACTTGAGCCAATTCTTGAAGGAAACGGGTTTACACAATACTTCCAGTTATGTGAAAAGGCATGGAATTGAATGGAGTACTGGACCATAGAGAGTATGAAGGGTATTAATGAATATGTTAGAAATCTGGAAAGATAAGTTGAATTAGATTGTGAAGAACCTTAAATGTCAGACAAGTGTATATTTGCTTCTAGATATAATAAAAGACTATTGGAGTTTATTAAGTATGATTACAATTACCCTTTAGGAAAAATGGAGGATGGATTAGAGTGGGGAGAAACTTAAGATGTAGCTCAATTAGGAGGCTATAACAATAGTCTATGCATCTCTGTTTCTTAGTTTTCTTATCTGTAAAATTAAAATGTTGGCTTCATTGTAGCTCTAATACTCATTGATGAATGATGGTGATTATGATGATGATGATGATAATTGCCCAAAGTTATTTGGGTAGCAAAGTGGGGAGCCACTTATTTTCTTATCACCAACTCAGTGCTCTTTTCTTTAACTTGAGCTGAAATTCTTTTAACTGCTTGTTAAAAATCAAGTTAGAGTGTCTATTTTTTCCTAATGTATTATGCTACAAGAAGTTCTTTGATGTTTAGATCAGTGAAGAGAAATCAAACATTCCTTTTGGAGTTAATGTGAAGAAAATGTAACAAAGAGGAGATCAGAAGGAGTGGATACCTAAGGTGCTATACATTTAGTAGAATGTCTTGCAGCTGGAAATGTTATGACAAACCCTGTAAAAAAAGATTTTTTTCATAAATCAAATATTTCTATTGTAAAAAGGTAAATTGCTAATAGTGAAGTAATTTGTCAGTTCATTTACTTAGCTTTGTTGTGATTTTCATAGTTAAAATGCAAATGAATTTTACAGTTTAGGTTTTATGGTTATTCCTTTTATTTCCTATCCTTATCCCTACTTTTTTGGCAAATAATTTTCTTTTAATCTATGATTTTTTTTTCAAAATAACATAATCACATATACACTAGGAAGTAACTCATTATGCACTACCCTTACTTTAATTAATATTAAGAGACTAAACCATTCATTTCATTCTTGATATTTTAGCAAAGACAATTCTTTGTGCACACTGATTGATAGATTAGAGCACCATAAAAATCGAGTATTCCTGATCCAAGGCCATCTCAATTTCACTGACTATTTGTTAACAAGTACATGAGCAAAAGCTCTTTCCCCCCAGTACTTGGTTTCATCTGCACCAGGATGTACTTAAACTGAGTTCCAGGAAATAATCATCCTCATGAAGCTGGCTCTAATATTCCCCTGTGTCCTTCTGAAAGTAACAAAGCAATTTCTGTTGGCTGATGCTTAGTGGCTTCCATTTCTGCTTCAAGGAGATGCCCGGGACTCTCTTTGTAGTTTATATGATGAAAAACACCATGGCAGTCGTGCTTCTATATGCAACTTCATTCCACTCTGAGCAGGAGGGACAGACATTTTTCCTACCCTCAAAATTATTTGTTATGTCACCTTCTACAGCTTTATAAGAACTTAGCCTAAAGAATTGGGTTACTTCAGTTAGAGAAAGAATTCTAACTCAGCCAGGGAAGAATGACCCATTTTACCATTTAATGATCTTTAGAAACATTATTTCTTTATAATAGTCTTTGTGTTTTACTTTGTTTTTCTCTAAGATGAAACAGGACTTGACTTCTCAAACTTTTGCTTGTATAAAGGGTAAGCAAGAATGGTTAAAATGTTGGGTTTCTGGAAGGATGAACATAATGGAATTTTTTGCTTTGAAATTTTTTGGGTGATTTTCAAATATCCTAATGATTTTGATACAAAAAAGAAATGAAATATGTTTTTATTGGATGAACATTGGTCCATAAAACATTCACAAATGTCAAATGTAATTGTAATTTTTAAAAGCAAAGGGTTTAAAATGTATATCTCCTGGATACCAAGAATGGCACACCAATCATATATCAGAAGAGAAGTATTTGTTTTTTTGAGAAGTGATGTTAAAAGTAACTATTACTATGAACCTATTGTTTTTAAATGGAATGAAATTTTGCATTTCTTGACAATAATGAATAAAGGTAGGGATTTTCAGTTACAAAAAACAATTTGGGTTATTACGTATAAAATATATTTATTCTAAAATAAAGTGGGACATATAAAAGGAGAAAAATAAGAACAAGTGTCCATGGATAGGGTCTAATTTAAAATCTGAACAATTAAAATAGTTGTTTCTTTCACCATTCTTGCAGAATTTTACATTTGAAAGGATGTTAGAAGTCATCTAGTCCTACAATCAACTGAATAGGAAACAATCCTAAGCAGGTGTGATCAGTTTCTGTCTAAAGACCTTTAGTGAGAGATATGTCAAAAATATTCATTAAGTATCTTCTATGTGCCAGGATCTGTGCTAAGTGCTGGGCATAGAAAGAGGTAAAAGTTGTAATTTCTGTTCTTAAGGGTGTACTAGCCAGGGTTCCTGATTCTCCACTAGTACAAAGGTAATAATCTATTCATGACCCAGTGAAGAAGCCATCCCACTGTTGGGTAGCCCTAATTGTTAAGAATTTTTCTATAATGGAAAATCAAAATTTGTCTCTCTGCTATTTCCTTCCACTACTCTTAGTTTTGCTCTTTGGGACCAAGAAGAATAAGTCTTAACCCACTTCCAATACTTAAAGACAGCAAACATCTTAAGCCTTCTCTTCTTCAGGATATCCAGCTCCTTTCAAACCATCTTCATATGACATCACTCTATGGACTTTTAGCTTCTTCATCTGTATACTTTCCAGATTATCATTGTCCTTCTTAAATCAGAATTCAATACAATATTTCAGATATTGTCTGAGCAAGGCAGAATAAAAGAACATCACCTCCATATTCCCTGAAGCTAATATGCCTCACAATGCAGCATAAGAGTGGATTAGATTTTTAACTGTCACACCATAACATTGACTCATTTTCAGTTTGTAGTCCACCCCAAATCCAAGATTTTTAAAATTAATACTTTATTTGATCATTTCCAAGCATTATTCATTAAAGACAAAGATCATTTTCTTTTCCTCCCCCCCCACCCCCCATAGCTAACGTGTGATTCCACTGGGTATCACATGTGTTCTTGATTGAAACCCATTGACATGTTGTTAGTATTTGCATTAGAGTGTTCGTTTAGAGTCTCTCCTCTGTCGTGTCCCCTCAACTGCTGTAGTTAGGCAGTTGCTTTTCCTTGGTGTTTCTACTCCCACAGTTCGTCCTCTGCTTATGGATAGTGTTTTTTCTCCTAGATCCCGGCAGATTGTTCAGGGACATAACACCACCACTAATGGAGAAGTCCATTATGTTCGATTATACCACAGTGTATTAGTCTCTGTGTACAATGTTCTCCTGGTTCTGCTCCTCTAGCTCTGCATCACTTCCTGGAGGTCGTTCCAGTCTCCATGGAATTCCTCCACTTTATTATTCCTTTTTGCACAATAGTATTCCATCACCAACATATACCACAATTTGTTCAGCCATTCCCCAATTGATGGGCATCCCCTTGTTTTCCAATTTTTGCCCACCACAAAGAGTGCAGCTATGAATATTCTTGTACAAGTCTTTTCCCCCATTATCAATTTGGTGTACAAACCCAACAGTGCTAGGGCTGGATTAAAGGGTAGACATTCTTTTATCACCCTTTGGGCATAGTTCCAAATTACCCTCCAGAATGGTTGGATCAATTGACAACTCCACCAGCAATGAATTAATGTCCCTACTTCGCCACATCCCCTCCAGCATTCATTACTTTCCTTTGCTATCATGTTAGCCAATCTGCTTGGTGTGAGGTGATACCTCAGAGTTGTTTTGATTTGCATCTCTCTGATTATAAGAGATTTAGAACACTTCTTCATGTGCTTATTAATAGTTTTGATTTCTTTATCTGAAAACTGCCTATCCATGTCCCTTGCCCATTTATCAATTGGAGAATGGCTTGATTTTTTGTACAGTTGATTTAGCTCTTTATAAATTTGAGTAATTAAACCTTTGTCAGAGGTTTCTATGAAGATTTTTTCCCAGTTTGTTGTTTCCCTTCTGATTTTAGTTACATTGGTTTTGTTTGTGCAAAAGCTTTTTAATTTGATGTAGTCAAAATTATTTATTTTACATTTTGTGATTCTTTCTATGTCTTGCTTGGTTTTAAAGTCTTTGCCCTCCCAAAGGTCTGACATGTATACTATACTGTGTTTACCCCATTTACTTATGGTTTCCTTCTTTATGTTTAAGTCACTCACCCATTTTGAATTTATCTTGGTGTAGGGTGTGAGGTGTTGATCTATTCCTAGTCTCTCCCAGACTGTCTTCCAATTTTCCCAGCAGTTTTTATCGAATAGTGGATTTTTGTCCCAAAACCTGGGATCTTTGGGTTTATCGTATACTGTCTTGCTGAGGTCGCTTGCCCCCAGTCTATTCCACTGCTCCTCCTTTCTGTCTCTTAGCCAGTACCAAATTGTTTTGATGACTGCTAATTTGTAATATAGTTTGAGGTCTGGGACTGCAAGGCCCCCATCATTTGTGGGGTTTTTTTCCTCATTATTTCCCTGGATATACTTGATCCTTTGTTATTCCAAATGAACTTTGTTATGGTTTTTTCTAAATCAGTAAAGAAATATTTAGGGAGTTCAATGGGTATGGCACTAAATAGATAAATAAGTTTGGGTAGGATGTTCATTTTTATTATATTGGCTCATTCTATCCATGAGCAGTTAATGTTTTTCCAATTGCTCAAGTCTAGTTTTAGTTGTGTGGAGGGTGTTTTGTAGTTGTGTTCATATAGTTCCTGTGTTTGTCTCCCTAGATAGATTCCTAGGTATTTTATTTTGTCTAAGGTGATTTTGAATGGGATTTCTCTTTCTAGTTTTTGCTGCTGAGCTGTGTTAGAGATATATAGAAATGCTGATGACTTATGCGGGTTTATTTTGTATCCTGCAACTTTGCTAAAGTTGTTGATTATTTCAATTAGATTTTTGGTTGAATCTCTAGGATTCTTTAAGTAGACCATCATGTCATCTGCAAAGAGTGATAACTTGGTCTTCTCCTTGCCTATTTTGATGCCTTCAATTTCTTTTTCTTCTCTAATTGCTACTGCTAGTGTTTCTAGTACAATGTCAAATAGTTGAGGTGATAATGGCCTTCTTTGTTTCACTCCTGATCTTATTGGGAATGCATCTAGTTTATCCCCATTGCAGATGATATTAGCTGATGGTTTTAGATATATACTGTTTATTATTTTTAGGAACGATCCTTCTATTCCTATGCTTTCTAGTGTTTTTAATAGGAATGGGTGTTGTATTTTATCAAAGGCTTTTTCTGCGTCTATTGAGATAATCATGTGGTTCTTGTTGGTTTGCTTGTTGATGTGGTCAATTATGTGGATGGTTTTCCTAATATTGAACCAGCCATGCATCCCTGGTATAAATCCTACTTGATCATGGTGGATGACCCTTCTGATCACTTGCTGGAGTCTTTTTGATAGTATCCTTTTTAAGATTTTTGCATCTATAATCGTTAGGGAGATTGGTCTATAATTTTCTTTCTCTGTTTTTGACCTGCCTGGTTTTGGAATCAGTACCATGTTTGTGTCATAAAAGGAGTTTGGTAGAACTCCCTCTTTGCTTATTATGTCAAATAGTTTGTATAGTATTGGGATTAACTGTTCTCTGAATGTTTGATAGAATTCACTTGTGAATCCATCAGGCCCTGGGGATTTTTTCTTAGGAAGTTCTTTGATGGCCTGTTGGATTTCATTTTCTGATATGGGATTATTTAAGAATTCTATTTCCTCTTCTGTTAGTCTAGGCAGTTTGTATTTTTGTATATATTCATCCATATCACCTAAATTGGTGTATTTATTGCCATATAATTGGGCAAAGTAATTTTTAATGATTGCCTTAATTTCCTCTTCATTGGAGGTGATGTCCCCCTTTTCATATTTGATGATGTTAATTTGCTTTTCTTCTTTCCTTTTTTTTAATTAGATTGACCAGTACTTTGTCTATTTTGTCTGTTTTTTCAAAGTACCAGCTTCTAGTCTTCTTTATTAGCTCAATAGTTCTGTCACTTTTGATTTTATTAATTTCTCCCTTAATTTTTAGGATTTCTAGTTTGGTTTTCTGCTGGGGGGTTTTAATTTGATCACTTTTGAGTTTTTTTATTTGCATTTCCAATTCATTGATCTCTGCTCTCCCTAGTTTGTTAATATATGCACTCAGCGATATGAATTCACCTCTGATTACTGCTTTGGCTGCATCCCAAAAGGTTTGAAAGGATGTCTCGCCATTGTCATTTTCCTTGATGAAATTATTAATTGTTTCTATGATTTCTTCTCTAACTAAACGATTTTGGAGTATCATATTGTTTAATTTCCAATTAGTTTTTGATTTGGTTTTCCATGTACCATTACTGATCATTATTTTTATTGCCTTGTGATCTGAAAAGGCTGCATTTATTATTTCTGCTTTTCTGCATTTGTATACCATGTTTCTGTGATCTAATGTATGGTCAATCTTTGTGAATGTGCCATGTGGTGCCCTGAAGGTGTATTCCTTTTTGTCCCTATTTATTTTTCTCCATATATCTATTAATTCTAATTTTTCTAAGATTTCATTCACTTCTTTTACCTCTTTCTTATTTATTTTTTGATTTGATTTATCTAAATTTGATAATGGTTGGTTCAAGTCTCACACTAATATGGTTTTACTGTCTATTTATTCCTTCAATTCTCCTCGTTTCTCCATTAGAAATTTGGGTGCTATATTATTTGGTGCATACATGTTGATTAGTGATATTTCCTCATTATCTAAAGTCCCTTTTAACAAAATATAATTACCTTCCCTATCCCTTTTGATCAGGTCTATTTTTGCTTTGGCTTTATCAGATATCATGATTGCCACTCCTGCCAGTTGAGGCCCAGATGGTCTTACTCCATCCTTTAATTCTGACCTTGTGGGTGTCTACCCGCCTCATGTGTGTTTCTTGAAGACAACATATGGTAGGGTTTTGGATTCTAATCCATTCTGCTATTTGTCTACATTTTATGGGTTAGTTCATCCCATTCATGTACAAAGTTATGATTGTCACTTGTGGACTCCCTGGCATTTTGATATCCTTCCCTAATTCTAACCTTTTTTCTTCAGCTCTAACTTTTGATCCAGTGATTTACTTTAAATCAGTTCCCCTTCTCCCCTCCCTTGATATGTTTCCCTTTCTAGTCCCTCCCTTTTTGTTCCCTCTCCCTCCCCCCTCTCCTTCCCTCCCTTTTTTTGTGTTCCCTCACCCCTACCCCCCTTGGTTTTCCCTTCTCCCTACCCTTGTTGGGTAAGATAGAATTCAAGATCCCAATGGATCTGGATGTTCTTCCTCCTCAGAGTTGATTTCCCTGAGAGTAAGGTTTAAGTAAAAACTCTTTTCCTCTCCTTCTTAAAGGAGTTTTCTTCCCCTCTCCTTCCCGTGTGAATCTTTGTGTGAAAAAGATTATTCTATTTGGTTTTTCTTTTCCCCCTATGTACACATTATGTTTTCCCCACATGTTAATATACATAGATTGATATAAATGTAGTCCTTATCGAAGAGAGTTTGAGTAAAAGAAAAAGATAACATTTTTCCTCCTTTTCCCTTTCCTTCATATTTACCTTTTCAGGTATTCCATGCTCTTTGTTTTTTAATATCGAACTTTCCACAGAGCTCTGGTCTTTTCATTGAAAAAAGTTGGAAATCTTCTATTTTGTTGAATGCCCATACTTTCCCTTGGAAGTATATAGTCAGTTTTGCTGGATAGCTGATTCTTGGTTGAAGGCCCAGCTCTCTTGCCTTTCTGAAAATCATGTTCCATGCCTTACAGTCATTCAGAGTGGAACTTGCAAGGTCTTGTGTGACCCTGATTGGCATTCCTTTATATCTAAATTGTCTTTTTCTGGCTTCTTGTAAGATTTTTTCTTTTGCTTGAAAGCTTTGGAATTTGGCAATTACATTCCTGGAGTTGTCTTTTGGGGATGTAGTGTAGAGGGTGTTCTGTGAACTCTTTCAGTGTCTCTATTGCCCTCTTGTTCTAGGATCTCTGGGCAATTTTCTTTGATTATATCTTATATTACGATGTCGAGTTTGCTGTTTATTTCTGGCTTTTCTGGTAGTCCAATTATTCTTAAATTGTCTCGTCTCCCTCTATTTTCCATGTCTATGACCTTGTCAGTGAGATATTTTATGTTCTCTTCTAATTTCTTGCTCTTTTGGCTTTGCTTAATTAATTCTTGCTCGTTGTCTTCCAGTTGCCTAATTCTGACCTTTAAAGCCTGGTTTTCCTTTTCAGTTTGGTCAAACCAGTTTTGTAGATGTTTGAATTTCTTTTGCATTATTTCCCACTTTTCCTCCCAGAAGGCTTCCATCTTTTTGATCACTTCCGATTCAAATTCTTCATGGGTTTGTGGAGAATTTCCATTTCCTTTGGAAGGTTTTGGAGCATTTGCTTGTGTTTCCTCTTCTATCTCCTCTGTATTTTGTATTTTTGCTCCATAAAATGTGTCCAAGGTTTCCCCCTTCTTCTTGTTTTTCTTGGAGTTTTGAGGCTTTTGTGCTTCTGTGCTGTTTGCCATCTCTGAGTGGGGAGGAATAGCTTTTCTTATCTCTGTCTGGTGTTCAGAGGCTTTAGCCCTAGGCAAATTGTCCATTCTCTGCAGCTGTTCTGTCTTCCTGAGGAAGCCAGGAATTGTTAGTGTTTCCCTGTTACTTCCCTCCTCAGTTCCCTCCCGATGCTTCTCTGTTGCCTTACTTCCATGCTCTGAGCCTGGCTTGGCACTCTCTGTGAGGTGTTTCAATGCCTTTGCCGACCAGAAGAGCCTGCACTCTGAGGGGGGAGGGGCCGGGCCTTCCCGGAGCTCCGAGGGCTCCTGATAGGATTAACTTCCGCTGGGTTGAACTGAGTATGCCCTGAGGCAGGGACCTTCTGTGAGACTCGGATGGAAGGATCCAGCCAGGGGGCTACAGGCTCCCCCCGTCTCTCTCTGTTTCCTTGCTGTCTGTGTTGGGTGCCTCCGCAATTGCATCAGGTTGTTTTCAGGAAGGGGCCTTCAGAATAGCCGGCCCTGAGGCTCTGAGGTTCCCTCTGCTGCCTCAGACTCAGCACTCTGGGTTGGGGGGGATGGGTCCTGGGACCTTCCTTCTGCCTACCCCTTAGGTCCGAGTGATCTTGGGTTCTGGCTTTTGGGGGGGGGGCGTTCCTTTTGATCCAGGTCCAGGAGGAGGGTTCCTGGGGTCTATGCTGTTGTTCATTTTGAATTTTGGTGCCCTAGGAGCATATAGTTTGAGATCGGTAAGGAAGGGTTTCCGGAGATCTGAACTTTAGCTTTCTCTAAGCCACCATCTTGACCGGAAGTCCAAGATTTTTTAATATGCTGTTTGACTATGCATCATCTTTGTGAATTTGTGACCATGTGTAAACATTTGTGAACATTTAACCATTCTTCTCTCTTATGAATCTGAATTTTAAACCTAACTCTAGGATTTTGCATTTATCACTTTTAAATTTCAGTTTATTATATTTAGTACATCAATCTTATCTGTTCAGCTTCTTCCTATCCTTTATCCCTTCTTTTCTTATCCTCCCTCTCCTGTCCTATAACTTTTTTCTCTAGGCATATGACATTTCTCAATAATTATAAAAAAGTCATCTACGTAGACTTAAAAACAATGTTCTGTAGTTCCTCTCCCCCTGATTATTTTAGTATGTCATCATCTAGATACTGACAATTTCACTGAGGGAAAACAAAACTCTCCCTTACCATCTCTTTTATTTATCTTGCATTTCATTTTTATGTTAACTGTTTTATTACATTCTTCACAGTCTGAAGATTATTTATTTTATACACACAAGAATAAGAAGCAAAATAAGAGTTGAATAGTTTGCTCTATCATCCACTAACATTATCTCAATATTCTGTCATTTCTCTTTAATTCCTTTTCTTGATGGTGTCTTTTTCTCAAGATGGAATGTGGAAACTGTATGATCTCTCCAGTTCTGAGCCAAGGGCCTTTTTATACTATTGACATTAACTCCATCTCTATAGGTTTTTTCTCCAATTGGTGATTTTCCTCCCAAGAACTCCATTTGAAGAAGCACCCATACAATTCAGATCCCTTGAAGCCCAAACCAGCCTGTGATTCTCAGACTCTTTTCATCTTTTTTTTCCTTACCTTACCCCTATGCAAATACCTTCTCTCCCATTGCCAAATGTTTCAGATCCTTTTTATGTACTTCTTTTTGTTTGCATTTATATTCCTAGTGCTTTGCACAATTTGTTTAATCTCTCTCTCTCTCTCTCTCTCTCTCTCTCTCTCTCTCTCTCTGTTTCTGCTTCTCTCTCTGCCTCTGCCTTTCTCTGTCTCTGTCTCTGTCCCTCCCTCTCCCTAATCTGTCCATGTCTGGACTATATTTATAGCTTTCTTAATATTCATTATAATTATGAACCAGTCATTTCATTTCTCTTGGATTCCCTTAATTTATTTTTTGAACAATGATAAATTTTGACTAGATCAGAGATTCTTAAATTGCTTTGTATTCTTAAAATTAGTGAGGACTTCTTTATATTCTTAAAAATTAATAAGGAGAGCTTTTATTAATGTTGGTTATATTTATCAAAACTTGCCATTTTAGAAATAAGAACTAATAATTCCTTAAAATTAGTAATTAATTTAAAATTAGTATTAAGCCCATTATGTTAACATGAATAACATTTTATGAAAATGGCAATAATTGTTATAAAATTTGTGAATAGAGTGGCATTTTTACATAATTTTTTAAGTCTCTTTAAACATTAGTTTAAAAAAAGACAGCTCTCTCTCTGTCTCTTGTTAGCAATTATTAGGGCTAATCTAATATGTTGTTCAGACTGGTATGACTGAATCCAGGACCTCAAAGACTCTTAGCAATTTTTGATTGAAGTCTTCATGATCTGAGATGTATATGTATAGTCACAGAGGCAATTTTGATAAGTTGGTGATTTGGGGTCTATCAATTGGAGTTGACTGGTGACAAGAGGAATTTCTATGTCAGAGAAGATAACCATGGACAAGATGATGAACCCAAACTTTGGCCTGACTTAACAGAAGGTAAAAACCCATAGAAAGTGTTTGGAAAGCAGAGAAACAACATGAAACATAAAATGTCTATATTTCTAGTATATTTCAAACTGCTTTATAATTCAATATTTAAGATTCAGGCAGCAAGGCAACAAGTATGTGCTAAGTACTTCTTATATGCACAGGGTCTTGACAGACTGTAAGGCTAGATTTAAAATACTGAATTACATACTTCTTGTCAGTCCATTTCGATGATTTTTGTTTGTTTAGCATATCCTTTGTGTACTGTAAACCTTAAAATTTCTTAGACTTATGAATGTTGGAAATTTCCCCATTGGGAAATCTCACACTGGAAAAAATTTCCTACTGATAGTAAGAACCCCCTTGGCATGGGAGGATCCTTCTCCTCCCTACTTGGGACTGCTTTAGGACAGAAACCTTTTGCTGAACAATGGAAAGGGCTTTGACCTATGCTTAAGCATAGAACAGGAAGTTCTTTGAGTCATGATTGATTTTAGAATTGATACAATAGAGATATTTGGAATGACAGAACCAGGTCTTGGAACTTCTAATCTCCACCCTACTCAGGGTAACAGGATTTAGGAAGGGCTGTAGCAAAAGGATCAAGATTTAATTATTTGAGAATATGACCTTCAACAGACATGTGCAAAGCCACAGACCTCTGGGAGGCCCTGGGTTAAGCTAGAGCCACCATTGGCACAGGGAAGACATGGACAGTGATTGGTAGATGTGAGAACTGAGGGGAGGGAACTTAGATGGTTTCCTTAAAGATAGCGGGGTCTGAGGACTGGGGAGTTTGAGAGGTTTTGCTCTGAGAGGTTGTGCTCTGAGAAGTTTTGCTCTGAAGGAGGCTGGAGGTGGAGGCCTCTGAGACTGTTTCTCCATTTTGGTCACATGAGTGATAGGGACTGATCTCTTTTCTTTGCCTCAGCTATCTAAGGGCTTGGGCCTTTTGGCCCAGCCAAAACAGAGGGGGTATTTAAGCCCTATTCCCTTCTCTCCCCTTCTCTCTCTCTCTCTCTCTCTCTCTCTCTCTCTCTCTCTCTCTCTCTCTCTCTCTCTCTCATACCTTTCTTCCTCCTGTTTGTAATTAAAAACTCCATAAAACGTTAACAGCTGACTTGAGTTTTCATTTAGGAATTACATAGCTGAATTCCTTGGTGACCTTAAATTAATATATATCAGTCTTTTAAAGTGCTTTCCTTGTCACAGTAGAGAAAATAAATAACAGTCCCATACCTGATTCATATTGTACGTTGAATACCTTTTTACTGCCTACATTGAGGAAACTTTCAATATGAACCAAACTTAAGCTTTAAGTAATTCCTCCTCCCCCCCTCCCCCACCCCAGAGGTATCAGGGTAAGAGTATACTAAACCAAAGAGTTATGGGGAAATTGTCTGATCCTTCTTTTAAGTTGCCAAGTTCCCCTACAATTCAAGGCAGTTTTTTTCTGCATGAATGGGTCCAGAGCTGAGAGGGGCCCCTTAGTGGATAGAGTCAGTATGGGTAAAACCATTGGTTCATGGACAAGAATCACATAGAAAGACATGGCAAGACTGGATTGTGATCTACATCAGTATATGACACCAATGGGATAACAGGTCCATTGAAGTATCAATATTTACTTTGGATCTGCAATTATGAGGTGGAAAAATGGAGGCTATTGAGACAAATAATCATAGGAGAGAAGATAAAGGCAGACAGAAGAAAAGGGAAAATAAATATACAATAAGCTTTCAGTTCGGGATTTTTCAAGGACAGCTTTTTGTCAAAGACAGTGTTATGGAAATGCATTCTTTTACTTTTATTACATTTTTACAAAACAAACTCTTTCCCTGGCAAATGCCATAAGCAACTAGGATAATAAAGAAACTCCAAAAGAATTTTACATCACACCTTCATGATAAAAGTGCTAAAAGCTAATAAGAACAGATGTCAATATTACCTGCTCCAAAGGGGTAAAGACAAAATTGAGGGAAAAAATAGCAGTCATATTTTTATTGCTTCAAATCAGCTCTTTGTACTAAAAATGTGAACTCAATGTGAATTTTTAATTAAGCCAGGATCATAAAGTGCCTAATGCTTAATATATCTTTGACCACATAATGGGTTTTGGCATGACAAAAAGACTTTGCTTAGGCAATAAAGGTATAAGTTGATTAATAAGTAATGCAGCCTCACCATTCCTTTTATTTATTTTTTAACACTTACCTTATGTCTTAGACCAGATGGTTTTGAGGCAGAAGAGTGGTAAGGGCTAGGGCAATTGGAGGTAAATAAATTGCCCAAGGTTACATGGCTAGGAAGTGTCTGAGGTCTATTCATTGTGCTGCCTAGTTGGCCCTCAGCATTCCTTTTAAAAGAAGACCTAAGAGGTTTACAACCAAAATGACCAAAAATTCTCTGTCCCACACAAGAGTACACACACACACACGCACACACACACACACACACACTCACACTCACACACACACATACTCACACAGAATTTATCAAGGGTAAGAAAAACAAACTTTCAGTAGAGTTTGGCCAAATGTAACTGAAGATGATCAAATCAGTATAATACAATGGAAATAATGCTGAACTTGGAATTATGACACTTACATTTGGATCCTGACTCTGCCACTTACTACCTGTATGACCTGAGACAAGTCATTTCTCTTCAAGTTTCAGTTTCAAAATCTAGAAAAATGAAGGGTTTGGACAAGATGAAATTTAAGATTCCTTCTAGTTCGAGTCTTTTGTAGGTTCTTATAATTCCTTCCTTGTGGTAAACTTGTTTCAGTAAGACAATACGGCTAGAAGATATCTTTGAGCTCTACTCTCAGGTTCTAGGCTAAGGAATTAGTGAGTGTTTAGGTCTTGTGGATCCAATTTATTTAAACAATGGAACGAATCAGACTCTCATGTATTCATTACCCATGATACTTTGCCTTTCTTCATCACAGACATTGCCAGGTGGCTGTACTATGCTCTGAATATGTGCCAAAAGGGAAAGTTATTAAGGAAATTCATTAATAGCTTGGAAACAGCCTACTTGAAGGAGCACTGAAGTGATGAGAAATATTCTATAAATATAAACTTGATATATTGTACACTTTATATATAATGTTCTATGTCCCAGTCTGGGATTTAGTTTTCATGCCAACTGCATTCACTAATTCTTAATAATTGGTTATTTTAAAGTGTCTGATTTAATTATTATGATGCATTATATTTCACCATGAAATGTGTCCCCCAAAGTGGGAAGGAAGCAGAATATGGCGGAAAGAGAACTAGGTAGGAAATCTGAAGACCTGGGTTCAGATTCTGGGTCTACTCCTAATTAGCAGTGTAACCTCAGAAAAGTCAATTGCTTCTCTTGGGGCTGTTTCTGCATTTGCACAATAACAGTTGGATTAATTGATATCTAATATTTTTTTCTAGCTCTCAGAATTTGATGACTATACTTTTATGTTCACATCAAGAATAGATGCTAAACATTGGAACAGTCTACCAAAATTTTCAAAATTAAACTTCTCTGGATCTGTTTCCTTCTCTGAAAGGTTAAAGAAATGGGCTAGATGACCTCTGAGGCCTCTTTTAGTTTTTAAATTATTTCTCCATAACAACTTCCCTGGGAAAATGAGCCACAAGGCAAAATAAATCATGAGCAAAATTTACTATTGTGAATTTCAAAACCACTCCGCCCTATTCAAACTATTCTTTAGAAGATGGAATTTAGCTATTTCCTGATCAATAACAATAGAGATACTTGGAATAACAGAATCAGGTCTTGGAAACTACATTCTCCACCCTACTCAGTATAACAAGATTAGGAAGGGCTGCAGCAAACTCAAGATTTAATTATTTGAGAATATGGCCTTCAACAGACATGTGCAAAAAAGGACAGATCTCTGGGCGGTCCTAGGTCAAGCTAGAGCCACCATTGGCACATGCGAGATGCAGGAAGTGAGGTAGAGAACTGCCTCTGGAGTTCTCGGGACTTCCTGTGAGGAGGGCTAGAGTTAGTTGGAGGCTGGTGCTTGGAGTTGGAGGAGCCCTGTGGACTGCTTTCCTTCAGATTGGTCACGTGAGTGATAAGGACTAATCCCTTTCCTTGCCTTGGCTATCCAAGGCCTTAAAGCCTTAAACCTTTGGCTCAGCCTGAGCCAGAGTGGGTCTGGATTAAACTTCTTTCCTTCTCTCCCTTCTCTCTCTCTCTCTCTCTCTCTCTCTCTCTCTCTCTCTCTCTCTCTCTCTCTCTCTCTCTCCCTCTAATACTTCCTTCCTCCTGTTTGTAATTAAAACACTATAAAAATTTGGCAGCTGACTTGAGTGTTTCATTTTGGAGTTACATAAATGAATTCCTTGGTGACCTTAAATTAATATATATCAGTCTTTTAAAGTGATTTTAATATCACACTATCTAGCAAGGGTATTCATTAGAGCTTGGAGCCAACCTCATTGAGCATTTCCATTGGTCCTTCCCCCTTTACTCCAGAAGCCAATACCATCCCTTAGGAGAAGGAGTGGTGGAAATGTTCCCTCAGTTAAGGCTGGCATATCCTGCTCACACACTAGGTATGCCAAATTGACTAAATTTGTTTGTAGTAATCTAAAAAGCATGTATTTATTCAGCACCTTCTAAGGACCCAAGAGTGGGAAGTATAAAAATAAATGACAAGGTCCCTAACTATAAAGAACTTGTGGTTTAGTTGAAAGTGTTCAACCAAGAAGAAGTAGGCAGGGAAACTGACTTCAGCAGTATAGGGGGCTTCCCAAAGAATAAACTTCCTCTTTCACTGAAGATTAGTACTTTCTATACAACTAGTGGACTTACAAAATTGTCTATTGAAATGGTTCCCATTTTTGTTCCATGAATCCATTCAATAACAACATAAAACCTCTAGGGTAATTTAAGGATACTACTGATAATATTTTTTTTACAATTATTTATTGCTTAAGGAACCATTAAAGAATTTTTTTATTGTGAACTTATTGGATCATGGTTTTGAACCCACTCCAATATCTTTGCCAACAAAACCCAGTGGATAGCTGTAGTCCATGGAGTCATGGAGAGTTGAACCTGACTGAATGACTGAGCAACAGAAACAAATTTTGAAGTCCTTTGGTATAAAGCTCTTCACACTCTAGCCCTTTCCTATCTTTTCAATCTCTTTACATTGTACTCCTTTCTGCACATTCTACAGTCCAGCTACACTGTTCTATTACTGTTTCTTTTTAAAAAATTAAAAAAATTCAAAACCCTTATTTTCCATCTTAGAACTCAAACTATGTATTGGTTCTAAGGCAGAAGAACAATAAGGGGTATGTAATGGGGGGTAAGTGACTTGCCCAGGGTCATACAGCTGAACTGTCTGAGATCAGATTTGAACCTGGGACCTCCTATCACCAGACCTGATTCTCTCTCCATTGAGCCATCTAGCTGCTCTTTATTCTTGACTGAAATGTTCTTTCTCATCTTTCTTTTGATTCTTTTTAAGATTCATCTCGAGTACCATTTCCTTAGGAAGCCTTTTCAGTCCATCCAGCTGCTAATACCCTCTGATACAGTCTTAATCTATCCTTTATATAATGTATATATAAATAAAATAAATAAGTTATTTACATATTATCCATCTAATTCATATTTGAGTCCCTTGATGGTCAGGATTATTTTTGCCTTTTTTTCTGTCCCTAAAGCTTATCATAGTACCTAACACAGGGTAACACTTACTAAATCGTGTTAATTGAGTGATTCATCTGCCTATTCTTTCTCCTAGGGTAGCAAGCATTGACTTCTCTACTACATTAATGTCTTCCTTCCTCAAACCACCATAAGTCATGCTGCAATATGCTGGAACAAGAAGAGGCTAGAGAATATATTGTTTTATTTGATTATTCTTTTAAAAGAGGGAAGGAGCAGGACTGGTCCTCTCTCCATAAGAATATCATATATAATCAGCTTAGAGTCAAACTAATCAAAATTTTAATCTTCATCCAGAAGAGGGAGAATAGGAAGATTCAGAGTAAGATCTTCTGTTGGCAGATATCCATGATAAGTGTGTGTGTTAGGGAGAGAAAGGATGTGCCCATCTCCTATCTCCAGGAGTGTGCTCTCAAGTATTTCCCCTGCCAGACTCCTGCTGGGTCAGAAATTCCCATTGATGTTTTCATTCCTTGGCAAGAAGGTAACAGGTTGCCTAAGAGGAGCCATAATTATTAGGGGACTCTTAAATAGTTCAGGCTCACTAATGCATCAATATGAATTAAGCCCTAGGCAATGTGGCATAGGAAGACTTTGCTTTGATTAGGAGTGATAAAGGAAGGGAAATATTTTAACTTTGGAACCTGACCCAGGAGAGCAAATCTAGAAGAATGAGCCTAGTTAGAGGTCCAGTAAGGTGGACATCCTGGAGTTATAGAATATTTAGAGTAGATGATAAGCAATGAAAGTCAGTGTAGAGAGAGTTACAAAGCAACTTTGCCATTTTCCCAATTTTTTCCCTCTAGAGCTCATTTTGATAGCTGACCTTTCCTCCTGACTGTCATGCTGTCATTGTATGTCAGGGAGCACAAGCTGTAGGCAACAGCTGGCTCAGTCTATTGTGCATTAGGGAGAGGAGAAGGAACTAAGAAAAGCTTCTCCCTGTCTTGAGTTGGGGTGAAAATGAGGACATTTGCTGAGGTATACTGACTTCCCTATTTCTCTTCAGTAGCTATCCTTACTAGGAAAGTCTAAGGAACATCTTTGCTGCACACTTTGAATAGAGAGCCTCATAGAGGTAACACATTGAGTCATCTCAGCACAGTCAGACAGAAGAGACCCTGCAGAGAAGCTTTGGGGGAGAACTAGACAGAAGCAATCCAATTCAGTTGATTTTGATTTGCCTCCTGGAAATGTCAGATTTGAAAGTTCATTGCATTTGTCAGCAAGAGATACACGTCTGTGTTAGATTGCATTTGAGCCCAGGCATACAGTACATCTGTTATTGTCCTGCTGCTGTAGGTCAGAGAAACACAAGGCTTTGGGTCCTGGGTACAATTTTGGAGCTTCCTTAGTACATGGAGGGAATAGAGAGAGAGAGAGAGAGAGAGAGAGAGAGAGAGAGAGAGAGAGAGAGAGAGAGAGAGAGGGAGGGAGAGAGAGAGAGAGTGTATGTGTGTGTGTGTTTGTAGTACATTTCCTAAGTGGCCAAGAAAGGACTTATATTATATAGTTTGGGTTTTGAACTGTAACAGACAAGCTTAAAAATGGATTCTAAACCTCAGTTAAAATTAACTGACTTTAGACAAATGACCCCAAATGAAATATGACATCATAAACATAAATGTAGTAAAACATTCACCTATGGTACATCCAAAGAGTGTCTCTTGCTTGTTGTATCCCTTAGGGGAAGTTGTGGGGTAGGGCACACTGAGCCCTGAATTTGGGAGTCAGAAAAACTAGGTTTAAGCTCCAGTTCTGCCTCTTACTAGCTGTGTGACTGGGCAAATCAGTTTTCCTTCCAGAGTCTTATTCTGGGTTTCTTCATTTAGAAAATGACAGCAATATTATCTGTACTTATCTTGGGGTTATTGTGAGGAAAGGGCAATGGAATAATGCATTCAGTTGAACAAATATTTTTAAAACTTCATTTCATGAAGCATTCAGGCCACACTCACTTCCCTCTCTCATCTTATCCCTCTCTAGACTTCTCCCCTTTTCCAGCGGCTTTGCCTAGTACCAGCCCCCTCCTTTCCTCCTTGTCCCCATACCTCCTTTCTAGCTCTCTTTCTATGTTATCTTCTTGGGGGAAAGGACTGTCTTTTCCCCCCCTTATATTTGAATCCCCAGAGTTTAACGCATTCAAGATACATAATCAGCTCTTAGTAAATCCTTGACCTGTCTACTTTGTGTCAGCAATGCACTTGGAGCTAGGAGCTAGGAGCTAGGACTGACAGCAAAGACCAAAGTGAATGAATTCTTACATTCTAGGAGCTTCTGTTCCACTTGGGGAGAATGTGACTTATATACATATAAGTAAATGCAAAAAATAACACACAACATTTTACAAAGTAATTTTAGGAGGGAAGGAGCATGACTACCTGGACGAATCAAGAAAAGTCATCTGTAATAAGGCAGAGGTGAGGAAGGAATGCATTTCAGATATGAAGGATTACCTTTGCAAAGGGATGGAAATTTATTTGGTATCATCAGCCTTGCTCTCATGGATTATTTATATGGAATATGAATAGAAAACATAAAATCTCTAGGTCTAAGACCTAGATACACTATATATCCTTAAAGAGACCACATAGGCTTTGCAATCACTTCTGTTTCCCAATTTCTTTTAGATGACTTAGTCATAAGCTTTTATTTTTTTTTTTTAACCAGAGCCTAGAACATGTTCTACACTCAAAATCCATGCTCATATTCTGTCTATATTTTCTCTTTGGTCATTTCTTATTAAGAATGTGCTGACTTGGAAATTTTGGGGTACCACAAGAGAGAAAAACATCTTGGAGCTAAAAATATCCATCATTAATGAAATGTTAGCAATGTGATTTGATTTGGAAATCATTTCTCTCTCTTTTTCCTTCATTCCTACAATCCCTGGTTTTTAGCGAAGTTGAAAGTCAACATGCTGTTTGAAGTCATTGTCTTCGATCTGAACAAGCCCTTTGAGAATGAATAGGCAGAGACTTAATGGGAGACATGTTAAATATTGAGAACCCACAATTCTGTAATAGAGATAGAATCAATATTTGCTGTTTTTTAAAGACACCATGAATTGTCTGTATAGGAGAATGATAAATAGGAGAATTTAAAAGAATCTACAGTAATGTGTTGTATTATTGTGAGACTGGTTTGGACATATATCCTAAGTTAAGGAATGGATAAGAATCAATTAATCTATCAATCAACAAGCATTTATTAAATACCTACTATGTATTGGGTAGTGTTGTAAAGGATAATTTAATTAAGCAACATCAGTTTATATTCATTGTTTAATGTCTCCCTAGAGCTATATATCTTGTGCATGTAACCCCATTAGATAAATCAGTATTTTAATGGCAAATTGTAAGGAATAATACCAATTATTGATTGAATAATTGTGTAAGATTCTAAAATTGTTTAAGATAAGTAATCAATACTAGTATTGTGAGCAAAATAAGAAGAAAAATCCCCTGAAGTGCCTTGGCAAGATCTCCTTGCTAAAGGGATTTTTCACATGCCTTCAGCATCCTGGAATATGTCTAGACTTTCCTGAAAACCTGGCAATTTATGATGTCTCAGTTAGTCACAGAATAACCTAGGCCCTTACCATATATGAAACAGAAGCTGCAAAATCTATTTCCATAAGAAAATAAGAGAAAACTTTACCTTTGTGAAGAGGGAAACCTCCTAGAAGATGAAATTCTGGTTGCTCCCTTGAGAAGAAATTTTCAGATGACCTCCTACCCTTTATGGTGTGAGTTTGCAACATCTGACTGTTTTGCATAGAATATAAATACTTGCCTTTTCCATCTCTCAGCATCTTGGGCCACACTTTTACCTGACTTTGTGATTTTCAGTTCTTAAAATAAACTATTAATTTAGAAGATTGTTTCTCAATATTTTTCTTTTACAGTATTCTAGTCTCTGGGAAGAAAAGAAATGAAATAGTGCCTGCCCTCAATGAGCTTCTATTCTATCAGGGGAGAGAACATATATTACATACATGCATACAATGGGGATCTAGGTAGTTTAGTGGATAGAGCATTGGGCTTGGAATCAAGAAGACTCATCTTCCTGAGTTCAAATCTTGCCTCAGACACTTAGTAGTGACTTTTCCAGTGTCACAAAGCTGATATTGCCCACTTCCTAGTGGGAAAATCACTTAACCCTGTTGACCTCAGTTTCCACATATGTAAAATGGATGGGAGAAGGAAGTGGCAAACCACTCCAATATCTTTGCCAAGAAAATCCCAAATGGAGTCACAAAGAGTCAGATAAGACTGAAACAACTCAACAAAAATAGCAACATATATACAGTGCTTTTTGGGGGGAGCATACCTGCTATTTCACTGGTACAGGGAGCTCTAATTGAGGAAACTACTTCTGCCAATGCAGTTTGGTATTTTTTCTGCAACTTAAATTCTAAGATTGTAGCCTGAGGGTATGGAAAGGTTTAGTGAGGAGTCACAAAGCAAGTATTTGTGTCAAGGGTAGGACTTGAACATAAAGTCTTTTGATTCTGAGGTCAGCTTTCTAACCATGATGCTATGCTGTCTTACCTACAAAATAAATACAAGGCAGTTTTGTGGGTGCTGATGTCATAGGCAAAAAAATTGAGAGAATTAAGACAGCAAGTGGTAGTGGAAATTGAGGTAATTGAGTGAACCATACTGACTCCATTTTGTGACTCAGTTCTGGAGCTAGCTCAGTTTCCTTTCTATTCAATTATAGGTCTCATTCAAATTCTGTTTTGTGGGAAAATTATTCAATCGAGAGAACTGGGAGAAAACCTTTTATTGCATTGTTTGAACCCAGCCTTGTGTGACTGGGAAGTTGAGCCACCTCTGTAAGCTGTTTAGAGACCCTTAACTAACTCCAACTAACTAAAGACCCTAGTGATGCTGACCAGAAATGCAGTCAGATCCAATGATAGATGCAAAGAATTTTCTCATCATCATTCCTTTCCAGTGATCTATCCATCTTATCTGAAAACTGACCCCATATTCATCAATCAGTTATTGTTTACATATTCCTTTGATTGTTTGCTGACACCTGGAGGGAGTGGGGCACTTCTTTTCTTTAATTCAGGAAACTATAGTTGTCTGCTCTCCCTTTCCCAACTTGGAAAGTCACTAATTCAATTATAAATCAGATTACCTAATGTTGCATTGTTTCCTTTGATTTAGTTTTTAATGTATAAAATCGATCTCCCTTTATATTCGGGGTCTAACCCTAAGCAGAGGAAAGGACTTGGTCCTGATTTATGGGGCTACTAGCATGCACTGCTTAATAAGCTGATATGCTCAGGTGATGGAATCTTTGTTTCCTCAGGCATTCCACCTATCACACAAATTAAACTTCCTGTATTGAACACTGGGGAATAAAGATGGGCCTAGACACTAGAAGACCAAGGTTCTTTTTCAACCTCTGCCAAGTAATTGGTTATTAAGTACCTACCAAGTGCTAATCACTGGGTATATAAAGACAAAAATGAGCCATTAATCAAATTTATGACTTTGGATGATGTTAATAATAGCTTATGTTTGTAGATAACTTAAAGGTGTACAAAATACTTTATATTTTATCTTTAAAAAAAACCCAACCCTATGATGTAGACACTATTTTTATCCCTCTTTTACTTATGAAGCTTAGATAGGTTAAATGACTTGTCTAGGGTCTCACAGAAAGGAAGTGACTGAGATGGCATTTGAATCTAGTTCTTCCTGACTCCTTGTCTAATGCTCTGTCCATTATACCATGCTGCTTTACTCCCTTTGTTTCAGTTTCCTTATCTGTAAAAAAAAAGGTATAATATTGCTCAAATTGTCTTATAGGCTTTATTCAGATCAGGTCAAAATAAGATAAAAGCCATTATAGAATTATTTTAATTATAACCAATATAGTTATTTAAGTTTTTTTTTAAGGATCTGTGATTTCATCAACATGATTACTCCCACAAATGCTTTGGATCACAATTCCTTCAAGTCTTAATAAAATATTTTTGGAAATTTCTATGGCTAAAAATGATTCATTTACCATGCTCAAAATATTTTAAAATAGTTCTTCTAGGTCTTTACTGAAAAGAGATAAAACACTTCCATCTTTCATAATTTACCTTCTGTATAATTTTCTTTTACCCCATATTTACCCTATATACCTAGAATCTTTGCTTTTCTCCCCTTCCTCTTTCCTGGGTCCTCCACTTACCAAGGCCCTTCTGGAACTTACCTCCATTTCCTTATCACTCTAACTTTTCTCTTTATTCATCCATCTGTAAAGTACACACACCTACTATTAAATATCCAATAAGTCAACATCTGCTCAATACAATTCTTTCCCCAATACTCTTCAGTTACTATGGAAACAGAAAACATTATAAAGGTACCACAGTGTCAGTAGGGGATGGGAAGCAAGGAAGAAGAAAGAAAAAACAAAAGAAGGAAAGATGGAAGGAAGGAAAGAAGAATAGAAAAGAAAGAAGGAAAATAGTAAAGGAAAGAAGGAAGGAAAATGAGAGGAGGAACACAGGAAGGATGGAAAATAAAGGAAGAAAGAAGGAAAGAGAAAGGAAGAAAAGATGAAAAAATACAGACAAGGCACATAAAGACAAGGGTAGGATTCTTTAAGTAGAGAAGTAGAATAAATCTTTTAGTGGATTTTGTACTTTACACATTCATTTGCTTCATTAATTTTAAATCTAATAATTTTCAGATTCATTAGGAGGTGAAAAAAGTCAGGACTTTATTGAAACTAAGACTCCATTAAGAAATGAATCTTTCCTATAATTCCTCCAGCATACATGTAGTTATAATCCAGAGGAGTTTAACATCACTTTCTCCCCCCACACTATATATATATATATATATATGTGTGTGTGTGTGTGTGTGTGTGTGTGTGTGTGTGTGTGTGTGTGTGTGTGTATTTATAGTCCAACAAGAGGACCCAAGTCTGAAAAAGGAGTACTGGAAATTGTTGGGACAGTGAATAGTGAAGAGACAAAATAGAAAATGTCTAATCAGCAATCTTATGAATTGTTTTATTTTCTTATGAAGTTTAAGTATCAGCCTCTTCAGAAAATGTAACAGAAATCTTAAATTAAGTTATTGAATCCTATTTTAAGTCATTAAAGTGTACTCACATAAGATTTTTGAGCCTTAGTGTTGTTGTTGTTTTTTAATTTATAAGCCTTAAACAATTTATTCCTAGGGTACTATCCCCACACCCAAACCCTATCTACCACTCATGACAAAACTTGTCCAGATTATATTCTTGGGTCCAGAGCACTAACTCCTAGTGGTAAATTTCCCCCAAAGGACTTCATTTTTGGGGAAGGCTCAGGTCAACCAACCTTCAACTAACTTGACCTTGACTTTTTATATTCCAGCATCATACCTCAGTTTCAGTGTCACCCTAGAATCTCTCTCAATTATCTAGGACCTCCTCACCCTGTATCCAATTCACAATGGCCTTTCACAGGGGAATATCCCTCTGCCATGCTGGTCCCTTTCTTTTTGTGGTTTTTAAAAATTATTTTGTGTCATGTACCACTTTGGTAGTTTGGTAAAACCTGTACATCCCTTCTAGAACCATATTTTTAACGAATTTAATAATCCCAGGGACCTCCACTTTGGGAAAGGATTCCGGCCAACTAACCTTATTCCTCTCCCACCTATGCTTCTGACTTAACAGATGTGTTAGTCTCCCAAATATGCCTCTGCCTAGGGAGTACCCTCACTTTCCTTCATCACTTTTCAGCTCCTTTTTGTGTGTCTTTCCTTCATTAGAAACCAAGCTCTTCGAGGCCATGGACTTTCTTTTTTTGCTTGCATTTGTATTCCCAATCTTTAGCATGATGTCTGGAACATAATGTTGTTGTTTTCTGTTTGTTTCAAAGAGGGCCAATGATGTTCTAGGGTAATGTATTAACTTGAGCATGAATTAGATTTAAGTGAAACAGAGTTGTTCAAAAGTCATCAGCTTCACTCTCTCTTCCCGACTGTTGAAGTCCATGTGGCAAGACAGAAGTCAAGATGGCAATGTCCTGGGATGCAATCAATGACCTTCAATGTCTAACCAAGGTCTAAGCTCCCAACAGTGCCTGCTTCCAATTCCTTTATGTCTGTTGAAACAAATTGTTCTCATCCGCCCTTTCTATCAGAAAAGTCTTCACATGCTTGGGATAGACATCCAGCTGGTTATCCTCATCCTGGTTTGGCCTGTCTGCTAAGATGGTTTTACTGGAGTGTGGCCTCTACATATGCTACAGCTTCTTGGAGCCCCAGTCAAGAGCCTGGTGAAAGGTAGAAAGCAAAAAGGTGATAAGCAGCTCTGAAAAAGGGTTGACAAGCCCTCATACCAGAAGTGCTAGTTCTCCCTGAACACCCCACACATGCTAGCATATAATATGCACTTTAATAAATGCTTCTGTCCTTTCTTCATTTAGAGCAGAGGGACCCCTTAGGAAGAAGAGGTAGATAGAGTGCCCAAGTCCTTTGAGTCCAGCAACAGTCACTAAATAGTCACAGAGAAGGTACAATTCCAAGTTAGATTCCAAGTCTTAAGAGGAGACTAGTTCTTGCCAGCAGAACTCCTTTCACATGACAAAACCAAACATAAAGGACTAGTAATGTGTTCTATTGAGCACCTCTTCACTTTGGTGATTAGGTGCCATATGTTACATGCAGATATTCTGGTCTGTTACATTGTAAGAGATAAAGTCTATGTTTTAATCCTGGGCTACTGATAGACCTTATCTAAAATATTTAAATCTAAACCAATCTTTCTGTTTCCACAAGCCACCACTGGTGGAAGAGTATGTGTCTCTTATGTAGGGTAAGGGGTAATCAAATAATATAAGCACAAATATCTTCTCTAGACTGAATAAGTATCTTCTAAGCCTAAATACAAAAACAAAATAGAACAAAAATAAACTAATTTTTCAAAAGTATAGTGATGCTGTTGTAATTAACAATTTAATGTTTTTACAATCTACTTTCATTAATTTTTTTTTGTTTTGCATAGCTTCTTCATTAAATATACATGTACAGAGAGATAGATATATTACACAACTGCTATCAAATAGGAGAGAAGGGATGTCTGTTAATTGCTTTGTTAAGAAGGGATTTGGTTTAGCCCAGGGTGGCTTTTTTTAATCATTTTGTGTCATGGACCCCTTTGGTAGTTTGGTAAAACCTGCACATCCCTTTTAGAACCCTATTTTTAATGAATTTAATAAAATACAGGATATAAGATAAAATGAGATTTCTAGGAGAATGAAATAGCCTAAAAGATAATTATTTAAAAATTTTAAATAAGTTCATGGACCTCAGATCAAGAACTTGTGATCTAAACCATCTTAGATTCATAATGAACCTTAGCTGTATTATACAGGCAAGCACAAACTTTTCAGAGTAAGGTCCATTTTCCTTTTTCAAAACTTTTTTTTCTCTGTTTTGTGAATATCTTGCCAAGAAAGAACATTTTATGGGTCATTAGGCTACTGAAGAAGCTAAGATCTTCTTTGAAATAGCTGAGGTCTAGTCAGATTTCTTCAGCAGCTACTGTGAATGGGAACGTCTTGTACTCTTCACTGTGCCTGCCCAAATGGAACATCCTGTTTGAAATTGTTATTTTAAAGTAATTTTATAAGCTGGCTAAAATAAGTGCCCAGATGCTAAATTGTATACAAAGTCATTATGATTTCACCAGATGGATTAGCCATATTGAAGCTACAGGCTAAAGTAAGGAGAATTGGAATTAACCACATAAAGGGGGAGAAATGGGCATTTTCCTTCCTGCCTGCTGAGACCCCTCAATACTTTCTTGCATAAGGAATCTACATCCAAAATTATTTTCCTAAACTGAGCATGGTTACAAAGGTTTGGCATCTGAGGCTACCTCTTCTTTACTACTACTACTACTACTACTACTACTACTACTACTACTACTACTACTACTACTACTACTACTACTACTACTACTACTACTACTATTAAGACTGCTATTTCTACTGCTGCTACTGCTATTTCTACATTATTTCAATTTTTTCTTTTTCTCTATAATTCTAGAGGACTTATCTGTAAATACATGACCTTCTCTTAGGACTTGACTACAATTGCCCAGACATACCCAGTAGGAACACTAAAGCTACATGGATGGTCAATCATGTGAAAAGGGAAAATCTTCCTTCCTACAGAACTTAAATCACAGGATGTTAGACTTAAGAGGGAACTTGGGAGATCATCAAGTAAACCTATATAATATATATATACATATATATATATATATGTATATATATATATATATTGGCCATGTCATACATACTAAAACTTCAAGTCCTTTCAGTTCTGACCATAAGGATACGAATTTGGATTCTGAAGGAAAGATACTTCCTTGATTAGGGGAAGGATAGCCTTAAGCTTACATTTTCCAGGTTAACTTCCCACCACCAAATGCTAGTTAAACAAAAGACCTTCATGAATGGCAAATAGTGAGTTAAAACCTATTTGTTTGAACTTACAAAGAGAAATTTGAGCCCCACATATTAGAACATACTCAAGAATTCACCAGAGGAATGAACCTTTTGGCTAGGTATAAGATAGATCTCAGCTCAAACACTGAGAGAGAAAAGCACACAAAGGGCATATCCATTCTCAGTTCACTCTAGAACTATAAAAGCTATAGATGAAAGGATACAATGGTATCTGCTTCTAATACAAGTCAATAACTCTGAAGGAGCCAGTCCACTTTTAAAAAAAAATACCCCTCTCTCTTTCTCTCTGACTCTGTCTTATAGATATGTTAAATTCAAAATGTCCTATTATCCTTCCTCCCAAACCCTCTCCTATTACTAAAGTCTCTATTATTATTGAGGGTACCATTATATTCCTAATCACCTGGGCTCATAATCCAGGTATCATCCTCAACTCCTCACTCTCTTTCACCCTTTCATATCCAAACCAAAGTCTGACAATTTTACCTTTATAACAGCTCTTTCACATATCCCTCCTCTCCTCTGACACTGTCATCATTCTGTTGTAGACTCCATTATCGCTTTATTCCTAGACTATTATAATAGCCTGTTATTGGTCTTACTGCCACTTGTTTCTCCCTAGACACCAATCCATCCGATACTCAACCTCTTTTTTTGCTAGCATTTGTATTCCCAGTCCTTAGCATGGTGCCTGGAGTGTAATGTTGTTGTTTTCCCTTTGTTTCAAAGAGGACCAAGGACACCCTGGGGTAATGCCCTGACTCAAGCTGAGGTCTAACCATAGTAATTTCCTACTCAATAAACTCTAGTGGTTCCCTTGTAGGATCAAATAAAATTCTCTCTATGGTGTTCTGATGCATTTGATAAAGAAACCTGTTTTCTCCCTTCTCCTTCCCCTACCTTTCTAGTCTTCTTGATTTCTTACACTTTTACATGAATTCTGTGGTGCAGTGACTATACTCCTTGATTGTCCTTGAAATGACATTCCCATCTACCAACTCTGAGACTTCCTTGGCTGATTTCCATATATAGAATGACATCCCTTCTCTTTGATGCCTCCTGATCTTCTCTAGTTTTCTTCAAGTCCCAGCTAAAAATCTCATCTTCTCCAAGAAGTGTTCCCTGATCCACCTCAATTCTAGAGATTCTTATGATTTCTAATTTATCCCACATATATATTGTTTATACATAGTTTACATGCTGTGTCTCCTATTAGACAATAACATTCCTTGAGAATAAGGACTGGTTGTTGCCTTTTTTTGCATCCAATGTTTAGTTCAGTGTCTGACACATAATAGGAATTTAATAAAATATTTTTTGACTGATTCGCTGACTTTCTTTTTTCCTGTCTCTGTCTTTTTGTCTCTTTCTGTCTATCTATCTCACTTTATTTATCTGTCTACCTTTCTCTTCCTTGAGGTTCCTTCTTGAAATCTTCCTACAATCAACTAAAATAAGTCCCTTAAAAATTATTCTTTCATCCAATCAGGTGAAATACCTCCCTCCATATATGCATAACAGGGCTGAAACTCCATTACTTAGCTTGAGTAGAAGTGGATGTAACAGTTCTTCCCCAGGGCTAAAACTTTTTGTACATCCTCCCTTGCCAAAATCATCCAGTGTGAGCTTGAAACCTGTAACTATTCAGTATGATCACACACATGAGTGCTTTAAAACAAGAGTAATTTTCCTGATCTATCAGGTAAGCAACAAATGGTTATGAAAATTGAATAAATAAATTAAATAATTAAAAAACAGTTTTGTTTTACTATTAGGTGGCACAGTGAAAAGAGTATTGGACTTGGAATTAGGAAGATTCATCTTCATGAGTTCAAATCTGGCCTCAGAAACTTATCCTAGGCAAGTCACTTAACCCTGTTTTCCTCAGTTCCTCATCTGTAAAATGAACTGGATAAGGAAATGGCAAACCACTCCAGTATTTGTGCCCAGAAAACCTGAAAAATGAGGGTCATGAAGATTTGAACTTGACTGAAATCACTCTAACAACATCAAAATTTTCCTGGACTCCCAAGTAATCAACAAATCGCATCAGAAAAATTGAATTACCGAATTAAATAAATGAAAAAAATTTTGACTACTTTAATTGGAACAACATTTTACCTGAGCACAAATATTATAACTTTATATGTGCCCACCAGTGTCAAGTAAGTTCTACTCTAGGGACCAGGGACTGGAAGCATGGGTGAGAGGCCAATGGGAAGAGCACTGTGTTCATTCCCTTGGGGGTGAATACATGTTTCTAGAGAGGTAACAGGTAGGTGAAGGTCAGGGTATATATCCAGGCTGACTTTGGCTTAGGGTTTGTGTGAGTGAGCAGGGAGCAAAGGAGGACATTCCTTCCTCATTTGTGTTGGGAGAGTTGGGCTGTCTCAGCCTCAAAGGAAAAATGGTTCTTGGTGTTCTTAAAAAGGTTAATATTTTAAGACACTCATGAATCTTTTAAAATAATTCTTAGTCCTTAGTAACAGAAACATGTAATTCTCCAAAACTTTAGAATGATTTAAAGCTCAGGATGATCCATACATCAAATATATATTGGAAGCTTTTCACTACCTAGCACTATACAGGTTATTAAACTTACATAGTCCCTGTCCTCTAGCTGTTTATTGTCAATTGACAACATTGATACAGCTTCAAACAAAGGACTTTCAGTCAAGCAAACATCAGTTAAGTCATAATTAAGTGAATTTTAAAAAAATTCACTTTTGAGCAAATAGGTGGCAGGTGAGAGTGAGTGATGGGAGTTCAATTCAATTCCACAAACACTTATAAAAATGATATGCAGCAGAGGTCTTCCAGCCCTATGATTTTGTGGACACTTTTGCATATAAAACGCTTTTGAAAAAGAAGTTGTCACTTGAGTAATTGTGTTGGTAATATCTCTACACCCCTGTTTTACATAATACCTCATTCAAAATTGTTAATAATCATTTCATTTGTGCCAGATATACCGGAAACCATAGAACTTATGTAATTGTATATGGAATAATGAAAAGGCACATTTCAATTTAAAAAAGGATGGCTGTTCTGAGAATGTCAATGAAATTAATGCATTTAGATAAGAGCAATTTTAATCCATTTCTCTTTCTCTCCTTTTGCTAACAAATTTTAACAAGACTTTTTAAAATAAGAAGTGTATTTGAAAATAGCTAATTCAAAGATTTCCCTCACCAAGGAT
Source organism: Monodelphis domestica (assembly GCF_027887165.1). Classification (NCBI taxonomy): domain Eukaryota; kingdom Metazoa; phylum Chordata; class Mammalia; order Didelphimorphia; family Didelphidae; genus Monodelphis; species Monodelphis domestica. Next base: position 214,480,306 of record NC_077234.1, read on the forward strand.
TTTTTGCTTGTCCTTTTAAAAAATGTTCTTTTAATGTAAAACCCTGCTATTAAATCATGACAATTAAAGCTCTTTCAAAGTATAGCACCACTGTCCTGATTAACATTCTGAATAGACTATTGTATAAGGTGACGTCTCATCCCATCTATGGCACATGTATTATTAATGAGAATGATCCCAGACCATGCCAGTGAAAGATGCAATAGACTATAATAGATTATAAAGAATGTGAACTTGTGTGTATGTGTGTGCATGCACGCGTGTAACCGAAAGAGGATATCACTTATAGCAGAAATTAGAATGGCTTGATTTTCTAATTAATTAAAAAACCCATTAATAGCATACACACACACACACACACACACACACACACACACACACATATATATATATATATATATATGTAATTGGCCTAAAGCAGGAAAATGTTGTAATCTGTCTATGAAGAGAGTGTTAGTGCTGGAAAAACATACCCTTGAGATCTGGAAAAGCTAAACATATAAGTTACATATGTATATTATATGTAATTATGCATATAGATAATCTATAGGTATATACATGCACATGTATATAAGAACTATGTATAAATTATATATAGTTGGGTATATTAATATGGCATGCCAATATAAACTATATGTTGTATATGTTAATCATGCATATGTATATGTATCCATATATTTATCATGAAACCATCCAATAAATATTTATTCAGCATATACTTTTTGTAGGAAAATGTGAGCTTGTGAGGAATGTATTTGTTATCTGATAAGAATCATAGATCAGATCTGGAAAACCTAGCTCTATATTTTACAAATGAGGGAACTGAGGCCCGGGGCAATTAAGCAGCATGTCCAAAGTCACACAAGTAGTAAATGACAAAGGCAGGATTAAAATTTCTTGATGACCTTTAGAGGAAATCATCAAGGTTTTCCATTTAATCTTAAGTAAGGCCCTTCACTGAGCTTCTAAATGTAGATCAGGGAATTATAGAAATACTAGGAATTTAGATAAGTTACTTAGTCCATTTCCAGAGGTAGCAGTCTCTCTGTGTCTCTGTCTCTGTCTCTCCCTTCCCCTCTCTCTTTTTCTCTGTCTCTGACTCTGTTTCTGTCTTTTTCTCTATCCCTCTCTAACACAGACACAAACACACATGCATACAAACCCCTTGGTAATGCATTTTTGGTCTTTCAACCCAGTGAGTTCTGCTAAATATCTAATGCTAACACCTTATTTTGTCATTTAAGATTTTCAGGGGGCAGATGAAGGAAGTGCAAAGGGTGCTAGACTTCGAGTCTAGAAGTCTTGGAATCATGCCTCTGCTATACATGAATTATGTGACATGGATGTATCTTCATATCTCAGTTTCAATTTCCCATCTTTAAAATAAGAATGACAATGTTTGTACAATCTACCTTCTAAGGCCGTCATGAAGAAACTGTTTTGCCAAACCTATAGTATATAAAATCAAAGACATTTTTAATCTCATCTGAAATCTGGAGACAGTTGAGTAACCTTATAAATGGGTTGAAGCAAGTACAAATTCCCTAGATCCTTCCCCTCTTCCTATATCTCATTCCTTCCGGGATCACTCACCTTGCCTAGACACCCAACGCCCTCATATGGGTTTTTCTTATTAGATGAAATCAGATTTGATTTATTGCTAGCACTTAGTTTAATGTAGAGTGTTTGCATTTTAAAAGAACAACACAGGGTGAGTGAGTCTGTAAGTATGAGTCTTCAGACCCTGACACCTGGGTGTGGGAAACATTTTTCATTAGAGGGGACTTCTTAGTGTCCTTGAAATCACACTGCAGAGACAACTGTGTATTCTACCTTGGCTGAAGGTCAGTCCTGGTCACTCATAACTCATATGATAATCCTTCATGTTCCTGAGTGCTGTTATTTAAGTTCTTCTCCAGGGGTCTCTTTAGAAGCTACATAAATCTCATTTATCATCAACCTCTGTCAGGTGTTTTGAGGACATATCATTCAATTCATGAGAGCTTGAAAAAGCCAATTTGGATCATTAAAGATCTGGCTATTTTGCTGCCTTCAAGATTATATATATATATATGTATATATATATATATATATATATACACACACATATATATATATTTTTTACCAAGAAAACATGCTGTAATACATTCCTTGTCTTTCTAGCCATACTTTCAGGTAGTTATGTCACATGTCTGTCTGTATCTGAATATCTGTATTCAAAATCCAGTGGTACCATTCCCCTACCCCTCTGTTGTAGAAAGATGTCTATATTTGGAGATGGTGAATAAGGGATCAAGGTGAATCAAACCCTGACTGTACCATTTACCAGGTAAGTAATGCTGACAAATCACTTTGTATCTCTGACATTCAGTTTCTCCATCTGGAAAATTATGGGATTTGATTAGATAACCTCCAAGGTTCTGTTCAACTGTCCTAACATTTCCAAGTTTTTAGGGCTTCCACAGTTTTTGGCTTCTTGGATCCAAGTAGCATGCCTAAAGGAGATTATGGGAGCAGCTTTGGCCAACTTCAGCTAAATGTGATGCCTATGTTAGAAAGTAGGACATATATTAGTAGTAGTCTCTCGGTAACCGAGGATGACGATTGTCTTTGTGCTTTTTCATCTATGATAGAGGAGTGTGCACAAAGACACTTGTGCGTGAAGGAGATTTAGGTGGAAAAGCCGATGCACACAGTCCCACTCTCTTGGCGTTGGAAGCCTGGGTCCATTGGCACGAAAAATCGTTACACCTGGAGACTTTCTCAGCTGCATTGGATGGCCGTGTTGTCTTTTGTGCTTCAACACGCCCTAAGCACTCCACAGTGCTTTGCTGCGTCGCCATCTCAGCCGTTGAACCTTCTTATTGTTTTTTTCTGTCTGTTTGGCCGAAGCAGTCTTCACATGCTGGGTGAGCAAAGCCCTGGTTCACCAGGTGTCTATGACCCGATGGCTACCCTCACAAAGTTTAGCCAGCCTGTCAAAGCCGTTGTCCGGGGTGTGGCTGCTGCCGCATGCTAGCAGCTACTAGGAGCCACAAGTGAGAGCTGGGTGTCAGGTGAGGGTCAGAGGTTGAAGAGCTGCCCTAGGGGGGCACGACAAGTCCTCCATACCAGAGATACTACCCCTCCCTGAACACCCCTGGAAAATACACAGCTAGTAATCATAACTCTGAATGCGAATGGAATGAACTCACCCATAAAACAAAAGTCAATAGCATAGTGGATTAGAATCCAAAACCCTACCATATGCTGTCTGCAAGAAACAGACATGAGGATGGTAGATACACATAGGTTGAAAGTAAGAGGATGGAGCCAAATCTATTGGGCATCAACTGATAAAAAGAAGGCAGGAGTTGCAATCATGATATCTGACAAAGCCAAAGTAAAAAAAAAAAATCTAGTTAAAAGAGATAGGGAAGGTAATTACATCCTGATAAAAGGCAGCGTAGACAACGAGGAAATATCTGTACTCAATATGTATGCACCAAATGGCATAGCATACACATTTCTAAAGGAGAAACTAGTGGAGCTTAAGGATGAAATGTATACAAAAACTATACTAGTGGGAAAACTGAACCTTCCTCTATCCGAATTAGATAAATCAAACCAAAAAATAAATTAGAAAGAGGTGAGAGAAGAGAATCAAATCTTAGAAAAATTAGAGTTAGTAGACATGTGGAGAAAAATAAATATGGACAAAAAGGAATATAACTTCTTTTCAGCTGCACATGGTACATTCACAGAGACAAACACAAACCATTCACAAAAATTCAAAACATTCTCTGAACTTTTAGGTGGAATGTCTTAAAATGGGCATCAATGATCTGTTCAATTCAACTCAACAATTCTTATAAGCATGTTTTGAAACTATTTTTCATCATTTGGTATATGCTTTGTACTTACCAGTGTTATATTCCTTATTAGAATGTAAGCTTCTTGAGAGGATGGAGTATCTTTTGCCACTTTGTGTACCTCATTGCTTAGGACAGGGTCTGATGCATAGCAGGCATTTAATTAATACTTATAGGTTGACTGATATAGCATGCTTTGTAGATATTTATTTGCATGCTATCTCCCCAATGGATTGTAAATTCCTTGTGGGAAAGGACATAGCCCATTGAGTGACACATTGTAAGTGCTTAATCAATGTTTACTGATGGCTTGTTTAATCTTTGTCTTTGTATCCCCAAGACTTAGAATCATGCCTGACATATATTAAAATTTAAAAAATTAAATTAAATTAAAAATTTTTTTTGAATTGAATGTCCACTATTGTATGATCCTATTGTTAGTATTGTTAGAGAATACAAATATAAATAAGTTTGGGTCCAATTCTTCAAAATACTTTCCCGTGTGTGTGTGTGTGTGTGTGTGTGTGTGTGTGTGCGCGAGCACATGCATGTATGTGTTAAAATAAAAATTGGTAGAAAATTATATAATACAGAATTTATAAAGATACACTGTTTTATGAGAATATGAAGAAGAAAGATTATTTCCCTCTTGGGAGCTACAAGAAGGCATAAGGCATAGTACAGAAATGGCAACGTTGTCTGGAGTCTAAGTATAGTTTGAGATCTGGGATTGCAAGGCCTCCTTCCTTTGTATTTTTTTATCATGATTTCCCTGGATATCCTTGATCTTTTGTTCTTCCAAATGAATTTTGTTATGCTTTTTTGCTAATTCAGTAAAAAAGTTTTTTGGTAGTCCAATGGGAAAGATACTAAATAAGTAAATTAATTTGGGTAGGATTGTCATTTTTATTATGTTAGCTCATCCCACCCATGAGCAATCCATGTTTTTCCAATTCTTTAGATCTAGTTTTAATTTTGTGGAGAGTGTTTTGTAGTTGTGTTCATATAGTTCCTGTTTTTGTCTCAGCAGATAGATTCCTAAGTATATATATTATATATCTATCTCTATATATATTCCTATATATAGGACATATATAAACGAAAGGTTAAAATAATTACACCAAATTTCATTGAAATGATCATTTGCTTCCATTAAGAACAGATCTGAGAGGCTGGTCCATGCAAGGCAGATAATAAAAAAATAGGAGAATAATATTGTCTACTATGTGTATGATGCATTAGAGGAGGTGAGGAGAGATTAGGGGAAGAAGGACCAGCAGGTAAGTTGTTGCAATTGCCCAGGTGAGAGATGAAGAGTGTCTACATTTAACCACTTGGGTAAGTGAAGGCAATAGATGATATAGAGGTGAAGGATGGGTCTTAGAAAACTCTGAGGTTTGAGTCCTATTTGAGTAGAAGAATGGTGGTGCCAATGTAGAAATTTGGAAGTTGGGTGAAGAAGAGGTACAAGAAATGGTGAATTAGAGGTAATGGTGGGATAGCCATTGGAGATATCTAGTAATCAGTTAGAGATTTTATACCCAGAGTTTTATGGATGTATAAAATAACAATAATTTAAAATAAATAAAACATCATATCTTCTGCCTTAGAATCAATACCATGTTCCAGGTCAGAAGAGTGGTAAGGGCTGGGCAATTGACTTGCCCCAGATCACATGGCTAGAAAGTGTCTGAAGCTAGATTTGAACCCAGGACCTTTCATCTCTGAGTCTGACTCTCAATTCCCTGAGCCACCTAGCTGTTCCCAGGATGTGTATAATTATTTAGTCCTTTGGTTAGAAGTCAGTATATAGATTTGGAATAAGCTGCATAGATATTATCATTGAACCAATAAGAATATATGGGATTACTAAGGCAAAGGACATATAGAGAAAAAAGGGCTAAGGCAAAATCTTGAGGAATCCCAAGCTTAGCAAGTAGAAGAGAATGAATAAATGGAAAAGACAGAAAAATAGTGAAACAAGGAGAAAGAGGATCACAAGCATCCAACAATGCCATGAAGGACAGGAAGAGAGAATAAGCAGGAGGTTATCAATTGATTTGAATATTTCAGAAAGTTTCAGGAGAATGAGGACAGAGAAAAATCCTTCAGATGTAGCAATTAAAAGGTCACTAGTGAGTTGTGAAAAAATCACTTTCATTAGTGAGATAGGGTCAAAAGCCATATTCAAGGGTTTCTGAGAAAACAGTGAGCAAAGAAGAGAAAGAAGAGATTATGATCTACTTTCCATAATTAGTGAAACAAAAGAGAAATAAATACAAGGTCTCTTGAGATAATGGCAGCATCAAATAAGGTATTTTTTAATGCAGTGGAGATCTAGTATATTTCTGTGAGATGAAGAAGAAAGTAGGGAGAAAATGAAGATGAGAGAAAAGGAACTGTCAGTGGGGCAAACTCAAGAGTGGAAACAAGATCAAGAACAGAGGTAGAATGGTTAACAATATTAAAAAGATTGCAGGAATTGTAGATAACATGGAGAGAGGCTTGAGGCATGTTACCTGAAAGATGAGGGCAGGTAGGAATCAGGAAAATATCTTCATGAGTTCATATCTGGCTTCAGATACTTACAAGCTGTGTGACCCTGGACAAGACACTTAATCCTGTCCACTTCAGTTCTTCATTTGTGAAATGATCTGGAGAAGGAAATATCAAAGCACTACAATATCTTTGCCAGGAAAACTCCAAATAGGGACATAGAGAGTCATTACCATTGAATAACAAAGGAATAAGGAAGCCCATATTGAATGGCTTCAACCATTATGTCATTTTCTGGGAGAACAAAGCCAAGGTGGAGATGTAGGGTTGAGAAGAAAGAATTAGAAAAGACATCCAGAGGAATATACTAGCAAGTCCATCTCACATGAATAAGGTGAATAGGGGTCAGTAATGAGGGCCTCCACTAAAGTTAAATGACATGAATTTGTGGTAGATTTAGTCCCACATTTATTTGACTCCTTTTTAGTATCATGAAGGAACTTTGGAGTGGATGTGCATAAGGAGGATAGATAATCATAAGATCACAGGGATGGACCTGGAAGGCACCACAGAGACCATCTAGTCCATTTTATAGATAAGAAAATGGAGCCCTAGGGAGATTAAATGCTTTGTGACTTTCATCAGGTTCCCAAAGATAGTAAATGTCAGAGGATCTGAGTTCAAATTCTGTCTCTGACACCTGTGTGAACTTGGGAACTTTACAATATTCTCTCTAGACTTCAGTTTTCAGAGCCTGTCTTACTTTTATTGTATCTTGGATGGTGGAGACTATTAGCAGAGGCAGGAAGCAACTGAAGGAAGAGAGAGAATGGGATTCAAGAATGTAAGATAAGGGTTAAGATGGCGGCTTAGAGAAAGCTGAAGTTCAGATCTCCGGAAAACCCTTCCCGACCGATCTCAAACTAGAAGCTCCTAAGGCGCCGAAATTCAAAACGATCAACAGCACAGAACCTGGGAACCCTCCTCCTGGACCTGGACCCGGTTCAAAAGGTACGTCTCCTCTTAAAAGCCAGAACCCGAGATCCCTCGGACCTCAGGGGTAGGAGCGCAGAGTCCAAGGCTCCCAGAAGCGGCAGCCGCGCCGGGCTCAGAGAGCAGGGTCTGAGGAACAACAACCCTCAGGGTCTTCTACCCAAGTCCCAGTCCGGGTGAAAGTTACTGCCTGGGGCTTCCGCTGCAAAGAGCCCGTCAGTCAAAGAGCCGGTTGGTCCGGGTGAAAGTTACTGCCTGGGGCCTCCGCTGCAAAGAGCCGGGTCGGTCCGGGTGAAAGTTACTGCCTGGGGCCTCCGCTGCAGAGAGCTGGTCAAAACAACAGCAACCCTCAGGGCGGGCAAGACAGCCTCACAGGCTGGATCCTGCTATCCAAGTCTCAGTGAAAGTCTGTGCTCTCGGAGCTTGGGGAAGCGGCAGCCCATCCCCCCGCAGGCCAACGAAACAGCCTCACGGCCAGGGATTCTGAAGGCAACTTCCGGAAATCGAGCCAGGGGGAGAGTGTGGCCTCGTGGTCCGACCCTTCCATTCCAGTTCCAGTGAGGCATATTCAGTTTAACCCAGGGAACGCTCATAGAACCAACATCTGCCCAGGACTAAAGCCACTGATCACCAGACAAAGACAAGAAAAGCCAATCCTCCACGTTCAGAGATGACAAATTCCACAGAAGCACAGAAGCCCCAAAATACCAAGAAAAATAAGAAGAAAGGGGCGACTCTGGACACATTCTATGGAGCCAAAATACAAAATACAGAGCAGATAGAAGAAGATATACAAGAAAATTCTCCAAAATCTTCCAAAGGAAATAGAAACTCTCCACAAACCCATGAAGAATTTGAATCAGAAAGGACCAAAAAGATGGAAGCCCTCTGGGAGGAAAAGTGGGAAATGATGCAAAAGAAATTCACGCATCTACAAAACCAGTTTGACCAAACTGTAAAAGAAAACCAGGCTTTAAAGCAAGAACTAATAAAGCAAAGCCAAAACACCAAGAAATTAGAAGAGAACATAAAATATCTCACCGACAAGGTGATAGATCTGGAAAACAGGGGGAGAAGAGAAAATTTAAGAATAATTGGACTCCCAGAAAAGCCAGAAATAAACACCAAACTGGACATGGTGATACAAGATATAATCAAAGAAAATTGCCCAGAGATTCTAGAACAAGGGGGCAATACATCCACTGACAGAGCTCACAGAACACCTTCAACACTAAACCCCCAAAAGACAACTCCCAGGAATGTAATTGCCAAATTCCAAAGCTATCAAACAAAAGAAAAAATCCTACAGGAAGCCAGAAAAAGACAATTTAGATATAAAGGAATGCCAATCAGGGTCACACAAGACCTTGCAAGTTCTACGCTGAATGATCGTAAGGCATGGAACATGATCTTCAGAAAGGCAAGAGAGCTGGGTCTCCAACCAAGAATCAGCTACCCAGCAAAACTGACTATATACTTCCAAGGGAAAGTATGGGCATTCAACAAAATAGAAGACTTCCAACTTTTTGCAAAGAAAAGACCAGAGCTCTGTGGAAAGTTTGATACCGAAAATCAAAGAGCAAGGAATACCTGAAAAGGTAAATATTAAGGAAAGGGGAAAAATGTTATCTTCTTTTACTCAAACTCTCTTCTATAAGGACTACATTTATATCAACCTATGTATACTAATATGTGGGGAAAATGTAATGTATAAATAGGGGGTAAAGAAAGACCAAATAGAATAATGGTTCTCACACAAAGATTCACAGGGGAAGGGGAGGGGAAGAAAACTCCTATAAGAAGGAGAGGAAGAGGGGGGGGGGTTACTTAAACCTCAATCTCAGGGAAATCAACTCTGAGAGGGAAAAACATCCAGATCCATTGGGATCTTGAATTCTATCTTACCCAACAAGGGTAAGGAGAAGGGAAAACCAAGGGGGGGAGGGGGAGAGGGAGAACAAAAAGGGAGGGAAAGAGAGGGGGGAGGGGGAGGGAACAAAAAGGGAGGGACTAAAAAGGGAAACATCAAGGGAGGGGACAAGGGGGACTGATTCAAAGTAAATCACTGGACTAAAAGGTAGAGCCGAAGAAGAAAAGGTTAGAATTAGGGAAGGCAATCAAAATGCCAGGGAGTCCACAAATGACAATCATAACTTTGAACGTGAATGGGATGAACTCACCCATAAAACGTAGACGAATAGCAGAATGGATTAGAATCCAAAACCCTACCATATGTTGTCTTCAAGAAACACACATGAGGCGGGTTGACACCCACAAGGTCAGAATTAAAGGATGGAGTAAGACCTTCTGGGCCTCAACTGATAGAAAGAAGGCAGGAGTGGTAATCATGATATCTGATAAAGCCAATGCAAAAATAGACCTGATCAAAAGGGATAGGGAAGGTAATTATATTTTGTTAAAAGGGACTCTAGACAATGAGGAAATATCATTAATCAACATGTATGCACCAAATAATATAGCACCCAAATTTCTAATGGAGAAACTAGGAGAATTGAAGGAAGAAATAGACAATAAAACCATACTAGTGGGAGACTTAAACCAACCATTATCAAATTTAGATAAATCAAATCAAAAAATAAATAAGAAAGAGGTAAAAGAAGTGAATGAAATCTTAGAAAAATTAGAATTAATAGACATATGGAGAAAAATAAATAGGGATAAAAAGGAATACACCTTCTTCTCAGCACCACATGGCACATTCACAAAAATTGACCATACATTAGGTCACAGAAACATAGCACACAAATGCAAAAAAGCAGAAATAATGAATGCAGCCTTCTCAGATCACAAGGCAATAAAAATAATGATTAGTAATGGTACATGGAAAACCAAATCTAAAACCAATTGGAAATTAAACAATATGATACTCCAAAACCGTTTAGCTAAAGAAGAAATCATAGAAACAATTAATAATTTCATCAAGGAAAATGACAATGGCGAGACATCCTTTCAAACCTTTTGGGATGCAGCCAAAGCGGTAATCAGAGGCAAATTCATATCCCTGAAAGCTCATATTAACAAACAAGGGAGAGCAGAGATCAATCAATTGGAAATGCAATTGAAAAAACTCGAAAGCGATCAAATTAAAAACCCCCAGCAGAAAACCAAATTAGAAATCCTAAAAATTAAGGGAGAAATTAATAAAATCGAAAGTGATAGAACTATTGATTTAATAAATAAGACAAGAAGCTGGTACTTTGAAAAAACAAACAAAATAGACAAAGTACTGGTCAATCTAATTAAAAAAAGGAAGGAAGAAAAGCAAATTCACAGCATTAAAGATGAAAAGGGGGACAGCACCTCCAATGAGGAGGAAATTAAGGCAATCATTAGAAATTACTTTGCCCAATTATATGGCAATAAATACACCAATTTAGGAGAAATGGATGAATATATACAAAAATACAAACTGCCTAGACTAACAGAAGAGGAAATAGAATTCTTAAATAATCCCATATCAGAAATTGAAATCCATCAAGCCATCAAAGAACTTCCTAAGAAAAAATCCCCAGGGCCTGATGGATTCACCTGTGAATTCTATCAAACATTCAGAGAACAATTAACCCCAATACTATACAAACTATTTGACATAATAAGCAAAGAGGGAGTTCTACCAAACTCCTTTTACGACACAAACATGGTACTGATTCCAAAACCAGGCAGGTCAAAAACAGAGAAAGAAAACTATAGACCAATCTCCCTAATGAATATAGATGCAAAAATTTTAAATAGGATACTAGCAAAAAGACTCCAGCAAGTGATCAGAAGGATCATTCACCATGATCAAGTAGGATTCATACCAGGGATGCAGGGCTGGTTCAACATTAGGAAAACCATCCACATAATTGACCACATCAACAAGCAAACTAGCAAGAACCACATGATTATCTCAATAGATGCAGAAAAAGCCTTTGATAAAATACAACACCCATTCCTATTAAAAACACTAGAAAGCATAGGAATAGAAGGGTCATTCCTAAAAATAATAAACAGTATATATCTAAAACCAACAGCTAATATCATCTGCAATGGGGATAAACTAGATGCATTCCCAATAAGATCAGGAGTGAAACAAGGATGCCCATTATCACCTCTACTATTTGACATTGTACTAGAAACACTAGCAGTAGCAATTAGAGAAGATAAAGAAATTGAAGGCATCAGAATAGGCAAGGAGGAGACCAAGTTATCACTCTTTGCGGATGACATGATGGTCTACTTAAAGAATCCTAGAGATTCAACCAAAAAGCTAATTGAAATAATCAACAACTTTAGCAAAGTTGCAGGATACAAAATAAACCCACATAAATCATCAGCTTTTCTATATATCTCCAACACAGCTCAGCAGCAAGAACTAGAAAGAGAAATCCCATTCAAAATCACCTTAGACAAAATAAAATACCTAGGAATCTATCTCCCAAGACAAACACAGGAACTATATGAACACAACTACAAAACACTCGCCACACAACTAAAACTAGACTTGAACAATTGGAAAAACATTAACTGCTCATGGATAGGACGAGCCAATATAATAAAAATGACCATCCTACCCAAACTTATTTATCTATTTAGTGCCATACCCATTGAACTACCAAAATACTTCTTCACTGATTTAGAAAAAACCATAACAAAGTTCATTTGGAAGAACAAAAGATCAAGGATATCCAGGGAAATAATGAAAAAAAAACACATATGATGGGGGCCTTGCAGTCCCAGACCTCAAACTATATTACAAAGCAGCAGTCATCAAAACAATTTGGTACTGGCTAAGAAACAGAAAGGAAGATCAGTGGAATAGACTGGGGGAAAACGACCTCAGCAAGACAGTATACGATAAACCCAAAGATCCCAGCTTTTGGGACAAAAATCCACTATTCGATAAAAACTGCTGGGAAAATTGGAAGACAGTGTGGGAGAGACTAGGAATAGATCAACACCTCACACCCTACACCAAGATAAATTCAAAATGGGTGAGTGACTTAAACATAAAGAAGGAAACCATAAGTAAATTGGGTAAACACAGAATAGTATACATGTCAGACCTTTGGGAGGGGAAAGGCTTTAAAACCAAGCAAGATATAGAAAGAATCACAAAATGTAAAATAAATAATTTTGACTACATCAAACTAAAAAGCTTTTGTACAAACAAAACCAATATAACTAAAATCAGAAGGGAAACAACAAATTGGGAAAAAATCTTCATAGAAACCTCTGACAAAGGTTTAATTACTCATATTTATAATGAGCTAAATCAATTGTACAAAAAATCAAGCCATTCTCCAATTGATAAATGGGCAAGGGAAATGGATAGGCAGTTCTCAGATAAAGAAATCAAAACTATTAACAAGCACATGAAGAAGTGTTCTACATCTCTTATAATCAGAGAGATGCAAATCAAAACAACTCTGAGGTATCACCTCACACCTAGTAGATTAGCTAACATAACAGCAAAGGAAAGTAATGAATGCTGGAGGGGATGTGGCAAAGTAGGGACATTAATTCATTGCTGGTGGAGTTGTGAACTGATCCAACCATTCTGGAGGGCAATTTGGAACTATGCCCAAAGGGCGACAAAAGAATATCTACTCTTTGACCCAGCCATAGCACTGCTGGGTCTGTACCCCAAAGAGATAATGGACACAAAGACTTGTACAAAAATATTCATAGCTGCGCTCTTTGTGGTGGCCCAAAACTGGAAAATGAGGGGATGCCCATCAATTGGGGAATGGCTGAACAAACTGTGGTATATGTTGGTGATGGAATACTATTGTGCTCAAAGGAATAATAAAGTGGAGAAGTTCCATGGAGACTGGAACAACCTCCAGGAAGTGATGCAGAGCGAGAGGAGCAGAACCAGGAGAACATTGTACACAGAGACTAATACACTGTGGTATAATCGAACGTAATGGACTTCTCCATTAGGGGCGGTGTAATGTCCCTGAACAACTTTCAGGGATCCAGGAGAAAAAAAACACCATTCATAAGCAAAGGATAAACTATGGGAGTGGAAACACCGAGAAAAAGCAACTGCCTGAATACAGAGGTTGAGGGGACATGACAGAGGATAGACTTTAAATGAACACTCTAATGCAAATACTATCAACAAAGCAATGGGTTCAAATCAAGAAAACATCTAATGCCCAGTGGACTTACGCGTCGGCTATGGGGGGTGGGGGGGAGGAAAAGAAAATGATCTATGTCTTTAACGAATAATGCTTGGAAATGATCAAATAAAATATATTTAAAAAAAAAAAAGAATGTAAGATAAGGTTTTATTGAACTACCAAACTGTAGGTTCAAACTTATGAAAGGAAAGAAAAGAGAGCAGAACTAGAATGATAGATTGGGGGGAAAGGAAGAGATTTAGGGGTGTTCTCAAGGTAATTTATACCAGAGTTGATTGGTAAATTTTCAGTTCCAACATTTATACTTCAGAAATCAATAAAGGCTACAAACAAATCAGGGTTAAACTCTGATTATCTAGACTTGAGAATGTGATAGAGAAGGTGTGTATATAGATTAAATTGAAAAGTGTATCCTAGTATTTTTTTTGAGAGTTGATTATTAAACATTTGCCACTATACCCGTGGTGAAAGGCCAATGGAGTTAGAGAAGGAAATAAAACCTTTAAAGGTATTTAGGATAATGTGTCCTCCACAGTCACTCAAAGATATTTCTTCTGCATTCTCAGGAAAAAGAGGGAGAGGTGGAGAATTTTGGCTTGGAATTTTTCCAAGCTGCAGAGTTTGTGTTGGTTTGTAATGCCCAATATATTGCGTAAGTGGAACAAAGAAGAATTGTACCTTGGGACTGGCCATGACATGGCATTCATGCAGGATGAAAAGAAAAATGCCACTTCTCAGTTAGACCAACTGCAAGTGAAGTAGTGTAAATACTTAGAAAGGTCACTGCGTAAACACTTGTGAAGCCAAACCAACTGCTGGAGGCAAAATTAGGTTTTGGAACTGAGAGAGTTTTACAAGAGGGAAAATTGTTTTTGTTCATTCTGCCCCTGCTTGGTTCCCTGTGATGGCAACTAACATGACATATTAAACAGGAGACCTGGTCTTCTGATCCAGGTCACAAAATAGAATACAGAAAAGACTCAGATTTCATCTCCATTGTTTATGTCTGCCAAGACAAAGAAAAGCAAAGATTTGGGTTATTATATAGATTCATTTCCTCTGTGAAAAATAGCAGGTACCAGTAATTCAATCCACCCTCTCTGATTTCTGAGTTTCATAAAGCATCTTCTAATTCACTTAACTCTTCACTACATTCTTATAGTCTTGAGTATATGATAAACACATGGTAATAACTGACTTACCTTTTGATAAAGAAGTAGGGTTTGTATATAAACCCTGAAAAACAAATTCATTATTCAATTATTATTATAATTGCCTCACATGTCATACAATTGTATTATATAATGATATTATTATTCAATTATTTTACCAAACAATCCCAAGCAGCAAATTCATTTGCAAGAAAACTGCAAGTGAAAAAAGCTTGGGTGAGAGCCCATTTTCCTCTTGGTTAATTGATGAGAAATCTGGCTTCCATTAAATTCTGTAAATACATTTCTCTCTTCCAGACTGCACAGTGATTATTGAAAGTAAGAGTAGAAAAGCATCTAGAGGAATAAAGGACAAAAAATGGAACCCCTTATATTTATAAGTTTAAGGTATTCCCCCTGACAAAGAAAACATGATCTGTGTCATCATTAATTTCATTAAAAATAGTGGTAAGATATCTAATTCTCATTTAATTAATGAGACTTTATTTCTTATGGCATTTAAATAAAAAAACAAACCAAAACAACACAAAACATATTCCTTGTGTTTTGTTCCACTGATCCTCCTCAGGTAATCAGCCTGAACCTCATCTACTTCAAGGAACCATGTGGAATCTTTATAGAAAAGAACAATTATTCCGTTCTGCACAGAGAGGGCATCTATGTTTCTAATCTTGTAAAATTAATATATGTGTATATTTCCTTAAAAACTTCAAACAGTATATAACCAAAGGTTTCAGTTTCTTGTACAATTCTCTTTTTTCCCTTGTTTATTGAAATTTGTTGATAATATAAAGCTGACAACAAAAATAGAAAATGTAATTTTTTTAATGATCATAATCTGGTGCTAAGCCTGCATTTAGCATGATTTGATTACCTAACCGCTTTAATTACTGGAACCTAATATAATAAATATTCATTGAATGCTGGCTATGGGCAAGGCAACAATAAAAGTTAAGCATGGATTTTTGAGAGGGCAATAAAGTCATCACTGGACAGCTGGGTGGCATGCTGGATAGAGCACTGGGCTTGGAATCAGTAAGACTCAAGTTCCTAAGTTCAAATCTAGCCTCAGACACTTATTAGCTATATGATCTGTGATATGATCTCCCTCCCTTGCTTCACCAAGTAATATACTCTCTCTCCCCTTAACTCCCCCTTACCCCCATATAAACCTCCCATTATCCTCCTGTTTTCCAATTCCCATTTCCTTTCCCAGTAAATATTAAAGTTTTTGGCAGAGCCAGCCAGGTTTTCCAACCTATTTTCTCAAGAATTTGAAAAAGTCAGGCCTGCATGCATTTCAAAAGCCTGTGTGACTGTGAAAGGTAACCATTTTGAGAGCAGTACTGAGTGCAACTAATCTGCCTAGTGATACCACGCCCAAAAGAAACCACTCCTCCTGAAGGGAGGAGGCGACTCTTAAAGGGCCAGACTTAAAAATATTTTTTCTGTTCCCAAAAAAGCTTTTCAAGATACAAGATGGCAAAGAAACTATTACTTGCCATGGGTTATCTAGCGTGGATTGGATATTTCTTGTATATGTTTTACAACTTATTTTTTGTCACGATTCCAGGTTATATTTATTTTCTGCTTAGCATCTATGAAAGTTTGCAATGGCTGAATATAAGTATGTATTGCATGATTTCATTCATTCCCACATATGCTGGAGCATTATTCTTTGTAACCCAGTTATACTATGCCCTAAAAAAAGGTGTGCATCTAATTTTTGGAAAAAAAGCAAAAGATAATGAAATGGCTGTGACGATTTTAGCCATGAAAGAGGAGATGATGTAACTAAAGGAAATGATTAAGCAACTGAGTGAAGAGATACAATCTGGCAAAGGTACTAACACACAACAAGACATACCTAAAAATAACAATGTAGTTCAGCAAGAAAATACAGATGGGGCTGAAGGTGGAATACCAATATTGCCACTAAGAGATCAAACAAGCCTACAACCAGATAGTGGCATAATTCATATTAAAACACATAAACCACTTACAACAGCTGACCTTGAAGTCTGAAAAGACGGATGCCTTCCTGGTTTTCAGAACCAATGAGATGTTTAAAAGAATTTAAAAGAGCAATTAGGCTTTATGATCCAGATTTCCAAGACACTGAAATTCTTCTCTCAGAATTATTTTCAAAAAGGTAAAAACAACAATACTTTGATGAAACAAGAAACAATCCAAATTTAACATCATGGCCAGAGGAAGAAACAGACTTAGAGTGATCTAATAATGAAAATCTACGTTACCTAAGAAAGGCCAGAGAAGATTTATTAGAGGCAATGAAAAGTTTTTCAAAAAGACCAGATACTTGGGGAAAATTTGAGAAATTGAGACAGGAAAGTGGGGAACATCCATCTAAGTTCCTCGATAGAGTGATTGAAGTAGCAGAGGATGTGCTTGGATTTGAAAATTTAACTGAACAAAATTTCCAACACATAAGGAGACAATTTGTGAAAGGCAGTAAAACACCTATTATGTCATATTTTAAACTCCAGTGTCCAGTTTGGGAAACACTAAGTATGGAAGATTTAAGAAAAACTGCAACTTATGTATTTTCAGGTCATAAAGAAATGCTAGAGGAAAAGTATGAAATAATAAAAGAGCTTAAAGCCAAGCTCAAGGAGGCAAATAGCTCAAGTAAATATAAAGAAATTGAAGAAATAAAAAATCTAGCCACTCTGCAATCATACAAACCTACAAGAAATTACACTCAAAGCAATCAAAGGAGAAATTTACCCAGATGTTTCCTCTGTGGAAAAATGGGTCACATGGTCTGAGACTGTTATTTAAAGGCACATTTATTCCAAGCTAATAACAAACAAAGGTCTTGGAAAAGCAATGTAAAGTATAGCAGCAATAATACAGAAACAAATACAAAATGTTGTGATTGTAATTGCAAGAAATCATTGCAAGTACCAAATTTAGAAACCATGGAGAGATAAATCCAACAAGGAGCGAAACCACGTTATTCGCAAGTAGTCTCGGGTGCTGCCAAACAAAGTCAGTTATGAAGCCAGGTGCATGGGGTAACATCAAAAAGGAAAAATGGAAAAGGAAAAGGGAAAAAATGAAAAGGAAGGAGACTGCATACAAACAGAACTTGGGGTTCCAAAAGCACAAAATAAAACTAAAGAACAGATAGAAGAAGAAATCCAATCAGATAATGATGTAACAGAGATTAAAGAGAAAATTTTTGGAACAGTAGAACAAGCTACAAAGAAAGAGAAAGAAACTGAACTGGCAACAGTCTGTAATACACAAACTGTAAATGAATTAATTGAAGCATATGAGCAAACAACAGAAGGGTCCAATGAGGAGGAAAATGCAATAACAGAGAACATTCAAATTAGCAGACATCCTGGAGACAATGACATGGAAAGCAGGGATTATATTACAAAAGAAAATACCATTGACATAATAGAAAAGTCAACTTTAAATCCTTATGCAGAAGAATTCCAACCAATAGTAAATGCACAAGAAAAAGTAAACACAAATATTGTTATGCCATCCTTAAGTCTCCATGATAATGTAATTCCATTGCAAACTGATGATGGATTATAAAATGAAGGTTCAAAGCAACAAGAAAAGTCTATAGAAGAAGAACAAAACTGGGATTTGAATAAAATAGAAATAGAGGCACCTATGGTCCAAGTGTGCCAACAAAATGAGAACACAGAACCAAGGGTCATGATAAAAGTGGGTAATGAGATCTACCCAGCTCTTATTGATACAGGAGCAACTAAATCTGTTTTAAAAACATCTCCCGAAGACAGCCAAATCACAAGTTACGAACAAGTTAAAGAGCTTGCAAAAGACTTGGGGAATATAGAAATCACCAAGCAAGAGTCAATGCAAGACACGAATCACACAGAATCACTCTATTCAATAATGTTTGATTCAGAAAATGAAGAAGACCAAGAATGTCATTAATATATCAAACCTTACGATCAAGATCACAAAGCTTTACAAGAGGAGGAGATGCATAATTTCATTAACAACTCAAATCAAGAACAAATGATCCAGTCAGAAGAGTTAGTTAAGGAAATGAACTACACAATCTCTTTAGAAGAAATGCTGGCAGCATTGGGAGTCAAGAATTATGAAGAACTTTGTGAAAAGTATGTGGAAGTGGATAAAGTGGATAGAGACACTAAATTTGCAGTACAAGAAAATCATATACCTGATCCAAAACAAAAGGAAGAAGAAGCAAACAATGTAATGTTCCTATCACATCTTCCTTTCTCTGATGTAGAACTTCTCACAAACTAGACTGTCAATTAACAATATATACAAGCTTTACAGACAAGAATAGCCGAATTGCATGTAATGGGCTTGATACAACAAACAGTACCCCTGGATTACAATTTGCACAACATCAAACCAGGAGATATAGTATACTTAAAAAATTTCAATAGAAAATTGGCTACAGACATAAAATGGACTGGACCACATGAAGTATTGCTTACTACCCCAACAGCTATAAAAGTTGCAGGGAAAGACTCATGGTTTCATTGTTCCCATGTGAAACCAGAAAAAAGTTCAACATCACTGTAACAGACATAGAAGATAATTAGACCAAAGATAGGGCTGAGAAATAAAAACAAAAACTGATTAACATAAAAAGTACAACACAAAGAAATAATAGTGACACATAATGTTTGAGACAACTTTCCAGCCCAGAGGAAAAGCAACCCAGAGGAAAAGATTTTAAACCA
Organism: Monodelphis domestica; assembly: GCF_027887165.1. Classification (NCBI taxonomy): domain Eukaryota; kingdom Metazoa; phylum Chordata; class Mammalia; order Didelphimorphia; family Didelphidae; genus Monodelphis; species Monodelphis domestica. The sequence goes on from NC_077234.1 coordinate 214,499,694, forward strand.
GTCCAGAGGAAAAGCATCAAGAAAAGATGCTAAAGACAAGAAAAGAAAAAAAAAGCTGAAATGGACAGCTAAGACTTTGAACTTTGTAAATTTGTTTATATAAGAAGAGGACATATTGAAAATGGGACTTATGTGTAAGACTGAGTGTGTTGAAATAATAAAACAAAAGTAATTTCACATATTAGGGAAATAGCATGCATCACTACATAACATGGAAGAAAGAAGAGATCCATCAGTCAACATGAGAAGTGGAAATCTGAAGAAACTTGATAAGTATTAATTCAACACAACATTATTAGATACAAAACACAAAATCACAAACTGACATATTGAGAGACCTTGTTTATATAAACAAGTGTCTGAAATTGTATTTATGCAAAATGTAAATATGTATATAGTTAGTTCCATAAGGTTTTAGGCACATAGAAAGATCAATAGATATTTCTATTTGACTGACAGCATGATGTGGAACAATGTATATTGTTGTATTATATATAAATAATTTCTGTTAATAATGTATTAGTTTTAGTTTACTAGAGTAAGTAGTATTAGCACGAAGACTCAAATTTCTTGTAATAGTTTTGTTCAAACATTTATTGTACTGAATTTATTGTAAAACCCCAAAACTATCCTTGCCCAAACTTTCCTGCTAAGATTTCCTTAGAGTAGATTTAGTATATTGGTAACTATAATATAAATATGTGACCTTGGGAAGGTCACAACAAAAAAAAGGGGACGATTGTGGAAAGGAAACAAGACTGACAGTTTCTGGGGGAAGGGGCCAACTGGGAGTGGCAGTGGGGTCTTGTGACTAGCACTTCCTTCCTGCCGGGTGGGTCTTGCTTCCTGGGGTTGGAAGAGGTAGGAGCTTGTTCAGCCCAGTCTGGAGTGGCATGCTCTTCTTGGTTCAGCTGGAAGACACAGGCTTCTTAAGGTCAGAATTGTTCTTGTTTGCTTTCTGTCTACTGCTAAGATTCTGAATTATACAAAACTGGACTGATATAAAGGAGATGGAAGTGGGAAAACCCTCTGCCAGCTTCTAGGGCCTGGCCCTATACTCTGAAGCTAAGGAAAAACTCCAATTCCAACTGGATTATTAAACTTTATATTATTTGAATTCACAGTCAGATAAGTGGACTATCTTTTCTGGTTATAGAGGGAACTGAACTTCTATTCAGTCATTCTACAACAAACAATCCTTATCAGACCCCTGCTGTTTCCTCTCAGCAGGGGGCATCTCCCTCCTTTGCCTCTCCAAGCAATATTCTTTCTCTCCCTTTATCTCCTCCATACCCTGATACAAACCTCCCATTATCCCCCATTTTTCTAATTCCCCATTTCCTTTCCCAATAAATATTACAGATCTCAAGTAAGTCACTTAACCTTGCTTACCTCAGTTCTTCATTTATCAAATGAACTGAAGAAGGAAATGGCAAACCACTCCAGTGTCTTTGCCAAGAAACCCCCCCCCCCCAAACCTCAAGAAAACTCATATGGAGTTGGACAAGACTGAACAACAAAAGCCATCATTTGTTTTAGTTACATCTCCCAATAGGCTTGATCAACCTCATTAAAAAAAGTTTTCTTTTTCAGTTCATTAAAAAGATGTTAATCTTCCATTAACTAATCCCACATCTAGCACTAGGATTTTTCCCTTCTCTTTATAGGTTCACTTGTTCATTTCCTCTGAGGTTTGTTTGTTTTGCCTGGTATTAGGATATATCATCACCAGATGTCAGACAAAAATGTCTTTGGTTCAAATGGCTACTCAGCTCACTTGTAATCATACTTAACAAAGACAGACTCCAGTATGAATTTTATAAGATAAATAATATTTTTATTTCTTGGCATAAAACTATCATTAAAACAGCAAAGCATAAAAATTAAAAGTCATTACTAATCTTTGTAAATATAGTACTTAAAGAGCAATTTATTGAACAAATACCAAGAGAAAGGTACAATTAGGTTCCTCTCTCACCAATCCTTAATTATTAGTTACAATTTCATAACGCTGGCTTATTGCACATATAGTCTGACATATTTGATTTTCACCATAACTCCATGAGGTGGGGGCTATTATGATTTTCATTTTTATAAAAGGGGAGACTGGATTATAAAGAGGTTAAATGACTTATCCAGGCTTAGTCACCTAGTATATATCTTTGAGGCAGAATATGCACTCAGGGCTTCTTGATTCCAAGTCCAACCCTATATTCACTACATGACCTAGTTACCCAATCTAGTTCCTTTCCTTTATGTTTGAGGAGGACACATCTAACTTATCCAGAAGGTCCATGAATTTATGTGGGGATATTAGTTAATTTATTAAATCATGAAGTACCATGTGATTGAATGTTACTGTTGCTACTATTACCAGTGTGGTTCCCAAGGTTTGTACAGAGGAGTTTGATGAAATGTCAGCACTCTTGGGACTTTTTGTTTTGTTTTCAATCTCTAATTCTTGCAAGACAGTCTCTCCTTGTCATCATCTATTTTCTTATTCATCTATAGCTCTTTATTCTTTTTATTGCCCAAATAAAGAACATAGACTCTAATGTTAAAAATATTAGTTAATATTTACATAGCACTTTAGAGTTGGCACTTTCACATATTATTTTATTTGATTAATGAAGGAATTTTAGAGCTAAGAAGAATGTTAGAAGTCACCCAATTCAACCCTCTTCATTTTATCAATGCAGAAACTAACACCCCTAAAGTTTAAAAAAACACCCACAAATATGACATTTTTTAAAAAGTTTTATTTAATTGATTAATTAAGTGGCATTTTAAATAGGTATAGAAGATGGATTCTTTGTAAGTTTTTGGGATTCTAAAATATGGAATTTAAAAAAAAACAACTCTTACCTTCCATCTTAGAATCAATACTATGTATTGGGTCCAAAGCAAAAGAGCAGTAAGGGCTAGGTCAGCAATGGTGAAGTATTGGCATGTATGCAGAGCCTGTACTTGGGGAGCTGCTTTGTTCCCCCTCTACCTAGCATCCAAGGGCATTTTTTGCATCCCCTGCCCTTCTGACCAGTCACCCAAAAGTGAGCACTTCCTCCTTCTGCTCTTTGGGGTAATGCTGCAGGCTCACATGCACTTTGAAATTGCAGTCTGGGAACATGAACTTGAAAACCTTCAACAACTCTAGCCTAAGTAATGGGGGTTAAGGAACTTCCCCAGGGTCACACAGCTAGGAAGTATTCTAAGGCCAGATTTGAACCTAGGACTTCCCATCTCTAGGACTGGCTCTCAATCTACTGAGCCACCCAGCTGCCCCCCCAAATATGGAATTTTTAAGTGGGAATAATAACTATGGCTTGCTTTATTTTAGTGCATCAAAGTTATGATTTTCTCTTAAGCAAACTTTTTTTTCTAATGGTCACATTTTTATAATCAATTATGTGCTCATTAATTTTGTCCATTAAAGTTAATGAATAAAGTAATACAAAGTTAAAGGTCACCCTTTCAGGCAAGATTCTGTGTCTCTATATTTTTGAACTTGATAAAGTACTTAGACTTATAGTATATGCTTTTGCACCATAAGAAACTGAAACTAAGAGATTTCTCTTGACAGGTCTCTGGAATCTTTTGTTTCTTCTTCATATGTCCCTAAGCAAAACTAGTAAACATTTGGGTAACTTTCATTCCCCAAATTCTCAATGCCTACCTACTACCCCTATTCGCCCTGGGATATTTCTTTAGTCAAAAAGATGCCATATTCCTCTCCAAAATGGACATAACTATGATCCTTTTAAGTCCTTGGCAACAAATAGTTGTCAAAGAAAAAAAATTGGTGTAATAAACTTATTCATATTAAGATTAATGCGATTAATATGTATCATACTTTTCAGAGATCCTTGCACTTTAACAACAGGTGCCGCCAGTAGGCATCTTAAACCAAAGGAATGGATTCCTAGTGTCAGAAATGGGGGCTTGGAGGCACCTGAGCAGAGAGTTTTTTTTTGGCAATGGATCTTCTCTTTCCCCCTTGGAACCATTTACAAAGACACCCTCATAAGGTTAACTATATCTATAATGCAAATTGGTTTGTCCATTGCAAATATGTGGTCCAGGGCTAATCATTCTTCTCTTTTTATCTGATATTTCTCAGTAGGGAATTCCCTGCTTTTTTTGCACTTTATAGAAATGTTTAGCTACTGAATTTACTTTATTCAAAACATGTGTCCAGATGCCCTGGGACAATGCATCAAATTAAATCAGGATGATAACATGCTCCCTAGGCTGGGTCAGTGATCTGCTTAATTACTGACCAGGGTAGAGGAGCAGCTTAATTTAATTGATAACTATAAATCTGAGACTGGCATCTCTTGGTCCCAGCACTATTGACTTAATGACCTAGTCCTTTACCATCTGATTTTTTCCTATCTGGGAACTCCTAATAGCCATGAGCATATGTTTTCTGACACATAAAATCTGATGGTGCATTATTACACCATCTCAAAGCATACTCTCATGTTGCTTCTTTCTTGATTTAAATTATAAAAAGAACACTGAATTACAGAATGTTAGAGCTAGACAGTATTAGAGATCATCTAGTCTAACCCCCTTATAGAGCCCCAGAGGCTTAAAGTGAATCACCTAAGGTGATTTAATTGGCAGCCTTTTCCTTTTTTTAAGTTCAGTAATTTATTTTTTTTTCCAATTACGTGTGAAAGCAATTTTTAACATCATTTTTTTTAACATTTTGAGTTTTAAATTCATTACCTTTGTCCCTCTCTCTGAGGTTCTCTGTACTCAGGCAATTGCTTTTCCTCGGTGTTTTTACTCCTTCAGTTTGTCCTCTGCTTGAGGATAGTTTTTTTCTTTCTTGTAGATCACTGCAGGTTGTTCAGGGACATTGTAAAGCCATTACTGGAGAAGTCCATTACGTTCTCTTGTACCACAATGTGTCAGTCTCTGTGTACAATGTTCTCCTGGTTCTGCTCCTCTCACTCTGCATCACTTCCTGGAGGTCGTTCCAGTCACCATGGAATTCCTCCACTTTATCATTCCTTTTAGCACAATAGTATTCCATCACCAACATATACCACAATTTGTTCAGCCATTCTCCAAATGAAGGGCATCCCCTCATTTTCCAATTTTTGGCCACCACAAAGAGTGCAGCTATGAATATTCTTGTAGAAGTCTTTTCCCTTATTATCTCTTTGGGGTACAAACCCAGTAGTGCTATGGCTGGATCAAAGGACAGAAAGTTTTTTATCGCCCTTTAGGCATAGTTCCAAATTGCCCCCCAGAATGGCTGGATCAATTCACAACTCCACCAGCAATGAATTAGTGTCCCCACTTTGCCACATCCCCTCCAGCATTCATTACTTTCCATAGCTGTCATGTTAGCCAATCTGCTTGGTGTGAGGTGATACCTCAGAGTTGTTTTGATTTGCATCTCTCTGATTATAAGAGATCTAGAACACTTTTTCATGTGCTTATTAATACTCTTGATTTCTTTAACTGAAAATTGCCTATTCATGTCCCTTGACCATTTTTCAATTGGAGAATGGCTTGGTTTTTTGTACAACTGGTTTAGCTCTTTATAGATTTGAGTAATTAGACCTTTGACAGAGGTTTTTGTTATGAAGATCGATTCCCAATTTGTTGTTTTCCTTCTAATTTTAGTTACATTGGTTTTCTTTGTACAAAAACTTTTTAATTTGATGTAGTCAAAATTATTTATTTTGCATTTTGTGACTCTAAGTCTTGCTTGGTTTAAAAATCTTTCCCTTCCCAAAGGTCTGACATATATACTATTCTGTGATCACCTAATTTACTTATACTTTCCTTCTTTTTATTCAAGTCATTCGCCCATTCTGAGTTTATCTTGGTGTAGGGTGTGAGGTGTTGATCCAAACCTAATCTCTCCCACACTGTCTTCCAATTTTCCCAGCAGTTTTTATCAAATACTGGATTTTTGTCCCAAAAGCTGGGGTCTTTGGGTTTGTCAAAGACTGTCTTACTGAGGTCATTTACCCCAAGTCTATTCCACTGATCCTCCTTTCTGTCTCTTAGCCAGTACCAAATTGTTTTGATGACCACTGCTTTGTAATATTGTTTGAGATCTGGGACTGCAAGGCCACCTTCCTTTGAATTTTTTTTTCATTATTTCCCTGGATATCCTTGATCCTTTATTCTTACAAATGAACTTTGTTATCATTTTCTCTAATTCAGTAAAATATTTTTTTGGTAGTTCAATGGGTATGGCACTAAATAGATAGATAAGTTTGGGTAGGATGGTCATTTTTATTATGTTAGCTCATCCCACCCATGAGCAATCAATGTTTTTCCAATTGTTTAGATCTAGTTTTAATTGTGTGGAGAGTGTTTTGTTGCTGTGTTCATATAGTTCCTGTGTTTGTCTTGGCAGATGGATTCCTAAGTATTTTATATTGTCTTGGGTGACTTTAAATGGAATTTTTCTTTCTAATTCTTGCTGTTGAACTGGGTTGGAGATACATAGAAATGCTGATGACTTATGTGGGTTTATTTTGTATCCTGCAACTTTGCTAAAGTTGTTGATTTTTTCAATTAGCTTTTTGGTTGATTCCCTAGGATTCATATCATCTGCAAAGAGTGACAGCTTGGTCTCCTCATTGCCAATTTTAATATCTTCAATTTCTTTTTCTTCTCTAATTGCTACTGCTAGTGTTTCTAGTACAATATTAAATAATAAAGGTGATAATGGGCATCCTTGTTTGACTCCTGATCTTATTGGGAAGGCTTTGAGTTTTTCCCCATTGCAGATGATGTTTGCTGATGGTTTTAGGTATATACTGTTTATTATTTTTAGGAAAGGACCTTCTATTCCTATACTTTTTAATGTTTTTAATAGAAATGGGTGTTGTATTTTGTCAAAGACTTTTTCTGCATCTATTGAGATAATCATATGATTTTTGTTGGTTTGCTTGTTTATATGGTTAATTATGTGGATGGTTTTCCTAATATTGAACCATCCTTGCATTCCTGGTATGAATCATACCTGATCGTAGTGTATAACCCTTGTGATGACTTGCTGGAGTTTTTTTGCTAGTATCCTATTTAAGTTTTTTGCATCTATATTCATTAGGGAGATTGGCCTATAGTTTTCTTTCTCTGTTTTTGACCTGCCTGGCTTTGGGATCAGTACCATGTTTGTGTCGTAAAACGAATTTGGTAGAACCCCTTCTTGGCTTATTCTGTCAAATAGTTTGTATAGTATTGGGGTTAGCTCTTCTTTGAATGTTTGATAAAATTCATTTGTGAATCCATCTGGACCTGGGGATTTTTTCTTAGGGAGTTCTTTGATGGCTTGTTCAATTTCTTTTTCTGAAGTGGGGTTGTTTAGGTAATTTATTTCTTCTTTTAGTCTAGGCAATTTATATTTTTGTAAGTATTCATCCATATCACTTAGATTGCCATATTTTTTGCCATATAATTGGGCATAGTAGTTTTTAATGATTGCCTTGATTTCCTCTTCATTAGAGGTGAGGTCTCCCTTTTCATCTTGGATACTGTCAATTTGGTTTTTTCCTTTCCTTTTTTTTAATTAGATTGACTAGTACTTTGTCAATTTTATTTGTTTTTTCAAAGTACCAGCTTCTAGTCTTATTTATTAAATCAATAGTTCTTTGACTTTCAATTGTATTAATTTATCCTTTGAGTTTTAGGATCTCTAATTTAGTCTTCATCTGTGGGTTTTTAATTTGTTCACTTTCTAGTTTTTTAATTTGCATGCCCAATTCATTGACCTCTACCCTTCTTAATTTATTTATATATGAACTCAAGGATATAAGTTTCCCCCTGAGTACTGCTTTGGCTGCATCCCGTAGGTTTTGAAAGGATGTCTCACCATTGTCATTTTCTTCAATGAAGTTATTAATTGTTTCTATGATTTGTTCTATAACTAGCTGTTTTTGGAGAATCATATTGTCTAATTTCCAATTAATTTTTGATTTATCTATCGATGTACCCTTACTAATTATTATTTTTATTGCACTGTGGTCTGAGAAGGTTGCATTTATTATTTCTTCCCTTTTGCACTTGTTTGCAATGATTTTGTGCTCTAGTACATGGTCAATTTTTGTGAATGGACCAAGTACTGCTGGAAAGAAGGTGTATTCCTTTTTGTCCCTTTTTATTTTTCTCCATATATCTACTAACTCTAATTTTTCTAAGATTTCATTTGCTTCTCTCACCTCTTTCTTATTTATTTTTTGATTTGATTTATCTAGTTCGGGTAGGGGAAAGTTCAGATCTCCCACTAGTATAGTTTTTCTATCTATTTCATCCTTGAGCTCCTCTAGTTTCTCCTTTAAAAATTTGGATGCTCTGCCATTTGGTGCATACATATTGAGTACAGATATTTCCTCATTGTCTCTACTGCCTTTTATCAGGGTGTAATTACCTTCCCTATCGCTTTTAACTAGACTTATTTTTACTTTGGCTTTGTCTGATATCATGATCACAACTCCTGCCTTCTTTTTATCATTTGATGCCCAATAGATTTGGCTACATCCTCTTACTTTCACACTATGTGAAAGTGTGTGTTCCTTCCTCATGTGTGTTTCTTGCAGACAGCATATGGTAGGGTTTGGGATTCCAATCCACTCTGCTATTTGCTTGCGTTTTATGGGTTAGTTCATTCCATTCACATTCAGAGTTATGATTACTAGCTGTGTATTTCCCAGCATTTTGATTTCTGCTCCTTTACCTGCCTTTTCTTCTTTCACTATTTCCTTCTACACCAATGTTTGCTTTTGAACAGTCCCCCTTGTTCCCACCCTTATTTTACTTCCCTTTCTACCCACCTCCCTATTTATCCCCCCCTTATTTTCCCTGTAGTCTTTCTAAAATTAATCCCCTGCTCTCTCCCTCTCTTATACTGCTTCCCTCCCCCCAGACCGTTTGTTACCCTTTTACTCCCCTATAGGGCCCAAATCTATTCTCTTCCACAATGGATTGGATTGTTCTTCCCTCTTTGGGTCAGTTTCAAAGTACATAAGAGTTGAGTATTTCCTATCTCCAACCTCTTTACCCTTCCAGTGTATCGATGTTCTCCCCCCTCCTGCCATGAGCTTCTTTGTGACATATAAATTTACCTCCATTTGTTTCTTTTCCCATTTCTTTTAGTCATAACCTCTTTTCTTTTTTTACTCTAGTCATGTGTATATATATATATATATACTTACACATGTATATGTATTTATGCATGCATATATCTAAATACCTATTTATGTCTTGTCCTTTCATCCTATACAGTTTGTCACTGTTCCCTCTGAGTGTAATTCTTCTAGCTGCTCAGGTGATAGCAACAGTTTTTAAGAGTTATCAATGACCTCTTTTCTTTTAGGGATACATATCATTTTAACTTATTGAGTCTCTTAAAAATTTTTTGCTCTTGTTGTCCCCCCCCCCCCCGTTTTTAATTACCTTTTGATGATTCTCTTGAGTTCTGTGGTTGGACATCAAATTTTCTGTTCAGGTCTGGTCTTTTATTTATGAATGCTTGGCACTCTTCTGTTGTGTTGAATGACCATACTTTCCCCTGTAAGAATATAGTCAGTTTTGGTAGGTGATTTTTCTTGGTTGTAGACCTAGTTCCCTTGCTTTCCAGAATATCATATTCCATGCATTTCAGTCCTTCAGTGTGGATGCAGCCAGATCCTGTGTTAACCTCACCGTGTTTCCATGGTATCTGAATGGCTTCTTCTTGGCAGCTTGAAATATCTGTTCTTTCATCTGATTGTTTTTGAATTTGGCTATAACATTTCTTGGTGTTGTCAGTTAGGGATTAAATACAGGGGGTGATCTGTGGATTCTTTCAATCTCTACTTTCCCCTCTTGTTCTAGGATCTTGAGACAGTTTTCCTGGATAATTTCCTCTAGTATTATGTCCAGGCTTTTTCTTTTGTCGTGGTCGTCTGGTAGTGCAATTATTCTTAAATTGTCTCCTCTTGAACGATTTTCTAAATCGTCTGTTTTGTGAATGAGATGCTTCACATTTTCCTCAATTTTTTCATTCTTTTTGTTTTGTTTTATAGTGTCCTGCTGCCTTGTGAGGTCACTTGATTCTAGTTGTTTTCTTCTGGTTCTTAAAGATTGGATTTCATCTCTGGCTTTTTAGTCGTCTTTTTCCTTCTGGTCTGATTTTCTTTGAAGATCGTCTTTCATCCTCTTTACCTCGTCTTTCATCTCCTTTGCCTCATTTTCCAGCTGGTTGATTTTGGCTTTCAGGACACTATTTTCTTGTTTTAGTTCAATTGCCTCTGTTTCCAGATGACTTATCTTAATTTTTAAGTTCTTTTCCCAATTGCCTTCAGCCTCTCTTCATTGTGTTTTGAGTTCTTCCACAGCCTGCATCCAATTTGCTGGGATTTCTGGTTTACCGTTTGCTGATCTCTCCCCCTCCGTTCCATTTGCTGAGTAGTAGCTGTCTATTGTAGTTTCTTTCTTCTGTTTCTGTTGTTTGCTCAAATTCACCCCTTCTTTTCTCCCTGTATTTGTCTGTGCTCTTTTTCCTCTCATTTTTTTTATTTTTGGGGACTTCTATCAGTCTCCCCTCTTAGAGCTTTAACAGAAGATCTCTTGGTCTAGTCTCTGGGGGAGGGTTGTTGGGGGTTTGAGCTTCCCTGTCCTCTGGAGGCTTTTGATTGGCTTAAAGTCCAGCAGTCAAAGAGGATGGGTGGGGAGCGTGGGCTTCCCTGTGTTCTGGAGACTTTTGATGGGATTAAGTTCAGCTTGGTTGGGCTGGGTTTACTCTGAGTTTTAAACTTCCTGGACGGCTGGGGCAAATATGGAGGATCTCCAAAACTGTGGCCAGGCTGCCAGGTCTATGCTCCTTCTAGGCTGCCATCTTGACTCCACCTCTAGGTTTCTGTTTTTTCAGAAGACCCTGCTCTCTAAGGGGAGAGGGATCATGGCCTCCTTGGGCTCTGAGGGCTTCTGATGGGATTAGGTTCAGCTGGTTCTTTCAGAAGACCCTGCTCTCTAAGGGGGGAAGGGTAGTGTCTTCCCTTGGCTCTGAGGGCTCCTTATGGGATTAGGTTCACCTGGTTTGGACTGAATGAGTCCTGAAGCAAAAAACCTCCTCCTCCACAATCTGTGTTGAATGTCCAGAGACTGGCCCAGTTTGTTTTCAAGGTAAACCCTTTGCTGGCCCTGAGGTTTTTGTTCTTTCAGAAGCTCTGAGGGATTCTGATGGGATTATGTTCAGCTGGTGTGGGCCGAATGATCCCCCCCCCCCCAAAAAAAAAGAAACAACCTCCTCCTCCACAATCCGTGTTGAATGCCCGGAGACTGGCCCGAGTTACTTTCAAGGTAAGCTCTTCAGAGCAACCCCTTTGCCAGCCCTGAGGTTTCTATCTTTTCAGTAGCTCTTAGGGCTCCTGATGGGATTGGGTTCAGCTGGTGCCCTAAAGCTGGAACCTCCCTTGAGACTCAGATGGAAGGACCCAGCCAGGGGGCTACAGGCTTCCCCCCTCTCTCTATGTTTCCCTGCCATCTGTGTTGGGTGCCCGGGAGACTGGCTCAGGTTGCTTTCAAGGTGAGTCCTTAGAGCCCTGAGGTTCTCGCTGCTGACTTGGGTTCAGCACTTTGGGTTCGGGAGGATGGGTCCTGGGACCTTCCTTCTGCCTACCCCTTAGACCTGAGTGATCTAGGGTTCTGGCTTTTGGGGTGCTGTACCTATTGATCCAGGTCCAGGAGGAGGGTTCCCCAGGTCTATCCTGTTGTTCAGCTTGAATTTTGGTGTCCTAGGAGCACTCAGTTTGTGATCGGTAAGGAAGGGTTTCCGAGATCTGAATTTTCACTGCTTCTACGCCGCCATTTTGATCGAAAATCGGGAGGGAGAATTCTTTAACTAAGTTCCCCTTTAGTTACTTTTTTGTTGCTGAATTTCATTGGCTAAATCTTCAATTGAAGGTTGGCATTGTGTACACTTCAAACCCAAGCTAGTGCTACTAATTTCATCTGTCAATCTGTTTCTTTTGTTGGTTTTGATAGTATTTAAAGCTGAGAATAAGTAAAGCCATTGCTATATTTTCAGGGTGCTAACAGTGTCTGGTAATGAGTTCCAGGCACTTCTCTGTTACACATGGGCTGGAGCCCCACCCAATCTTCCACTGGCCTGGTCCCGCCCCATCCTGTCCCTTCACAGTCTGCCCTTGAGCTCCTTGCATGCCTGTGCTTCACCCCTCCATGGGAGCCTCAAGTACCTCATCCACCTGGCATATGTTGCCTGCCACTCGACCCCCATCCCTGTAGCCAGCAAATAAAGAAACCCTTCCCCCCACCCCAGGCTGGGCCGGAGCATGGCTACAACCAGGGCTACTGGTGCACAGATCCCCACGAGGGCCCTTAGGTGTGCTGAGCCCACGTGCAGCTGAGTGTCATTGAAAATAGCTACACATGACATTGTTGACATGAGTGGCTCTAGAATAAGGTCCTTACAGTTTCCTGGCATGCAGCAAGTCCTGTTTGCAAACTCTTGCATCTGCTCTCCATTTACAAAGCTTTTCTTTAATTTTCCTTGTTACATCATGCAATATTGCTGTTACTATGGACATGTTCTCCTGCTTATGCAATGATTGTGTTCACTTCACTTTGCATCACTTCACAGTAATCTCTCCAGTTTTTTTCCCAAATAATCTAGCAGTTTATTTTTAAAGTCAAGTCCAGTTATCTTTTGGCTACTCCATATTTCTTTAAGGGGTACTGTAGGAAAATGTCAAGATTTGGAATCAAAAGATCCAGGTGGGATCCTCTCAGATCCACCATTTTGAGAGAAGGTCCATATTGTCTAGAGTTCATTCTCCTGTTTTTGCCCCTGTTCCTCCTTGTGAGTTCCTTCTTCCATTTTTCTTTTCTCAGTTCCTTTTTACATGTTATCTTTCTCTATTAAAATGGATGCTCCTTTCAGGAAGGGACTGTCTTTCCTTTTGCCCTCTTAGAACAATGCTTGGTACATAGGGAACTCTTTTTTTTTTTTTTAATTTTAAAACCCTTACCTTCCGTCTTGGAGTCAATACTGTGTATTGGCTCCAAGGCAGAAGAGTGGTAAGGGTAGGCAATGGGGGTCAAGTGACTTGCCCAGGGTCACACAGCTAGGAAGTGGCTGAGGCCGGATTTGAACCTAGGACCTCCCGTCTCTAGGCCTGGCTCTCAATCCACTGAGCTACCCAGCTGCCCCCTACATAGGGAACTCTTAATAAATGCTTGTTGGTTGGGTTGAAATTTTGGCTGTGGCACTTCCTCTATGATTTTGAGCAAGCTGCCTTCCTTTCCTTCACTTTCCTCATCTGTTAAATGAGAGTTTGAATTAGATGAAATTTAAAGGTTTTTTTTTTTGTCAGAAGCTCAAATCTTTCATTTCACCTTTGCTCTTTCCATTTTGAATTTGGTATAATAACGATAATGATTAATATCCATCCAATTCCAGCCCCACAGTGATCTTGTGAGGTATGAACTAATAGTACAATTTGAAAGATGAGGGCAATACAACTCAGAGACTTTCCAATATTACTGAATTAGTGGAAGAAGCAGGATTTTAATCCAGAGTTTTTTAATTCTAAGGTAGTGTTTTGCCTTTCAAGATGTATGCGTATATGCATATGTGAAGCCTCTTATGTAGCAATTTGGGTGAGTTCTCAACAATACCTGTTGTTCTGGGTTCATTCATTGGAATCTAGAAGGCTTTCCCCATATACCTTTTTAAAATAAAATTCCCCAGGGAGACTTTAAGTCTTATTATCAGCTAACAACCTGCTTTACAGGCAGATAAAAGTGTGACTGTAGGGGCAAGACGCAAGATAAGTTCTTTCCTCTAGCACATACTGTGTTAAACCAGTGCTCTAACTGGGCTGAACTTACCATGATATCTTATGAATAAGACAAGAATGAACAAATCCACTGAACAGAGATTCACCTCTCCTTATTAGCTCAGTTATTCCCTAAACAATTGTTGGCCCTCTATATATAGTGGCAAGTAGCCTCACTCCATCATGATTCAGAATGAGTAAAATACTGCCTGGAAGTAAAGTGCTCACCTGTGGGAGATAATTTAATTCTCCTGGAGCATCAGGGGGCCAGAGAAAAGAAAATTAACTAATTGGCACCCTACTATTAATACATATGGGTTAGCACTTTACCTCACCTAGGCACACTACAGGGTTATGCACCACATATCTCTATTTGCTATCAGGAGATAGAATGCGTGAGTAGAAAAATTTCTTTCTATTAGCATTTTCACTGTTGAGAGTCCTTATTCAAAAATGAAAGTGATTTTGGAAGACTTAAGAATTCACATCAACATAATCATTAACCATAATTCTATTGCCCCAATGACAAGTTGTTCCTGACATACTACTCTAAATATTCAGAATAAGATACACTTTTTAGACATCACTAACATAGGAATATTTTTTGCTTGATTATGTTTATTTGTTAGAAAGAATTTGTTTTTCTTTTCCATTTTTTTTCCCATGGGGAGAAGAGATGCAAGGTAAAGACAATAAATGCCTATTAACAAAAAAATAAATAAATTTAACTTAAAAAACAGAAGTGTTAGGAAAACAGCTCATCACTAGGAGCTATTTCCTCATCTAGTTAGAATAGTCAGTCAGTCAGTAAATATTTATTAGGTGCTTACTCTGTGCTAGGCACAGTGCTAAGCTCTAGAATTGCTTGTTTGGCTGTTCTTTAGTCATGCCTGACTCTCCATGACCCTATTGTGGGTTTTCTTGGCAAAGATATTATAATGGTTTGCAATTTCCTTCTCCAGCTCATTTTACAGATGAGGAAGGTGAGATAAACAGGATTAAATTACTTTCCCAGTATTACACAGTTAATATCTGAAGCTAGATTTGAACTCGGGAGGATTTCTTCCTGACACATTAACCACTGTGCCATTTCACTATACCCCTCTGAAGAAACAAATACAAACAAAAATAAAAATATTTCTTATCCTCAAGGATCTTTTATTCAAATAGGGAATGACAACACAGAAAGTAGGTTGGTTTCTTTTTCCTTTTTTGTTTTTAGGTTCCTCATCTACATTTAATTAATTTGCTTATCTACCAATTACATGTAATAAATTTCCAAATAAATTTTCTGAAGTTATATGATTCAAATTGTCTCCCTTTCTTCCCCTTTCCCAGAGCTAGCAAGCAATTTGATGTGAGTTATATGTGTATTATCATGGAAAACGTACTTCTATATTGTTCATTTTAATAAGTGAATATTCACATAAAAATAAAACTCCCAAAAGAAAAACCCAAATGAAGAAGTGAAAAATTGAATGATTTCATCTGCATTCTGATTTCTTTGGAGATTAATGATATTCATTGTCATAAGTCCCTCAGAATTGTCCTAGATCATATCTATGAGAGTAGCTAAGTCTTTTGCCATTGATCATTGTAAAATTCTGTTATCACTATGTATAGCATTCTCCTGGTTCTACTTATTTCACTCTGCTTCAGCTCATATAGGTCTTTCTAATTCTTTCTGAAATCACCCTGTTCATCATTTCTTATAACACAATAGTATTCCATTACCATCATATTGCACAACTTGTTGAGCTATTCCCCAATTAATGGACATCCAATTTCTAGTTCTTTGCCACCACAAAAAGAACAGCAAAAATATTTTTGTAGAATTAGGTTCTTTCCCCACCCTCTTAAAATATCTTTGGTATACAGAACCAGTAGTGGTATTACAGGATTAAAATCTCAAAGGGTATTAATTGTTTTAGCCTTTTGGGCATAGTACCAAATTGCCCTCCAGAATGGTTAGATCAGTTCACAATTCTGCCAGCAATGCATTGATGTCCCGATTTTGCCACATCCCCTCCGTCATTTAATGCTTTCCTTTACTGTCATATTGGCCAATTTGATAAGTGTGAGATAGTACCTCTGAGTTGTTTTAGTTTGCATTTACATAATCAAAAGGTATTTAGAACATTTTTTCATATGATTATTGACAGCTTTTATTTCTTCATATGAAAACTATTCATATCTTTTGACTATTTGTTAATTGAGGAATGACTTGTATCCTTATAAATTTGACTTAGTTCTTTATATTTGAGAAATTAGACCTTTATCAGAGAAATCTGTCATAATAATCTCCCTCCTGCCCTCAGTTCATTGTTTCCCTTCTAATCTTGGTTACATTGGTATTATTTGTACAAAAACTTTTAAATTTAACATAGTCAAAATCATTCATTTAAATCTTATAATGTTCTCTATCTCTTGTTTGGCCATAATTTCTTCTCTTTTCCAAAGATCTGACAAGCAAACCATTCTATGTTCTACTAATTTTCTTATAATATCAATGTTTATGTCTAAACCATGTATCCATTTTGATCATATCTTAGTATAGTGTGTGAGATACTGATCTATACCTAATTTTTGCTGTACTGTTTTTGATTTTCCCAGAAGTTTTTGCCAAATAATGAGTTTTTATCCCCAAAGTCAGGATCTTTGGGCTTCCCATCTGGGGTGCCAATTAAAATAGAAATATAAATCTTTTTGACACTATTTCTTGTTGCTGCAGTGACTGATGTACTTTGGCTTATGACTAGATAGTGATGCTACTAAGAATGGGGACACACTTGCCTGTTTGCAATGGAGATAGAAGTACTTTGAGAGACACTGAGAGATACTGATACAGAGGAATGCTCTGGGGTTTGCCTACTGATCCCTACTGATGACTAGTGGATCAATATTTCTCCTAATTTCCTCCTACCCTCTCTCCCTCCCTCCTTTACCCTCTTCTCCTTGCCTCCCTCACCTCCCAGTTCCTCTTGAAGCCTTTGGTTTCTTCCCGCCCCCCTGAGTGAACTATAAAGATACTCTTTTCTTTTCCTTTTCAAGTCAGGGGGTTTATTGGGAAACAGGATGGGAAACTGAGGTAAGAGGGATGAGGGTGTCCCTAATCTAAAATGAATATTATGAGGGCTTTGGAAGTCATAACTGTGACAGAGGGACAGTTGGCGATGGAGGACAACAGTTAAAATTTTCTTTCTTCATCACAAAGCCACCAATTTCAGAAACCTCCCTCAATGGTTCTTCAATCTGGAACAGAAACTAAATAATATCAGTTCAGCTTCTTCCACCTGGTCAGCTTCAACTCCCAGAACCAGAGACAGAATCAAAGTCCCAGTTTCTCCCCTGGTCAGCTTCAACTCCCAGAGCCAGAGAGAGAATCAGATCCTCCCTTGGTCAAAGGCAAAAAGCCAATCCTCCTCGGTTCAATAATCCCCCAGAAAGAGTGAGTCCCAAGGTCCCAATTCCTCTCCTCTGGTCAGGCTCCCCCAACTGCCTCTCCTGGGAACATTCTGTTTGGAACCTTCTCCTTTATTTTGCAGATCAAGTTACTAGCTTGTTTCTTGCATCTTGGCCTGTCCTGCAAAACCTCTCTCCAAGTCTCTACCACTCTAGGACATTTACCCCTAATCTATTCCAATGATCTACCATTCTATTTCTTTCTTTTTTTTTTTAATTTTAAACATTATTTTATTTGGTCATTTCCAAACATTATTCACTGGAAACAAAGATCATTTTCTTTTCCTCCCTGCCCCCCCCCCCCCACCACCTTTCCCTCTCCCATAGACGAGGCATGATTCCACTGGTTATCACATGTGTTCTTGATTCGAACCCATTTCCCTGTTGTTGGTATTTGCATTAGAGTGTTCATTTAGAGTCTCTCCTCAGTCATATCCCTTCAACCCCAGTAGTCAAGCAGTTGCTTTTAACCGGTGTTTTTACTCCCACAGTTTATCCTCTGCTTGTGGATATTATTTTTTAGATCCCTGCAGATTGTTCAGGGACATTGCATTGATACTAATGGAGACGTCCATCATATTCGATTGTACCACAATGTCAGTCTCTGTGTACAATGTTTTCCTGGTTCTGCTCCTTTCGCTCTGTATCATTTCCTGGAGGTTGTTCCAGTCTCCATGGAATTCCTCTACTTTATTATTCCTTTTAGCACAATAGTATTCCATCACCAACATATACCACAATTTGTTCAGCCATTCCCCAATTGATGGGCATCCCCTCGTTTTCCAATTTTTGGCCACCACAAAGAGCGCAGCTATGAATATTCTTATACAAGTCTTTTTCCTTATTATCTCTTTGGGGTACAAGCCCAGCAGTGCTATAGCTGGATCAAAGGACAGACAGTCTTTTATCGCCCTTTGGGCATAGTTCCAAATTGCCCTCCAGAATGGCTGGATCAATTCACAACTCCACCAGCAAGGAATTAGTGTCCCCACTTTGCCACATCCTCTCCAGCATTCATTACTTTCCATAGCTGTCATGTTAGCCAATCTGCTAGGTGTGAGGTGATACCTCAGAGTTATTTTGATTTGCATCTCTCTGATTATAAGAGATGTGCTTATTAATTACCATTCTATTTCTTAGCCAGTATCAGGTTGTTTTGATCAGGTACAAGAGAAAGTAAAGGACTTCTCCAGTAATGGCTTTATAATGTCCCTGAACAACCTGCAGCGATCTACAAGAAAAAAAAAAAACTATCCTCAAGCAGAGGACAAACTGAGGGAGTAAAAACACCAATGAAAAGCAACTGCTTGACTACAGAGTTTGAGGGGACATGATCGAGGAGAGACGCTAAATGAGCACTCTAATGCAAATACCAACAACAAGGAAATGGGTTCAGAGCAAGCTCACATGTGATACCCAGATGGATCGCCCATCGGCTAGGGAAGGGTTTGGGGGGGGGGGAGAAAAGAAAATGATCTGTTTCCAATGAACAATGTATGAAAATGACCTAATAAAATAATGTTTTAAAAACTAAAAAAAAAAAGAATATCAGGGCAGTTTTCTTTCATAATTTCTTGTAAAATGATGTCTATACATTTTCTGTCATGGCTTTCAGGTGGTCTAATAATTCTTAGATTGTCTCTCCTGGATTCATTTTCCAGATCAGTTGTTTTTTTAAGGAATATTTCATATTTTTCTTCTATTTTTTCATGTCTTTGCTTTTATTTTTCTTGGTGTCTCATGAAGTCATTAGGTCCTATTTGAAAAACTCTAATTTTTAAAGAATGGTTTTCCTCCAGGACCTTTTGAACTTCCTTTTCCTTTTGTTCAGTTTTATTTTTCATGCAACTCTTTTCTTTACTGGATTTTTCTACCTCTTTTCCCACTTGAACAATTTTTTTAAAGTTGTTATTTTCTTTTTGTATTTATTTCAATTCTTTTTCCCATTTTTCTTTCACCTCTCTGATTTTTGAATCCCTTCTTCTGTTTTTCCAACATTTTAGACCAATTACCATTTTTTTCTCTGCAATTTTGCATTTGGCTGCTTTGATCTTACTGTCCCCTACTGAGTCTGCCTTGCTCATTTTTTTGTCTCCATTGACATTTTCTATTGTTACTTGTTTTTTTTTACTGTTTATTCATTTTCCCAGTCTTTTTTTCCTTTACTTTTACTTATATTTAAAAGGTGAATTTTGTTTTCAGTTTTTCTTTGCTACTACCCTCAGCACTGGTTCTGGTTTTCTGCAAATTTTAGTTCTTCTAAGTTGTTATGATGGCCTGTGTGCTGGGAGCTCTGAAAGCTGTTTTCAGTCTCCCCTAGGAATTGCTGATGGCTTGCTGGAATCAGAACACTATAAGTTATTATGCTTTCGGCTAGGGTC
Organism: Monodelphis domestica; assembly: GCF_027887165.1. Taxonomy (NCBI): domain Eukaryota; kingdom Metazoa; phylum Chordata; class Mammalia; order Didelphimorphia; family Didelphidae; genus Monodelphis; species Monodelphis domestica. The sequence continues at coordinate 214,519,348 of NC_077234.1, forward strand.
TTCACTTTAGGCTTGAATGGGCCAAATACTATGGATTTCAGAGCCTCATCTGAGACTTGTGCTAGGGATTGGGACTTCAAGGAGTAGGTATGGAATACTCTGCCATTGGTTTAGGAAGGGTCCTGGGGTTCCGAAATTCATGCCTAGGTTTGTAACCCACCATAGTAGGTGGGGGTAGGTGACTTGCACTCCTCTGTGCATAGTTTTACTTCTGGTTCTCCCTTATCCCAAGAAAATAGACCCTCTCTGCCTATATTTCAAGTTGTTTTCTGAGGAAGAGTTACTTCACTCAATCCCTTTGTTGGTTCTGTGACTCCCAGTCATTTTGAGGTACTATTTTAACTTTGTTTTGGGAGGATTCTTAGAGTGGTCCAGCTTTCACTGCTACTAAACCATTATTATGGCTCTGTCCCTTGGTTTCTAAATCCATAGATATAGGATGGTTAGTCTGTGGCCATTTTGAACATGGAGGTTTAGGCAAACTCATCAATGGGAGAAAAGATCTGAATGAATAGTATTAGAACATCTGAGTGATATTCTAGCCAGTTTGTAACATAAAAAAAAAACCTCAATCTGTCAATATAATGATGATATTAGTGGTGATGATAATGATTATAGTTGTTAATATTTATCTATGGCTTTAAGGATTGAAGAACACTATAACAATGCCATCTTATTTGATCTTTACAACAATACTGTGAAAAAGGTGATATTTTTATCCTCATTTTACAGATGAGGAAACTGAGAATGAGAGAAATGAAATGACTTGCCCAGAGTTGCAAAGCTAGTGTCTGGGGAAAAGATTCCAACTTATATCTTCCTGAAAAATCCAGTGCTTTTATATATTGTCTCATATCTATGTTTATGCATTGTTAAATGTGACACAAACAATGGAGGGGGGAGGAGGAAGGAAAATTCCTTTTTTTATTTGAATTTGATTTGATTTTAAATTCATTGATTGTTTACTACGTACCAGGCATTGTGCTTGTACACTTTATCTCATTTGAGATAATCATGATACCAAGAATACTACATTTTAAATCCAATCAATTCTTTCCTCAGCTGCCAATGTGATTTTTCCAAAATATTGTCTGACCATGTCCCTATTTCATCCAGAATCAAATATAAACTCTTCTATTTGGCATTTAATGCTTTTAATAACCTTTCTCCTTTCTACTTTTCTGTTTTAAAATTTTATTTCTGTCTATACCCTCTATGATCCAACTATACCAGTTTACTTGCTATTCCTATCACATTATATTACATCTTCTATCTCTTTGCTTTTACACTTGCTTTCCCTTGTTTGAAATATTCTGCTCTCTATCTTTTAGTTTTTCTGCCTTTCTTCAAAATTCAACTCAAATCTCATTTTCTTCAGGATGCCTTTTTAGTCTACTCAGTCAGCTCTCTCTGAAATGACCTCCTATCCATTCTATTCACATCCTACAACTAACCCCTTATGTGTTATCTTTCCTATAAACTCCTTGAAGGTGGGTATTCATTTTGCCCCTCTTCATATGCTCAGCATTTGGCAAATGGCCTGACACATAGTGGGTGCCTAAATAATGCCTGTTGATCATCTTAGACTGTAGGTTCCTATCAACCGAGAACTGGCTAATCAAATGATTATTAATGGATATTATGAAATATTATTGTGGCATATGAAATGATGAATTCAGAGAAACATGTACTGATATACAGTGAAATGAGTAAAACCAAAAAAAATTTTAAAATAAAATAACTGCAACATAGTAAAGAAAAACAAATGGAAAAGATTTTTAAATCTATGATCATTGCAATGACCCATCAGCTCCAGGAGATTATAATGGATTATGTTTCTCATCTGATGGCAGAGAGGTTCAAGACTAGACAGGCATTACTAGACCTATATTTTAAGGTATGGTCAATGTGTAGACTTGTTTAAAAATGCTTTGTTAAAAAAGAGAACTCATACATATATATATATATATATGTACATATATATAATTTTTTATAATAGGAGCAGAGGAAATAGGATCTGATAGTGATAAAATAAATTATTTGAAAAATATAAAAATAGACAAAATCAGAAAGGCATATAAATAAGCTGAGGGATGTTGGAACTACTATGTTAAATTGGAAATACTACATATAACCCCCCCCCAATGTGTAGAATTTCATGGTTTCATATACCTTCTTCTTTTTCTGTTCTTTTTATATGGAAATGTTAATGTTTGTAAAATTCATACTAATAAAGTGACATTTTAAAATTAAAAGTTAAGTTCTAGACCTATTGAATACTAGTTGTACCTTGCAACCCATTTGTTGAACCAGCCTTGAGGGAAACATTTTATCACCAACTTTCCCTCAGAGATAACTCAGGTGGGAGATAAACCAAGGTCTTCAAAGTCAATCTATTTATTTTAAAAGGCATACAAATAGGAGTTGGGTAAAAAGCAAAATAAGGTCAGGCTGAACTTTGCTGCATTCAGTACCACATTGAAAAACTCTCTCTTCTAGGCATCAGCTGGTCACATTTGTTATGCCAGAAGCCTTTGAACTTGGCTGTCAGTCCTCATCTAGTAACACAGAGTTGAAATTATTCCCAATATCTAGTGAGAAAGAAAGACCTGATTTTAAAGAGGAAAGATGCTTGTGGATGCATCAATGAATTTAATGAGCTGTCATAAAATCGCTGTCAAAACCATCTTTTTTTCAATGTGTCGAATTACTTCAAAATATTATAGCTAATTCTTATTCCTTTGATTTAATTAGCACAGCCTTGAATGTGACAGAAATGAGGAAACTCTGGGTAATGCTCATCCTATGTATCACTAAGCCATTAGAACATAAAAGCCCTCAGTTTCTATTACAATTTAAATATCTATTTCTACTATCAGGTGCTAAAGCTTCTCTTTTCTCTAAACCTCCTCCCACCAGGTGTCTATCAGATCTTAGAGTTTTTCCTAATTATGCCTTCCAATCCTGATGAGATTTTCACATTCTCAAATATTTGAGTGAAAGGTATAATACTAGAGAGAAGACATTCATCTGTAAGATTACTGTTATCCCAGAGAGGACAGGGCATTAAAAAAAGAGATATATCACCAGTGACAGGATTTCACTCAGATACAGAGACAACCAGGATATTCTGAAACAGATATAACCTGGGCTTTTTTTCTCTGTTATTTATCTACATGCATCTAATCACTCAAAGAAACATGAGAGATTGAAATTAAACATTAGAAATATGAGTGTGTATGCTCATGTTCAAATGACTCTACTCTCCTACATTAGTTCTTTAGTTCCTAAAACAAAGGCCTGGAAAAAGCTGCTTTTCTCAAAAGAAGAAATGGAATTTATTTAGGGTATTTGGTGAGAGCATGGTTATTGTTATTTATTTGTGTCGTTGTGATCCCATTTGGAATTTTCTTTTTAAAAATACTGGAGTGGTTTGCCATTTTCTTATCCAGTTCATTAAACAGATAAGAAAATTGAGGTAATGTTGAATGATTTGGCCAGGGTCACACACTAAGTGCTGGAGGCTAGATTTGAACCCAGTGCTCTATCCACTGAACAAACAAACAAAACCTATCTTCAAATTCCACTCATTGTTCTTACTTTTGCTTTCTCTTTCTGCAGACAAACAGAAAAAGAGTATTCTTATCTTCCTGTGGCTGCTCTTCACATCAGCTATCATGAATGCTCTAAACCCTCAATTCTGCAAGATAAGCCACCTTAAACAGCTCAACTGATATTCATATGGCAATATCTTATGCTCTTCATCATCCTCATTTCTTTCAAATTTATCCATATCCTGACTAAAATGTGGCACTTACAAACAAATACAATACTGATATTTAATCTACTTGAAGCAGAGGGTATTTTGGTGATCTTTCTAAGAATACTGACAGTTTCTCAGCCAAATCTTCTGTTATTTTGGAATAAAGCATAATTGGGCCAAACTCACTAAGGGCAGCTAGTTATTTTCCTCTAATGATTTTATAAGGAAGTTTGAACCTATCAGTCAATTTTGGTCTATCCTTTCTATACTTTTTTCTTGGCAGAGAAAACAGAAGCTTAAAGACTAAAGAGCAACTCTGCTTTCCTTATTTTTCATTTTTACATCATCATATTTAACTGCAACACTGGTTAGATTCCTTCTTTGATCGCCCTCTTTTCTCTGTCACAATAGCTTCCTTTGGTTCTTCCTTTATTTTTAAAAGGATTAATTTACTCCTAAGGCAAATCAAGAAATTATAAATCACTCTGAAGTAAGATCTTCAATTCGTAAAGAAAATACCAGACCTGAACAGAAAATTTGATGTCCAAGCACAGAACTCAAGAGAATCATCAAAAGGTAATTAAAAAAGAGGGGAAAAAAGAAAAACAAAAACAAAAAAAAATTTTAAGAGACTCAATAAGTTAAAATGATATGTATCCCTATAAGAAAAGAGGTCATTGGTAACTCTTAAAAACTGTTGTTATTAGCTGGGCAGCAAAAAGAAGTATACTTAGAGGGAACAGCAACAAACTGTATAGGATGAAAGGACAAGACATTAATAGGTATATAGATATATGCATGCAAAAGCACATACGCATGAGTATGCATATATATATATTATATATATAAAACTAGAGCTTAAAAATAGGTTAATATTAAAAGAAATGGTTAAAGAAACAAATGGGGGTAAATTTATATGTCATAAAGAAGCTCATGGTGGGAGGGGGGAGAACATCAATACACTGGAAGGGTAAAGAGGTCAGAGACAGGAAATATTCAACTTTTACATGCTTTGAAAGTGACTCAAAGAGGGAAAAACAATCCAATCCATTGGGGGCAGAGAATAGATTTGGGCCCTATAGGGGAGTAAAAGGGTAAAAAAAGGACTGGTGGGGAGGGAAGCAGTATAAGAGAGGGAGAGAGCAGGGGATTAATTTTAGAAAGACGACAGGGAAAATAAAGGGGGGATAAATAGGGAGGCGGGTAGAAAGGGAAGTAAAATAAGGGTGGGAACAAGGGGGACTGTTCAAAAGCAAACATTGGTGTAGAAGGAAATAGTGAAAGAAGAAAAGGCAGGTAAAGGAGCAGAAATCAAAATGCTGGGAAATACACAGCTAGTAATCATAACTCTGAATGTGAATGGAATGAACTAACCCATAAAACGCAAGCAAATAGCAGAGTGGATTGGAATCCCAAACCCTACCATATGCTGTCTGCAAGAAACACACATGAGGAAGGTAGATACACATAGTGTGAAAGTAAGAGGATATAGCCAAATCTACTGGGCATCAAATGATGAAAAGAAGACAGGAGTAGCAATCATGATATTGGACAAAGCCAAAGTAAAAATAAGTTTAGTTAAAAGAGAAAGGGAAGGTAATTACATCCTGATAAAAGGCAGTAGAGACAATGAGGAAATATCTGTAGTCAATATGTATGCACCAAATGGCAGAGCATCCAAATTTCTAAAGGAGAAACTAGAGGAGTTCAAGGATGAAATAGATAAAAAACTATATTAGTGGGAGACCTGAACCTTCCTCTATCAGAACTAGATAAATCAAACCAAAAAATAAATAAGAAAGAGGTAAGAGAAGTGAATGAAATCTTAGAAAAATTAGAGTTAGTAGATATATGGAGAAAAATAAAAAGGGACAAAAAGGAATACACCTTCTTTTCAGCAGTACATGGTCCATTCACAAAAATTGACCATGTACTAGAGCACAAAAACATTGCAAACAAGTGCAAAAGGACAGAAATAATAAATGCAACCTTCTCAGACCACAGTGCAATAAAAATAATAATTAGTAAGGGAACATGGAGAGGTAAATCGAAAATTAATTGGAAATTAAACAATACGATTCCCCAAAACCAGTTAGTTAAAAAACAAATCATAAAAACAATTAATAACTTCATTGAAGAAAATGACAATGATGACACATCCTTTCAAAACCTATGGGATGCAGCCAAAGCAGTACTCAGGGGAAAATTTATATCCTTGAGTTCATATATTAACAAATTAAGAAGGGCAGAGGTCAATGAATTGGGTATACAAATTAAAAAAATTAGAAAGTGAACAAATTAAAAATCCTCAGATGAAGACTAAATAAGAGATCCTAAAACTCAAAGGATAAATTAATACAATTGAAAGTCAAAGAACAATTGATTTAATAAATAAGACTAGAAGCTGGTACTTTGAAAAAACAAATAAAATTGACAAAGTACTAGTCAGTCTAATTAAAAAAAGGAAAGAAAAAAACCAAATTGACAGTATCCAAGATGAAAAAGAAGACCTCACCTCAAATGAAGAGGAAATTAAGGCAATCATTAAAAACTACTATGCCCAATTATATGGCAACAAATATAGAAATCTAGGTGATATGGATGATTAGTTACAAAAATATAAATTGCCTAGACTAAAAGGGAAGAAATAAATTACCTAAACAACCCCATTTCAGAAAAAGAAATTGAACAAGCCATCAAAGAACTCCCTAAGAAAAAATCCCCAGGTCCAGATGGATTCACAAATTAATTCTATCAAACATTCAAAGAACAGCTAATCCCAATATTAAACAAACTATTTGACAGAATAGGCCAAGAAGGGTTTCTACCAAATTCATTTTACGACACAAACATGATACTGATCCCAAAGCCAGGCAGGTCAAAAAGAGAGAAAGAAAACTATAGACCAATCTCCCTAATGAATATACACGCAAAAATCTTAAATAGGATACTAGCAAAAAGACTCCAAGTCATCACAAGGGTCATCCACTATGACCAGGCAGGATTCATACCAGGAATGCAAGGATGGTTCAATATTAGGAAAACCATCCACATAATTGACCATATAAACAAGCAAACCAACAAAAATCACATGATTATCTCAATAGATGCAGAAAAAGTCTTTGATAAAATACAACACCCATTCCTATTGAAAACACTAGAAAGTATAGGAATAGAAGGACCTTTCCTAAAAATAATAAACAGTATATATCTAAAACCATCAGCAAACATTATCTGCAATGGGGATAAACTAGAAGCCTTTTCAATAAGATCAGGAGTCAAACAAGGATGTCCATTATCACCTCTATTATTTAACATTGTACTAGAAACACTAGCAGTAGCAATTAGAGAAGAAAAAGAAATTGAAGGTATTAAAATTGGCAATGAGGAGACCAAGCCATCACTCTTTGCAGATGATATGATGGTTTACTCAAGGAATCCTAGAGAATCAACCAAAAAGTTACTCGAAATAATCAACAACTTTAGCAAAGGTGCAGGATACAAACTAAACCCGCATAAGTCATCAGCATTTCTATATATCTCTAACCCATTTCAGCAGCAAGAATTAGAAAGCAAAATACCATTTAAAATCTCCCTAGGCAATATAAAATATGTAGGAATCTATCTGCCGAGACAAACACAGGAACTATATGAACTCAACTACAAAACACTTTCCACACAGCTAAAACTAGATCTAAACAATTGGAAAAACATTGATTGCTCATGGGTGGGATGAGCTAACATAATAAAAATGACAATCCTACCCAATTAATTTACTTATTTAGTGCCATACCCATTGAACTACCAAAAAACTTCTGTACTGAATTAGAAAAAAACATAACTAAGTTCATTTGGAAGAACAAAAGATCAAGGATATCCAGGGAAATCATGAAAAAAAAATGCAGAGGAAGGAGGACTTGCAGTCCCAGATCTCAAACTATACTATAAAGCAGTGGTTATCAAAACAATTTGGTACTGGCTAAGAGACCGAAAGGAGGATCAGTGGAATAGACTTGGGGTAAATGATCTCAGCAAGACAGTTTATGACAAACCCAAAGACCCCAGCTTTTGGGACAAAAATCCAGTATTTGATAAAAACTGCTGGGAAAATTGGAAGACAGTGTGGGAGAGATTAGGTTTGGATCAACACCTCACACCCCACACCAAGATAAATTCAGAATGGGTGAATGACTTGAACATAAAGAAGGAAACTATAAGTAAATTAGGTGAACACAGAATAGTATACATGTCAGACCTTTGGGAAGGGAAAGATTTTAAAACCAAGCAAGACTTAGAAAGAGTCACAAAATGTAAAATAAATAATTTTGACAACATCAAATTAAAAAGGTTTTGTACAAACAAAACAAATGTAACTAAAATCAGAAGGGTAGCAACAAATTGGGAAACAATCTTCATAAAAACCTCTGACAAAGATTTAATTACTCAAATTTACAAAGAGCTAAATCAATTGTACAAAAAATCAAGCCATTCTCCAATTGATAAATGGGCAAGGGACATGAACAGGCAATTCTCAGTCAAAGAAATCAAAACTATTAATAAGCACATGAAAAAGTGTTCTACATCTCTTATAATCAGAGAGATGCAAATCAAAACAACTCTGAGGTATCACCCCACCCCTAGCAGATTGGCTAACATAACAGCTATGAAAAGTAATGAATCCTGGAGGGGATGTGGCAAAGTAGGGACACTAATTCATTGCTGGTGGAGTTGTGATTTAATCCAACCATTCTGGAGGGCAATTTGGAACTATGCCCAAAGGCGATAAAAGACTGTCTGCCCTTTGATCCAGCTATAGCACTGCTGGGCTTGTACCCCAAAGAGATAATAAGGAAAAAGACTTGTATAAGAATATTCATAGCTGCACTCTTTGTGGTGGCCAACAATTGGAAAATGAGGGGATGCCCATCAATTGGGGAATGGCTGAACAAATTGTGGTATATGTTGATGATGGAATACTATTGTGCTAAAAGGAATAATAAAGTGGGGGAATTCCATGGAGACTGGAACAATCTCCAGGAAGTGATGCAGAGGGAAAGGAGCAGAGCCAGGAAAACTTTGTACACATTGTGGTGCAATCGAAAGTAATGGACTCCTCCATTAGTGGCAATGCAATGTCCCTGAACAATCTGCAGGGATCTAAAAACCACTATCCACAAGCAGAAGATAAACTGTGGGAGTAAAACCACTGAGGAAAAGCAACTGCTTAACTACAGGGGTGGAGGGAATATGACTGAGGAGAGACTCTGAATGAACCCTCTAATGCAAATACCAACAACATGGAATGGGTTTGAATCAAGAACACATGTGATACCCAGTGGAATTGCGCATGGGCTATTGGAGAGGTGGTGGGAGGCGGGGAGGGAAGAAAAGAAAATGATCTTTGTTTCCAATGAATAATGTTTGGAAATGACCAAATAAAAATAAAAAAAAAAGTAAGATCTTCAGAAATTTTCCATATAAATGAATAACCTATTCAGGAGAGTGATGGTTCTTGAATTTCTCTTTCAGACCAACTGGTTTATAATAACTGGTAAATATTTTGCTCATATTTTCTCAAATGTCCTTCACCACACTTCCCCTTTTTGGTTCCTGTATTTCTTCACTTGCATATGAGTTCCTGAAATACCATGCTATTTTTCTTCTTTCCTCTATCACCATTTCAACTTACCCCTTCCTATTCCTCCAGATTTTATTTTGTGCATTTGTGTATACATATCTGAAGACTTTATTGTATTTTGTTGTATGAATAACTTCTTTATTGTATTATTTTTCCCATAAATTTTTGATTATCACTAGCTCAATTCTTCCAATAATGAAGGGATTTCATTTTGTACCTAGATTATTAGGCAAAAGACAGCTTTGTTCCCCATTTCCTCCTTTTGCAGTAAATCTCCTTTGATTAGACTTGCAAGATTCTAAGGCATTGTCTTTATCAATTCTTATTAGGTTCAGTTCTTCCTTCCTTAAGAACCTATCATATCTACATTTTTAACCCTACTGCAGAAATCCAAATATATTCCCTGATACCATCATCTTAATTAGGCACTAACTTCCTTAATTAGGCTCCTTCTGAAGTTCTCTCTTTAGATCAGCATTCATGATCAAATTCCCAGTCTCTCTTGCTTTCCATAATCAAACAGGCTCCAAAGGTCTTGAATTTCTTATTGGAAGCTTCTAAACTTGGTGGTGCATTCTTCATTCCTTTTGGTAGTATCTTTGATGTCCATGCGAATCACCAGCATTGGGATAGTGAAGTCAATAGTTACTAGGTCCTTGGAGGACAAAAAGCTATTACTATATATGTATATACACATACATTTTACCCATGTTCAAACGTTTATTGGTCCTTCTTCCCTCTCTTCTCTGTATCTCATTCATCTATCTCCCAAACTCCTAAATTATGTCAATATTCCTTAACCTACATCAGATCTGATAAACTGAACTGTCTCCTTATTCTACCCTGTTTATTGCTTCTAGTGATAAATGGATAAACCCTTGATCAGATAATATAGACTAATGTAAGTCATTCATTCTTGGTTTTCCACCAATGTGGTCTTAAATTCAAATATTTTTCTCCTCTCAAAAAACTATCAAAATCTATCTGAAATTCCTATATTGGAGCAAATGGTAACTGATAGAATTGAATCCATTTAATAATGATCTTCCCCTTTGGGTCTTATATATCATTTCATTTGCATCTATCTCATTCATTTTATCACTTGAGGAATATTATGAATTTGAATTTTCTATTCACTTGCTAGTTATCAGGGAGGGAAAGGAATATTTCTTCTCCCTTATTCCCCCCAAAACCTGATATCTTCTCTGTACATGGTAGTTGACTACTAAATGTCTGTTAGATGAAATAAACAATCCCTATTTTCTCAGAAAATTTACCTGGAATATATAGCAGAGTCACATTGCAGTAAGGAGAAAATACAAAACAAGAATTTGGATCAAAGAAGACAAAGGGATTTAGAAGACAGGATCAAATTCCACCTTGAAAAAAATATCACCAGAAGCTTTGGTGATAGAACAATATTGCACCTGACATTATATGTAATGGTCATCATGAATCTAAAAATGTTTACTGTAGCATTTCTTTTTGGCAGCAAAGAACTAGACTTGGAACCTGAAGATCTGAGTTTAAACCTTGCATCATTTGGTGGTTGTGAGATTATGAGTAAGTCATCTAACATTTCTGAGTTTCACTTTCTCTCTCTGAAAATGGAAGGGTTGGACTATCTAGTCCACAAGATCCCTTTCAGCTGTGAATTTTAGATTTTCTCCATTTTGCTTAGTCTAGCACCCAGGAATGTATACACCCACACTTAAGGATTAAGTGTTGGGGAGGAAGGCCTATGACTGGCATGTGCTAGCAAGTGACAAATCAGAAACAACTGACTGAACCCTGGGCCATCCTAAGACAAACTTAAGCCATCATTGGCACATGTGAGGCACAGGAAGTGATGTAAAGAACTGCCTTTATATTTCACGTCACTTCATGGGGGGAGGGGGCTTTGGCAGAGATGACCCTGGAACTAGAGCCTGGAGGAGATTCTTGGATGGCTTCCTTTAAATGGTCACATTTTGAGTGAGAAGACTGATTTCCCCCTTTCCCTTGGCTTTCTGGGGAGGTCCCCTTGGCTAAGGCCTCTGAACTCCTGCCTGGTTCAGCCCAGGCTGGAACAGTTTAAATTCTCTTTTTTTTTTCTCTCTCTCTCTCATTCTTAATTTCTTCCTTCAATTGTAAATAAACTAACATAAAATTCCATTCTGACTATTTTCTTTTAAAAGTCAGATAGTAGACTGACTTTTAGTCTCAAAGCAAAGGTATCACAAGAACAACAGTAATAGAGATATTCTCCCAGAAATCTGATGCATACTTCCCACATCAACAACTTGTGGGAAGAACGAGAATATACTTACAGTGGGCTGAAAGGCCCATATGTAGAGAGCATATGTTGCCAGGACAACTTACACCTCTGGCACTCCAGGTTTAATATTCTTTCTTTTCTCTAAATAGCTTCATGGTGCTTCCCTTGAGTGTATGGTATCGGCTACGCATTTTGTTCAGGTGGATTTCTTGGGTCTGTTCCTCTCCACAGTTCAATTCCTAATGGCCAAGACTGCCCCTCTTCTCAACTCATAGTCATCACATTTCTTAGAAATACTTCCTGCCTCATTTCTCTGGACCCACTCTCTTTTGTGTATGGTGTCTCCTACTGAGTAAATAGTTTCACTACACACTATCATGAGAGATAAAGGTATGGAGTGAGGAGAGAAAATCTTTTTCCCCTGAGAGATGAAAATGGAATCTCTCTCACAAGCTGGGTTCTTCTATAACTGATTGTCTTTTATCAGGAGTTTCATTACTTGGGATATTTTCTTTCTTTCTACCTCACTGAAGAGTTTGTCATACCTTTTATTTTGTTTTATTTTTTCAATGAACAATATTTAATTAATTAATTTAAAATATTTTTCTATGGTTCCATGAATCATGTTCTTTCCCTCCCCTCTTTCCACACCACTCCCATATCCAATGAGCAATTCCACTGGGTTTTACACATGTCATTCATCATATTATTAATATTTGCACTAGGGTGATCACTTAGAGTCTACATTCCCAATCATATCCCCATTGAACCATGTGATCAAGTAATTGTTTTCTTCTGTGTTTCTACTCCCACAATTCTTTATCTGAATGTGGATATCAGTCTTTCTCATAAGTCCCTCAGAATTGTCCTGGATCATTGCACTGCTTGGAGTAGAGAAGTTTATTATATTCAATTGTGCCATGGTGTATCTGTCTCTGTGTATAATATTCTCCTGGATCTGCATCAATTTCTGGAGGTCATTCCAATTCACATGGAATTCCTCTGGTTCATTATTCCATCACCAACACATACTACAATTTGTTCATCCATTCCTCAATTGAAGGGCATCCCTTCATTTTCCATTTTTTTTTTTGCCATCACAAAGAGTGTGGCTATAAATATTTTTGTATAGTCTTTTCCCTTGTTATCTCTTTGGAGTGTAGACAGGTAGTGGTACGTCTGGTTCAAAGGGCAGGCAGTCATTTAAAGCTCTTTGGGCATAGTTCCAAATTGCCTTCCAGAATGGTTGGATCCACTCCCAACTCCAATAGTAGTGCATTAATGTCCCAATTTTGCCATTCCATTCCAACATTTATTATTTTCCTTTGCTGTCATATTGGCCAGTCTACTGGGTGTAAGGTGGTACCTCAGAGTTGTTTTGATTTGCATTCCTCTAATTATAAGAGATTTAGAATATTTTTTTCTTGTGGTTATTGATAGTTTTGATTTCTTGATCTGAACATTGCCTATTCATATCCTTTGCCCATTTATCAACTGGGGAATGGCTTGATTTTTTGTACAATTGATTTAGTGCCCTATAAATTTGAGTAAGTAGACCTTTGTCATGGGTTTTTGTGATGAAGATATTTTCCCAATTTGTTGCTTCCCTTCTAATTTTGGTTGTATTGGTCTTGTTTGTACAAAACCTTTTTAATTTAATGTAATCAAAATGATTCATTTACATTTTGTTTTATTCTCTCTCTTTTGCTTGGTCTTAAATTCCTTCCTTTCCCATAGACCTGACTGGTAAACTATTCTATGTTCACCTAATTTACTCATAGCTTCCTTATTTATATTTAAATTAATTTAACTTTTTGTAGGGTGTGAGATGTTGATCTAAACCTAATCTCTCTCATACTGTTTTCTATTTTTCACAGCAGTTTTTGTCAGAGTGGGGTTTTGTCCCAAAAGCTAGGAACTTTGGGTTTATCATAGACTGTCTTGCTGAGGTCACTTGCCCCAAGTCTATTCCACTGATCCTCCCTTCTGTCTCTTAGCTAATATCATATTGTTTTGATGACTACTACTTTATAGTACAGTTTAAGATCTGGTACTGCTAGATCCCCATTCTTCACATTTTTTTTTCACTATTTCTCTTGATATTGATATTGATCTTTTAATTCTTTCTTCCAAATGAACTTAGTTATACTTTTTTCTAATTTAATAAAAAAAGTTTCTTGCTAGTTTGATAGGTATGATAGTGAATAAGTAAATTAATTTGGGTAGAATTGCCATTTTTATTATGTTAGCTCATCCTACTCATGAGCAATTAATGCTTTTCCAATTATTTAGATTTAGTTTTAATTGTGTGGAAAGTGTCTTGTAGTTATGTTCATATACTTCCTGTGTTTGTCTTGGAAAATAGATTCTTAAATATTTTATATAATCTAGGGAGATTTTTAAATGTAATTTCTCTTTCTAACTCTTGTTGCTGAGATGTATTGGAAATATATTGAAATGCTGATTATTTATGTGGGTTTATTTTGTATCCTGCAACTTTGCTAAAGTTGTTAATTATTTCCATGAGTTTTTTAGTTGATTCTCTAGGATTCTTTAAGTAGACCATCATATCATTGGTAAAGAATGATAGTTTAGTCTCCTCATTTCCTATTTTAATATCTTCAATTTCTTTTTTCTTCTCTGATTGCTACTGCTAGGGTTTCTAGTACCATGTTAAATAATAGAGGTTGTAATGGGCATCCTTGTTTTACTCTTGATCTTATTGGGAAGGCTTCTAATTTATCCCCATTGAAGATGATGCTTGAAGATGATTTTAAATATATACTGTTTATTATTTTTAGGAAAGGCCCTTCTATTCCTATTCCTTCTAATGTTTTCAATAGGAATGGGTGTTGTATTTTGTTAAATAATTTTCCTGCATCTATTGAGATAATCATGTGATTTCTGTTGATTTGGTTGTTTATCTAGTCAATTATGTGTATGTTTTTCCTAATATTAAAAAATTCTTGCACTCCTGGCATAAATCCCACTTGATCATAGTGAATAATCCTTGTGATCACTTGTTGGAGTCTTTTTGCGAGTATTCTGTTCAAGAATTTTGTGTCAATGTTAATTAAGGAGATTGGTCTGTAGTTTTCTTTCTCTGTTTTTGTTCTGCCTGGCTTTGGAATCAGTATCATATTTGTTTCATAAAAGGAATTTGGTAGAATTCCTTTTTGCTTATTTTGTCAAATAATTTGTATAGTATTGGGGTTAGTTGTTCCTTAAATGTCTAATAGAATTCACTTGTGAATCTGTTTGGCATTGAGACTTTTCTTAGGGAGATTTTTGATGGCTTGTTCAATTTATTTTTCTGATATGGAATTATTTATGTATTCTATTTCTTTTTCTGTTCATCTAGGCAATTTATATTTTTGTAAATAATCATCCATATCACCTAGATTGCCATATTTATTGCTATATAATTAGACAAAATAGTACTTAATAATTACCTTAATTTCCTTTTCATTAGAGGTGAGGTTGCCCTTTTCATCTTTGATACTGTTAGTTTGGTTTTCTTCTTTCCTTTTTTATGTTTTATTAGATTAATCAGTACTTTATCTACTTTATTTGTTTTTTCTTCAAAGTACCAGCTTCTAGGCTTATTTATTAATTCAATAGTTCTTTCACTTTCAATTTTATTAATTTTTCCTTTAATTTTTAGGATTTCAAATTTAGTTTTTATCTGGGGATTTTTTATTTGTTCTCTTTCTAGTTTTTTAATTTACATACTCAATTCATTGACCTCTTCCCTCCCTAATTTGTTAATATATGCCCTCAGGGATATAAATTTCTCCATGAGTACTGCTTTGACTGCATCCCATAGGTTTTGATATGATGCCTCCTCATTGTCTTTCACTTAAATGAAATTATTAATTGTTTCTATGATTTGTTCTTTAACCAACCAATTTTGGAGAATCATGTTATGTAATTTCCAATGAATTTTTTTTGGCATCTCCATGTACCCTTACTAATTTTTATTTTTATTGCATTATGATCTGAAAAGGTTTCATTTATTATTTCTGCTCTTTTGCATTTGTTTGCCATGTATTTATGTCCAAGTATAAGGTCAATCTTTGTGAAGGTACCATGTGCTGCTGAAAAGAAGGTATATTCCTTTTTGTCCTTATTTATATTTCTCCACATATCTATTAACTACAATTTTTCTAAGATTTCATTCACATCTCTTACCTCTTTCTTATTTATTTTTTGGTTTGATTTATCTAGATCTGATAGAGGAAGGTTTAGGTTGTTGGGGACATCTACGGAGTCACAATATGGAACAGTTTATAACTGTCGGGGGACAGCTTAGAGCTCTCCAAGAATAGCTACAGAGTTGCAAGAAAGCAAGACTGGAACATTATTAAAGAAAGGATAATGAAGGTTTATTGAAAGTAGCACACCAGATTTAAAGCTCTTTTGGAGAGACACAATTTATCCTCCCCAGTCCTCCCCAGAATGTGACCATGGGAGTTAACCCTTTCCCAGGATTTCTTGGAACTGTTTATGCAGCCTTGAACTAAGATTTCTATGTTTTGGTGTACTCAGCAGGAATGGTATGGCACAAACACCTGAGAAGAGGAACTCTATTCCATGAGGTCATGAATGGTTTACTGCATTAGGTCTCCCACTATTCTATTTCATCTTGTAATATTTATTGGGAAGGAAATGGGGGGGACTGGAAAAATGGGGGATAATGGGAGGTTTGTATGGGGGTATAGAGGAGTTGAGGGGAGAGAGGGAATATTGCTCAGTGAAGCAAAGGAGAGAGATACTCCCTGCTTAGAGGAAGCAGCAGGGGTCCGATAAGGACAGTTTGTCCTGGAAAGACTGAACTGAAGTTCATCTCCCTCTATGACCAGAAAAGATAGTCCACTTATCTGACTGCAAATTCAACTAATATAAAGTTTAATAACCAGTTGGGATTGGAGTTTTTTCCTCAGCTTCAGAGTTGAGGCCAGGCCTCGAGGCTGGCGGAGGGTTCTCCCACTCCCATCTACTCTATATCAGTCCTGCTTTGTCTAATTCAGACTCTTAGCAGTAGTCAGAAAGCAAACAAGAACAGGTCTGACCTTCAGAAGTAATTGGGCTTGAATCTTCGGGCTGAACCAAGAAGAGCTTGCCACTTCCATACTGGGCTGAACTTCTTCCAACCCCAGGAAGCAAGTCCCACCTAGCAGGCAGAAAGTGCTAGTCACAAGACCCAACTGCCACTCCCAGTTATCCCTTCCCCCACAAGCTGTCAGTCTTGTTTCCTTTCCACAATCTTTGAGCTCCAGTAATTTCTCCCTTAGAAATCTGGATGCTATACCATTTGGTGCATACAATTTAAGTACTGTTATTTCCTCATAATATATAGTGCCTTTTAGTAGTAGTAGTAGTCTCTCGGTAACCGAGGATGACGATTGTCTTTGTGCATTATCATCTATGGTGTATAGATGAGTGTGCACAAAGACACTTGTGCGTGTCTATAATAGTGCCTTTTATCAAGATGTAATTACCTTCTCTATCTCTTTTAATCAGATCTATTTTTACTTTGGCTTTGTCAGATATCATTTTTGTGACTCCTGCCTTCTTTTTCTCAGTTGATGCCCAATAGATTTTGTGGCAGCCTTTTACAACCCTATATGTGTCTACCCACTTCATGTACATTTCTTATAGACAAAATATAGTAGGATTTGGGTTTCTAATCCACTCTACTTTTTGCTTTTGTTTTATGGGTGAGGTCATCCCATTCACATTCAGAGTTATGATTACCACCTGTGAATTACCCATCATTTTGATTTTCTTTCCTAATCTTGCTCTTCCTTCTTTCATTATTGCCTCCTACACCAGTGTTTTGCTTTTAATCAGTTCCCCTAATCCCCATTCTGATACTTCCCTTCCTACCCCTCCCTTCTTATTCTCCTCTTATTTTTCTTAAGGGTTTATTAAATCTCCCCTTTCCCTCCCTTTTGGTACTCCCTGCCCCACTCCCCATCTTTTTTCCCCCTCTGAACTTCCCTGTAGGATAAGATAGAATTTGATATTCCAATGGATCTAGATACTCTTCCCTCTCAAAGTTGATTCCACTGAGTAATATTTAAGTATTACTTATTAGCACTCTCTTCCTCTCCTTCTTATAACAGTATTCTCCCCCTCCCATATGCCTCTTTATGTAGTATAATTTATCCTATTTTTTTATTCCTTCAAGTTTTTCTTGGTGCCATCTTCTATTCCCCACCTTTTACTTTTTTACATATCATCTTAAACTACTTAGTCCTTAAAGCAGTACCTATGAATAATTCTACTAACTACTATGATAGTTAATACAGTTTTTGAGAGTTACAAATATAATTTTTCTATATGAGAATATAAACAATTTGACCTTATGGAAGCCCTTAAAATTCCACCCCCCTCTTTCTTGTTTACTTTTTCATGTTTCTTTTGAATTTTGTATTTGGACATTGAATTTTCCATGAAGTTCTGGTTTTTTCCTTACAAGTACTTGGAGATCTTCTATTTTGTAAATTGCCCATACTTTTCCCTGGAAGTATATAGTCAGTTTTGATGGATAGATGATTGTTGGTTGTAGACCCAATTGTCTTGCCTTTCTGAATATCATATTCCAATCTTGTGGTCCTTTAGTGTGTGGGTTGCCAGGTCCTATGTAATCCTGATTGGTGCTCCTTGATATCTGAATTGTCTCTTTATGTCTTCTTGCAATATTTTCTTTTTAGCTTGGAAGCACTTGAATTGGGCAATTACATTCATGGAGGTTGTCTTTTGAGGATTTAATGGAGAGGGTGAATATCAGGGCTATTTTCTTGGATAATTCCTTCTAGTATGATGTCAAGTTTTCTGTTTATTTCCAGATTTTCAGGTAGGCCTATGATTCTCAAATTGTCTATCCTTGACCTATTTTCTAAGTCTGTCATGTTTCCTTCTAATTTGTCATTCTTTTGACTTTGCTTTATTAATTCTTGCTGAATTATGAGATCATTAGCTTCTACTTGCCCAATTCTAGTTTTTTAAAGACAGGTTTTCAGCTATGATCTTTTAATTTTCCTTTTTTGTTTTGGTCTAACCTTCTTTTCATGGCTTCCAGAGGGTCATTTCTGGTCTTCAATTTTCTGGTCTTAATTTCTTCTGATTTCTGGGCTTCTTTTTCCCAGTGTGAGATTCTGTCTTTTAAACTTTTATTTTCTTTTTTAACTATTTCCCACTTTTCTTGCCATGTTTCTTCTATGTTTCTCACTTGTTTCATAATCTTGAATCTCTGCTCCTTAAGAGCTTGTGACCAATTTCCTTTTTTTTTTGTTTTGGAAGTTTTGGATATGTTTGCTTGTTTGTTGGCCTCCTCTGCAGTCTCCTCTGTAATCTAGGGTTTTTCACCATAGGAATTATTCAGGGTCAAGGTTCTTTTTTATTTTTAGTATTTGTAGTTGCAGATTGTAGTTCCTGGGTATTGTTGGCCATTTCTGTGCTAGTTCTTTCTTCACTTCCCAGTCAGAAGTCTGAGTAAAGAGGGTAGGCAGCTCTTTTTATGGAGATACAGAGTGTTTTTTGCTCAAAGGCCACTTTTCAGTCTCCTCTGTGTCTGCTGTGTGCAACCCCTCTCTGCCTTATCTTCATGTCCAATCTCCCCATTCCTCAGCCTTCTGGGGTCCCAAGTCTCGCTGCTCTCTGGGGTAAGTCTGTGGTGTCCTCAGCCAATACCTCTGAGAACCTTGTCATTGCCTCATGCTTGCTCTGACTCTGGCACTGTGGGTCAAGTGGAGGAGGGGTGATCATCTCATGCTTTGCAAAGTAGGAGTAATTTTACCCTTTTATAGGGTGGAAATGCCCAAATCTTGTGTACCTTCAAGGCTGCGTCCTATAGAAGAGCCCCTTCACTTGTCTGATTTTGGTTTTTGTCCATTTGAGGAATTTTGTATTGGTAGGTGGTGAGGAGAGCAAGACCCTTACTTCTACACTGTAGTCATTTTAGTCTGGAAGTCAGGTGTCATACCTTTTAAAGAGTAAACAGAATCATAGCCAATAATTATTCACTGACTGATGGCTAAACTACTCTTTCATTCCATCAATTTTAATATGGGAATCTCTTAAAGAAGTAAGCAGGTATTTTGCTGTTGTTCAGGCATTTCAGTCATGTTTAACTCTTCATGACCTCATTTTGGGATTTTCTTGGCATCTGCCAAGAAACTGTAGTTGTTTGCCATTTCTTTCTCCTGCTTGTTTTATAAATTAAATTTTAAAAAATTTCCACATTATATGTTGATACAATTTTCAATAATCATTTTCTGGCATTTTAAGATACATGTTCTCTCCCTTTCTTCTATTCCTCACTTCTACCCAAGATGGCAAGTATATCGTATGTATATATATAAAATTAGAAGACTTGTATAAACTAATGTTAAATGAATTAAACAGAATTGATAAACAATTTATACAATAACTATAATGATAAGGAAAACAACTCCAAAAGACATGAGAACTCTTTTCAGTTCAATAGTTAATCTTGACTTCAGAAGACTTATAGAGAAACATGCCTTATTCTTTTTGGCAAAAATGTGATAGACAGATTTGAGGTGCAGAATGAGACGGATGTCGTTGGACTTGGTCAACATGTCTTCATGTTTTGCTTACCTTTACTACTTTGTTAAAAGCAGATATTCTATTGGCAGGAGGGTGGTTCCTGGGAACTAGCAGTGAATTAAAAAAGAAAGCAAGCTTCAAAATTTTAGAAAAAAAATAAGGAAATGAAGGAGAAATATGAATGAAGACTCACTCATGAATTCTAAGAACTAACCTCAGAGAAAGAAAAAAAGAGAGGTCTCATAATAGTTGGTAAACATTTATTGAGTGCCTATTATGTGTAAGTAACTTATGATTATAAAAACAAAAGTGATTTCATGAATGGCCACCAAAACTACAAAATCTTTTTCGATCCTTCAGATGAATTGCCAAAAGATATCTAAAAAATTAAATTGAGAAATCAATTGCTGAGAAATCAGTTCTTTAAACAAGCAATAAGAAAAATAAATAATCTTAAATAGTAATGACTTAAATAGCAAAATATTGTTTTGACAGTATCACAATTATATCACATTTCTATAAAAAAACTACTTTTGTAAGGCTTTTGATGCAATTAAGTAGAACAATGTACACGTTCAATAGAATATAAACTCCTCAAAGAAAAAGACTTTCATTTATATATCGTTTTTTCCCAAATACTTGGCACATAGGAAGAGCTTCAAAAAGTTTTGTTTAAGTCAACAAACCAGAAAAATAATCATTTTTCCATGATGCATTCTAATTTTTTGTTCTGAAAATAAGACCACCATAGCTAAAATGGATTTTGTACAAATGATTTACTATATTGCTCCTTTCCAGGTAAGTATTTTTAACAGAATCTGTATATAAAAGAATGACTCCCATGACAACAATTTCAAGCACTAGAAGATTTGTTTGGGTACAGTACAAGTATTGGAGGTCCTTTCAAATCATATAATAATGGCTTACATTAAAATAATGTTTTATAGTTTAGACATCACTTTCTCATAACAATTCTTTTAGGCTTATTGTATGAGAATATTTTTAATATAAATTTAAATTTGTTTATTCATTATATTAAAATATTTAAGTAATCCCTTCTTTCACTTCCCTTCATTAGAGAAAAAATCATTTGACAAAAACACACATGTTCATATATAAAACTATGTCTTGTTTATTTCTGTTTATCAGTTCTTTCCCTGGAGTTGAACATGCACAAGTCATTCTTCATATATACTACTGTTGTATACTATTCTCTTGGTTCTTCTTGTTCCACTCTTTATAACTTCATGTAGGAAGTAGTCAAAATTTATATCCAGGATTATGAATGATATATTCATGGCTTTTTCCATTATACCAAATGTCTCTTAAATCTTATTGTCTAGATCAATATTATCAAAAATAAATAACATGGGCCACTATAGTATGCATACATATATATCCCTGAAAGAAAACCATATATTAACATTATTAATGTTCTATTTGATTTTATTCATCCTGATAAATATTTCCCAACTATATTTTAATATGTTGGGGTACCCTAGTTGGTCACATGTATTTGACATCTCTGGTACAAAATGAAGAGAGACATTAAAATATGTTAATTACTTGATTCTAAAATATTAATTCATTTCTATTCCTTAAAGAATAATGAAAACTTGGATATAATCCAGGACATTACACATATGTGACACTTCGAGAAAAACATTTATTCAAATATATTCCTCATCTCAAGCCTTTTAATATTTCTCTGATTAGTACTTTTTTGGTCCCTTTTATTTAAAAGTAAATTGTTTTCTAGTGATACAGACATTTCAACCTCTTTTTTTTTGATCAGAGGATCATAAAATTTGAATCTAGAAACTCATCCCTTATTTGTCATTTTTTAGGCAAATAATATTACATAAAACTTGTATATACACTTTCTCCAACCATTTTTAAAAAACCCTTACCTTCTGTCTTGGTGTCAATACTATGTATTGGTTCAAAGGCAGAAGAGTGGTAAGGGCTAGGCAATGGAAGTTAAGTGACTTGCCCAGGTTCACACAGCTGGGAAGTGTCTGAGGTCAGAGTTGAACTTAAGACCTCCCATCTCTAGGCCTGGTTCTCATTCCACTAAGCTACCCAGCTACCCCATCCAACCATTTCTTAATCAAGAGTCACTCTTCATATTTCCAGTCTGTTTTTTTGTTTGTTTGTCTGTTTTACCATGCTCCCAAAGTGCTGCTGTTTGTTTGCCTCCTTGGGGTATTGTGTCCGGTAATATATTATACTTGAGTGGTGTTAGTAATAATAGTAGTGATGATGATGGTAAAAGAATAATATAACTAGCATTCATTTAGCATATTAATGTTTTCAAAGTAACATACATGTATTACTTATAACCTAATATTGTCATCCTTGTCCTTCTATATAATCTTTGCTTTCTTCTATTTCTCCTGAAATTAGCCAATTAATCTATAAATTGTGTTTCCTGTGTTTCATCCTACATGTCCAACATTGTGCTTATTTTTGCAATTATGTAGGATTCAGAGGACAGAACTGCCATGGTCTCTATTACAACTAAGTTGGAGGAATAAGAATAATACTTGTCTATCATTTGAGAATGAAATTGATGAGCTGGAATGCCTTGAGTAGCACAACCAAGAGAGCAAAAGGACCTTGAGTGGAGGACAATGGCAACCAATTGGCAAAGGGCCAAATGGGAACTGTTTGAGGGAACAAGCATGGATGTATGATTAGCCTGGAGCAAAAAAGATTTAAGGGAGATATAAAAATTCTCACATAGAAGAGAGGTTAGACTTTTTGCTTGATTCTAGAAGGTAGAATTAGGAACAACAGATGTAAGTTTCAGAAAGGTGATTTTAGGTTTAATGTGAGGAAACAAAATAAAAGAAAGTTTCTTTTTTTTTAAACCCTTACTTGTCTTAGAATTAATACTGTGTATTGGTTCCAAAGCAGAAGAGTGGTAAGGACTAGGCAATGGGGGTTAAGTGACTTGCCCAAGATCATACAGGAAGTGTCTGAGGTCAGATTTGAACCTAGGATCTCCTGTCTTTAGGCCTGGCTCTTAATCCACTGAGGCACCCAGCTACACCATAAAAGAAAGCTTCTTAACATTTATATGAAAAGCATTTATATGAAAAGGTGGAATTCATTGCAGAAGAAGAGAGTGGGCTATCCCTTATTGGAGTTCTTTAAGCAGAAGGTTACTAAAGATAATGATCACATTTTGGTTATGTTGTAGAGATTATTATTTAGATAGAGGTTGGACTAGGCAACCTCTGAAGTTCCTTCCAAATGTGAAATTCCTTCATTTGTCTAATTTAGCCCCATCTTCAATGACCTTATCTTCTATGAAATCATTTGGCTTTCTCAGAATTTCATAGATGAAGATGATAGTGACTAATTCTCAGTATGACTATGCCTCAGTACCCAATGATGGTCAGAAGAGACCTGGCCAACCTTCATTTCTCTAAGGATCTTGGCTGGTGCTATTCATGATAGTGGCAATTGTATAGACTATACGATCTGTTCTCACTGTTGAGTGCCTTTTCCTGAAGCAGACATTATAACAAAACTACAAATGAATGTGATAATAACAGGATTCATAATCACATAAATATATGGCATAAGAAATGGAGGGCCAGCAGTGGAATCAGGAAGACTTGAGATCAATGATCCTGGGCAAGTCAATCAGCCTCTTAAAACACTAGGCTATTCTCTAATATTATAAATTTACCTGATGTGGAAGAGAGGGTATCTTATCAAGGAATTATCTCTACCAATGAAAATAAAATCTGAGGTCCAGTATTCATCCATACATATTCTTCACATTCATGAATTCATTTAGAAACAACAGGCAGCTGACAAACATCTGTTGACTCTTATTTTCTTCTGGTGTGCTATATCCAGTTTTGGAAAGATCCTCTAAAATATCATCCTCCTCCAGCCAAAATTGGCAGTGGCCTAACAGATGCCTGACAGCATGCTACTAATCAATTTCATAAATTATTAGCTTAGACTGCTCCAGTGCACCTGAAAATAGCATAGCACAAAATCCAAATTCAATATCTCTAGAAGAAACATTGCAGTTCACACTAAAGGGTGGAGGCAGTTTGGATATTATATGATACTGTAATAATTCCAAATATTACTTTGGATGTGTTGTTTTATAACATTTAGTCATGTATTGACATGATGATGTCTTCTTGAGAAGCACAAATTGTCAACAATTATCTAGAAGTGTGCTCAGAATTGTTAATAATTAGAAGATGAAAACTAATTGGAGAATATAATTCTATACTGGTCAAGCAAGCAAAGACTAAAGAAGAAATAAAAGCCACCCATGGCACTCAAATCTCTTTTGTAAAAGAGAATGTTTTTCTTTTCCAGTGGTTATTTTTTGTTTTGTCCATGGAGATGGTGTAATCAATAATATCCTGGAGCTACCAGACCAGTTTTTGACTGTTCACTGACAAGAAAAGAGCTAAGAAAACATGGTTTATAAAAACTGATTTGGGCAAGTGACTTCATGAAACTTTGAAACTCCTCTAGTCATATAGGATATATGTGTCAAAGCAAAGACTAATGAGAATTCTATTTTCAGAAAGTCATTCTCCAATCTCTTTGTAAATCATCCCTAGATTAAACACATACAGATATAATTATACAGAGCTATGAATACAAAAGTACCTTCTTCCATCATTTAAAAAATCTGGTTCATAATCTTAGGATGATATTAGACTGCTGATTTCATCATTCCATATACATATATAATCAGTCACCAAATCTTGGCAAGTTGGACCTTCAAAACAGTTTTCTCATCTGATTCTTTCTCTTCCCTCATATAGTTATGATCTCATTTTAGGTCCTTTCACCTAAATGGTTGCCATAGACTCTTGATTGTTTTCCCTGCCTTAAATATTTCACCACTCTAGTACATCCTTCACATTGATGCCAAAGGAATTTTTCTAAACACAGATTAAATCATGTGGTTTCTCTACTTCATCACTTTGAATGAATTCTTATTGCCTCAAGATTATGAATCTTATCCCCCACCTTTGAGTCTAGTTTTACTGGATATTAACTGTACCCCCAAACTCTGAGATTAAGCCAGGGAGACCTTTTCTCTGTTCCACCTTCCATCTTTGTGGGTTTGCATTAATCATTCTATGTGCCAGGAATGCACTCTCTCCTTATCACTGCATCATAGTTTTACTTTTCTTTAAGACTCAAATAAAACATTTTCTTCTGCATGAAGCCTTTTATGATTCTCTTAAATGTTAACATATTACCTCCAAAATGATCTTATATTTTTACAACTTTGTATTTATGTATCCTTATTAACTTTATATTTATGCTCTATATATCCATGAATGTGTTTTTTATTTCTCCACTAGAATGTAACCTGATTGAAAGTAGAGATTGTTTAATTTTCTATACCTGTATCTACATTTCCTAGTACAGTCTCTAGCATATTAGGCCCTTAATAAATGTTTGTTGAATGATTGAGATTCCTCCCTCCCTCCCTCCCTCCCTCCCTCCCTCCCTCCCTCCCTCCCTCCCTCCTTCCTTCCTTCCTTCCTTCCTTCCTTCCTTCCTTCCTTCCTTCCTTCCTTCCTTCCTTCCTTCCTTCCTTCCTTCCTTCCTTCCTTCCTCCCTTCCTTCCTCCCTTCCTCCCTTTCTTCCTTCCTTCCTCCCTTCCTCCCTTCCTCCTTTCCTCCCTCCCTCCCTCCCTCCCTCCCTTCCTTCCTTCCTTCCTTCCTTCCTTCCTTCCTTCCTTCCTTCCTTCCTTCCTTCCTTCCTTCCTTCCTTCCTTCCTTCCTTCCTTTTTTTTTCTTCTAGAACTTGTAAGTCAATACAAAGAAAAGACAGACATGGACAGGGAAATTGCTTCCTTAAAATCCATTTAGATTAAAGAATTAACAAAGCAATCAAATTGTTATAAAATACCCTTCAAAATATCCAGAGCAATGTAATTCCAGTAGCCCTCATCATAAAATGAATATTGCTATGATGGATATGAATGATGAGTTATGTTTAGGAGGTAAGAGTAAGGACACTGAATGTCCATTGATTAGTGTCACTATAATAACAAACAAATAAGAGAAAGAAGTCCATAGGAACAAAGAAAAATGAATGATAACTTGTCAGGAATATTTGATCAGACAACATGTGAAGAATATGAATTATATTCCGCAGATGGCTACCTGTTGTGTCAGCAAGATGAAAATGTACAAGTAAAATGAAGAAAAAGAATTGTCAGCTACTGTTTAGAAGCTAAACAATCATGAAAATATACTTAATAAAGTCAAGCAGAAAGCATTTGTTGAATCATATTTTAAAGGTGATGAAAGAAAGACTACATAACACAATTATCCTTGGGTTGAGATTATATAGCAAAAAAGAAAAGTGGAAGAAATAGCGTGTATACATAAATAAATAATGTGAAGTTTATATGTAGATATTCTTGAATATTTGTTTCTAACATATTTTGCTCCACAAACTCCCTTCAACTCAACAACAAAAGCATTGTGAACAACCAGGACAACTTAATATACTATTCAGAATAATCATTTATATTTAATTTAAATGTTTGCAATAACCACAATAATAACTCTTGCCCTTAAAAGCTCTAATGAATATTTATGGTATATAATAATTATTATAAAACAAAATATTTGACTTGTTAATTGTGAAAATTCTAAGAATAAAATTATAAAACTAATTATAAAATAATTATGAATATTCTATGTGAGACATTCTGTAAAAAGAGCAAAACATTTTTAAAAATCACCCACAGGGTAGCTGGATTGCTCAGTGGATTTAGAGTTATATCTAGAAATATTAGGTCCTGGGTTCAAATATGGCACCAGACACTTCCTAGCTGTGTGACCCTGGGCAAGTCACTTAACCCCCATTGCCTAACCCTTATCATCACTCTTCTGCCTTAGAACCAAAACAGAGTGTTAATTCTAAGACAGAAGAGCCTTCTGTAAGCAATTTGTAATCACCAAAAAGAGTTTGGCCTCTCCACCCTCGTTGTTAATATCAAATGGAAAAAGAGTGGCAATGCCTATAGACTATCTGCCCATATGCCCAACATATCATTGGGTAGACAATCTCCAGACCTAGAACAGAAAGTACAAATGGACAATGAATTGAGCTTGGAATTAAATAGAAGGAGGAGAGTTAATTGGTTAGATTATCTTAGGGAAATTGCAAAGCTCTTTTAATTATTCTAAACTTACATTAGAAGCAAGGGCTCATCATTTTAAGACCAATATTTTACCAGTATTGTATAACTACAAGAAAACAATTTTCAAAGAATTAAGCATGTATATTACACAAAGACAATGAATGATAAGACATTTAGTGGGTAGAAGGAAAAACTTTCTACATGGTAGACTTAAAAGGAAAACATTATATTATTATTCTTTCCTTTTGTGGATGTGTGGCTTGAAACTTATCTCTCCCTTGCACTTTCTGTGATGGGAGAAAGGATTTCTTTCCCTTCCTTATCCCATAACAATGGTTGGTTGATTGGTTGGTTGCTGTCCTTTGTACTCAAAGAGGACCAAAATGATATCAATATGTCAGGGACAATGTACAGTGTATCCAATTGTGATTGATCAAGTCAATACAATCTCAGACAGTTCTACTATAGATCAGGCTCAAATATCCTTTATGAACATTTGGGATATAGATGTCTTTAAAGTTGAATACCTCATGTTCCTTTTGAGCTATTGCAATTCTGTTTTGCTCAGAGTATAGAAACTTTTTTGATGTGATCACCCTACCCTGGAAGGTCTTGTGCCATTATCTCCCACATCTTACAACTGATACCAAAGTTCTTCAGAGAGGCTTTAGAATGTTCTGTATTGCTTCTTCTGACCTCTATGAGCACTTGCTTTATGAAAGTTCTCAATAAAATAGTGTTTTTAGGGACTACTCAAATGAGCATGGCAATAAGCACATATGTTAGCTAAATGAAACTAAGACTGGGCCTTGGCTGTTTCATGCTTTTTATTTCTTTTTCTGAACACAGGTGACTAAAGAGCAGATATAACACAGACATTTCTATCTTAGGCAGGTACCATATGCACACCAAATGTCTGGAGTCATTGAGAGGTCAAGATAATAGACAATAGGGGGTGCTTTCTGAAGCTACTACCACACTTCTTAGAGGAGAAGATGGTCACCATCATGAGAATGAACCCAAAGATTGCCCTAGTTTCCCAAAAGATATTGTGCTATAATTGTCCTGATAGTAGAGAGGAAAAGCAAAGATCAAAATTCCATTTAGCAGTCCTTTAGGATATTTTATGTTTTAAGGATTCACTAGTAGAATAGTATAAAATGATTCATAGTTTCAGAAGTGAGAAGGAATGAAATCAAAGATACTGTTACAGGGACTCTTACAGAGAAGTAAAAGTATCTATGACTAGAATGAAGAGAATGGGTATGGTGCTGCTCTGAAATTTAGGGAATAGGGAACTCTCCCAGAAGGTCTTAATCTTCTTCATGAAACAGGGAATCAAATCACCAGCTGTAATGTTAGTTCTCTAGCATAGGGAACACCTCCCCCCCACCATTAAAGTAGATCTTAACCTATGAATTTCTAGTTAAGTCCTAAGAAATTTCCCAGGTCATCTAAGAGATAACTAACCAATTTAGGATTTGAGGAGGGTTAGAGCTGGAAAGTATTTTAGAAGTCATGTATTCTAAACCATTGATTCTACAAATAAGGAATCTAATGTCCAGAGAAATAAAGTAACTTGCTCAAAACCACATAGCTAGTAAATGGCAGAGATAAGTCTCAAATGAAAACTTCTGGAAAAAACTAGATAGCAATCTCACAGAAATGAGGTTTAGATCAATATCCCTAACATATCCCAAGATAAGCTTTATATAGATATATAATCTCTATCTGAAAGGTTGTATAATAAATAAATGTTGAGGAATAAGAGTTCAAATCTGGCCTCAGATACTTGCTATATGACCCTAATGATAAGTATCTATAGTTAGGAGAAAAGTTCATAGTCAAATGGATGATAGAAGGATCACAATATAAAATAAATAATTTTGATTATATAATTTAAAAATATTTTTTCAGGTAAATCTAACGGCTAAAATCAGAAAAGAAACATATAAATGAGAAAAAAAATTTATAACAAATTTCTACGTGTGACTGTGAATATAGGTTTCAAGACTGTGAATTGACCAAACTGTAAAGTTAATTTTTAGCATATTGATTTTATATAAAAAATAAGTGGTCACCATGGGAAAAATTCCCAAATATGAAATACCCAAGTCAGCTGGGTTTTATGGAGATTTTAATTAATATAAATGAAGGAATTAAGGAAAGGGAAAGAGACAAAGTAAGAGGAAATAGTAGGGAAAGGCTAGGGCCTAGGCCAATGGCCTAGGCTTTTCTCTTTAAGAGAGAAACTAAGTCAATCTTTAATCACTCACCACAAGATCTTTCCAAGCAAAACCCTAGTGTTCAGAGACCCAGTAGCCTCCTCTGACTCCTGACCTCCAATTCAGCTACCAAAGCTGAACTAACTCGAACTACCTTAAACTGGTTCAGACAGCTCCTTTTAAAGAGAAATTTCTCTTGTGTCACCTCCCCTAAATTTTCACATTACCAATCACAGTAGACACTTTTCCTAGGACAGACCATTCTTAGTTTTTAGTTCTCACCTTTTCTGGGTAGATTATATCTTCTGAGTACTTCACACCTCTTTGTTAAGCTTGCCCCTTGCAAGTTGCCTGACCTTTTAGTGATTAATTTGACCTTCATAGGTACTTAGCACCCTTTTGTATTAGATCTAAAAATAGACCTAGCTTAAGGTTTTGGCCTCACTATAAGTATGAGTCACCAAGGAGTTTTATGACTTTATCTTCCCCTAAATTATGCCTAAGTATGGGTGGAGTAATTTTAAAGTTCCCATCCTGATCAAGTACCTCCATTGTTTAAATGGGGAATAACCTTAACCATAACCTTAAGATAATGTTCCAAGGTAGAGTCTGAGAAATTTTAAGATTCACAATCCCCCCTGATGATCATTGGGAGACTAGTCTCCCCATTGATCATTTAACATCATCATCTTGTAGTCCTAAACGCACTTCTAACTACAGATGTATACAACATTCAATTTTCTTAAGAGGAAATTTCTTAAGAGTAGGAGGGAGGAAATAGAAAAGAAAGAAAGCAAAACCAATGTTTTGCTAGGCACATTGATAGAAAACCAAATTAGGAGCAGTCCCCTATTGGCATAAAAGTGTACATTTACAATAAATGTTCATTCAAACTTCAGTTCAATCAACCATATCCAAAGTTCATTCTTGATCTTCTTGATGTAGTGTAGGTTTTCTGGCATCTTTCAGCAACGGTTCATTCTCTGGCTGTAGGAGTTAGCAAACTTCTTTCTTGAAGATCATTCTCGAATAAAAATAAAAAATCTTGGATTTTTATGAAAATATAATCTCAAAGAAAAAATAAAAAATATTGGATTTTAAATTATAATACAACCCCCCCCCCCCGAAGTAGGTGTTAAAAAACATCCAGTTCAGCTCAGGAGGCAATGGGGTGTATGAGTCAATTATCAAAAGAAGAGAAAAACACAACCAAAAACATAAGGAAAAAAATTCAAAATGGGCCCTTCCAATTTAAACTAATTTCTATCCCACAAGTCTGTGGGACAGAATGCAGTAATATTTCACTTATCCATTTGTAGCCAAGACTACAGGAAGTTGCCAAAATATAAGAAGGAAAGGAACTAGAATTCTCTTTTGATAGAGAAGTGTCATTCTCTCATCTGATTTTTGACATTCTCAGGGATATAGGGAGCCAGCATGATATTCAAACTTTGTACTTGTATGAGCACTTCGCAGAGTGTAGATACAAGGAAGTCCTATGACTTAACATATGTCAAGTGTCGCAACCTTGAGTCTCACGTTAGTATTTCCTGTGTGCTCTTTTTGGCACTTTTCAGGTTAAGTCTGTGCTCCTTGTTTTTTATCCCTTTTCTGGAATCATACATAAACATTAATCACAGTCCCATAACATTTTATCAATAAATGACAGGTTCCCATAGTTTAAAACTTTTGGGTATGTATTGATATTATAGCAAGACTATACATATTAAACTTGTATTACTGCAAAAAATATTATATTAATTATGTGTACCTTTAGTACAAGAAATGAGAAAAAATCAAATATTCTAATCAAAATAAAAGGAAAGCAATAATAAAATAAGGAAAAATCAGGAATTCAATATGTTCTAGAAAAATAGCATCCATTTGTCAAAGGATTATTATCTCCAATGCATATGATAGTGTACTATCAATCAGTCTCATCAGAAGATGCTTTCTTCACATGTGAGCAATGAATCTAAGAGTCCTTCTCTCCAACCTTTATGGATGTTGGAGTCGTTAACAATATTTGGAATGGTCCTTCCAGGAAAGCTGAGTTGCTCCAGTACGCTTGAAATTCTTAATATACACTTTGTCTCCTGGGTTCAGCTCATGAAGAGAAAAGTCTAGTGGTCCGGCTCATATTGCAGCTCTGGATTCATGAAGTTCACGTAGTTTGTGCTGTAATTCCTGTATATAGGAAGCAATAGTAGTATCTCCCCCTAATAGTGATGTATATGCAGGGGGAAAAGGTTTAGCCTGTATAGTCAGATGTCCAAAAAGCATCTCAAATGCTGAGCTGTGTAGGTTTCCTCTAGGCCTGCTTCTAAGATAAAATAGGGCCAGAGGGAGAATTTCAGGCCATTTTAAATGTGTCTTAGTGCATAATTTTCCAATCATAGTATTAAGTTCTTTGTTCATCCTTTCCACTTGGCCTGAGCTCTGGGGATGATATGGAACATGGAATTTGGGAGTTATCCCCAAGCAAGAATATATTTGGTTTAAGACAGAATCAGTAAAATGACTTCCTCTATCTGAATCAATACGTGCTGGTAGGCCAAAGCAAGGAATAATTTCTATTAAAAGTATCTTAGCAACAAAAGCTGCTGTGGCTCGGGTCACAAGAAATACTTCCGGCTATCTGGTCAGTTGATCTACTATGACTAGACCAAATTTATAATGTCCAGCCTTTGGCATTGTTATGAAATCTATCTGTAGATGTGTACCTTTTGAAGGTGTGTAAGCCAGAGGATGTCCACCAAAAGCTTTGCCATGAAAGGCATGCTGGTTATATGCTTGGCAGGTAGAGCAAGCTGAACACACTTTAGAGGCTATAGTAGTTATACCAGGGGCTATCCATACTCTCTTAACAGAGTCCATGATGCCCTGGGTGCCAAAATGACCATTTTTATGAATAGATTGGCAAATTTGGTGATAGAAACTTCTTAGGGAGCAGGGATTTTCCTTCAGATGACACCCATACTGCATTGATCTGTTTTGCTTTGAATTTTTGTTTACATTTTTCCACTTCCTTTTCATTATAGGAAAGTGATAAATTTAAGTCATTAGTGGTTGTTAATGTTAAAATTAATTCAGGTCCGTCTATGGCTGCTAGCTTTGCGGCGGCATCTGCTCGATTATTTCCTCTAGAGATAAGATCAGTGTCACCTGTATGGGCAGGGCAATGAACTATAGCTAGGGCTTCAGGAAGCTGGAGAGCAGAAAGAACTTCATTAATAATTTCTGCATTAGCTATAGATTTTCCAGCTGAGGTTAAAAATCCTCTCTGGAGCCATAGCATTTTGACTGAGTGACAAATGCCAAAAGCATATCTAGAAACCGTATGAATTGTTGCCTTTTTATCCTTGGCAATTATACAAGTGCCCTTCAGAACTATGAATTCTGCTCCTTGAGCACTAATGTTAAAGGGTAGTGATGCTGACCACTTAGTGGCAAATTCTGAGACTACAGCAGCTCCAGTGTAGCATATGCCATCCCTCATAAAAGGGGAACTATCAGTAAATTAGATCAGATCTGAATTGTCTAAGGGAGTGTCCTTCATAGGTACTTAGCACCCTTTTGTATTAGATCTAAAAATAGATCTAGCTTAAGGTTTTGGCCTCACTATAAGTATGAGTTAAGTACCTTCATTGTTCACTAAGGAGTTTTACAACTTTATCTTCCCCTAAAGTATGCCTAAGTATGGGTGGAGTAATTTTAAAGTTCCCAAAACATTCCTGATCAAGTACCTCCATTGTTTAAATAGGGAATAACATTAACCATAACCTTAAGATAATGTTCCAAGGTAGAGTCTGAGAAATTTTAAGATTCACATATGATAAAGGTTTCATTTCCAAATTACTTACAGAACTGATTGAAATTTATAAAAGAGCCATTCTTTAATTGAAAAATTATCAAAGGATATGAACAAATAGTTCTCAAAAGAGCATATCTAAACCATCAATAACTGATGGAATCACTATAGTATCTGATGGTGAAGTGAATAGAGTGCTGGGTCTATTAATAGAAAAGATCTGAGTTCCAATTTGGCCTCAGATACTTGCCATGTGACCCTAAGCAAATCATTTGATCTCAGTTTCTTCATCTGTAAAATGGTGATAATAATAGGAGTTATCTTGCAAGGTTGTTGTGAGGATCAAATGTGAGAATTTAGCACCATGCTGGGAACAGATATGCTTTCCTCCCCTTCCCCTAAGTAATTAATAATCAAAAAATTAATCATAGAAATTATATTTAAGGCAGTTTGAAGTTCTGCCTTCTATCCATTAGACTGGCAAAGAGGTGGAAGAAGTCAGAATAAACATTTTAGCCCTCACTATTTGCCAGACACTAGGCTGCGTGCTTCACATACCTCATTTGATAGAGATAAAAGAATAAAATAACAAATGCAAAGGTGCTGTGGGAAAACAGAAACACTGCTGGATTGTTGGTGAATTGGCTCAGCCATTTTGTAAAGCAATTTGAAGCTATTCTCAAAAAGCTACTAAACCATGCATTTATCTACAGCATTACTTGATTTGTATTATAAAGAATTGAAAGAAAGAGGAAAATGACATCTATTCAAAAATGTTTTAGTGACTCCTTTTGTAGCAGCTAAAAGTTGAAAACCTAGGGGCTCTCTTCAACTTGGGGAATGACTAAACATGTTTAATATATGAATGAGATGGAATTTTATTGAGTCATAGAAAGGGACATTTCAAAGGAAACTGAGACCTCTAGGCATTGGTGCAGAACGAATTGAGCAAATCTAAGAGAACAATTTACATTATACATTATAGAGAAAAATCTTTGAAAGGCTTTAGAATTCTGATCACTGAGATTATTAGCCATAAGTCCAGAAGACTGAAGATGAAGTATACAATCCACTTCTAATCAGAGGTGATCAATTAAAATTCAGAGAGAAACATATTTTGCAGCATGACCAATATTGAATTTGTTTTGCTGAACTATGCATTTTGTGATTAAGATTTTATTTTAATTTCTCTGTTATTCCATTTAGGGAAAGAAGAACAAAAGATAGATTTTAATGTATGTAAAATAAATATATAAACTTATTTTAAAAGAACCAAAAAAAAAGAAAAAGAAAAAAGAAACCATGGGAAGAATGGAGCATACGTTTATTTCAACTACGCTGAAAAGTCAATGAGAATGAATAGACAAATATTGGAAGGAATGACAGAGAGTTGTTATGATTATTTATGCATTTTAATTGATTAATTTACATTTAAACAGTTATTAAACAAGTTTAATTGGTTGTATTGATGTCCAACATTAAATTTAATTAAAAAATTGTGTGAAATGAGAAAGTGACGGTACCTAGCAGAATAAAATAAAGGCATAGAAGAATTGTTGAGCAGAAATGAGAGTACAATCTAGATTATAGAACTTAGTTTTATAGTCCCTGAATACAATTAAATTTTGTGAATTTCTCCAATGATACATAGAAACTCTGAAGGGGGAGAGAATAAATTGGAATATGGAGTTTATTCAGGGCTAAGGACTCTAGGATTTGAAATGACAGAATGTCATTGGCAAGGTATTCTCATAAGCAATTTTTAACATTCAATTTTCTTTTTTCAATTAATTTTGTCTCTTCTACCTCTTCCCACCCTCACCCCCCGCCTTGAGAGAAAAAAAAAGAAAAACTTGTAACAAATATTCATAGCAGAGCAAAACCAATTCCCACACTGACTATATCAAAAAAATATTAACTTTTCCTATTGAATTCATCACTTCTGTGTCAGGAAGTGGACAGCATTCTTTATCATCAGTCCTATCAAATCATGGTTTGCCATCACATTTATTAGAGTTCTGAGGTCTTTCAAAGTTGTTAATTTTTCCAGTGTTGTTCTTAACGTAGACATTGTTCTCTTGGTTTTACTTACTTCACTTATTCCAGTATTTTTTCATATATTCTAGCAAGAGATCTGGAAGGGATCTTGGATCTAAGGTCAACCCTTCATTTTATACATGAGAGAGGTGAGCCCCACAGAGATTAAGTGATTTGTTCTGGGTCACATTGGTAGTGACAGAATGAGAGTAAAAATTCTTGGTGACTTACTTGCTTGTCACATAATCTTAAATCAGTCATATTTGCTTGATGTCATATTGCTAATCAGTACCATGGGTGCATAGGTGTTATTGAAACCATGGTCCTCTGAACTTAGAGCCAGCCATCTGTCAGCTATACTGCAATGTCTCCCTAATGCAGCGTTTCTCAACCTCTCAATTTGTAGCAATGAGAATACATAATGCATATCAGGTATTTACATTCTGAGTCATAACTGTAGCAAAATTACAGTTTTGAAGTAGCCATCAAAATAATTTTTTGGTTTGGGGTCACTGCAACATGAGGAACTATATTGCGGGATCACGGCATTAAAAAGGTTGAGAACCACTGCCCTAATGCAATAGTTAACTAAACATTGAAGTGCCTGACTATGAGAAATTGGGACAGAGGATGGTGTGATAAGAGAGAGGAACATGTTGACTCAGAATAGAGTGAATAGAAATGGGTCAGAGAACTGGAATTGATAAGGAGAAATCAGGAAGGAAGTGAGAGAGGTAGAGAAGAGGTTATCATCTGACACTCGAATTCCAAAGTTTTCCAATCTGGAAGTGCTATAGTCATCATGGTTCTGAGGTCTAAGTTCTAACATTGTGGGTGTGTAGGGTTTCCATCCCCCTGATGAGGGATGGAAAAGGAAGTAAGCCTTTGTAGTCTTTAATGTTATTCTTATTAGCATATTATCATATAGCAGAAGTGATAAAATGTGTGGGAATGAGCTTATAGTAGCCAATAAGGAGATTGTTTTGTCATTCTGAAGTGTCCCAGGCTGTCAGCCCTGAGTTAACATATGTGTCACTAAGTCCCTGGAAATTTCTAGGGGAGATCTGGAATGTGTTCCTTGTGTCCTAAAGACACATCTGTATGCAGGTTCTAATCTTAGCTACAGTAGAATTCAGTAAATTCTTCTTGAATTGAATTTGTTACTGCATTAGAATGCACCATTTTAATTGGTTCTTTAAAACAAAGCAAAACACAAAACAAACCTTCTGGCAAAAACCTTTCTCTTGCTCTGACTCACCCCAATGTGAACTTTCTGAGCCTTTTCCAAAATGAAGACAGTTCATACATCACAGGTTCAAACATTCATGGAGCCACAGTGGGATGTCAGTAAAAGGAAAAGGAAACAGCAGGAGTTTCTAAGAAAGCAAACTGCGTGCGTAATGATCCCATGAAAATGGGGACGTTGTGATTTTGTGATAGGAGATTTCTTTCTAAAATCAGTTTTCTCAATACAAGCTCATGTGAGATTCTTATCTATGCAACAGAATGAATTACAACAGAATGCATTACTCAATATTTCATTTTCTAATGCTATTTTTTAACATGGGGACCATATGAGATATTCAAATTTAATACCCAAGTTTAATGATCCAATCCACAAACAATCTCCTGGAGGCAATGTGGTATAAATAAGTGAGGGAAATGAAAATAAAACATTGCATTTGGATTCAAAGAATATGGGTTCAAATCTTGATTCATCAACAATATGTTAGAACATATTTCCCATTTTGACAATTCTACTGAATACATTCTTAGGTTTGTCTTGATGAGCATTTCCCTAGGAAATTTGTAGATCAAAGTCATATGAGCATGATGAGTGAAGGCAATTTTCTACTTTCTTCTCCATTTAATAGTCACAGTGGCCAAAAAAAAATCCATCATCTGTTGATCAGACCTCTAGTAATAACTCCTTTCCTACTTCTTCTGGTCCTTAGACAGCAGAGCAATAGGCTGTTTCAGAGACCTTCCTTGAAGCCTTTTCAATTTGACACAAACTGTTAGAGCTTTTGTACTCCTAAGCAGAGCCTTCAAAAACCAAGGGTCACCTTCACAGCATGAGGAGTCCTCTGAGGAGGCCTTTTGTGGAGTAATAAAGGAATTACACTTCAACTTCAAAGATCTGTTACTTCAATGATATAGGTATTACTCTGCTGACACAGATCACTACTCCCTTATATCTTGAGAGTTCTGATGGCCAAATAGTTCATTATTTTTTGGCCTAAAAGATGCTTAACTTTTCTCAGCTTAAGTAGGTTGATTAATGGACAATAGGCATAGAGTCCACCTCTGAAACTCCATGCAAAGCTTTTTTCAGCTTTGTAAGTAAACTGTAAGATGCTGAGCCCTATTGGAATAGCCTTTAAAAACTCAGGTTCATTCCTATATTATGGTTAAGATTTGGCTACAAAAAAATTCAGGAAAAATTATGGATAACCACTTTTTATCCATATTCTTCTTCTTATATTTGGAGCAATATCTGTGACTTCACCAGTGAAATGAATTCCAGTTATGAAGCCTTCTTTTAACAATATAGAATGAATATTTTTCTGCAACTTTGTCTTTAAAAATTGCCTGGAATCTTCCAATGCTTAGTGACATGTTTAGGTTCAAACACACAATATGTGTCAGAAGCAGAACTTGAACTCCAGTCTTCATGAGTCTGAGTCCAGCTCTCTATGACATTACATTGTTTCTATAGTCATTTCTTACTAGACTGCAATGGAACCTAACCTGGAGTTCATTAACTTGTTTTCTAAAAATAAAAGGATAAATATATTTGAGTATAGTTTATTTTGTAATCCTATTTTTATTTTATACAGTTAAAATATTATTCTGAGGAGGGTTATTATACTTCACTAGACTACTAGAGGGAGTCCAGGACATATACACAAAAGGTGGGTAATCACTGTTGAGAGGACAAAGAATGACTGTTCAGAAAATACAAATGGGAGCGAATATCATTGGCTTGAGTTATTGTTAATAGATTAGGTTTAATTAGGCTGAATATCAGAAGATCACATAGCATATAAAAATGAGGTTGGTACAAGGGTATCTTTATAAGTATTTAACTACTGACTTGCTAATAAAAGATCCATTACATAGATAGAACTAAACACATATAAAAACTATTAATGACATTTTTTCAACACTTTGTAAAATCTAGATGATTAACAAAAAATAAATCATACCTTGGATTGTAGCATTTCCCAGTTTTCAAGATATAATGGATAACACAGAAAGTTTAACAATCAGCTTTCCAGAATATGTTCAAATTGGGTCCAGCACAGCTCTGAGTTGGTGTCTATGTAGCTGATGGTTTATTAAACCCCATTAATTTTTTTAAAGTAAGCAAATCTTCTCCAGAACTTAAAAAATTCTCACTAAACTAGAGAAAAGACATACATTTGCTTCATTAAGCAAAATATGACCAAAGACAAAGAATTCATTGATTATATGAGATATTTATGAAAATAGAACAAAAGGATCTGATGTACTCAATAGATACATTCCAGAGAGGGGGATTATTGGATTATTGCCAAAAGTTAGAGATAGGACACTAACTAAATTAATTTCTTGATAGTTCCTTTATTTAAAAAGTAAGCACAGCATTGGATATACAAAAATGATTTTAATGAATAGGGACCATGAGTTGGGAATGAATTTTTCCTCTTTTTTTAGCTTGGTCAGGAATTTAATATGAGAAGATTTAGACACACACTTTCCTATTGAGGATACTTTTTACACAACCCTGTCAAGATGGTAGAAGGTGGAATGATGGTGGCCTGATAGGAAAATACACCAGATAAATGAGAGAATCATGGAATTGATGCATAAAAGAGGACTCATGAGTTCCACATGCTCCTCAATCCCATGTTTTTGAAATGAGGAAAGCCAATGAAGTAATTTTAAGATTACAAAACATATATAAAGGGGGAATCAAACCTATGTTTGCTGACTCCAAATATAATAATTCTTCCATTATAGTACACTGACTTCTTGAATCCTTTTTTTGTCCTTCTGAGATTCATTAAACTGAAATTGTTTAAAGGGTTTTTGTAAGATAATAAAGGAAGATTTATTATATTGTGATGTGTTTGTTTTGTCTCCATATAAGAAACACTCTCCCATATCCTTTTCATCTTGGAAATAATTAAATTTCTGAAAAAAAGTGCTCATGAATCCTGTGATAGGTACTTGCAATCCTTGGGTGGGACTGGGGGGTTGGAGAAACAACCTCAGTATTCTTGAATGAATTTAAGGTAATAGTACAAAAGAGGAAATGAGTTTGTTGGTTGTTTTTTGTAACTTTGTAATGAAGCGCTGAAAAGAGAATTATTCCCATTCATAATACATTTGCCATTTAATTATAATTGTGTATATAAAGGAGATGATTTTTTAAAAAAATTGTCAGGATCCAGTCATTTGATAGCTTTGATCTTAGTAACAGCAACAAAAGTTTTTTTTTTTCCTATTGCCTCAAAATTTGAATGATTCTAAAAGCTTATTGTTTATAATGTAGGCACCATAACTATTGCCTTTATGTTAGTATTTTAATTAGAGTATAGGTATTAATTTTCTTTATTATATAATAATATCATCCAATTAAACACATATCATGGTGGTCCATTTCAATCCCTTTTCTCCTCTAGCCTCATTGAAAGAGAAAATACAGGTTTTTCCAATCATGAAAGGTTGGGAAAGACAGCTTGACAATTCACACCTAGGATTTTCTGTAACCAATTTCTCTCTAAAGCAATTTAAAGACGATCAAGAAGAAAACCAAGATTTTCAAAGTTGTTGACTTTATTTCAAAGTAAAAAAAAAAATGAACATAACCAGACTAGTCGTAGACATGTTTTACTCTAAATGCTTGATTCATTAATCTCAGCATAAAACTCAAGTTACTTCATTATAAAAATTTCTTGGCTTCTAGGAACTAATTTCCAGTTTCCTATTATCATGCAAAGCTCTTTTAAAATGATTTCATTGGCTGATTAGCCATTCTCTATTTTCCAAAAATACCATGAAAAGATGTTTTAGTCAAGTAATTGAAATATCTTAATCTTTTCTAATTTAATCACTGCTTCACCATGACTATCTCACCTTGCTCATTTATTTTTAAATGTATCTGTTCCTTTTATTTTTTAATATTATGAAATAATTGTTCTGTAACATAGCAAGACTTTGAGAAGTTGTTTGATGAATCAGGGACTGTTACCATAGTTCACTTAGTAGGGCTTTTTGTTTATCTGTATGTTTGTTTTGCATCATTTGGAACCAGTCTAAAAATCCTTTGAAAATTTGGATTTCATCTGAATTTGAGGTTTTCTGTTTCTTCTAAACTTCTTTGTCCCCAGATAAAACTGATGTTTACTACATTTTAGTTATATACTTTCTCTGTCTCTACCTTTGTTTCTCTGTGTGTCTTGTCCCTCTAGTTCTAACTATCTGGTTTTCTGTTTCTGATTATCTCTGTTACATAGTTACATA
Source organism: Monodelphis domestica (assembly GCF_027887165.1). NCBI lineage: Eukaryota > Metazoa > Chordata > Mammalia > Didelphimorphia > Didelphidae > Monodelphis > Monodelphis domestica. The sequence continues at coordinate 214,560,326 of NC_077234.1, forward strand.
CATGTTACATACATGTCTCTCAGTCTCACCTCTTCTCTGTCTCTCTTTTAAAATTTTCTTTATTTTTTTCCAGCAATAAATCTACACTTGTTTTTATTTCTATCTGTCTGTCTTTTAGCTTTATCTCTCAGTCTCTATCCTTTACTCTCTGTCTCTTTCTCTCTGTTGCCACCTCCTCTTCCTCCTCTTCCATTTCCTCCTCCTTTTACTCAACTGTGGTCAGTTTACCAATGGACTTTCTTGGTTTTCCATTTCTTTCACTCCACATTTCTTTCCACTTGAGATGGTCTGTTCAGTTCAGTCAACCCTATCTTTGCTTCAGCATTCATCTCTGTTTTTTCCCCTTATTTTGCTTCAGTAAAATTTCACATGACAGCCTGTATAATTTTGTTTTAGTTTCACTAAAGCAATGCTTTCCTGCTCATAACCTTAGCTCTCCTTAAAAAAAATGATGTCAGGGAAGGACAACTGGAGCTTAACATCTGTATTTTTCACTGTGCCTCACCTTGCACATTGTAAGGAGTTGTGTCACAAGATAGTTTCTGTTATTAAATCGCATTAACATACAAAACTTAGAGTTTTCAAACTCAAAGTGATGGACAATGCTGACCCTATGGGCACATTATATTATTTTCGGTCACAGTTAAATGTGACCTTACAACATTTCTATAGGTCACTTTGTCATGTGGTTTCTTCCTCCCACATATCCTCTCACAGTTGCATTTATTCTATAATTATCCATCTCACATGATAAATGTGAAAAATTAGCATGTACTGAGAAGAATTTCCACAACATTTTACTCAAGGTTTCCTGTATTTGCCTAATGGCTCACATTTAATCTATGCCTCTCCAGTAGAAATAAGCTCTTTTCTAGTTGTGAATTGTTTCATTAATATCTTTATATCTCTCATGCCTAGCATGATGATTGGGTTAATAGTAGATACTTTAAAAATTCTTGTCAGTGGCTTGATTGATCTCCAAACAATTATCTAAGTCTGGGCAATTCAGTCAATTAACCAACTGGTGGGAGTAGGGAACAAAGAAAAATGAAAAGGGTTGTCCCTGATGGCTAGATAAACAAAATTTTATTTTGCTCTTTGAGGAGTGATGCTTAGTGGGAGCAGAGTATTGAAATAGGAGAAGTAGATTTGAAGTCTAGAAGATTCTGGCTTTGAATCATGTCTCTGTCACTAAATAGATTATCTTGGGTGAGACATTTTAAGCCTCACTTTCCTAAACTGAAAAATCAAAATGGGGATAATACCCAGAGTTCCTAACTCACAGGAATATTGTAAAACATTTTTTAAAAGCCTTATGTATAGCTCTCATTTCACATTTCTATTCTTTTTTTGTCGAAAACTCAAAATTTCATTTCTGCAAATTGTTCCCAATACAGATACTCTTTTTCCTTCAGTAGGCCCCCTTGATTTCTCTAGACTTCTCAACTATGCCTCTTCAGCTTCTTTGTCATCCTGGAAGATCCCTCTATCCAGCAAGCTCCCTTTTTCTGTTGATGAGTTCCTCTCCAGAACCTTGATTTGAGGAAGGACTCATGGCAGTCATGTTCACTTTATCCCTGTGTGGACCCTGACTCTCTTGACTAATTTTTCCATCTTTTCCCTGCTCCATTACTTTTTCTCAAAGCCCCACTTTTCAGTTTCCTTTTATTGGTTGACTTTCCCCATTAGAATGTAAGCTCCTTGAGGGTAGGGACTATCTTAACGTTTGTATATAAATTTCCAGTACTTAACACAGTGCCTGATGCAGAGTAAGTGCTTAGAAAATGCTTGACATCCTTTTAGCACAATAGTATTCCATCACCAACATATACCACAATTTGTTCAGCCATTCCCCAATTGATGGGCATCCCCTCATTTTCCAATTTTTGGCCACCAAAAAGAGTGCAGCTATGAATATTCTTGTACATATCTTTTTCCTTATTATCTCTTTGGGGTACAAACCCAGCAGTGCTATGGCTGGATCAAAGGGCAGACAGTCTTTTATCGCCCTTTGGACATAGTTCCAAATTGCCCTCCAGAATGGTTGGATCAATTCACAACTCCACCAGCAATGAATTAGTGTCCCTACTTTGCGGCATCCCCTCCAAGCTCCAAGATCTCTCTACCAGTTCTGAACAGCAGCTGCAATGTATAGTTTTAGAGTTGTTTAGGACACAGAAAGATTAAATTATTTGCCATACCCAGTAAGATATGGGACTTTTACCTAGGTCTTTCTATTTTCTTTTTTAATCATTTTTTTAAACCCTGACTTTCTATTCTAATAGCCTCTCTAAGACAGAAAGGCAAGGACTAGGCAACGGGAGTTAAGTGACTTTCCCAAGATCACACAGCTAAGAAGTTTCTGAGAACAGATTTGAACCCAGGACCTCCTGACTCCAGTCCTGGCTCTCTATCCACCATGTCACCCAGATGCCCTGGTCTTTCTGTTTTCAAAGGCAGATTTTATGTCCTTCATTCCATACAATTGTTAACTGATATTATTCTGTAGGGGTATTTAATAATTAACATATGCATCCTAAGAGTAAAACAAGAACACTTCCTCCTGTAACATTCCCCTACAGAAAAACAGATATGGAAAAGATTGCTGCTGAGGCCAGGGAATCAAGGATCCCTGAATGCCAATTTGAATCAGAAGTATTGTCCTACAGAACAGGGAGTTAAATTAACAACTAAATCTAAGTAGTTCGATGTTTGCATTTCAATCTTAAGAAAACATTTAATAGATTAGATTGATTTAACTGGACAGGCCATATGAAGTGGAAAGAAATGTGGAGTGAAAGAAACTGGAAACCTATAAAGTCCTTTGGAAAACTACAGAAGAGAAGAAGGAGGAGGAAAAGAGATTTTTCAGACTTGGAAGCATATGGTGTTTATTAGACGTTTGCAAAAGAAATCCCACTGCCATCTCTTTTGGATATGTCTCATATGTGGCACAAGGCAATGTGTGCCTACCTTCTCTTTCCCTCCCCCCATGCTTTTAAGAACACTCAGTTCCATATCTTTTTAGGTTACATAATTGAGGACTGATGCAAGACCAGAATATTCACTCCTGAACAAAATATCCAATCCAGGATTGAAAGGAAATAAAGGTCCCTTTTTTTCCTCAACTGAGAGATCTAGTTGCTGAAAAACCCTGAGCCCTGAGAGGGTTGAAAATGAGATCTCAAAAGCAAGCTCCATCCATTCTTGGCTCATGACACATAAAGAATAGATAGCTTCATGATTTATAATACCTGAACCTAGAGAGGAATTTTGAAATATGTGTCTGATCTTAGTAGAGGTACAACAGTATTTTGTCACGGCATGAGTCTAGCTCATCTTCCTGTAATAAGGAAAAGGTACTTTGGTCTACCAGGCTTCTGTTTGGTCTAAGCTCACAAGTTTCAAATGTATAACTCGTATTTAAGTCCAGTTTCACTGTGTGATCTTTCCCCTCATTTTTCTTTCTTTCTTTTTTTTTCACCTCTGGGCACCATTTAGCTAATATGAGTAATTCTCAGTTCTATCTTCTTGCAAATTGTCAACACTATTAAAATAGCTCCTGACATTACCTTCGTTCTTTCTTCTTACCTCATCAATTCCATAATGTAAAGCATATTGCTTTACTTGGGTTACTAATTTAATTCTTGCTAGTAGTCATTTATCTAAATAAATGTACCTTATAGATGGGAAATTTCACTGGTGAGATATTACCCAGACTAGTTGTTGCTTTAGCAATACAATGGGTTGGAAGTAGTTTTGCCTGGTATGTAAGCCAACATTTTGTCAGGGCTCATGAAAATATTCATTGGGAGAAAAGAGTAAATAAACTAACATAAATGATCTCCCTAATAGTTGTGATGGAATCACAATTATAATTATTTGGCTGTGGATTCTAGTCTCATTGTGTAAATCTAATGACTGTCAAAAATTGAAATGTTGTTGATAACTTGTTCAAAAGCATCTCCTGACATTCAACATAAATCTATTAACAGAAAGTGTATTGTCTGAAATTAATTATTTTAAATTATTAATAAAAATTATAGGAAAACCAGGGACTCCTGGACTGTATGTGGATTTAAGAGGAAAGAAATATTCCATAGTCTAAAAATATTTCTGAAGCTGATTCACTAGATATATATGATAAATTTTTTATAGTTATTCCTCTTTAAAATGAGGTTTGGGTTAATCACCTCTCCTTTTCCCCCAACCCCCCAGCTCTCTTTCCTGTTACAAAGTATTGTCAATCAGTCAAATGACAAATATTTAAGTGATTACTGTGTGCCAGGGATTCTGTTAAATTCCAGGGATATAAAGAAGGGCCCCAAACCCCAACTTCCTGCCCTCAAGGAAATCAAATTCTGTTGTAGGAGATAATGGGAAAATAACTATAGACATATGAAGAGTAGATGGAAAGAAATAAGACAGAGGAGGCATTAACAACCATAGGGATGAGAAAGACATCAGAGAAGTCTTGAAGGAAGCCAGAGAAGGAGGTGAGGAGGCAAAACATTTCAGGCACTGGGCATTGGCAAAGTTGTATTCTATTATACTCTCTAATGCTATCCTATGCAATGTTTCATTATTCTGAAAGAACAATTTCATACGAAAAAGCTATACAATACCATAATTAGTTGATAACTACTGGCTCCCAACACCAGATTTATAAATGAATTCTACTATATTAAACTTTTATAATAACCCCATTTCTGGATACATTTCATTTTCTGAGACTACACTCTTATAGGGAGAGAGGGAGAAAGACTTCTGAGCATTTTTTCCTGAATATCCCTCTCCACTACATACAGTTCAATAGGTAGAATCATGTCCACAAGTCCAATTCTTTGTTTATTCTCTGCTGGTTCCTCCAAAACACAGCATTGCACACTTCACACATTTCACTCTACTCCCCTCCATACCATTCTACTTTACCTAACTCCATTCTGTTCCCTTTCATTCTGTTCTCTGTTTTGCTCTGTTTTCTTGAAGCACAATTGTTGGATATGGAAAAAAAAAAACTATTGGCTTTTTCTTGGCAAAAATGCTGAAGTGATTTGGCATTTGCTTCTCCAGCTCATTTTACAGATAAAGAAACTGGGGCCAATTGGATAAAGAGATTTGTTCAGGGTCACAAAGCTAGTGCCTGACTATCCACTGAGCCACCTACTTGTCCCTATTTCATTTCATTTAATCACAGCACTACTGTGTGATTCTGGAAACCTAGTTTGATGCTTCCATAGATTTTTAATGGGTCTGAGATTATAAACTCATTTGTTTTTCATTTCATCCATTGTGTCCCCTTTCCCTCAGTCAGAGTTTTGCAAATGAGTGTCATTGATAAAGGGAATTATGGATGATTCAGTGCACTGGAATGATGAACCAAACTTTTGTTCCTAATGACCATCTTGTAAGATACTTTCAACTCTGAATTCTATGATTCTATTCATCTACTGATCTCAATTTTCATCCCATTGATCTCCAACAGCAAACTTCTATTCTACATAAGCTTGGCTTCTTCTTGTATCCCTTCCCCACTTTTCTCATTCTGCCTTTGTTCATGCTTTACTCTTTTCCTAAAAAGCCCCTCTATTTTCTCTCTCTCTCTCTCTCTCTCTCTCTCTCTCTCTCTATATATATATATATATATATATATATATATATATATATACATATATATGTATGTATGTATGTATGTATATACATAGACACACACACGTGTGTGTGTGTGTGTGTGTGTGTGTGTGTGTGTGTGTGTGTGTGTAGGCAGCTAGGTGGTTCAGTGGATGGAACATTGGTCCTTGAGTCAGAAAGACCTGAGTTCAAATCTGACCTCTGACACATGAACTGTGACTCTGGGCAAGTCACTTAAACTCTGTGCCTAGCTAGAAAAGGAAATAGCAAAGCAATCTGTATCTTTACCAACAAAATCTCATGAACAGTATTGGTGTATTATGGTCCACAGGTTCCCAGAAAGGCAAATATATTCAATAATTCATTCATATCTTACTCAGTCCCATCTTCTCCATGATGCTTTCTCTGATGATTCTAGCCTTTATATATTCTCTCAGTCCTTGTACATTTATTATCTGTAACTTACTTGATAATTTCTACTTAAAACATCTCCTTCGTATATCATTTATCCAACTAAATTTTAAGTTCCTTATGGACAAGGACTATGCCTCATGCTTTATTTGTATTTCCAACAAAATCTAATACTATAACTAGAATCACAATGAGTATTCAATAAACATTGAATAATTGAAGCAGAAACCATGAAATAATGCTATAATTGTTGTAACTACTGGCATGAATCAAACTACTATAGTCATCTCTGCCTTGTATTTCACAACTTAAGATATATATATGACTGAAAAGAGAAAGCCTTCCTTCCCCTAGCTTTTTAGGCTTTAGGTTAGAATGCAATGAGAAGAACTTTAAAATGCAATAAAAATGACTTTATGAAAAAAACAAAGGATAAAACAATACAGTTACTAAGATTAAAAAAAGATAGTGATTCAGCTACCATAACTATTCCCTTTTACTTTCATAATTACCATAGTAGGTAAGTATCCCATAGGACAGTGGGGATCTCCCAAAGTCTTCTATACAGTGGTGTCAATTCAAATAGAACAGCGCTACAGGGATCAGCTAGATGGCTCAGACAAAAGCTAGTTCTGGAGATGGGAGGTACTGGGTTCAAATACTTCCTAGCTGTGTGACCCTGGGCAAGTCACTTCATCTGTATTGTCTAATCCTTACTGTTCTGCCTTAGAATCAAATACATAGTATTAATTCTAAAAAGAAAAGTAAGGATTAAAAAAAAAAACAGTGCTACTCCTCTATTAATGAATATCCTTAATGGTTATGTATTGATTGAGGTGTAGTTCTTTTACTTTAGTTATTATTAATAAAATGTTAAAATATAATACTTAGTTATTGAATATTAACTTAATCTTTACACTTGTTTATACATAGCTGTTTATATATTATCTCCCCTATTATAATGTGCTTATTGATGAAATGACCCCAGTTTCATCAATATTTAACTGTCACAGTTAAGCCATAAGCAAGGGAAATATGACAGAACCACATATATCTACATACAATATGTGCACAAAATGAGAACCAATAAGTAAATTTCTTACTAATTAATCACAAGAATTGATCATATGGCTCTCTCTCTTGTCTTAACCCTTGCCCCTCGCTGAACTTCTCCATGCTTTTATTTGCATTTTCTAGCCAGAGATTTGAGAGGGATTTGTGAAGCAGTAGAATGCTTACAATTTTTCTTGACTCCTGCTCAAGTTAAAGATATGAGAATGACAATTTCATTGACTAAGCATGATTGGTCAATTTCCATTATACCATAACACTGGACAAAATGTTGAGTAATGACCATTCTTAGACTATCTCCTCTTAGGAATAATATAATATGGGACATCCCATCACTCATAACTCAATCTAGTATTATGGCACAGAACATAAATAGAATAGTAGAATGTCTCAGACAGTATATTCTGAGGTAAAGAACTAGCACTAATCCTTGTCTTGGGTCACACTGGTAAGCTCTAACACCTACTGCTTATGCTGTATTTTTTCTTTCTTTTTTTTATGCCCTTATCTTTTGTTTAGAATCAATACTATGTATTGGTTCCAAGGAAGAAGGATGAGGCATTGGGGATTGTCAATTGTCCAGAATCACACAGCCAGAAAGTGTCTGAGAGTAGATTTGAAGCAAAGTTCTTGCCTCTAAGCCTGGCTCTCAATTAATTGAGCCTCTAGTTGCCCCCATAGTTTATGTTTATTCAAAGTTTGGTCCTGCAGATACCTGGTGGTACCTAAGACCTTTCCAAGGGGTCAGGAATGTCAAAACTATTTTCATAACAACAACAAGACTATTTATTTATAAAAGTATTCCTTCCTTTTTAAACTATATGTCTGTGTGAAGACAGATAATCTTCATGTACTTTGACCAAAATATACAGTAAGAAATTGAATGCAGAAAAAGAGAGTGGGTCAAGCCAGTCTTCTATTCAATCAGACATCAAAGAGATTTATAAAAATGTGCAAAACAATGCCACTAGTCTCATTTTTTTGTTTGGGAAAATATAATTTTCCATAAAATTTTACTCATGTTAACATGTAATAAGTAGGTATAAATAGGTTTATTATAGCTATTTTAAAATGAATTTAAAATGAAATATTTTTAAAATTATACATTTTCATTTTGAATATGGTAAATATGGATAGAACCAATGTATACAAAAGGTCTTTGGAGGCCTTAGTAATTCTGAAGGATGTAAAGGGGTCCTGAGATTTAAAAGTTGCTGCTCTAATCTAAGAATGAATCCAAGAAGCTTTGGAAAACTTATATGAACCAACAGAGTGAAGTAAGCAGAAATAGGAAAACTATACATGATGCCTAAAACAGTATAAATGGAAAGACCAAAAAAAAAGGAAAACTTAACACTATAATGATAATGAAATAGCTTAGCCCCAGAGAGGATATTAACTAATGCAACTATCTTCCTTCTTTGCCTAGTTGTAGTATAGAAGACTACATGTAAATTTTGTCTGGGCTAGCATGTTGCTTAGTCTTTCTCTTTTGTTTTTATATGTTGTTACAAGAACTGGCTCACTGGTTAGTAAGGAGCATATTCTAAAATAAAGGTAATGCAAATTAAAAAAAACATTTTGAGCTTAATTTAAAAAGGAGAGAATATTCCAGTTGGAAGAGTTGGGATAGAATGTAACCAAACTACAGATTTTGAACTGCCTGGAGTTCAGAGTCAAAAGACAGAAAGGACCTCAGAGATCATCTATTTTAACACCTTCAATTTAAAGATGTGAAAATGAAGACTCACAAAGATTAAATTATACAAATAAGGCACAGACACATTTGCCCACATGTATCAAAGGACCTATTGCAACATTTGGCTGAACTAAAAAGGACTTTCTCTAAGACAAATTATATCCCCCAGCAGAATTTTTTCCCAGCTATTTGAGGACTCACTTGGGTTCTACAAAAGTCCTCTATTCACATCAAGTTTGGACTTTGTGGCATAAATGCTTCCAATATCATCTTGTATTTTTATTTTTTATGTGCATTAATTCTTTGTTTTTGATATTTATTTTAAAAACACAACTCTGACCTCATTAATATCTCATCAAAAGAAACAAAGTTTTCTTCATTAATTATGGTGAGGATGCTTTTGCAATAGAGCCAGCAGGAACAGGTGGAATAATAGGGTCCACAGGGTCTAAAACTCTGCCAAACAGTCTGAAGGATGAGTAAGTTTGCAAAACACTGCTCTGGAGGGGGCTAGTTGTTTTTTCCCTAGACTCTTTGGAAATCATCTTTTTTTTAAACATTAAATTTTCTAATGCTTATGCTTGGAACCATATGCTATAGTACTGCTGCATCAGTTATGAAAATGAGTATGTACCCAGATGTCCAAAGTTCCAAAGGAAATGGAGAACAGGCTGTAAAGAAATAAAGTATGTTGCACACATTCTTGTTTACTTGTCAGGCTTCTTCAGAAATATGTTGGTAAGAGAACTCTCAGTGTGTATAGCACATGGGAGAGTTGGTATTCATTGTCCCCAGATAGAAATGAAATTGGTCTAACTGCCTTGAACCTGTTTCTTGATTTATAAAATGAGGGGCTTGAATTAGAACACTTCTAAAGACCCTTTTACTTATTAAGCTCTGATCCTATGATATTTTTTATTATTTCCTAATTTTTCCTATAGACTCAATTTCAAAGTTTTTGTGAGGGCAAATATCTCTTATGCTGTTTTTGGTGCCCTCTATAATCTTCAATAGACACTGAGCAGTAAAGAGCAGTAGATCGGGAAGACAATCAGAAGTACTGGATTTTAATCATACATTTGCAATATCTTGAAACCATTGAACACATAAGGCAAGGATAGTAAGGTTAAATAAGACATTTTACTTCTCCAAGGCTCCACTTTCTCATCTGAAAAATGAAGGTAATACTTTAAGTTGGTAAGCAAAGACTCAAAAGTGATGTTAGAGCTGGAGGGATAGAGTTGTCAGCCATTTGAATAAAAGTCAACATATTCAGCATGTGAATAACATGAAAATATGAAATAATGAAATAATTTAGACTGGAAGGGACTTTAGGGTTATCTTGTCATTTTATAGATCAGGAACCAAAAGTTTAGTAACCTTTTCAAGGTCATATAGATTTTCATTATAGAAACAAAATGTAAACCCTTTTCTTTATTCTAATTTCAATGCTTTTATGCTGTCTCTTAAAAATAAAATTACAGGAGTGATCAAATCATATTACCAAAGCAGAAAGTGTAGAGAAAGAGTTGAAGAAGGCTAATGACAGAAGTTTGCTTGACTCCTTTGTTGAAGTGAGAGGAAAATGAGGAAGAATCAGTACATTAGTCCCTCATTACTTCTCTTCTGGGCTACTGCAATAACCTTCATAAGATCTTCCTGCCTCAAGGTTCACTTCTCTCTAAGTTATCCTTCACATTGATGCCATATTGATGTCCCCCAAATTCAGGTCTAAAGACCTGTTCCTCATTTACCCAATAAACTCCATTTGAATTGCAACTTGGATCAAATATAATTTCCTCTAATTAGCTTTCAAGGTTCTTCACAAACTGGCATTAATCTACTTTTCAAACCTACTATATATACATTCCTTGTCTTCTTGTACTTCATAGTCAAGGCAAACTTGCTTTGATGCAATTCCTCTCAATCCATCTCCCATTTTTAGTCCTTTGTGTGGTCCTCTTCCATGCTTGGAATACAGTCACCTCTCTTCTGGCTCTTAGAATCATTTGTTTTCTTAAAAACTGTGCCCAAGTAACATTTTCCTCATAAAGCCTTTTCAGATTACTCTTGGCTGTGGTGCCATAACTCCCCCCAATTACTTTACTATTTATTTGGTGTTTAATAAATGTGGCTAAGCAAGTTGTGGCGTATGATTGTGATGGAATACTACCATGCCATAAGAAATGACAAACACAGTTTTGGAAAAAATACAGAAAGACCTGCATGAAGTAATGAAAAGTGAAATGAGCAGAAACAAGAGTACATTATAAACAGCAACAGAAATATTGTTCAAAGAATGACTTGTATATGTCCACTCCAGAGAAAGAACTGATAAACAGAAATAAGACATAGTTTTATATATACATGTATATTTTTGTCAAAGGATGCCTTCTCTAATGGAGGGTGTAGGAGGAGGCAGAGAGTTAACTGAGTCTTTTAATGTAATAAGTAAATAAATTAATTAATTAAAAATAAATGAGGATTGATTTTTTAAAATTTATTGAGAACCATGAAACATTTGGGGGAGTAGTGGATAAACATTATAGTTAGAAAAAGGTGAAGAGAATTTCAAGAATGGAGAAAAATATTTATTTAGCACCTCCTATTTGTTAGACACTCATGCTCTTTACAGATATTATCTTGTTTGATTCTTAGAGATAGATTTGACTATTATCCAAATTTTATAGTTGAAGAAAATGAGTCAGATAGAAATTAACTTACTTAGGGTAGTACTACAAATAAGTGTCTGAGTTAATATTTAAATATAAATCTTTCAGAATCTAGTTCTGGCACTTTATCTACTATGTCATCTATGTGCATCTGGAAGGATGAATTGATCATCAATATCAAAATCTGTAGAGAGGCCAAGGAGCTAGGATATGCAGAGGAAAGGCTATTGGATTTGTTGATAATCTCACCATTAACTATTTTGAAGAAGGCAGCTTCCATAAAAAAGTGGGGGCAAATTTTGAATTATAGGGGGTCAAGAAGTAGGTAATGGGCAAATAGAGACATTAATTCTAGACATTTCTCTCCTTGAAAGACTAGTAGGGAAGGGGAGAAGAAAGGTAGGATGCAAACTTGAATCAAGGGAAAGGTTTTTTTGTTTAAAATAGATGAGACCTAAGCATGTTTGTTTACTAAGATAAAGGAATGAGCAGTGAAGTGAAGATTAAATGTACATAAAAGTGAGTGGCTGGTTGCTGGAGAAAGGTCCTAGAGGAGATAGAAGATGTGATCAAAATCACAAGTGGATGAATTAATCTTGACAATGAAAAAAGGCTACCTCTTATTCTGAAACTAGATAGAGGAGAGAACAGAAAAAAAATTGAGGAAGTTATTAACAGATGGCCAGGACCTCAGGAAAGTAGGAAACTAATGATTCATTGTAATAGTGAGAGAGCAGTATGAAGTTTGGGGCTTGGAGTCATATAAAGTAACTTCTGGGGACAATCCAGGCTTACTTAATATCTGAATGTTGGAAGGATGCTGAAAATTCAAAGGTACCAAAGAATGCACTGTTGAAATATATAGTATGCCAATGTTTAGCACATACAATGTCTCGTTTTATAGTAAATATTTTGTAAATTCTTGTTAATTTTACTTAATCAGACTTGAAATGACTAACTAACCTGCCACTATTATTAAGGAAGGAAAGTGAAGCCAGGACAAAGGTGAAGGATTGAAAAGATAAGGAGGACTTAAGGGAAAGAATGCCATGTTGGTGGAGAAGAGAGATTTGCCATGGCAGAGGAAAAATAATAATTGATAAAAGTCTCTGAGACAATTCTGAGGGCTTAGAATGGTGAGGTGCAAAGTAGCCTATCTCGGAAAGTGACTGAAATAGAGTAAAGAGGAGTTAACAACTTCAGAGAAGTAGACAAGAAAATATTAGAAGGATCATCTGTATATGTATAGAAGTCTTGGAATATGATAATAATATAAGGAGTGGAGTGGAAGAAAGTAAACCATTTTGACATCTCATTTATATCATACCAATATTAAGAACCTTGGACAAACATATTACAATTAGATAGAACATTTAACTCAGAAACTGAACTTCTGATGTTAAATTGGGGTAGCTAGATGGTCCTTGTCAAGCTTCAGTGATGAAACAAATCTTCCCAATTGAGTGTCTCATATGAATGAAGGAACAAACTGCCTCAAAATTTGGAGCATTACCAACCAAAGCTTTATGTGAATAATATGAATACTAAGACCCTATAAACTGTCCAGTTTGTTGTGAACTATCCAAAGATTACCAAAGATGTCTTCCTGATTACTCTTGGTTGTAACCTTACCTCCCCCATCCCTTCCAACAAAACAGCAAGGATAGAAAACTGCTCCAGGAGCTTTTTCCCACAAGTTTTTTGCTTGATTAGTTATATACATGAAGTGTGTTGTTTTTTTTTTTTACACTAAAATGGATTGACAAGAGAAATTGGGGAATCTTCTAGGATTGGGGAGAATGGAGAGACATCTTTAATAAATGGTAAAGTTTTTTTTTATCTGTCTGTATTTGAGTACTACTCCTCAAGGCCAGGAGGATGGACAAGATGACCTTTTTTTGTACCTTCCAGCATGTAGTTCTTATTAATCTGTCAACATGTATTTATTGAGTGCCCACAGGCTACGGTCTAGTGTATTAGACATGTAGAATTGATATTGGAGGAGAGAAATTGTCCTTGCCCTCAAGGAGTCCACAATCTAATAAGGGAGACATGACAAATGAATAAAAAATCAACAAAAATATATAAATATAAAGGCTACAGGCATGTCTTTAGGAAGAAGAATGACTTTGGGATTATGTTGACAGTTTGGAGATTGGATAAGGTTAGTCTGGGAAAGAAAGGAAAGAAAAGTGACAGGATCTTGGGAGAAATGTACCTTGAGAGTTTCAAATTACAGAAAGCAGGATATAGAGAATATTGGGTTAATGGGGAAGTTGTTCCATTCAAATAGATTTATGTAGATGATAAAGGCTCAGAGAGAAAGAAAATGAGGATTTTGAGACAAATTCCAAGAAGGGCTATCAAACAAGTAACATTGATGAGAGCAAATAATGATTCTCTTCCAAACTGAGAAATGGCATGGGATTTTAATCCACTGCTTCTGTATCCAAAATGGCCAGGAATCTAGGTGTTCATGTGGTAGAGATAATGAATGAACTTTGGCTTTGTTTTTCTGTGTTATTTCCTCCAGTTACTTATTTACATAGGAGAGAAGAGATTTACCATTAGAAATTGGATAACAACAAACTAAGAGTTATCTGAGAATTATTTGACAACTAATAATCGGGTATAAAGTCCAGTGTGGGATGTATATGGAATAATCACCATCCTAAGCCATGTCCCAGGAAGAAGAGTCTAAAGAAAATCCAAAGCTTAGGACATCTAATTATCTGAGACAAACCAGATAATTGTTCTTATTAGTTTGGTATTTGGGATTGAGAATGTCTTACTGGGATTGAGACTAAAGGATTTAGTTTCTAGAGCCATAAGGACAAAATGGGAAAGTATTTCATTGGTCCTCAAGAAGGAGATACCCTACCCACCCATTTTCTAAAAAAACTTGAGAAGGTCCATAGATTTTATGCTAAGAAGGCACAGACAAACTTAATCTTTGCTAATGATGGACTATTCAAGGATTTCAACTAAGCCAAAATCTAAAGATGGTGGAGCCTGAAGTTAAGAAGTATCTCCTGGAGACTTGACTATATTCCCATTAAAGGCACATTCAGTGAAGGGTACATGTTTAGTGGGACAGTGCCCAATTGTTATTATAAGACCATCAGGGAATTTAGTATACTAGTGTGTGCAGATGGAAAATTTGCAACACCTGAGCTACATTCCCAGCATCCTTTTAAGTTATGTCATTATTTTACATAAGGATGCTTAGGAAATGAATTTGGCTGAAACCCACACTGCAAGGCTCTTTTTTTCAGAGCTTGTACTTTTGGTAAAGTGCTGCAGGTGTGAGTCTCTGACTCTCTTTGCTCTGCTCACTTGACTGAAAGAATCTTTGTCCTTTTCCCTGTCTTGATTTGTTATTAAAAATCCTCTATATTTTTAAATACTAGGAGTATTTATTCAATTTTACTCCTACAAATGGAAAAAGTATGAAAAAATGTATCACTAAAAGACCATTATTGGCCCTTTAGTGTCACATATGTGAGTTGTCCAGTAGCCACACTTCACTAGGCATGCATCCTTTCATGTGTATACCTTCTCTATATATTCTAGAATATAATTCTCTCTGTATATAATTCTATAATATAATAATACTCTCCAAGTATATTCTCTATATGTATGCCCTCTGTTACCTCTGATACTATGCCTATTTTTAAGGAAATATGTTTCAGATACAGTACAGTGTCCATGTCTCACAACCGTACAGAAGCAAGCTGAGGACCACTGCGTTATACACTTTGAGCTTCATCTCAGTGCTTACACCTCTGTGTTGGAGCTGGCTCTGACCCTGTCTCTAGAGGAAATGATCGAGCAGATGCCGCTGAAAAGCTAGCAGCCATAGAAGGTCCTGGATTAATTTTAACATTGACAACCACTGATGATTTAAATTTATCACTTGCCTATAATGAAAAGGAAGTGGAAAAACGGAAACAAAAATTTAAAGCAAAACAGATTAATGGAGTGTGGGTATCGTCTGAAGGGAAACCCCTGCTCCCTAGAAGTTTCTATCACCAAATTTGCCAATCTATGCATACAAATGGTCACTTTGGTACCCAAGGCATCGTGGACTCTTTTAAGAGAGTATGGATAGCCCCCGGTATAACTACCAGAGCCTCTAAAGTGTGTTCAGCCTGCTCTACCTGCCAGGCATATAACCAACACGCCTTTCGTAGCAAAGCTTTCGGTGGGTGTCCTCTGGCTTACACACCTTTTGAGCACCTACAGATAGATTTCATAACAATGCCAAAGGCTGGACATTATTAATTTTGTCTAGTCATAGTAGATCAACTGACCAGATGGCTGGAAGCATTTCCTGCGACCTGAGCCACAGCGGCTTTTGTTGCTAAGGTGCTTTTAAAGGAAATTATTCCTCGTTTTGGCCTGCCAGCACGTATTGATTCTGATAGAGGAAGTCATTTTACCAATTCTGTCTTAAACCAAATATATTCTTGCTTGGGGATAACTCCCAAATTCCATGTTCCATATCATCCCCAGAGTTCAGGCCAAGTTGAGAGGATGAACAAAGAACTTAAAACTATGATTGGAAAATTATGCACTGAGACCCATTTAAAATGGCCTGAAATTCTCCCTCTGGCTCTATTTTATCTTAGAAGCAGGCCTAGAGGAGACTTACATATTTCACCATTTGAAATGCTTTTTGGACATCCGCCTATACAGGCTAAGCCTTTCTCCCCGGCATATACATCACTATTAGGGGGAGATACTACTATTGCTTCCTATATACAGAAATTATAGCATAAACTGCGTGAGCTACATGAATCCAGAGCTGCAGTACAAGCCGGACCACTAGACTTTTCATTTCACGACCTGAACCCAGGAGACAAGGTGTATGTTAAAAATTTCCAGCGTACTGAAGCAACTCAGCCTTCGTGGGAAGGGCCATTCCAAATATTGTTAACTACTCCAACATCTATAAAGGTTGGAGAAAAGGACTCTTGGATTCATTGCTCACATGTAAAGAGAGCATTTTCTGCTGAGACTGATTGACTGTATCCTATCACATGCATTGAAGATAATAATCCATTGACAAGTGGATGATGTTTTTTCAAAAACACATTGAATTCCTGATTTTTTTCTTCTCTTTCCCTTATTTTTTTATTATTGCTTTTCTTTTGAATATTTGATTTTTCCCCTTTCCTCATTTCTTGTACAAAAGGTACATACAATTAATTTTTTTCCCTCTCTCTCTGCAGTAATATGTTTAAATATACATACCCAAACATCTTTAGACTGTGGGAACCTGCCATTTATTGATAAAATGTTATGGGACTATGATTAATGTTTGTGTTTGATTCCAGGAAATGGGATAAAAACAAGGAGCACAGACTTTACCTGAATAGTGCCAAAAGAGCACACAGGAAATACTAATGTGGACTTGAGGTTGCGACGCTTGACATACATTAAGTTGTAGGACTTCCTTGTATCTACACTCTTTATGAAGTACTCATACAAGTACAAAAATTTGACTATCATGCTGGCTCCCTATATCCTTGAGAATTAAAAAAGTCAGACCAGGGAATGACTCTTCTCTATCAAAATAAAATTCTAGTTCCTTTCCTTCTTATAATATGACAACTTCCTGTAGTCTTGGCTGCAAGTGGGTAAGTGAAATATTACTACATTCTGTCCTACAGACTTGTTGGATAGAAATTACTGTAAATTGGACCTTTACAAGGGCCCATTATGAAGTTATTCTGGTTTACTCAACATTTTATACATAGATTTTGGTATTTTGATTCTGATTTTGAATTTTTTTCTTCCCTTTCTCCCAAAAGTTTAACTTTCTTCCATATTTTTCCCTTTATATTTTTTTGTTTCTTTTTTGTTTTGTTTTTATTGTTTTTGAATTCTTTTAATAACTGACTCATATACCCCTATAACTCAACAATGCATCCTTAGCTGAACTGGATTTTTTTAACACCCACTTCAGGGGGGGTTGTATTTTAATAAAACTCCAAGATTTGGAAAGTTTTTTTTTGTTTGAGAAACATCTTCAAGGAAGAAGCTTGCTAACTCCTAAAATCCAGAGAATGAACTGTTGCAGAAAGATGCCAGAAAACCTACATTTCATCAAGATCAAGAATGAACCTTGGGATGTGGTTGCTTGAACTGAAGGTTGATTGAATTTATTTTGAATGTACACTCTTCTGTCAAAGGGGACTGCCCCCTAATTGGCTTTTGTCAATGTGCCCAGCAAAACATTGGTTTTGCTGTCTCTCTCTATCTCTCCTATTTTTCCTTTATCTCTAACTATTGTAATTTCATAGCTAGTATGTTTACAAGACCCATCGGAGAGGTTAGCCTTTCTTGGGCCTCAGGGGGGATTGTGAATTTCAAAAACTACTCAACCCTGTTCAAACCATTCTTTAGAGGATGGGATTTGGCTATTTCCTGATCAATAACAAGAGATACTTGGAATGACAGAATCATGTCTTGGAAACTACAATCTCCACCCTACTCGGGGTAACAGGATTTAGAAAGGGCTGCAGCAAAGCTCAAGATTTAATTATTTGAGAATATGACCTTCAACAGACATGTGCAAAGGGGACAGACCTCTGGGCAGTCCTGGGTTAAGCTAGAGCCACCATTGGCAAAACAGCTGTTTTAAATCTCAGCAACAGGACCCTAAAGTCCTGGCTGGGAGAGCTGTTTTCTATCTAACTATCTGAGTCACACAGCTGGGAAGTATCTGAGGTCCGATTTGAACCTAGGATCTTCTGTCTCTAGGCCTGGTTCTCAATCCACTGAGCCACCCAGCTGCCCCTTAAGATTAAAGGGAAGAAAAAGAAAAACTGCTGATTCCAATTTAACTTAAGGAGAAAAGAGAAGAGAGAAGAAGTTTTTTATACTCACTTGTTCTAGCAACTGTGTCTTTAAGCCAAGTTTGCTGTTAAAAGGGACTAAGTGGTGAGAAGGTAGAATTAAAAGGCAAGAAAATTCAGAAGTTTATTGAGAGAATTCTTTAGACTCCTGTGTGGTCAGCCACAATGTGATATGGAAATCACTTTAAAAGACTGATATATATTAATTTAAGGTCACCAAGGAATTCAGCTATGTAATTCCTAAATGAAAACTCAAGTCAGCAGTCAACCTTTTATGGAGTTTTTAAATTACTAACAGGAGGAAGAAAGGTATTAGAGAGAGACAGAGAGAGAGAGAGAGAGAGAGAGAGAGAGAGAGAGAGAGAGAGAGAGAGAGAGAGAGAGAGAGAGAGAGAGAGAAAGGGGAGAGAAGGGAATAGGGTTTAAATACCCTCTCTGCTTAGGTTGGGCCAAAGGCCCAAGGCCTTAGATAGCCAAGGCAAAGAAAAGAGATCAGTCCCTATCACTCACATGACCAAAATGGAGAAACAGTCTCAGGGCCTCCACCTCAAGCACCAGGCACCAACCACGTCCTTTCCTCCACACAGGAAGTCCCCAGACTCCCCAGCTGTCCTCTACCTCACTTCCTGTGTCTCCCCTGTGCCAATGGTGGCTCTAGCTTAACCCAGGACCTCCCAGAGGTCTGTCCCCTTTGCACATGTTTATTGAAGGCCATATTCTCAAATAATTAAATCTCAATCAGGAAGTCCTCGACAGAGCCAACTCCACCAGCATCGAAGTCCTGGTCCTCCAAACCCAGCTACGATGGTCTGGACACTTCATCCGCATGGACCCACAGTGAATACCAAGACAGGTAATCTATGGTGAACTGTCAGCTGGACTCAGGAAACAAGGCCGACCAAAGAGAAGATTCAAGGATCAGCTAAAGTCAAACTCGAAGTGGGCTGGCATTACACCAAAGCAACTAGAACTCGCTGCCTCTGACAGAAGCAGCTGGCAAACCCACTTTCACCAAGCCGCCACCACCTTTGAAGATGAGCGACGTCGATGTCTTGCCGCTGCGTGTGAACACTGACACCAGGCCACAACCGCACCTCCCGTAACAACTGGCGTCCCATGCCCCATGTGCCACAAACTATGAGCCTCAGTCTTTGGACTCCAAAGCCACATGAGGGTACACCGTAGATGAAACTGCACAAAGACAATTGTCATTCTCGATCACAGAGAGACTACCACTAAGATGTTTCAGATATATGGGGAAAATATTTTTTAAGCTTTTTTGTTGTTATGGCTTTTCAACTTTTCTCATTTTATTCAATTTAAAGCTTTTGCTTTAAATTAATTATTTCTTCTAGTTGACTATTAATAGTAAGCATATGGATGAGGGCTTATGCCCTATAGTTTAGAGAATGCAGACCTACAGAGTACTTTGAACCTTGGGTGTTTGGGAATCTGACATGTATTGGGATGTGCTACAACTCTAAGGACTAACATGTGGAAGCAAGATTAGATTTATTTTTCTTGGTCTCAGAGGGAAGGACTAGGAAAACTGGCCTATCGTCCTAATATTAGGAGGAATTTCCTTCCTGATCTCTCAAAAATTGGAACTGTCTGATTCAGTACTAATGATTTTTCTATCACTCAAAGCGACCAAGTGGAAGTTGAATAATTATTTTTCATGGATATTACAGAAAGATTTTCTACTTAGGACAGTGTTGACTAAATGAACTCTAAGGACACTTCTGAGACTCTATGATTCTAAGATAAGATGGCATTAACTTTGCTATATCATTGGTATGAAACATAGCCCCAAAACCAAGCAGTAGACTGCACTTAAATTATCTAATGAAAGCCCTTTAAGTGCATGACACTCCCTTGTGCCTCTTTATATGAATGGCTGTTGAGCAGAACTGAATCCTACCTTTATATACCCAATTAACCAGCAATTGGCAGAAGTGGCCTTAATGCTCATTCTTTCCACTGATAAATAATGTTCCATAGCTAAATCTATGCTGTCTTTATCACTATCCATTTAGCACTAAATCACCAACTTAATTGAAAAAAGATTTGTGAATGAGACTGCTTGATGGGCAGCCCCTGACTATGGTTCTCTCTCTCTTGCTCACTTGCTCATGCCACAGTTTTGAGTGCTCACATTCATAAAAAGGAGAAGAGCAGAGTAAATGGATGACTACCATCAGCTCCTGGAATATATCTCAAAGCTCTTGCTTTGGATTAATGCAACTGTATTCTGTCTCCTGAAACATAAAAAAAAAACAAAAAACATGAAACCTTTGCTTCTTGCTGCTAGTCTCATTTGCATTAAAAAATACATCATAAGCTTTCTGAGAAATCCAAATAGACTTAAATTATTAACTAAGCTCAGATACACATATTGGGGCTGAGTGGAGAATCTAATATTGAGATGAACTGTATAATTAATTCAAAAATTCTTAGGCTGTTATTTATAAGGAAGCAATAATGCCACTTTTCAGACTACAGCACACTGCTTATGATGAATTTTATTGAGGAAAATTTTATTTACACATTAAATACTGCTGAAGTGAAACAAAATTACATTTGCAAAAGGTCATACTAACTCTGAATCATTAAATGGCAAGGGCATGATAGTGTTGCATTGTTGTAAGCAAGTAAAAACATCCAAGTAGGTTTAGGTTACTTTAGTTACTTAATGGATTTTTTTTACAGTCACTATCATGACTGTATTTCAAATTATACCCATAGAGCAGGAATGGAAGCAAATGACTCATCTTATGAGTACTGTCATTTTAACTTAGAGAACACCCCCATTCTCCCCATGGGGGCGTTTACCAGTTATATTAAACAGATTGGCTTGAGACAAACAGAAGAAGAGGTTTTCCAGTAGAACCAATTCTCTTTAGGATGGCCAGTAGACTGATGGAATGATTGTTAAAACTGAGCTACCAAAGTCTTCCTTTCTTCTGGGTCATTCTGTGTTGACATACCCTTTGATTAAAAATTATTTTACTATTTGAGATAACATATAAAGAAGAATTAGATAGTCATGCATCTTATTTAGGGCACTGTAGTCTCACAAATCAGTTTAGAAAGAGAGGAAGGAGAATGGTATGCCTCCATTTGGATGTATTTGGATTTCACCTTGCTATGGCAAAGGATCTAGGAGGGTATTTACTGTTAGCTCAGGAAATCTGGGAAGTATCATGAAATTTCAAGCTATAAGTTACATAATCCAATTGTCTCGATATGTGAGGAAAGGTTCAGTGACTCACTCAAAATCTCACTGGTAGTGATGGAGGATGGACTAGAATCAAGGTACCCTAACTCCCAAATGAGTGTTTTGTTTTACTGTGTTTTGTTTTTCCACTGTTGCATGTTATTTCAGTAGGAGAAATAAAAGGACTACAATAAAAAGCTTTGTTCTTTATCATGATGGATGAATTGAGGGCATGCCAATTAGTCAATTTCAAGTGGCCTTCATCATTAAAGATCCCTGGCAGGTAGTGAGGTATCTAGCAAGTATCTCTCTCTTCCTTGTTGTCTCTCTTATTTTCCTAGCTTCTCTAACATGCCAATCTTGGTAGAGAAAAATCAACTGGCCATTTTGGAAATTTGTCATATTTAATAATTTTGAATTTCTTTAAATTTTCTATATTACTTTGAAAATAAATGTAAAACATCATTCACTACAATTGTTATGGAATCACTAACTCTGGGATAACCTTCATGGTGTGAGCTAGAGCAATAACCCATGGTTGCTAAAATAGGTGAAAAGCTTTTTAAGGAGGCATATCCTGATGGGTGGTTTCCTGAAGTTGGCGTATGCTGCTATTTCAGGATATTTGTCCTCTGCAAATTTAATGGTCATTTAATTTATTTTGATCAATGTGTTATACCTTTTTAAAAGCATCCTATTTTCATACATACATCTGGGATGCTGCACAGATGGGACATGACTTTTAAAAAATGCCTACTAATTAATTATCTCTCAGATGACCTTTTAAAATATCAGATCAATATACAAGGTTAAATAATGAAGTCATGAGTCATTTCACAAAGGACACAAGAAACTTTCTCTTTCCTTGTGTGCTTGTATATATATCATTTGTTCACAGAGGCTCTACCATGCCATGACCTTTCCAATTTTTTAGTATCTTTGAGAGTCAGCATGTGGTGGTAGGTAGAGAGCTAAACTCACAGTCCAGAAGATTCATTCAAATTCTTTATCAGTCACTAACTTTATCAGTCACTAACTAGTGAAGCTTCTGATAGAAAATGAAAGTCTTGACTTCTGGGGGTAGAGCCAAGATGGTGGTTCTGTGTCACCTTGGGAATCCTCCCCAACCAAAATTAAAATATTGCCACAAAAACGAGTATAGGAGTGAAATAACTAACAAGGAGACAGAGTGAAACAACTTTCAAGAAAAGAAAAACCCAAAAGATAGACAATGAACATTTGGGGCACTGGGGTGAGAAGAGATAAGACCCAGCAAGAAGCTGTAGCAAGGAGGGAAGAGCAATCCAAGATCAAGCCACATATCCCCATCCCACCTCTGCTGTCTGAGGTTTGGAACCTATGCCTGAGCTAACATCCAGATCCTGAGACCCTGCCTGAGCAAATAGAGGTAAAAGCCAACCCATACCCTTTGAAATTTGAAACCTGTGGAGAGGTCCAGAGCCCCAATCACAGGGACAAAGGACTTAATTCACACCTTGGGGCGATCATAGTATTAAGTACTAAGTACTGAGCTTTTTGCCTAAAGCTCAGAATGGAGCTCCAAGATAAGACAATCAAGAGTGTGGCTAATTGGATCAAGTACACAGTGAGACCAAAAACTGAGACTAAGCCTGAAGCTAGAATTTGATCAATCCTTGACCTGATCAAGATCAGAGGGAGATCAAAAGCTTACACCTTAGCTTGAGACAATTGAATCAGCAGAGGGAAGGGACTCTCAGAGCTCTCAGGCCTCAGACAATCACATTATCTCCCCCCCCCCCAAAAAAAAGCCTACCTATAATTAGATAGGAAAAATGTACAAAAAAAAGTACCTAACTGAATAATTTTTATAAAGACAAAAAGCAAGATACAGAAACAGAAGGGGACAGTGAAAACAAAGGAAATACACCCAAAGTCCAAAAGAAAAATATGATTGAACACAGCTAGCTGCCCCAAAGTTAATTTATATTTATATGTACATTTTCTCTATGGATATATGTTTACCATCTAAAGGCTATCTTTTTATCTGAATTTTTTACTAGTCTTTGGTATTTGTTATTAGTTTCAGTATATCTTAAGTGGGGAATCCCTTCATTCCACATTCTTTTTCAGGCTTATAAAGAGGCCTGGGTGGCATATTGGATAGCGTGATGGCCTTTGAGCTAGGAAGAACAGGGCTCAACTCTCACAACTGATACACATTGAGTGTATAATCCAGAGCAATTCATCTAACCTCTTAGTGATCTGGGCAGCTCTCTATATTTGTTGTTTTCATAAAAACTTCATTCACTTTGTTCCTTCAATCTCAAATCTCTCCCTTTTTATAGCCAAATACCTAGAAGAAATCATCTCTACTTCTTTCCTCTGTTTCTTTTCCTCTCCCTTATTTCTCAGTCTCCTGAAATCAAGCCTTTGGTCTCATCACACAAATGTAGCTGTTTTTTCCAAGGCCACTAGTGGCTCTTAATTGCCAAATTTGACAGAACTTTCTCAAGCTTCCTCCTTCCTGACCTCCTTGGAGTGTTTTTCAGTTAGATTATGCACTCTTCCTTGATAATTTCTCTTCTGTGGGCTTTCATGAATCTATGCTCTTGGATCTACTCTGTGTCCTTTTTTGATTCATTATCCAAACCTCCCCCCCCCCCCATAGTGCATATGCTCCAAGACTGTCCAATGTCATCTTCTTTTCTTTCTATACCTTCTCTCACTTGGTGACCTCATTAGCCAGTTTCCATGGATTTAACTATCAGTTCTGGGCAGATGATTCTGTATATCCAGTCCTAATCTCTTACTAGACATTTCAAACTAGATATCTCGGGAAAATTTAAAACTCTACAAGTCTACATGAATTCATTATCTTTCCCAAACTTATTACTTTTCTGAACTTCCATCCTTATGTAGACATCAGCATTCATTCACTTAACCAAGTTTACAACTTCATCACTATCCCGAACTCTTAACTTCCCCTTTCCACATATTCCCAATCAGATGCCAAAGCTTACTATTTCTACCTCTATAATTTATCTCATATTTTTTGCTTTCTTTCCACTCACACAGCAACTCCTTTTAGTTCAGGCTTTTATCACCTCTTATGTGGACCATTGCATTAATACCCTATTTGATTTCTCTCACTCAAGTTTCTTCCCTCTCTAATCCATCCTTTACACAGTTAAAGTAATTTTCATAAAGTCCATCTCACAATGTCACTTCCCTTCTCAATAAATTTCATTGGTTCTTCATTGCCTCTCCTATCAAATATAAACTCTTTGATTTTGAAATCCTTTTACAATTTGGCCCAACCTACCATGGCAGCCTTATTATATATATTTTCCCCCATCCTGCACTCTGCAGGATTGTTAAATACTATGAGCCATTTATTATATTATGTGCCAAAATGAAAATAATCTCATCTCAAGGAACTTATTTTCACTAAAGGGTGATAATACATATATATAGAGATCTTGAGTCATTTCAGTCATATCAAACTCTTTATGTCTCCATTCTGAAGTTTAATAAAATATACACCAAGCTGCTTGATTATGATTATATTGTTTACATTTGAAAGTCTAATTTAGAGTATTAAGAATGAGACCTTATAATTGAGATAACTAAAAAATATTTTGATAGGCAGACAATACATGATTTCTAACAATAGCCATTTCACTCTTGATCCTAATTATTTGTTTTGATTCATCATTTATTTAGGAGAGACCAGTCTTAGAATGGTAGGTCAAATCAAAGTGGCTCAAGATGAAAAGGAGCACTGTTATTTGATTCTAATAAGTAGACAAACAAAAACTGGCATATTTCTTTCAGGCATCAATTAGAAGTAGAAAAATCTCCATCTTAAAGTTAGAAGAAAGATGTATTTTGGCACAGAATATTTGGTGCTGTGTTTCTGTCTGTATGAATCAGACATATTTAGTTCCTTCTACTGACCAAGACTCTTCATAAGTTTCTTCCCTCTTCATAAGTTTGGATAGGAACCAGACCTGAATGGTCTCATCATTTTGGCATATAAACATGATGTTAATAAGCCATAGTGATGACTTTTTAATAATGTTTCCTTGTAGCAGTTGTATATTTTTGTCTTCCCATTTCTAGGATAGGTGTACTACATTAAAAAATTGTGTTGTCTTTGGTTATAGAACACAATGAAACTTATTAAATACATACAGTCACCAACATTGCAGTTAGAGGTTCAGAGCTCAAAATGAATCTCTGACACGACCTATGTGAGCTAGTCAAGTCATTTAATAATCCTAGACATCAGTTTTTGCATCTGAAAAATAGTTTAAAGTATACAAAGAGTTTGAAGTATATAATCTCAAGTCCCCTTTTAAATCTAGAACTACATTTTATGCTATTCCATAATCAAACCTACTAAATATGTCAAGCAATCATTGAAAGAAATGACAAAGAGAAAATACACTCTCTCTTTGATAATTCTCTACCTGAGAGCTCTACATTCCCTACCTTAAAGCACTACCATCACAACTTAAATAGAATAATTTCCATCTCCTTCCTTTGCAGAACATTGACTAGCCCAATCTAGTTATCTCTCTCCCCTCTGGTCTCCAGTAGCAATGATCAACTGTTGGAATCTTTGAAATAATATGTGAATAAATTAATAAATAGTATTTATTATTTCAAGTCTGCAGGATCTCCCTGATATTCCCTAGTCTTTTTTTTTTTAATTTAAAACCCTTACCTTCAGTCTTGGAGTCAATACTGTGTATTGGTTGTAAGGCAGAAGAGTTGTAAGGGCTAGGCAATGGGGGTTAAGTGACTTGCCCAGGGTCACACAGCTGGGAAGTGTCTGAGGCCAGATTTGAACCAAGGACCTCCTGTCTCTAGGCCTGACTCTCAATCCTACCCAGCTGTACCCATATTCACTAGTCTTAATACAGAGTAAGGTGACCAAGAACTCAAAGTCACATTCACAACTGTTCTTTGGTGGGTCCAATAAGACCTGAAGACCTTTAAGATCACAGTGCTGCCTTGGTTGACTTTGTGCTAGAATCCTCTTCACATCTCATATTTCATCATGACAAAAGATATTAAATTCATTTTTATCTCTCTATCTCATATGTATGTATGTATGTATATATATATATACATATATATGTATCTTTTCTTGAGATTTCTAAACATCTATAAGAAATACATTAAATGCAATGATTGCTGACTTTTCTAATCAACCTAACTTGTCCCTGTACTATCCCCACATAGAGAGCCAGAAAAGAATTTAGATGTTTAGACATTCCTTTTTGGATTCAAAGAAATATTTTTAAACTTTTATTTAAACATTTAATTAAGGTGCTTACGGTCTTAGTAGGCTAGCCCTCTGACTTGAGGATTCAATTAAATTTAGATAATAATAGTTCACATTCATTTAGAGTCTTAAGATTAGCAAAGCACTTTTCTCACAACAACCTAATGAAGCAGATATTATAAGTATTACCCCCATTTTACCAATGAAGAAATTGAGGAACAGAAAAATTAATATACTTGCCAAGCATAATAGTGCTGGTAAGAGTCTACACCAGGATTTAAGCACTGGACTCC
The DNA here is from genome assembly GCF_027887165.1 of Monodelphis domestica. Classification (NCBI taxonomy): domain Eukaryota; kingdom Metazoa; phylum Chordata; class Mammalia; order Didelphimorphia; family Didelphidae; genus Monodelphis; species Monodelphis domestica. Next base: position 214,587,458 of record NC_077234.1, read on the forward strand.
AGCCTGTGTTCATTCCACTATAACATGTTGCCTAATATTATGCTAAATTAAATCATTTTATAAAATCACTTATTCCAAAGTTACAAACTGGTTCAATAATAGTTATATATCTCCCAATCCAGAAATACAACATTTCAGCAGCTCAGAAGTAGAGATTCCTGCTTTTAACATTAGTCATAGTCTAATATCAAGTAAAAGTAAATAAATCAAACAAAACACCACTACTCATCCAGCTTCAGAGATGGTAAGAACAAATCATATTCAAATATTACACTAGAGACTGGATTTACTTAAACTTGTGAGCAAACTATACTCAATTTCTTCCTCAATGGCTGACCTCTCGTGCCATTGATTTAACATACTGATCATAACTCAATCTTGTACTTCCTTCATCTTATTAAACTGTCCATTGCTGTGTTCTCACCATTTATCAACATATAAGTATACCATCTCTTGATTATCCTGCCTACCAATAGTTGTCCCTTTGTCAACTGTTAATGGGTTATGTCTTGAACAAGATTCTTGCCATAGTGACTAATTAACAAATTTGAAGGAAACTGCCATCAAATTGTTCAGCATTTTCTTATTGTTTTCTACACATTCATTCAATAACCATTTCTAATACTATTTACTAGTTCTATTAGTTCATTGTCCCCCAGGACTCTGTATATTAGGGAATTTGGTATCTCTGATTAATTCCTGTGTTCATTGCTTGCCTTCTGTAAATTTTCCATACAAAATGAGAATGCTGATCAGAATCAATAGTTTGGGAAGGGTCTTCAGTAATAAAATTCTTCTTTGCCAACAATCTAGCAGTTGTAGCAATATTGTTCTGAGTGGGGGCTGCCTCAATCCATTCTGAAAAAGGATCGATGTGAAACATGAAGTATTGATTTTTCTGTTATGACTATGGGCTACTGCCCTATAAAGTCAATTTGTAATTTTACTTGTGGCCTTAATTTTTTAAAACAGTGTTGAAGGGTCCCTCCTGCTCTCCTGTGTGTTGAAATACCATGCCCAGATAAAGAGATGTTATTATTGGAATTTTGTACATTGAGGTTTAATAAACATTTTTTGAATTAAATTTATTTACTTTAGCTCAAAGCTATCCAAAAGAGAAGTAGGACTCAGTGTGGAAAATATTATTTCTTTTTCTCATAAATTTGTGTGAACTTTGGGTTGATTCTAAACTTAGCTTCTTTCTTCTGGTCTCTTATCCCTTCCAGTCCACTCCCTGGTGATCATCTAAGATTTCTGATAGTGTTTACAGGTTTAGACAGAATTTGCATAGCATCCCTACTTAGAGCCTGATGCTGTGTAAGTACGAAATGAATGGACTAACAGACCAGCCAGACTCCTCCTTTTAATTATGCTGATCACAGTGGATTGGTGCTCCACTGGTTGATCTCTATCTACCATTGCCATTTGATTAATGACAAAATATTCTATCCATCATAGAGATGATGTATTTAGGGTGTCAAATGAGACATATTGATTTTTGCATATAGTCATTGAGGAAAGTTGTTTTCCTCGATACACATATTTGTAACAAGAAACTTCCTTTTTTCAGAAAGGTAAGGAGTAGGAGGGAGAGAAAATAGATTTCTGTGCATTTAAAAATAGAAAGAGAAAATTAGAGGTGTGAAATACATGCACTTTCAGATAAAGTTGTTCCTTTTACTTTTTTGCTTTACTTAGTTATAAGAGAATTCTCATGAAGTAGAAGTGATGTGTAGATTTTTGTAATGTATGGTCTTCCTCATTCTTTATAAGAAGACAATTCTCTAATACATCATACTGTTTCACTGTTGGGAACATTGTATGTAAAAAAACAAAGAAACTTCTAAGTATGGACTTCTGAGTTTAACATGCACCATGCAATAATAACAAAGTAAGAAGATACTCCCTTTCCTAAAGTTGTTGATTTGTTAGGAGCTTCAAAGGGATTTTTTGAATGAGTATCATTCTCCATCTAGGCAAGGTTATAATTTGTAAATTCATAGAAAAGACAAAGAAGATTCAGTTTACTAAATAGAATATGAATTTCATGATACCATTGACCCTTATCAAAATATATTCTGGATGGTGGGAAGTCCAGTCTAAAAATGCTGCCATGAGATGGAATAGCAATAATTATTTTCCTTCCACTACAGAATGAGAATTCACCCCCCCCCCCAAAGTGGATGGTTACATCTGTTAAATTTTATTTTAATTTAATGATAGTTTCAGAGGTATATGCACCAGTTAAATACCTGACAAACCATATGTTAAAAAGAAGCTGAGAATGCATAGTAAGCAGCAAAAAGAGACTTTGAAAAGCAGATTATGAGGTTTATAAATGGTTAGGGAGCAGCATTGGGGTCATTTTCATTTTGTCCCATTCATTTTAATGATCCATTTGAGAATACATACGGTAAAATGGATAAAATGAACTACCTTTCTCTTTTAGAATTAGTAACACCTTCTGTTAACACAGGCTTTAATGCCCAATGTTTTTAAAATCCCAGAGAACACCAACCTCCTTTGGCATCTTCTACAGAGAATTAAAAAATTGGAAATCTGGATATGTGTGTACATAAATACTTGAATCAATGAATGAATAACCTATAATTTTTCCATATTTTTCATTCATATAAGAGAATGTTATTGTAACACAATTCTTATTACTGGGGAGAATGAACTTCATTTTAAGGCAAACTATCCAAAGTAATTTTGTTGTTAAGGTAGCACAAAGGACTTCATTCTAAGGCTGTCTCATAGAAAAGTTTCAATTACACTACTGTATTGACCTTGGAGACAGCTCCAGTGCAATTCTTAATTCTCACTATGGTTAGTGCCTTCTTTGTAGGTGAGGAAATTGAGGTTCAATTAAATTAATTTCTTTTCAGAATTATTTATTGTCAAACAATAAGTCTATGGAGAACAGGACAAAAATTATGTCCTCTGATTACCTGTTCTTTCATTTAACTATTGAACAGTTTACATGGTAAGCCTAATTATTGTTTCCCAAAATTTAGTTGTTGTTCAGTCATTTTAGATGTGCCCAATTCTTCATGACACCATTTGGAGTTTTCTTTGTAAAGATTCTAAAGTGGTTTGCCATTTCCTTCTCAAACTTGTTTTATAAATGGGGAAGCTTAGGCAGAATTAAATGACTTGGCCTAGATCACACAGCTAGTACATTTCTTGTTTCTGAGGTGGAATTTTATCTCAGGTCTTCCTGCCATCTAGCTGGCTATATATGCCTACCAAAAAAGACAATCTATGTTCCATCACTGTATGTTTGCACAGGTTGTTCCCAATTCCTTGAACAAAGTTACTCCTCACATTATTTCTGTGTCAGTCAATAAGCATATATGATGTGTTTACTCTCTGCCAGACACTGTGCTAAGAAATTATTTTACATACATTAGCCATATTTAATGGTTAGGCATCTTATTTGAGCAATAGTTAACATGTGATGTAGAGTCTTTTTATAAATCTTGTGTCCAGTCTCATGTTTTCCTTAAGGTCCTGTATAAGTTAGCTCTTAAGAGATTATATATATATATGTATATATATATATATATATATATACATATATACACACACACATATATGTGTACTTAATGTGTAGTGAATTAATAATGTATTTAGTGAATTCCTTGACAACAGAATATTGTAGTTATATTTTAGATATATCTGCTTATATGTTCTTCTATTTTAATACATTTAAATTTACCTAAGGGGTTGATAAGGATATGTGTCTTCCTTCTGGTATATCCAAATGGGATTTGTGGTAGTGCAATTGATAGAACAATAAGCCTGAAGTTAGGAACATCTGAGTTCAAATCAGCCTCAGGCACTTATTGGCTGTGTGATTGGTCAAATGACTTATTATATGTCATTGTGACTGATTTCATATAGGTAGGATGCATACCAGTGAGGGTTCAGAAGCTAGAGGTTTGAGAAATGAGTTTATTCTTTCACCTAAACCTTATGGCCCAGAGATACGAATTGTAGCAGCAGTCACAAGGGTGAGTTGCAGGTGGAGTGATCAAGTCAGCCCCTGACTGGGGAGGGAAGAGCCTGGGAAGAGTTGGAAGTCAGTTTTCTTGCTCAGGCTACAGAGGTATATGATGTAGGTAACAAACGTCCTTGTAGCTACCATACAATCTCACCAACAACTCTTGTTCAATTCCAGGAGCAAGTGGAAGGGTTGCTCCTTAGCTTCTAACACTTTCCTCTTTGAGAGGAACTCATGAGATCACATACGAAGAGGGGCAGAGAAGACATGATGAAGTCATCTAGAAATAAGAAGCATCACTTGACCCTGTCTGCCTGATTTCTCACCACGTGACGGAAACAAGAGGACAAATCTAGATTGCTCTTCTCAGAAGCTTCTAAAGTCAAGTTCAAAAGACAATGCGTGACTAGAGAATTCTGGACCAGAATCTAGTCTCCATTTCCAGAGACATCTCTTTTATGGTAATGCCAGCTGGCCAGGAGTATAAAGTGTTATATATGCATGTAGAGAGATGATAGACAGATAGAAAGACAGATAGATAGACAAACAGACAGATAGGTGCACATTTATAATTATCACATTAAAAATATATATGCAAACATATTATATATACTTATATAGGATTTACATATCTTTGAAAATTTTTTGTCCTGTCCAATAGATTGTAAATTAATTGACATAGGGACTTGCTTCTTTTTTGTTTGCTTCTCCACCTCCTACCTCAGTGCATTGCAAATACAAATTTTTACTAAATCTTGCTGATGTAAGGTATGCCCTGGTACTACCAAATTATGCATATGACTGAAAGCATGAAGCTATATTTCTTGGAAAATTAATTCAGAATACTCACGGTAAAATAATAGTGGTTCTTAAGAAGAATGGGAAATATTTCCCCTCAAAATGATCATTTTAGCAGACAAGTGCCTCCTTCAGGGAATTTATTAACAGTGTTAGAAGAACTAATGACTTAAATAAAGGAAGAGAAAGTCTCAACTTCCTCTGATAGTCCATCAAGATCCAATTCTATCTTTGTTGTTTCAGCAATACCAACTCATTTCTGATATCTGTTCAGTAATACTTCAGGGTAGCTGTGTTACCAGAGAGCTCTTTTGGGAATGGATGTCATGTGCACATATCAGATGAGTTTATTATGATTGCTCCTATTATGATGAATATCAAATTAATTTTAATGGTCCAATAGTTCTTACATTATATACGCTCTAGAGAAATAGCACTTTTGTCATCCAAATTAGAATTCCTTCCTTCCTTTAGATTCCCACTGTCACCACCTTTTTTCAGACCCTTATTGCCTCTATCTGAACTCTTGTAATTTACTTCGAACTAGAATTCCTGAGTCCTCCAGTCTCCACTCTAATCCTTCTCCATTTTTTTAATTTAATTTTTTTATTTAGAATATTTTTCCATCATTACATGATTCATGATTTTTCCTACCTCTCTTTCCTCCCCCTCCCAGACCTGACAAACAGTTCCAATGGGTTATATATGTATCATTGTTGAAAACCTATTTTATGTTGTTCATATTTGGAGTAGAGTGATCGTGTGACATCAAAACCTAATCATATCTCCGTTGAACTACATGATAAATCATATGTTTTTCTTCTGCATTTCTGTTCCTACAGTCTTTTCTCTGCATGTTGGTAGTGTTCTTTCTCCTAAATTCCTCTAGATTGTCCTGGGTCATTTCATTGCTGCTGATGGAAAAGTTTATTACACTCAATTATGCCATAATGTATCAGTATCTGTGTACCATGTTCTCCTTTCACGCTGCATCAATTCCTGGAGGCCTTTCCAATTTACAAAGAATTCCTCCAGTTCATTATTCCTTTTAGCACATTAGTATGCAATCACCATCAGATATCACAATGTGTTGAGCCATTCTCCAATCGATGCACTCTCCCTCATTTTCTAATTTTTTGCCATCACAAAGAGCGTGGCTATAAATATTTTGTGCAAGTCTTTTCCCTTATTATCTCTTTGGGGGTACAAGCACAGCAGTGGTATGGCTAGATCAAATGGTAGTCATTCTATTAAAGCCCTTTGCACATAATTCCAAATTGCTCTCGAGAATAGTTGGACCAATTCACAACTCCACCAGCAGTGTATTAATGTCCCAATTTTGCCACATCCACTCCAACATTTGTCACTTTACTTTGCTGCCATATTGGCCAATCTTCTAGTTGTAAGGTGATATTTCAGAGTTGTTTTAATTTGCATTTCTCTAATCAGGAAAGATTTAGAGCACTTTTCAATGTGCTTATTGATATCCATTTCCATGATGTTGGTATTTGTATTAGAGTGTTCATTTAGAGTCTCTCCTCAGTCATATCCCCTCAATCCCTGTAGTCAAGCAGTTGCTTTTCCTCGGTGTTTGTCCTCTGCTTGTGGATAGTGTTTTTTCTCCTAGATCCCTGCAGATTGTTCAGGGACATTACATTGACACTAATAGAGAAGTCCATTATGTTCGATTGTACCATAGTGTATCAGTCTTTGTGTACAATGTTTTCCTGGTTCTGCTCTTTTCTCTCTGCATCACTTCCTGGAGGTTGTTCCAGTCTCCATGGAATTCCTCCATTTTATTATTCCTTTTAGCACAATAGTATTCCATCACCAACATATACCACAATTTGTTCAGCCATTCTCCAATTAAAGGGCATCCCCTCATTTTCCAATTTTTTGCCACCACAAAGAGCGCAGCTGTGAATATTCTTGTACACGTCTTTTTCCTTATTATCTCTTTGGGGTTTAAACCCAGCAGTGCTATGGCTAGATCAAAGGGCAAACAGTCTTTTCTATGTTTGATAGAATTCACTATGCTCTTTGGACATAGTTCCAAATTGCCCTCCAGAATGGTTGGATCAATTCACAACCCCACCAGCAATGAATTAATGTCCCTACTTTGCCACATCCCCTCCAGCATTCATTACTTTCCTTTGCTGTCATGTTAGCCAATCTGCTAGGTGTGAGGTGATACCTCAGAGTTGTTTTGATTTGCATCTCTCTGATTTAGAACACTTTTTCATGTGCTTATTAATAGTTTTGGTTTCTTTATCTGAAAACTGCCTGTTCATGTCCCTTGCCCATTTATCAATTGGAGAATGGCTTAATTTTTTGTACATTTGATTTAGCTCTTTGTAATTTAGAGTAATTAAACCTTTGTCAGAGGTTTTTATGAAGACTGTTTCCCAATTTGTTGCTTCCCTTCTGATTTTAGTTACATTGGTTTTGTTTGTACAAAAACTTTTTTAATTTGATGTAGTCAAAATTATTTATTTTACATTTTGTGAATATTTCTAAATCTTGCTTGGTTTTAAAATCTTTCCCTTCCCAAAGGTCTGACATGTATACTATTCTGTGTTTGCCTAATTTACTTATAGTTTCTTTCTTTATGTTCAAGTCATTCACCCATTCTGAATTTATCTTGGTGTAAGATGTGAGGTGTTGATCCCACACTGTCTTCCAATTTTCCCAGCAGTTTTTATCAAATAGTGGATTTTTGTCCCCAAAGCAGGCATCTTTGGGTTTATCATATACTGTCTTGCTGAGGTTGCTTGCCCCCAGTCTATTCCACTGATCCTCCTTTCTGTCTCTTAGCCAGTAGCAAATTGTTTTGATGACCACTGCTTTATAATATAGTTTGAGATCTGGGATTGCAAGGCCCCCTTCCTTTGTATTTTTTTTTTCATTATTTCCCTGGATATACTTGATCCTTTGTTATTCCAAATGAACTTTGTTATGGTTTTTTCTAAATCATTAAAAATATTTTTGGAAGTTCAATGGGTATGGCACTAAATAGATAAATAAGTTTGGGTAGGATGGTCATTTTTATTATATGGGCTCATCCTACCCATGAGCAGTTAATGTTTTTCCAATTGCTCAAGTCTAGTTTTAATTGTGTGGAGTATTTTGTAGTTGTGTTCATATAGTTCCTGTGTTTGTCTTGGGAGATAGATTCCTAAGTGTTTTTTTTTTTTTTTGTCTAAGATGATTTTGAATGGGATTTCTCTTTCTAATTCTTGCTGCTGAGATGAGTTGGAAATGTATAGGAATGCTGATGACTTATGCCGGTTTATTTTGTATTCTGCAACTTTGCTAAAGTTGTTGATTATTTCAACTAGTTTTTTGGTTGAATCTCTAGGATTCTTTAAGTAGACCATCATATCATCCACAAAGAGCGATAACTTGGTTTCCTCCTTGCCTGTTTTGATGGCTTCAATTTCTTTTTCTTCTCTAATTGCTACTGCTAGTGTTTCTAGTACAATGTCAAATAATAGAGGTGATAATGGGCATCCTTAGTTCACTCCTGATCTTATTGGGAATGCATCTAGTTTATCTTCATTGCAGATGATGTTAGCTGATGGTTTTAGATATATACTGTTTATTATTTTTAGGAACGACCTTTCTAATCCTATGCTTTCTAGTGTTTTTAATAGTAATGGGTGTTGTATTTTAGAAAAGGCTTTTTCTGCATCTATTGAGATAATCATGTAATTCTTGTTGGCTTGCTTGTTGATATGGTCAATTATGTGGATGGTTTTCCTAATATTGAACCTGCCCTGAATCCCTGGTATAAATCCTACTTGATCATGGTGAATGAACCTTCTGATCACGTGCTGGAGTCTTTTGCTAGTACCCTATTTAAGATTTTTGCAACTATATTCATTAAGGAGATTGGTCTATAACTTCCTTTCTCTGTTTTTGGCCTGCCTGGCTTTGGAATCTGTACCATGTTTGTGTCATAAAAGGAATTTGGTATAACTCCCTCTTTGCTTATTATGTCAAATAGTTTGTATAGTATTGGAGTTAGCTGTTCTTTGAATGTTTCATAGAATTCACTGGTGAATCCATCAGGCCCTGGGGATTTTTTCTTAGGGAGTTCTTTGATGGCCTGTTGGATTTCTTGTTTTGATATGGGATTATTTAAAAATTCTATTTCTACTTCTGTTAGTCTAGGCAGTTTATATTTTTGTAAATATTCATCCATATCACCTAGATTGGTATATTTATTGCCATATAATTGGACAAAGTAGTTTTTAATGATTGCCTTAATTTCCTCTTCATTGGAGGTGATGTGACCCTTTTCATCTTTGATACTGTTATTTTGCTTTTCTCCTTTCTTATTTTTTAATTAGACTGACCCGCACTTTGTCTATTTTGATTGTTTTTTCAAAGTACCAGCTTCTAGTCTTATTTATTAGTTCAATAGTTCTATCACTTTTGATTTTATTTATTTCTCCCTTAATTTTTAGCATCTCTAGTTTGGTTTTCTTCTGGGGGGGTTTAATTTGTTCGCTCTCAAGTTTTTTTATTTGCATTTCCAATTCATTGATCTCTGCCCTCCCTAGTTTTTTAATATATGCAATCAGGGATATGAATATTCTTCTGAGTACTGCTTTGGCTGCATCCCATAATGTCTGAAAGGATGTCTCACCATTGTCATTTTCCTCATAGAAATTATTGTTTCTATGATTTCTTCTCTAACTGATTTTGGAGTATCATATTATTTCATTTCCAATTAATTTTTGATTTGCCTCTCCATGTACCCTTACTAATCATTATTTTTTATTGCCTTATGATCTGAAAAGGCTGCATTAATTATTTCTGCTTTTCTGCATTTGTATGCCATGTTTCTATGACCTAGTGTGTGGTCAATCTTTGTGAATGTGCCATGTGGTGCTGAGAAGAAGGTGTATTCCTTTTGGTCCCTATTTATCTTTCTCCATATGTTTATTAACTCTAATTTTTCCAAGATTTCATTCACTTCTTTTGCCTCTTTCTTATTTATTTGTTGATTTGATTTTTCTAAATTTGATAGTGGTTGGTTCAGATTTTCCACTAATATGGTTTTACTTTGTATTTCCTCCTTCAATTCTCCTAGTTTCTCCATTAGAAATTTGGGTGCTATACCATTTGGTGCATACATGTTGATTAGTGATATTTCCTCATTGTCTATACTCTGTTTAAACAGAATATATTTAGCTTCCCTATTCCTTTTAATCAGGTCTATTTTTGCTTTGGCTTTGTCAGATATCATGATTGCAACTCTTGCCTTCTTTCTATCAGTTGAGGCCCAGAAGGTCTTACTCCATCCTTTAATTCTGACCTCGTGAGTGTCTACCCACCTCATGTGTGTTTCTTGAAGACAACATATGGTAGGGTTTTGGATTCTAATCCATTCTGCTATTCGTCTATGTTTTATGGGTGAGTTCATCCAATTCATGTTCAAAGTTATGATTGTCACTTGTGGATTCCCTGGAATTTTGATATCCTCCCCTAAATCTGACCTTTCTTTTTTAGCTATAACCTTTTAAGCCAGTGATTTACTTTAAATCAGTCCCCCTAGTCCCCTCCCTTGATATGTTTCACTTTCTAGCCCCTCCCTTTTTGTTCCCTTCTCCTCCCCCCCTCTCCTTTTCTTCCTTTTTATGTTCCCTCCCCCCTATGCCCTTTGGTTTTTCCCTTTTCCCTTACCCTGTTGGATAAGATAGAATTCAAGATCCCAATGGATCTAGATGCTCTTCCCTCTCAGAGTTGATTTCACTGAGAGCAACATTTAAGTAAAAACTCTCTTCCTTTCCTTCTTATAGGAGATTTCTTCCCCTCCCCTTCCCATGTGTATCTTTGTGTGAGAATGATTGTTCTATTTAGTTTTTTTTTCTATTTCTTGGAGTATATCTTAGTACCATCAATGATTCCTCCCCCGCGTTTTTCTTTCTATCACCCCCTCCTTTCTCCATATCATCTTGATGCCCCAAACTTTCCCTATTCATGGTTTTTCTTACTACTCTAATGATGCATAGAATTTTTGAGAGTTACACATTACATTTTCCCCTTATATTAATATATATAATTTGATATAAATGTAGTCCTTGTAGAAGAGAGTTTGAATAAAAGAAAAAAATAGCATTTTCCCCCTTTTCCCTTTCCTTCATATTTACCTTTTCAAGTTTCTCTTGCTCTTTGTGTTTGGATGTCAAACTTTCCACAGAGCTCTGGTCTTTTCTTTACAAATACTTGGAAATCTTATATTTTGTTGAATGCCCATACTTTCCTCTGGAAGTATATAGTCAGTTTTGATGAATAGCTGATTCTTGGTCGAAGACCCAGCTCTCTTGCTTTTCTGAATATCATATTCTATGCCTTATGGTTGTTCAGGATGGAAATTGCTAGGCCCTGTGTGACCCTGATTGGTGTTCCTTTATATCTAAATTGTCTTTTTCTGGCTTCTTGTAAGATTTTTTTCTTTTGCTTGGAAGCTTTGGATTTTGGCAATTGCATTCCTGGGAGTTGCCTTTTGGGGATTTAGTGTAGAGAATGTTCTGTGAACTCTTTCAATGTATATTTTGTACCCTTGTTCTAGAATCTCTGGGCAGTTTTCTTTGATGATATCATGTATTATGATATCAAGATTACAGTTTATTTCTGGCTATTCTGGTAGACTAATGATTCTCAGATTGTCTCTTTTTCCTCTGTTTTCCAGGTCTGTCACCTTGTCAGTGAGATATTTTATGTTATCTTCTAATTCTTTAGTCTTTTGACTTTGCTTTATTAATTCTTGCTCTTTTGCAAGATCATTATCTTCCAGTTGCCTGATTCTGACCTTTAAAGACTGGTTTCCCTTTTCAGTTTAGTCTGACCTGTTTTTTGAGGCTTTGAGCTGTTTCTGAATTTGCATATTTTGGTCCCTCAGATTGCTGAGTTCCTTTTGCATTGTTTCCCATTTTTCCTCCCAGAAGGCTTCCATTTTTTTGATAATTTCCAATTTAAATTCTTCAAGAGCCTGTGGAGAATTTCCATTTCTTTTGGAAGGTATTGGAGCAGTTGTTTGTGATTCCTCTTCTATCTCCTCTGTATTTTGTATTTTTGCTCTATAAAATGTATCCTAAGTCACCCCCTTCTTCTTATTTTTCTTGGTGTTATGAGGTTGTTGCATGTCTGCACTGTTTTCCATCTCTATGGTTTTCTTTTTCTCCCCTTTCTGGTCAGAAGTCTGAGTGAGGAGGACTGGCTCTCAGTGTATCTGTCTGATGATCCGAGGCTTTAGCCCCAGGCAAATTGTCTATTATCCGCAGCTGCGCTGTCTTCCCGGGGAAGCCCAGGGTCTGCCCTCCCCTGCCTACCGGTGTTTCAGGGTCACTATTCTCAGTTCTCTCCAGTTGCTTCTCTGCTGCCTTACTTCCACACTCTGAGCCTGGCACAGCACTGTCCACAAGGTACCCCAGTGCCTTTGCCCGCCCCGAGGTTCCTGTCCTTTTGGAGGCCCTGCACTTTAGGGGGGAAGGGGTCCTGGCATCCCTGAGTTCTGAGGGCTCCTGATGGGATTATGTTCAACTGGGTTGGTCTGGATGTGCCCCAAGGCAAAAACCTGCAGTGAGACTCTGATGGAAGGACCCAGCCACAGGGCTACAGGCTCCCCCCTTCTCTCTCAGACTGCTTCCCTGCCATCTGTATTGGACACTCCGAGACTGGCCAAGGTTGCTTTCAAGGTGTGCCACACAAAAGCTTTTTAATTTGATATAATCAATCTCATTCATTTTACATTTTGTAATGTTTTCTATCCCTTTCTTGGTCTTAAATTTCTTCCTTTCCCACAGATCTGACAGGTATATTATTCTATGTTCACCTAATTTATTTATGATTTAATTCTTTTATTTAAGTTATTTACCCATTTTGAATTTACCTTGGTATAGGGTATAAGATTAAGCCTAATTTTTCCCAGACTGTTTTCCAATTTTCCCAGCAGCTTTTTTCAAATAGTGAGTTCTTGTCCCAAAATCTGGAATCTTTGGGTTTGTTGAACACTAGCTTGCTGAGGTCATTTATCCCTAGTCTATTCCATTGACCCATCCTTCTGTCTCTTAGCCAGTACCATACTGTTTTGACAACCATTGCTTCATAGTATAGTTTAAGATCTGGTACTGCTAGGCCCCCATCCTTCACATTTTTTTCATTATTTCCTTTGAAATTCTTGGTCTCTTGTTCTTCAAGATGAATTTTGTTGTAATTTTTAATAATTCTATAAAACAGTTTTTTGGTATCTTGACAGATATGGTACATCCTTCTACCTAATATATAGATCTAATTCTATTACTCCCCTATATAACATATACAACAAATAGGCAGTGGTATCCCAATATATTCCAAAAAAATTAAATATTCTTAGAATGGCTTTCAAAGCATTTTACAATTTGTCTCTAGCCTTCCCCTCTAGAGTTATTTCTTTCTTTGTTATAAACTAGATTGGAATACCCATTTTCTCTTCACTCTTTGTTGACTCAATTAATTTAATTTTACTAGCCATCATCCCTATAAGAGATATTTTCTGGCTTTCCAAACTTACCTGTTGAAATCCTACCATACTCTTGAGGACCAAATATGCTATCTTCTCATCCAGAAAGAGACAATCCTCCACCTATAAATTTTCTCTTCATCCTGAATTTCATTTAGAAAGTATTTGAAGGATAAAAACTCACCCTCCCAGTGAATCTCATCTCTTATGGATCTGTTATGGATCCCTATCTTTATGGTATGATCCTAATTGAGCTTTTCTCCTCTCCCCACCCTCCAAGGTGAAAATACTCTATATTATTGAAGAGTCCTGCCTCCCAAAAGGACTTCTCAGTTAACTAACCCCTTATCAAAGAGCTAGTCTTGAAGGATTAACATAGAATTAAAAGAACCTAAGAGAAATTTAAGAAGTCTTTTCCAGATTTTTCTTGGGTACACTTAATATTACTGTTGTCTTGTTTCATCTAAGTAGATGCATCCCAGCAAATAATTATGACACCACTTACCATACTATTAATCAAAGTACTAGAAGGAATTAAGACAAACTACCTAAAGGTTTGATTGCAAATTGTAGCATATGCCACTTTTCAATATAATCTTTATAACAAAAAAGTTTTGCCTCTTTATTGCCCAAGATTATTCTTTTTATTTGTTTATCTTGTATTTCATCACACAATATTGATGTCAGTGGATACACTTATTTCACCATTATCTTTATCAAGAAACTATCTAGTTATTCTTCCTTAAAAAAAACTTGGTTTTAGTTGAAGTGTTTTTTAACTGTCTTTAGAAAGGTCCTTGACTCTCCTTATAGTTTAGCTTTCTCAAACAAAAGTGGATAAAGTATATTTTTCCAAGCATACTTCAGTATGTTATAATATAACCATCTGGTTTGTGGGTATTGTTATTAATACAGTTAATAACAAATTTACCCAATATTGAACCAGCCTTACATCCCTGGTATAAATTCAACCTAGCCATAATTAGTAATTTTGTATATGTCTCATCAGTATTTAACCTTAACTTTTCATTGATATTCAATAATAATATTGGTAATTAATTATCTATCTCTGCTTCATACCCCTGTGGTTTAAATATTAGGACTGCATTTGTCCATTGGGAAGCATTTGGTAGGCTTAAATTATTTTATTTTTTGGGGAGCAAACAAGGTTATCTAGTATAAGGAATGGTATTTCAAATATTCGATGGAATTCATTTGTTGGTCAATGTATTCTTGTTTTTTTTCCTCTTGAGGTTAGATTTAAATCTTTAATTTTTTCTTTCTGAGATTGAATTGCTTAGATACTATGTTTATTTTTGTTTATTTGTACATTTTTGAAATTTTTTACTGAGTTTTTGTTTTCAATGAGAATAGGAACTTCTCATTATTTTTGTTATTTCTTTTCAATTAATTATGAACCTTATGTTTTCACTTTAACTTGATAAATCAGTTGCATTTTCTAAAAATCTAATTTTCTAAATAGCTTGTTAATATTTTTAGTCTTTAAAATATTTTGTTTACCAGTTAAATTGTCACTTGGTTTTCATCATTTTTCTTTTGTTTTAAAATTTTCTTAGGTAGAGAATACAGGAGAAGACAGAACAGAACAGTGTAAATTTCCAAATTTCTTGGTAACATATCTGGTTTTCAGATGGGAAGTAAGGAAAGTAATCAAAAAACTTCCTACCTGAAACTCAAAGATATCAACCTATCTTGGGAGAGAAGTAGGAACTATATAAAATGTGATAAAAATCACTAGAATGAATGAGTACTGCTCCAAAACTTATTGTGGCTAGATTATCAGAATTATGATCCCACACCCTTGGAGAAGCTGTGAGACAGATATTACAAATGTACTTAAATGGATACACTGAAAGGGGTCAATGCTAGGCAATACCTAGCATGAAAGAAGAAATTCTAATTCTGGCTTATGTAGGTTATTGATATGCTACAAAAGCAAGTGTCAGGCACTGGAAGTGAAGATGCCTCTTATCATTCTCAGAAGGCTGGTGTTTGAAGGAGCTGTACATGTTAAAAATGGAAAATCCATCAGTTACAGGGTCTGAATGCTTGAGGGCATGGGATAATCACTTTGGGATGATGAGAATGCAGAGCTCCTTCACATTAAGATCCTAATTCCCAATCCTGGAAGACAGTTAAAAAAAAAACTTTTCATATTATTTAATTAAGTTAGAAAAAAACTGAAGTAAATGTTGATTAGGATAGCTAATGGTGCAATGGATAGAGAACCAGGCCTGGAGTCAAGAAGACTCATCTTCCAGTTTGAATCTGGCCTCAGACACTTACTAGTTCCATTACCCTGGGTAAGTTGCTTAACCCTGTTTGCCTCAGTTTCTTTTTCTATAAAAAATGAGCTAAAGAAGAAAATGCAAATCACTCCAATATCCTTGCCAAGAAAATGCCCAGTGGGGTCACAAAGAACCAGGCATGACTGAACAATGAAAATGATTGTGGATGATATCAAGGGTTCTCAAGAGTTCAAAAAGTCTCAAGATGATGATTTATTCTAGCAAAAACTGTAGCTGACTTTACTTGCAAAAACAAGACTAGCTTCTCATTTTCTCACAATTGATTAATATTTGACTAGGGAAGAAGAAAGGAGTTAAAGAGAACTAGAAGAAACAAAAAAAAAATTGCCCAAGTAGATTCCAATCTTAATCTTAGTATTTGAAACTTAGGATGAAGGTTTAGAATTTAAAGAAGTCTCAGAGATTTGTTTTATAGATAAGGAAACAAATATCTAGAAATATGGAGTGGCTTGCACAAAGCCATACCGATAAAACTATGAGTCAGAATGAAAACCCAAGTCCTCTGACTCCAAAGAAAGTTCCTCTGTGGTTGAACAAAAAATCCAGTCTTTGAAGGCTGCATTGTAAGGTGATGTTTGAATCTCCTCTTTTGTGGGGGGAAACAAGGAAATTATCACTGTTAAAGTCCCAACTGACCCACCTGAAGTTCATAATTGTAGTTTAGTGTTACTTCAGAGTGTCTGTTCATATCAAACAAATGACTTTCATGTTTCAGTGATCTTTAAAAAAAAGCTAGGCACATTTCTGCAAAAGCTATATACATAAAGGAATAAATTCTCCTTCATTGAAAGGGAACCAGTAATTGTCACAGAATCTAAAAACAAATGCTACAGTAAGTTGTAAGAGATACAATTGTAATCATTTTCTATGCAGTTCTTTATTTCTTTATCAATGCTATTGCCCCATCCACAGAATAAGAGTAATATGTAAGTAAACCATTGGACCATGAGCATTACTGCTTTGAGTTTCAAAAAAAAATCCATTCTTTGTCATGAATGTGTCTCTTCTCTGTTAATCTGCAAAGAATCACGTGTGTGTGTGTGTTTGTGTGTGTACAGGTGTGCCTATGTCTTCCTTACCTGGATACACATTATGACAATGCTCGTTACAATTTCTGTATAGCAAGAGATCAATCTTTTCTGGTTGGGACTTAGTAAGAGGGCTCTCACTGCATTTCAGACACATACTTTGTTTTGAGATAATATTTGTAAAGCCCTTAACACATAATAGATAATATGAATATGAGCTTAATAAAATGCCCATTCTCTTCCCTTTCTATCTTCTGAAACTCATCTTCATCACTCTAAAGACATGCTTGAAAGCATAGACTTAAAAAATATAGGCAGAACGGAAACCTGTTTGCTTAATGAATCAAAGAAGAGATGCAACCAGAAACTACAGTTTACCATGATATGACAAAGAAAGTGGAAATAAGAGCTACTCCAGCTAACTAGAAATAGTAGACCTTTCTGCAATAAACTGTAGGTTCCATTCCTCTTGGTCTCATAGCCAAGTGACTAAAAATTATAGAAACAAAATGTTTGGCTATTTTTTAGTGGTGAATCTTAGGGCCCTTATATCTGATATGCATTATAAGCAATTAAAGATGGATGTAGAAATGCATCTTCTAAAGAAGTGAAGACTTCTGGGGAAATCAGAATATGTATGACCCAGAAAATACTGGGTAAAAACAAAAACAAAAAATTATGGTCAGTAGGTATATAATGCCACAAATTCAAGATGCTTCCAATTGCCTGTTAATGGTTTTTGGCTTACAATTTTCCATCTTTTTAGTGACTCTATCAGATTCATGAGTCAGAAGAAGACAAAGAATAATTATTTTGTTCAACAGAGTTTTATAAATTTAGTCCATCAAAGACTTTCCAGGGTACCAATCACTTTGGTAGTGCTTGGAAAAAAGTCATGGGGGTTATGGAATGTCTGAAGTGCTGGTCTATTTATATAAAATCAAGACAAGAAAATTCTTATCACCAAAGTTGTTGGTACTATCAAATGGTTCAATATCTGAAATCAATATGATTTTATTAATGTAAACAGTATTAAAGACAATGCTTTACCATCTGCTTTGGCACTGCACAACAAATGCCATGGATGATTCTATCTAACAAAGATCTTAAAGATTTTTATTGTCTCCCCTCTTAGAAGGCGAGCTCCTTATGAGTGGTAGCTGTCTTATGTTTCTCTTTGTATCCCTAACATTGAGAAAAGAGTTTTGTACTTATTGTATACTTAATAATGTTTTGTCTGGCATTCATTCAACCATTCATTCATAGCTTTATTCTACTTGGGAAAAAAAGTTGGCAGAATTTTTAGATATTACTAAAGGTCTTGTCTAAAATTTTCCATTGATATCTACAAGTTTATCCAAAGATATGCAGGTCACCTTGCATTGCTACAAAGAGAAAGGAATTGCTCAGAAAAGACAGAAACAAAGCATCTCCTGCCCAAAGGATTATCTTGAACTGAAAACAATTTTAGGTTTTAGTAATGACTGTCAGATTTGTGGAAAACTGTACTATCATACAAAGGCATATAGAAGTCATTGCATACTGTATCCTAGAGAGAATGGCCAATAAACTGAAAGAATATGTGTGTGTGTGTGTGTGTGTGTGTGTGTGTGTGTGTGTGTGTGTGTGTGTAATATGTGGGAATATTTTTTTTTGTTTATTATGTACTTCATGCAAAAGGCAAAATGACTGAACATTGCATATGAGACAGTGTGGTAAAATGGATATAGCACTGGTAATGGTAACTGGTAAAATGGATATAGCACTGGATATAGCATCTGGAAAAGCTACTTTGGAACTCTTTTCTTACTAGCTGTGTGATTCTGGGCCCACAAATGAACTTCTCTCCCATATGAAACACGGGTATATTAATACCTCCTCTAGTTGTTATGCAGGTCAACTGAGAAAATGCAAAATGCTTTTTAACCCTTAATGTTCTCTATATGTCCATTAAATTATCATTTTATGTCAAATGATTAAATTTTTACTGGAGAAAAATGTAGCTTTACTGGAACTTCCTTTTCCTTCTTCTTGTAGGGCTGTCTTAGAAGAATGGCAGGAAACTGAGGGTTTATGTGAAACTAAAAGAATGTAGGGTAGAAGTAAACCAAAGAATACTATATTAACGAGTTTTAATAATATAAATGAAATTGAATCTAAAAGAGTCAAAAACTTTAATTGATTGCTTATTTTATTTTTTATTCTAATTTATTTTAATTTTTATATTTTTAATTTTATTTATTTAAATCTAGCTCTTTGAAGAACCAAATTAGGGAACTGCATATCCTGTGTTGTTCCTCTCAATAGTAGTGTGGGGGACTGCAAATATTGAATGTGGCATACAATATTAGATGATATTTTTATGACAATTGAATGTTTTTTTCTTTTTTTAAGGGACAATTCAATGAAAGTCAGAGTTTATGAGGAAACTATTGTTGAGCAAAATCAAAAGGCAAAAATTAGAAAAATTAAAAATATATGAGAAGGCAGACTTTGTAACTGGTAAAGAACAAGAGGAGGGAGGAAAGAAGAGGGAAGACTGAGGGAGTCGAGGAGAAGGAAATTGAAGCATCTCTAAAATAAATTCAGGTTCTTCATATCCTGAGGATCTCTAACAAAAGGTCACAAAGATAACTTTCACACTGCTCCAAGTACTGCAAACTTAATAGCAAGAGAAGACAGAAGAAAATGAGCTGGAATTGCAGTGAGACACGTAAGTTCAATATGAGGAGCTATTAAGTGGATGAGCCTGTGAAACAAAATTGGGTGGAAAGAAAGATGGCAGCTCCAACTGCAAGTGATTACATACATTTGATACAACTGGTACAATTCCTGTATAGCAAGAGATCAATTATTTCTGTTTGGGACTTTTAGTGAGAGGTCTCTCACTGCATGTTGGGCATACACTTTGTTCTGAGATAATATTTTTAAGACACTTAACACGTTGTACATAGTAGGTGCTTATTAAAATGATCATTCCCTTCCTATTCTATCTTATGACACTCACCTCTCTCACCCTAAGGAGATATTTGAAAGCACAGACATAAAAATATAGGCAGAATGGAATCCTGTTTGTTGTTTATGTCTTCCATGTGATAATTGGTCAAATATAGAATTTTCTGGGACCTATCTACTCAAATTTTCAGAAAAATGTCACTACAATTGAAAAGAAATGGCTTCTTTGTCTCTGAAAGGTGGGCCTATAAGGGTCCAAGACCAATTTGAACCCAGGTCTTCCTGACTCCAGGCCTGGCATATCCTTATCTACCGTGACACCTAGACTCCTCTGTATCTTAAATGAGAGGTTTTCAAACTTTTTGGTCTCAGAACTCCTTTATATTCTTAAAAGTGACATAACCCCCTTAAAGAGTTTTTATTTAAAGTTTATAGATATCAATATTTGCTATTAAAAATTAAAACATAAAATTTAAATATATAGTTATTTTTTATATTTTACATTCTTTTTATTCTTAATTAATTAAATATATTTTATATTTAAAATGTCAATAAGTCCATGTTTTACTACTAATTCACCACCTATATACCTAATAACTGGTTTAGTCATTGTTGTTTAGTCAAGGAATGCAAGAGTCTCCTGGTCAAAATCAGTTTAGAAAACTTCACCTGATCTAGATATGCAAATCTAGAAACTTTCCTAAACACAATTCTCTTGTAACAGTGGGAGGGGAAGGTATCATTTTAAGGGTACCCAATGATGGACTCCTCACTCAGTCCCTGTGAATATACTCAGTCTCAACAATCAGATATAAAGGCAAAGACCCATAGCTCTTGATGATGGCATGTATCCCACCATACATCCATAGCACCACTGCCCATCTTTGTCCATGAGACTGAAAATCTGAGGAGTCAAACACATTTGTGTGCCTTGGAATAAGCTTCCTGAATTGTGGTCTGTTGGGTGTCTGTGCTCCTTCCTCTACTTCATCAATGACAGCTGGATTCTTATATCTGTTTCTGTATTATATCTATTGCAATATGTTGTTTTGGTTGAACTATATGAAGAAAATCTGGCCTCACTCAGATACGTAGTTGGAAAAATGAAGAGTATTTTAGTGAGCAAATAGCATTTCAGTATTATCAATAAAATAGTTTTGACTTCTGTAGACCTTGCAAGATAGACTCAGGGATACTGAGGGATCTGAAGATGATGCCCTGGGAAAAATCACATTAAATGATTAAGGTGGTCAGGGTGAATCTTAGAAAAATAGGAAGACATGCTGACTGATGAAATTCTAAGCATGGTGCCCTGTTGTCACAGAGCCTTTAAAGTCTCAAGCCAGATTGCTTTGTCTCTGATTTATCTGTTGTGGTGATACATCATGGAAAACAGTTTGCTTCAGAATGCTAAGCTGCATCCTGATACAATTCTGAAGGAGAATTCTGGGTATAGTTCACTTATTCCAAGCTCAATATGTACACTATGGAAGAAATAGACAAGGTCCAAACCTTTTTTAATACCTAGCAAGTTACTCAGGAGGATAGACATTTTCTTGAGTCACTATCTACTAGCCACCAAGTTGATACCATTCTTAATTAATTCAAAAGCTAATCCAAAGGCAATAATTTAGTTCTTCTGTTTTCTTTAAATATAACAGTAGCAGGGCAGCTAAGTGCCTCAGTGAATAGACAGTCAGGCCTGGAGGCAGAATGTCCTGGGTTCAAATCTGTCCTCAGATACTTCCTCACTGCGATACCCTACGGAAGTCACTTAAGTCCAGTCCATGTTCTTTCCCTCCCATTTCTCCCCAAGATGTTAGGTAATATTACATAGGTTGGACATATATTATCATGTCATATTAACAAGTTTCCCTGTTCATCATGTTGTGAAATAAGACAAATACTGTTTGCACTAGAGAAAAATTAATGGATGAAATAAAGTGAAGAACTGTATCTTTCAATCTACATATGGACTTTGTTCCTATTAAGATGGAGTCTATTCTTTTTGATCATGAGTCCATTGGAGTTGCCTTGTATCCTTGTATTGTTGACAATAGTTAAGTCATTTATAGTCAATCATCATACATTATGGTTCTGACTGTGTACAATATTCTGTTTTTGGTGGCACTTTAAAAATTTGGTTCCCCATCATGAGTTCTGTGCAGAGGATCACAGGCTGTGTGCCCAGGCTTTCCCTCTCTGGCTTCCCTGGTTTTACAACCTTATAATCAGATTTCAGAAATCCAGATTTCATTGGAAAAACATTATGCATTTTTCCTTCTAGCTCCCTAGATAAGAAGATCAGTCCTATCTGGCCTCCAAGAAACTTTCCTTGCTGTTCTCTTTTACTAACCAAAAGCTTTTCCATTGCCTTTTTTGTGGTCCTCAATAAGAATTATTTATAGATTTTAAAGGGTTTGTTCAATGACTCCCAACCAGATAACAACACTAGGAGATTTATATTTACATTAAAATCTGTGTTTCAGAATGAAATCTATGGTTAATTTAAGAAAAAATGAGAAATTGACATTTTTACAGCTGGAAGATCTTATTCACTTTGGGCCCTAAAAACTTTCCTTCATCCATATCTTGTTTTGGTTAATTTTTGTTGTTTGGTTAATTTTTATGTTGGCTAATTTGTCTGAAACAAATTCCCTGGCTATTTGTAATAACTATTTCTGTACTTTACATGAGTCTTTTACTCCACCTAGAAATCTTTTTGTCCTGCTCCCATGAGTACTAAGTCTATGTTCTGTGTCTCTCATCAATGAACCATTTAAATTGATTTTAGTTTCAGTTATTCAATTTCTCCCTCAATGTAGTCATTTTGGTGACTATCCAGACACTCAATTACTGAACAAAGCTGAAGTAATAAATGATATCTATGCATAAGATAAATTTCTTTGTTCCAGTTGTCTGCTCTATCCTGTCTTCCTTGTGTCCCTTTCATACATTTGTGGTTTTCAATAATACAGTTCAGAATAGGGAAAAATGCTTATACACCACAAATAATAACCAATCATTTCTTCACCAATAAAATAAAGATCATATCTTCCTTTAGAAATTCTTCTTAAAGCAAAGTATACTTCACCTCTTATCCATAGAATAATTTTGTCTCATTATCTTTTGATTATAGAGCTATCTCCTTTCCTTAGACAGAAGGAGAAGAAAAACTCGTAATTTTCTGAAGGAACCATCTAAGTCCAATACCATCAAACTGTTTTGATTTTCTGGGATATTTCTCAATTATGCTATAACCCAAGGGCTCTTTTGAGTGATGTGGCAGTGATGTTGATTTAATTTCTCTTGGATACCCTATCCCTGTACCTCTGGGCACACATACAAATCAACTCAAAATGAAGGTTGATATTCCTGATAAGGAGCTCTTGAATGCTGGCCATAATTCTTCTGCTCATTTTGATGAATAAAAATCTGTCCTATGCAGATGGTCATAAGGTATTAGTGTTTCTATTGAAGGGCTTGGAAAAGGAGTATAATTATTTTTTTACAATTTACTTTACTTATTCTTTATAAAGAAAAGGCAGGCATGCCCATATGGAGTCATACATTGTAGTAATCTGTCATTTCTCCCTTCCCTATGAATATGATGACTCTAGGGAGGATTTTAAAACATATCTTTAGTTAGGATACTATTCATTTGTACATATCCTTGGCAGGCCTCCAAATCAGCATTCTGAATTGAGTTAAAAGGACTTACATGCTATATGTATAATTGATGTATATATTTAAATCCCTAACAACACAAAGTGAAGACATTTTCTTTTTTCTTTAAACATTTTTATTCTATTGTAGGAAAAAACTTAATATTCATTTAAAAAATTTTGGTTTCCAAGTTTTCTCCCTTCCTTTCTCCATATCCCATCTCCCCAAGAAGGCAAAAATTTTGATACAGGTTATATATATGCAGTCATGCAAAATATATTTCCATATTTTTCATGTTGTGAAAGACAGCACAGACCAAAGGGAAAAAAAGACAGTAAAGAAAAATATGCCATAATCTGAATTCAGATCCCATCAGTTCTTTCTCAGGAGGTTAAAAGCAATTTTCATCATAAGTCTTTTGGAATTGTCTTACATCATTGTATTGCCAAGAATATCTAAGTCATTCACAGTTTTGCTATTATTATATATAGTGTTATCCTGGCTATGCTAATTTAATTTTGTATCAGTTCATGTAAATTTTTTCAAGCTTTTCCTGTTCATCCTGTTTTTTTTTAAATAGCAGAATAGTATTCCATCACAATCATATAGCACAATTTTTTCCATCCATTCTTCAACCCATGTACATCCCCTCTGCTGTGGGGTAGGCCAGCCTCCCACAGGGGATGGGGTCCTGGAGGTGAGACAGTGTCGGCAAAATGATGGATGGGACACAACTTTCCCATTCAACCCACAGCACAGGTTTCACAGAATAAACTGCTCTGCCTTGGCTGAGGCAGGCCTTATTTTATACCTACATTATTTTATACCCACATATCTACTTCGCACACAGTTTCATTTTCAACATACATGTTTCCATGGAACCTCACAACAGACAGGAAGCCTAGGGAGATAGTCAATGAAGCATTGTTGCTAAGTGCAGTATCAGAGGGTAGAATCAACATGACCCAGATATAGGTTAGGGAATTCAGAGCACAGATTTGCTAGAAGCTTTTATGCCTATAAAAAAGGGTCATCTAAGTGGGTATATAAGAATCCTTAGGTTTAATTTTGTAAGTGGGGTCTCCTATTAATATCCTTGGGGTACAGAGTGGGACATCTGTATTAATCCTGCAAGAATGTTGCTCTCATCTATTTTTACTGGGGATAAATAAGAATAATAATCATAGCAATTCCAATAATAAGGGGATGTTAATAATGAAAGTCACTCAAGGGAGTTTCAGTGGGTGTTTCCATTCATCCTGAGGGTGGCTTTGCAGTCCCAGGTTTCCACATGGACTGTATCAAATAACATGGTATTTGATGGCTCCTGGCACCCCTCAATTTTTATAGCCTTTTAGGCATAGTTCAAAATTGTTCTCTAGAATGGTTGGGTCAGTTCGCAACTCCACCAACAATGCACGTGTTCCAGTTTTTAAATTTCCCCTCCAACATCTGTTATTTTCTTTTTCTGTCATATTAGCCAATCTGATAAATCCAAGGCATGACTGCAGAGTTGTTTCGGTATGGATTTCACTAATCAATAGTGTTTTAGAGCATTTTTCCATATGACTATAGTTAACTTTTATTTACTCACTTGAAAACTGCTTGTTCATATCTTTTGAAAATTTATTAATTTGGAAATGACTTGTATTCTTATAAATTCAACTCTGTTCCCTATGTATTTAAAAAATGAGGCCTTTTCAGAGGAACTTGATGTAACCCCCACCACCACTCCCACAATTTCTGCTTTCCTTCTAATCTCGGCTGAATTAGTTTTGTTTGTGCAAAACCTTTTTAATTTAACGTAATCACAATAATCTCTTTTGCATGCTGTAATGCTCCCCATCTCCTGTTTGGTGATAGATTCTTCTCTTTTCCATAGAACTGATAGCAAAGTATTCCATGCTACCCTAATTTGCTTATGATATCATCTTTTAGAAGAAAAACATTTTCATTGATCACAGGGCTACATTTAGACAAACTTGGAGAATAATATTGCTATTTGTTGTGCCCTTTCAGTTCCCCTTTCACCTCCTTAAATTGTCTCTATTCTCTTCATGTTATTCCTTGAATACCTAGTAAGTCACGATGATCTTTTACCTAGGTCTCCTTTATGCAAGTAGCTCCTTCATGCAAGAATCTTTTTTTTTTCTATTTGTCAAAGACTTACTATGAGACAATAATACTGAAAAGAAAATTTTAATTAAAAATATGTTTTGTTTCTTTCCAGAGAGATGTTTGGGCTCAACAAAGAATAAACAAAACTTTGCAATTTTCCCCAAATAAGTCCAGTCTTCTCATCTTTCCCTGTTCAATTCTTCATTCAATTACTTTTACATTTTTAGTATCAGTTCAGCATGCTGTATGTGAGCAGGCAGCAATACATAACTAATAATGATCTACAAAACAATATTGGAATAAAAGATGCTATCACAGAAATATGTCACAGTTAATGACTTGTCCTAGGTGTAACTCTATATGTTGTCCATATACTTCTCTATCACAATCTGGACAATATTCAGTCCCTCACCCAAAGTAAAAATTTAGAATTAAGTATTGCACTTGAAATAAAGAAGAACTGAGTATGAGTGCTGCCTTATGTATTTATTAGATGTATGATCAGGGAATAGTCATTTAACACCTCAGATTCCAAAAATGTCAAATGAGAAAATGGTTCCAATGACCTACAAAGTCCCTTCCAATTCTAAAATCAATGATTCTTCCATCCTATTATTTTGATAGAATTATAGACTATGTTGAGATAGTAGGGAAGAATATATATATATATATGTATATATATATATATATATAGTTGTATCTAAATATGTGTACATGTACACACACATATATATCTTTCCTACAATCTTAACATGCTGTCTATAATTCTATTATAGATAATATATGTGTGTATTTTTATATCTATATCTTTATGGCTTGTGGTGGGCAAGAAAAGTTTTCTTGGTGACCTTTCAAATCACATTAGATAGTAGCTTTCTATTTAACCTTCCTGTAAGCCAATTCTCACTGGTAGATATCAGTTGTTTTGTGGCTTGAGGAAGCCTGACTCCTTGATCATTGTTTGTTCTTGATATCCTTGGCAGTCACAAGAGGCATATGGCCTTTACTCTCTATTATAGATTTAGGTATATTCACTAATTCCTTGATTCTGTACAAGTACAAAGTACATCTTCTACTGTCTACCAGGTCACCCTTTGCCATTTGGTATTTAAAGATCTAAACCCCTGTTTCACAAGTGGCAATAACATGCTAGGGAAGAGCCCCTGAAAATCTCAGTGCATGAAGTAAAGTCTCTGAACATGTAAATTTGACTTCTAGATTTTGCTGCTGAATGGTCATATTATTACTGACTGACTTTTCAATTGTGCCTGACAGTTTATTATAGGGATAAGAGCCATATGAAAAACTTGACAATCCTTAATATTATATGACTAAAATTAAACTTGCATTAATCTAAACTATTCATGAAGATTCACATTAGAATGTTCATTTTAATTTCTCAATCTTGACATTTGAGATTCAAAAAAATTAAATTACCTCATATTTTTCATTGTAGAGAGAGGCCATCATGAAATTTTTCTTTTAGCTTCCAATGAAAGATGCCTTTAAATTATTATTTCTGATATGACATTTAACACATGTAACATTCTAAAAGAGCAGACATGTCATGGTTCAATAGAAAGCTATTATCAAGGATTAGAATTAAAAGAAAAATAGAAGAGGATTCACTTATCCAGATTTTCTCTAATAGTTTTTTACATATAGTTTAAAGAAAAAATCTTGTTAACTTACTGGCTCTGGTCTGATTTTTCATATTTCATGTTCATATCATTAATTATCATTAATCTATCAGACAATAAGGAAATAATAACAAATGAAAGTCATAACAAGTTTGATTACATTAGCATTTCTGATAAAACATGAGGAAAGACAAACGAGGCTGAAACTCATAGCTAAAAGGTAATATGAGGTAATATGTATAAGTAGAGAAAAAGACCTTGGATTGAGAGTCAAGTGACTTGTACTGAAGTACGAAATATTCTGTGAACCAGCTTTAGTTTTTTAATACAAGTCACACGACTAGCATAGAGTGGATAGAGATTTGGCCTCAGAATTGGGAAGAGCTGGGTTCTGATTCTCCTCTGACAGAGACTTGTTTGTGACACTAGACAAGTCCTTGGAGTCACCCAATGTCCCTATTCTCTCAAGGGCTTCACCATTTGCCTAGTCACTCTGATTCACAACCTCACTATCATTCTCAACTCCTCATTTTTACCCTCCATATCTAATTTTTGAAAAATTATTGGCATTTCTATACTGTTGCAAGTCATGTGCCTACCCTTCATTCATACAACCACAACCCTCACTCAGGCCCTCATCACCTATCACTTAGACTGTTACAATAACCACATATTTGGGGTTCCTACATTAAGGCTTCCTTCATTCCAATTTGTTCTCTATATAACTGCCACAAAATTTTTCCTTAAAGTCCATGTCTGTCTGAGTATGGTACTGCTCTACTCCTTGTCCCATAAATTCAAGGAGCTCCTTATTTCATCCAGGATCAAATATAACCTCTTCTTGGAGTTTATAACTTCACAAACTGGCCCCATCCGATCTGCCAAGCATCACTCTAGGCATTCTACAATCCTACCATACTGATCGTACTTTCTTTTCCTCAAATAGGACATAACCTCTCCCATCTCTGCAACTTTGCACTGAGCATCTCCCATATCTCTCTCCTCACCTCTTTTCTCAGTCCCCAGCTTCCTCCTAGACAATTTGAAGTGCCTAGGTATTTTCTTTTTGTGTTCTGGGAAAATATACCTCTGGTGTGAAAGCTGACTGAAGCCTTTTTAGGGCTGCTATTCTCCTTTGTTATCTTCCTGCCACCCAACTCTTACCTGTGGCTCCAAGCTGTAGCATGCGCAATGGTCACACCGCAGGAAACTATCTTGGAAGATGGACTAACCTAAGGTGAAGGTAATTGGCAGGTCTCAAATCCATCACTGAATTATGAAGGTGTCTATCCCAGGCACATGAATACTTCTACCAGGGGAAGAGATGGATGAGAACAATATAGCAATAAATAAAGCAGAAGTAGGCAGTGTGGAGTAACTAGATCTGGGTCAGACATAAAAGACAAGTTTATCTGCTGTATCCCAGACTATCATCTTACCTTTTTCCCTGCCACTGGACTTTGATGACTCTGGAAGATAAAGTGAGGCTAATGATTTTGTACAACTCTATCTTCCTTAAATCCAATTCATGCACAACTCAAGGCACCACCTTGTGATATCATTGGCCCTCTTCAGAAATGAAGGACCACCAATAATAGCAGTGATGAGACTAGTTGCTAAGAACTTAGTGTTTTTTTTAAAGCTTAAAGGTACTTTTAACTTCTTTTTCATCCTCATCAAGAAGCTTAATTTTTCTTAATTTCTTAATTTTCTTAAAATTTTCTTAATTTTTTCACTTTCAGTCATCAGAGTGATATATCTGCATATCTGAAATATTTCTTCTGGTACTCTTAATTCTTGATTTTGCCATTCAGCCTGGCATTTCTCATGATAGGCTCTACATATAAGTTAAATACTTAAGGTGGCAATACACAGTGTTGTCATACTCCTTCTCCAATATTAAACCAATCAGTTGTCCCAAGTTTTTTTGAAATGTTTAATATTTTATATTTCTAAATATTTTTCTATTTTTCCATGATTCATTTTCTCTCCCTCCCCAATTCCCTCCACCATCCCAAAGCCAACAAGCACTTCCACTGATTTGTACAAATGTTGCCACTTGATATCTATTTTCATCTTATTCATTTTTGCTATAGAGTGATTTTTAAAAACTTAAACACCAAATCACATACCCATATATACATGTGACGAGTGATGTCATTTGTTTTGTTTTTGCATTCCTACTCCTGTAGTTCTTTCACTCAATATGGACAGCATTTTTTTCCATAGGTCCTTCAAGGGTGTCCTGGCTTGTTGCATTGCTACTAGCAGCAAAGTTCATTATTTTCATTACAATGTTTTACTTTCTGTGTAGAATGTTCTCTTGGTTCTGCTCATTTCACTCTGCATCAGTTCTTGGAGGTTCTCCCAGTTCATGTGGAAATCCTCCAGTTCATTATTCCTTTGAGAACAATATTATTTCATCAACATGATATACCACAATTTTTTCAGCCATTCCCCAATCTAGAGAAAACCTTCATTTTTCAGTTTCTTGCTACCACAAAGAGTGTGGCTACAAATAAAATATTTTTCCTTATTATATCTTTTGGATACAAATCCAGTAATGGTATTGCTGTATCAAAGGGTATGCATTCTTTTTTTTTTTCTGAGCTTTACAGCCATCTTCTTATTTTTTTAATTTTTTTTCTCTAGTCAATTTAGAACATTATTCCTTGGTTATAATAATCATATTCTTTCTCCCCTCCCTTCTCCCCCCTTCCATTAGCCAACAAGCAATTCCACTGGGTATTACATGTATCCTTGATCAGAACCTAATTTCATGTTGTTGATGTTTGCACTAGGATGTTCATTTAGAGTCCATATCCCCAATCATATCCCCCTTGACCTATGTAATTAAGCAGTTGTTTTTCTTCTGTGTTTATACTCCCACAGTTTTTCCTCTGAATGTGGATAGTGTTCTTTCTCTTAGTTCCCTCCAGGTTGTTCAGAATCACTGCATTGCCAATAATGGAGAAGTCCATTACATTCGATTGTACCACAGTGTATCTGTCTCTGTGTATAATATTCTTCTGGTTCTGATCCTTTCACTCTAAACCAATTCCTGGAGGTCATTTCAGTTTACATGAAATTCCTCCAGTTTATTATTCCTTTGAGCACAATAGTATTCCATTACAAACAGATACCACAATTTGTTCAGCCATTCCCTAATTGAAGGGGATCCCCTCATTTTCCAATTTTTTGTCACCACGAAGAGCACAGCTATAAATATTCTTGTATATGTCTTTTTTCCTTATTATCTATGGCTGGATCAGAGGACAGACAGTCTTTTAGCACCCTTTGGGCATAGTTCCAAATTGTCCTCCAGAACCATTGGATCAAATCACAACTCCACCAGCAATGCATTAATGTCCTAACTTAGCCACATCTGCTCCAGCATTCATTACTTTCTGTTGCTGTCATGTTAACCAATCTGCTAGGTGTGAGGTAATACCTCAGAATTGTTTTGATTTGCATCTCTCTGATTATAAAAGATTTAGAACCCTTTTTCATATATTTATTAATATTTTTGATTTCTTTAGCTAAAAATTGCCTATTCATGTCCCTTGCCCATTTATCAATTGGAGAATGGCTTGATTTTTTGTACAATTGATTTAGCTCTAAATTTGAGTAATTAGACCTTTGTCAGAGGTTTTTGTTATGAAGATTGTTTCCCAGTTTGTTATTTCCCTTATGATTTTGGTTACATTGGTTTTGTTTGTACAAAAACTTGTTAGTTTGATGTAATCAAAATTGTTTATTTTACATTTTGTATGTATGTATCTATGTCTTGCTTGGTTTTAAAGTGTTTCCCTTCCCAAAGGTCTGACATGTAGACTGTCATAATATTCTGTGTTCAACTAATTTACTTATAGTTTCCTTCTTTATGTTCAAGTCATTCACCCATTCTGAGTTTATTTTGGTGTAGGGTGTTAGGTGTTGATCCAAACCTAATCTCTTCCACACTGTCTTCCAGCTTTCCCAGCAGTTTTTGTCAAATAGTGGGTTTTTGTCCCAAAAGCTGGGGTTTTTGGGTTTGTCATATACTGTCTTGCTGAGGTCACTTACCCCAAGTCTATTCCACTGATCTTCCTTTCTGTCTCTTAGCCAGTACCAAATTGTTTTGATGACCACTGCTTAATAGTATAGTTTGAGATCTGGGACTGCAAGGCCACCTTCCTTTGTATTTCATATACTCTTAATACATTTTAGATTCAGATTCCTCCTGAAGGAAGGTTTATGACTCTTAAGATTTTTAGTCAAATTGGAATAGGATTTTTTCCCATACCCTCTCATAGTTGTTAGCTGCTCTTCTCCATTTCATTTAAACTCAGCCAGTGAAGCAGATCTTCAATAGTTAATAGTTAATTTGATTATGGTTAAGTTAGGCAAAGAGATGATCTTTGCCCAGTAAAATTTCTTATTAGTTAGGGAAATATGGTCTTCACTCTAACTTTTCTTTCTCCCTTCTCTCTAAACTGAAGGAAATAGAATGTCATGTCACTATAACTATTTAACTGCATTTCCACACCAATGCTGTGAAACAAATAGATAGGTTCTTTTTTAAATTGGAATAATTTAAAGCATTTTTATTGAATAATATAGCTCCTTTCCTAAGAAGATTTTCTGTCTCCTTAAATATGTATTTGTTTGGGGAACTTAAGTAGAATATTATTTCTTAGAGCAGCTGAGATTACACTCTTGTAACTTGACAATTTTATAAATTTGCCTCAAATAACATCTATTTTTCTGAAAAACTTTGCATCTTTTTTCAGAGAACCTGATATCCTCAAAATTCAGCCTTGTCAGGCAAGTCTAATGGAAATAAACTCTTGCACTCCGACACCTGTGATATGACAAATGATTGCTAGTGATGCAAGATACAGATGATATATGAATTTTTATAGAATTGAAGCTAAGTGTTGGGACAAGTTCTTAAATCCCCTTATTGCTTGTTATACTTCAAGTACCACAACCATTGTGGGAGATACCTTTCCTAAAAGTAAACCACTTGAACATAATATATGGAAGAAACTTAAATGAATTCTACTCTGATTCCAAAAGTTACCTTTCCATGTTCTTAAAATTATAATTAAAAGAAAAGTTGTTATCTCTCACACTGGTACCCTCTGGGATACTTCCAGAATCTGTTTGCTATCTTTAAAGCCCAGGAGTTAATTTTATACCATTCCCAAAAGATATATCTTCTTTCCTTGATTGTTTTTGTAAAATAAGGGGAGTTTTTTCTCTTCCAATGAGACAGAAAATCTGATTATTTTGAACCCCTAACAAAGATTACAAGATGCAGATAGGTCCCACAAAATAATCAATATTCCTTAATTGAAAATGGAGTGATTAGTCTCACTTGAATACCAGCCCAACTTTCTTGGTCTAGACTTTAGACAATCAAAATGTTTTTTCTTCAATTCAACAACCTATCACTTATTCTCCCTCCATACTAAGACCCTTCTTTGTTGTGTCAATAAAAAGTATCTCTTCCTTCTGACTCTGGCTTTACTGAGGTTGCCATCTGAACCACTTTGTTAACAATCATATACTTCACTGTTAATAAGATATTTTTTCTTAGAGCTCTGTCCCTCAGTTTACCTTTTAAAATTTTATTTGCCACTTTATTTTAGAACACTTCATTTCCATCTGGATTTAATGTTTTGTTTTGAGTATATCAATATATTAAATACTATAAATCACTTATTAAAAGTTCAAAAGTTTTTCCTCTTTTATAACTTTTACAGCAAGGCTTTCTGTTCAGACATTATTTTCCATCTCTATCACTTAAGAAAATAGGAGACTAATCTAAGATTATACTTGGTTAATTGGTTAATTGCCTTGTCTGGCCTCCTCAACTAGATAATAATGACCTATATTTAAACCATTAAGGATGTCAAATATGTAAAGTGATTGAATTTCTCAAAAGACTTTTCATTATTTCAGAGAAACTATCTTTGAGTTCAGTCACCTATATCATGATAACCTGATACTGTTATAATTTGAAGAACAGATCAAGTGAGCATTTAATGATTTCTAATAGGCAATGTTTTTTCTTCAAATAAGAAACCATAGACCAATGTATGATTGCACTACTGCCAAAGATTCATTGCTGTCTTTCCCCTCAGTTGTAAATGATGAGTCATGAAGACTCATCACATTAGGTGAAGCATCAGAGACAGTAATTTTCCAGTATTCTCCAATGTCTTGGGACTCTGCTGTTTTTGTAATCTTTTTCAGTAAATTTCATTTAAATGTGTGACTTATGTGTTGGACTCTTTTAAACATTTTAGTGACATTAGAGAATGTTTTCTGTTAAATGTAAAGGGAAAATCAGGGGAGATGGTTTACCTCTCTAGCATCTGAAATTAACCCTTAAAACTAAGCAAATGTTTTGAATGACTTCTAAATTTAAAATATTAAATACCTAGGTATAAAAGAAACATTCCTATTACTAAATTTGACTATTATTAAGGCTGCTTATTTAAAGATTATTTCAGAACTTTTATCTTAGCTCATGGACATTTTTCATCTTTTCCAACATTTTTATTTGATAATAGATAAAAGAGTATTTAATGCTCCCTAGTAATTCTCCTGTCATTGTGTCCTATATCCCGGAAGAGGTTGCTTTTTATTTCTCTCAGTGAGCCATACTCAGAAGCTACCTAATAGAGGTGTTAGAGGAAGCAAATATATAAGGCTCAAAATCTCATATAAATACATTTATTTTTATTATTCATTTTCAGGAATAATGAAAAACCATATTTTTATTGCATCATAGAGCTTATAACATTTTACACAAAGTATTTGACCATCACATAAATACTGTGAGATAGATGCTGTTATTATCCTCATTTTGCCAATGAGGAAATTTAACTCTTTTAAGTTAAAATACTGGTCAGGATTCACATGTCAGTTAAGCACTAGACATTTATTAATTATCTACTATGTTCTAGGCACTGTGTTTACCACTTGGGATCCAAAAAAGAGGCAAAAGATACTTATTTTTCTCAAGTAGTTCACAGGTTATCAGAGAAACAATGAGAAAACAAATCTTTATTTAAAAAACTATGTGCATGTTAATGGGAAATAATTGAGAGATTGGGGAAGATTTCCTGTTGAATATAGGATTTTAGTTTGGACTTAAAAGAAGACAGGAAAGACAGTTGACAGAAATGAAGAGAGAGCACATTCCAGATATGGGGACAGTGAGAGAAAATACTTAATGCCAAGAGATGGGGTATCTTCCTAGTGGGACAGCAAGGAAGTCAATATCACTGGGTTAAAGAATACAAGAGAGAGATTAAAGTGTAAGAGGACTGGAAAGTTAGGAGGGTGCTAAGTTATAAAGGGCTTTAAACACCAAAGCACTTGGTATTCAATACTATATATAGACGATTGATAATTACTGGAGTTTCTTGACTTAAGGTTGACATGATCAGACCTGTGTTTTGGGAAAATCACTATGGTGGCTGAATGGAATATGGATTGAAATGGGAAGAGCCTTTGGGCAGGCAGTACTACCAGCAGGTTATTGCAATAAAGTAGATGTGAAATTATGAGGTCTGCACCAGGACTGTGGAAATATCAGAGAGAAGGGAATATATTTGCAAGATGATGAAAAAGCAAAATTGGTAGGCCTTGGCTTTGGATATGGATGGAGGGGTGAGTAATAGTGTGAAATACAGGGTGACTCCTCCCTAGATTGTTAATCTGAGGGACTAGGAGGAGGATGTTGCCCTCTATCATAAGGAAAGGTAGGAGGGAAGCAAGGTTGGGGGTTAGGGTAGAGAATGAATTCTGAATTGGATCTATTGAGTTTTATGATGTTTTTATTTTGAGGTGTTTAAAAAGAAGTTGGGGGCAGCTAGGTGGCTCAGTGGGTAAAGAGCTAGGGCTGGAGAGGAGAGGTTCCAAGTTTAAATCTGACCTCAGATACTTATAAACTGTGTGATCCCAGGCAAATCACTTAATCTCAATGGCTTAGTCATTGCTGTTCTTCTGCCTTGGAACACATATTTAGTATTGATTCTAAGATAGAAGTTAAGGGTACAAACACACACACACACACACACACACACACAAGGCAGTTGGAGATGCAAGACTGGAAGTCAACAGAGAAATTAGGACAAAAGATGTAGATTAAAGAAATGTCAGCATAGAGATAATAATTAAAACATGGGAATGGATGAGATTATCAAATGAAATAGTATGCATAGAGAAAAGGGACCTGAACAGAACCCAAAGGGTTCTTACTACAGTAAGAGGGTGTGATCTGGATGAAGATTTAACTAGAGACTGAAAAGGAGGGGTCAGATAGGTAGAAGACGAGAAAGTGACATCTTAAAAAACCTAGACTGAAGCTATCAAGGATCAGCAGAATCAAAGGCTGTTGAGAGGTCAAGAAGAAGTACTGAGAAATGGCTTCTGGATTTGGCAATTAAGAAGTCATTGGTCACTTTGAAGAGAGTATATTTCATAGAATGACAAGGTTTAAAACTCAATTATAGGGGACATCTGGGTATCTCAGTGAAGATGGGAGGTCCTGGGTTCAAATTTGGCCTCAGACACTTCCCAGCTGTGTGACCCTGGGCAAGTCACTTAAACCCCATTGCCTAGTCCTTAACACTCTTCTGCCTTGGGACCAATATTGATTTCAAGGTGGAAGGCAAGGGTTTAAAAAAAAACTTCAACTCAATTATAGGAAATTAAGAAGCAATTGAGAGGAGAGAAAGTGGATTCTAGACAGTAATTTCAAGGAGCTTAACCATAAACAGAAGAAAAGATATAGGATAATAGTTAACAGGGATAGAAGAGTGAGAGAAGTTTGTTTGTTTTTTAATAAGGGAGACACATATGTTTGTGGGCAATAGCCAATGATCCAGGATACGTAGAGAAATTTATAAGTGAGAGATTGGAATGACAAAGGGGTAACTGTTGGAGACAAAATGAAATGGGATTGCTTGAACAATGGGAGAGAATGGAGTTTGTGGCTTTGGAAGTCATGATATGAATAATAAAATTTAATAAAGGAAGTCAGAAGGAGAAGGAGAAAGTCAATAGATTTGATCAGAGAAGGGGATTTTGGAATTCTTTCTAAATTTATATTTAAATATATTCAGCTATTTGTTTCACTAAAATACCCAGTTAACTTTCTCTCTCCTTTTCTCCTTTCAAAGAAAGGATCATTTGAATATGCATACACATATATAATTATGTCTTATTTGTTTTTATTTATCAGTTCATTCTCTGGAGATGAACATATACAATTTATACTTCAAACAACATTTCTGTTGCTATATATAATAATATTTTGTTTTTGCTAATTTTACTCTTCATAATTTTATGGAGGTCTTTCCATGTTTTTTTTTTTCAAAAATTAATCTGCTGATTTCTTACAATAAAATAGTATTCCCTCACAATCATATGCCACAACTTGTTTGGTCATTCCCCAATTGGTAGACATACTTTCAATTTTTAGTTCTTTGCCATATTTCCTAGAAACCAAGCTAACTTTCTTGCCTACAGTCAAAAGAAACCATGGACCTTCCATCTCCAAGCTACTGCACAAACCATTCTCCAGGCCTAGAATGCACTCCCTGCTCAGTACTGCTTTTAGAAACCCTTGATTCTTCTGATGGACTGCAAAAGCAACATCTTATGTCTACAAGAAGCTTTTCTTGGTCCTCTCAACTGCCAATGATCTCCTTCCCTAACTTACACTTAACTACTCTGTGTAAACTTATTCTTCTGCATTTATGCATGTACTCATCTCCACAGATTGTGTATAAACCCTTTGACATCAGAGAATATTTTATTTTTTGTGTTTGTATCATCAGTGACTGGCACAATACTGATATGTAATAGGGGTTAGTAAATGCTTCTGATTAGTTAGTTAATTTGTAAAAACAAAAAGGAAAAGTAAGAGAAATGATAAATAATTTGATTTAAAAATCACAAAATCAGATTCTTGAGGTAATTTTAATTGTTACATCCCAAAGAAGTCTAAGGATTATCTCTGACTGGGCATAAATGAAGCATGTGGTAGCAGTCACATGGTCAAATGAGAAGCCTCATTTAGCTATTCTCCAATCTAGAGGTTGGAAATTAGGAAGGAAATGATGTTGCAGGGTTCTATATGTCAAAAGCAGGATTCATATACAGATGTTATTAATGTCAATAAAATAATCTGAGTCTACACTAAAGAAAACAATATTTTTGTACATGGAGTACAACAGAATTTTTATCAGTATCCTCATTCATTTTCATGTTAATAGTTATTCTCTATTTTACAACCTATATATTCTATGTATAGAATTATATGCAGATATATTTGCATGTGCAGATCACTTTTATCTTTTTCATGAGTTTTTTTCTTAAATTTGCATTATGTGTCTTCTTTCACAACATAATGAATATGGAAATATGTATTGTATGATAGCACATGTATGACATATTGTATTGCCTTCCATCTTAGAGAAACGAAGGGAGGGAGACTGAGAGAACATGAATTGTAAAATATTAGAAAAATGATTATTAAAATTGTTTCTACATATATTCAAGAAACAATATGATAAAATGACATATTTAGATAAAAATTTTAAGTAATTTCATAAAGATAGCAGAAACGAGTGATTTTCTGACACACGGCAGAGTAAAAAGAATTAAAGTAGACCATTTTAGTAAAAAAGTCTTCATCCATTTAGAGATGCCAACTATCTTATTTTTAAAAATCAATTTGAGAAAGGGAAACTACTGCTATAATTACAGTAGCTTATATAGAGTCTTAGTGTGTTCAGGATTAGGAAGTCTGTCCTACTACCCTTGACCCATCTGCACCTGCCCCTATCTCAATCTCCAAACCATTCTTAATGATCAGATGAACATTACAATCCCTCACAGATACCACAGATACCATTCTTTTCCTCAATTAGGCTCATATTATCATGCCTTGGTCATGGAGGACCATAAGTACACCTGAGATGCATCCTCTTATGCTTGGCAAAGAATATAAAGCAACTCCCCATTTCCTATGTGCATAAGGTCATTCTGTCCCTCAGATGACCTGGACCTGGGACCTCCCCCCCCCCACAACTCCTTTGTGCATGACCAGAGGCAATAGTTTTCACTCTCCCTGAAACTTGTAAGTTTAAGTTTGATTGGGAATAACAACCTCACTCTATCCACTGGTTTTCAGTGATGCTCTTTCACTCTGATCTCTCAGAGGTAGGTCAGGGGAAGAGTTCCTTTTTCTGCTCAGTCTACAGAAATCCTAACCATTCACTCAGCACCATTCTCAAAGGTTAAATATCTTAATATCTCAAGAAGAGAATTTCATCCTCCTTCAGACTTCTCTTTGTGCATAACTAAAGTTGAAAGGCCCAGGCCCTATCCCTTTCAGCACCAATTATTCTGGTGGAGTGAATGTATTCCTCCTGCATCCCCCAGTGAAAAGTAACCTATCTACAACAGCTTACAACTAGTTCTGCTAAATTTGATTTGTTACATCTACCATTTCCATCTCTGAGTAGGAACATTTTCTCTCCATATATACATTTAATAATATCACAACAAAGAAATTCTGTAGTGTAAAATATCTAAAGGATAAAGCTTTCAGAAATACAAGTTGAAACATCAGTGAGAAAGATGGAA
This sequence comes from Monodelphis domestica, assembly GCF_027887165.1. Taxonomy (NCBI): domain Eukaryota; kingdom Metazoa; phylum Chordata; class Mammalia; order Didelphimorphia; family Didelphidae; genus Monodelphis; species Monodelphis domestica. Next base: position 214,626,163 of record NC_077234.1, read on the forward strand.
AAATATATAAATGGCAAAATGGAATGGATGAAATAATTAAAGAATTAAAGGTGGATGAATTTGCTTTAAAAGCATAAATGCAGGGAAACTTTAAAATTATATCTAAGGATTTAAACCATCAATGGAAGTATAGAAGTATAGAATAAAAGCAAGGGAAGATCTAAAATCCCTTCAAGTTATTTCTTTGTAACAATAGTAGAAATAATAGTTTTTATTTTTATTAAAGTATATATAAGGAATGATACAAAAGAGGAAAGAACATAAAAATGTGTGTTATCTAAGTATGAGGTATTTAATACATATAAGAAACCCTATTTCTACAAAAACAAGAGAGAGAAAAAGGAGTTGTCAATCCAAAAGGCAATACTTCATTATTTATAATTTTTTAAGAAAGGAATTAAACCTCAGACAAGTTTTTAAATAGTTTAAAAATATAAATACAATTTATTTCATTTGATAGTTTTAACTAAAGAAATAAATATTTTTTTTTCTCAGAACATCTTAAAAACAATAAGAAAATAGTGTTTTGTAGCATTCAAGTTTGTTAATAATCTGTGAATGGTGTGAATTCTCCCATTATAAGAAAAGCTATTGCATAATTCACCAATTACGAAGACCCTTCGATATGATATTTATAGGAAATATATATAATGAAAAAACACCTGCTCAGAATTTAAACAAAAATCTTGTCTGCAATTTATCATGCTATTAAATGTTCACAAATGTATTGTTAGCAGTAATTGTATCTGATAAAACAAAATTTAAATTAGCAAATATTAAAAGAGATAAGGGTCTTGCATAATAATGGAAGGAAAAAACAATAGAAGCATGTAACTATAATTTATATGAAACAAATAATTTCCTAGTTAAATTCCAAAAGCAATGGTATAAAAGATAAAAAGGGCATTTGAATTCCTCATTGTATATTCAGTATTAAATTAATAATTTCATAGTATAAATATTTTCTAATTTGGAATTAAATTTTAAAGGAGATGACTAATTGTGAGATATGTGTGTTAGATTTTCCCCCCTGTTAAACAAGAAATGGTTACATAAGAAATGCATCACCTATTCAGTCATAGAGAAGTCTCATATAAATTCAAAATGATAGAAAGCACACATAACAAAATGCAATAAAATTAGAACTAGAATAAGGATAACAAAGTAAAAATCTATAAAACTATACAGACACAGAAAAAATCCAATTAATCATTAAGTTAGAAAAGAAATTAGGGGAAAAAACAGTAACAGAACATTTAAAAGAAAATAACAGCAATAATATCACTTATCAAAACAATTTATGACACTTTAGAATATTACTTGTTTTTATATAGTTGAAAATTAATCTAAATTGATTATGTTGATCTTTAAAAGTATTTAGAATGAAAACATTAAAAAAAAAACAAGCATGATGACTGCCATTAAGACTTAGACAGGCACTTCCGGTTAAGATGGTGGCTTAGAGAAAGCTAAAGTTCAGATCTCCGGAAAACCCTTCCCGACTAATCTCAAACTATAAGCTCCTAAGGCGCTGAAATTCAAACCGATCAACAGCACAGACCCTGGGAACCCTCCTCCTGGACCTGGACCCGGATCAAAAGGTACGGCTCCCCTCAAAAGCCAGAACCCGAGATCACTCGGACCTAAGGGGTAGGAGCGCAGAGTCCAAGGCTCTGGGAAGCTGCAGCCTGGCCCGGCTCAGAGAGCAGGGTCCTCAGGACAACAACCCTCAGGGCCTTCTATCCAAGTCCCAGTGAAAGTCACTGCCTGGAGCAAAACAGCCTCACAGGCTGGATCCTGCTATCCAAGTCTCAGTGAAAGTCCCTGCCCTCGGAGCTTGGGGAAGCTGCAGCCCATCCCCCCGCAGGCCAACAAAACAGTCTCACAGCCAGCGATTCTGAAGGCAACTTCCGGAAAGCAATGTGGTCCGACACTTCCATTCCAGTTCCAGTGAGGCATATTCAGTTTAACCCAGGGAAAGCTCATAGAACCGACAATTTGCCCAGGACTAAAGCCTCTGAACACCAGACAGAGATAAGAAAAGCTAATCCTCCACATTCAGAGATGGCAAACTCCACAGAAGCACAAAAGCCCCAAAATACCAAGAAAAATAAGAAGAAAGGGGTGACATTGGACACATTCTATGGAGCCAAAATACAAAATACAGAGCAGATAGAAGAAGACATACAAGAAAATGCTCCAAAATCTTCCAAAGGAAATGGAAACTCTCCACAAACCCATGAAAAATTTGAATCAGAAATGACCAAAAAGATGGAAGCCTTCTGGGAGGAAAAGTGGGAAATAATGCAAAAGAAATTCACGCATCTACAAAACCAGTTTGACCAAACTGCAAAAGAAAACCAGGCTTTAAAGCAAGAACTAATAAAGCAAAGCCAAAACACCAAGAAATTAGAAGAGAACATAAAATATCTCACCGACAAGGTGGTAGATCTGGAAAATAGAGGGAGAAGAGAGAATTTAAGAATAATTGGACTCCCAGAAAAGCCAGAAATAAACACCAAACTGGACATGGTGATACAAGATATAATCAAAGAAAATTGCCCAGAGATTCTAGAACAAGGGGGCAATACAGCCACTGACAGAACTCACAGAACACCTTCTACACTAAACCCCCAAAAGACAACTCCCAGGAATGTAATTGCCAAATTCCAAAGCTATCAAACAAAAGAAAAAATCCTACAGGAAGCCAGAAAAAGACAATTTAGATATAAAGGAATGCCAATCAGGGTCACACAAGACCTTGCAAGTTCTACTCTGAATGATCATAAGGCATGGAACATGATCTTCAGAAAGGCAAGAGAGCTGGGTCTCCAACCAAGAATCAGCTACCCAGCAAAACTGACTATATACTTCCAAGGGAAAGTATGGGCATTCAACAAAATAGAAGACTTCCAACTTTTTGCAAAGAAAAGACCAGAGCTCTGTGGAAAGTTTGATACCGAAAATCAAAGAGCAAGGAATACCTGAAAAGGTAAATATTAAGGAAAGGGGAAAATGTTATCTTCTTCTTTTACTCAAACTCTCTTCTATAAGGACTACATTTATATCAACCTATGTATACTAACATGTGGGGAAATGTAATGTATAAATAGGGGGTAAAGAAAGACCAAATAGAATAATCGTTCTCACACAAAGATTCACATGGGAAGGGGAGGGGAAGAAAACTCCTATAAGAAGGAGAGGAAGAGAGGGGGGGTGGTTTACTTAAACCTCAATCTCAGGGAAATCAACTCTGAGAGGGAAAAACATCCAGATCCATTGGGATCTTGAATTCTATCTTACCCAACAAGGGTAAGGAGAAGGGAAAACCAAGGGGGGGAGGGGGAGAGGGAGAACAAAAAGGGAGGGAAAGAGAGGGAAGAAAAAAGGAGGGACTAAAAAGGGAAACATCAAGGGAGGGGACAAGGGGGACTGATTCAAAGTAAATCAGTGGACTAAAAGGTAGAGCCGAAGAAGAAAAGGTTAAAATTAGGGAAGGCAATCAAAATGCCAGGGAGTCCACAAATGACAATCATAACTTTGAATGTGAATGGGATGAACTCACCCATAAAACGTAGACGAATAGCAGAATGGATTAGAATCCAAAACCCTACCATAGGTTGTCTTCAAGAAACACACATGAGGCAGGTTGACACCCACAAGGTCAGAATTAAAGGATGGAGTAAGACCTTCTGGGCCTCAACTGATAGAAAGAAGGCAGGAGTGGTAATCATGATATCTGATAAAGCCAATGCAAAAATAGACCTGATCAAAAGGGATAGGGAAGGTAATTATATTTTGTTAAAAGGGACTCTAGACAATGAGGAAATATCATTAATCAACATGTATGCACCAAAGAATATAGCACCCAAATTTCTAATGGAGAAATGAGGAGAATTGAATGAAGAAATAGACAATAAAACCATACTAGTGGGAGACTTAAACCAACCATTATCAAATTTAGATAAATCAAATCAAAAAATAAATAAGAAAGAGGTAAAAGAAGTGAATGAAATCTTAGAAAAATTAGAATTAATAGACATATGGAGAAAAATAAATAGGGATAAAAAGGAATACACCTTCTTCTCAGCACCACATGGCACATTCACAAAAATTGACCATACATTAGGTCACAGAAACATAGCACACAAATGCAAAAAAGCAGAAATAATGAATGCAGCCTTCTCAGATCACAAGGCAATAAAAATAATGATTAGTAATGGTACATGGAAAACCAAATCTAAAACCAATTGGAAATTAAACAATATGATACTCCAAAACCATTTAGTTAAAGAAGAAATCATAGAAACTTTCATCAAGGAAAATGACAATGGCGAAACATCCTTTCAAACGTTTTGGGATGCAGCCAAAGTGGTAATCAGAGGTAAATTCATATCACTGAATGCTTATATTAACAAACAAGGGAGAGCAGAGATCAATCAATTGGAAATGCAAATGAAAAAACTCAAAAGCGATCAAATTAAACCCCCCAGCAGAAAACCAAACTAGAAATCCTAAAAATTAAGGGAGAAATTAATAAAATCGAAAGTGATAGAACTATTGATTTAATAAATAAGACAAGAAGGTGGTACTTTGAAAAAACAAACAAAATAGACAAAGTACTGGTCAATCTAATTTAAAAAAGGAAGGAAGAAAAGCAAATTCACAGCATTAAAGATGAAAAGGGGGACAGCACCTCCGATGAAGATGAAATTAAGGCAATCATTAGAAATTACTTTGCCCAATTATATGGCAATAAATACACCAATTTAGGAGAAATGGATGAATATATACAAAAATACAAACTGCCTAGACTAACAGAAGAGGAAATAGAATTCTTAAATAATCCCATATCAGAAATTGAAATCCAACAAGCCATCAAAGAACTTCCTAAGAAAAAATCCCCAGGGCCTGATGGATTCACCTGTGAATTCTATCAAACATTCAGAGAACAGTTAATCCCAATACTATACAAACTATTTGACATAATAAGCAAAGAGGGAGTTCTACCAAACTCCTTTTACGACACAAACATGGTACTGATTCCAAAACCAGGCAGGTCAAAAACAGAGAAAGAAAACTATAGGCCAATCTCCGTAATGAATATAGATGCAAAAATCTTAAATAGGATACTAGCAAAAAGACTCCAGCAAGTGATCAGAAGGATCATTCACCATGATCAAGTAGGATTCATACCAGGGATGCAGGGCTGGTTCAACATTAGGAAAACCATCCACATAATTGACCACATCAACAAGCAAACTAGCAAGAACCACATGATTATCTCAATAGATGCAGAAAAAGCCTTTGATAAAATACAACACCCATTCCTATTAAAAACACTAGAAAGCATAGGAATAGAAGGGTCATTCCTAAAAATAATAAACAGTATATATCTAAAACCATCAGCTAATATCATCTGCAATGGGGATAAACTAGATGCATTCCCAATAAGATCAGGAGTGAAACAAGGATGCCCATTATCACCTCTACTATTTGACATTGTACTAGAAACACTAGCAGTAGCAATTAGAGAAGATAAAGGAATTGAAGGCATCAAAATAGGCAAGGAGGAGACAAAGTTATCACTCTTTGCGGATGACATGATGGTCTACTTAAAGAATCCTAGAGATTCAACCAAAAAGGTAATCGAAATAATCAACAACTTTAGCAAAGTTGCAGGATACAAAATAAACCCACATAAATCATCAACTTTTCTATATATCTCCAACACAGCTCAGCAGCAAGAACTAGAAAGAGAAATCCCATTCAAAATCACCTTAGACAAAATAAAATACCTAGGAATCTACCTCCCAAGACAAACACAGGAACTATATGAACACAACTACAAAACACTCGCCACACAACTAAAACTAGACTTGAACAAATGGAAAAACATTAACTGCTCATGGATAGGATGAGCCAATATAATAAAAATGACCATCCTACCCAAACTTATTTATCTATTTAGTGCCATACCCATCGAACTACCAAAATACTTCTTCACTGATTTAGAAAAAACCATAACAAAGTTCATTTGGAAGAACAAAACATCAAGGATATACAGGGAAATAATGAAAAAAAGCACATATGATGGGGGCCTTGCAGTCCCTGACCTAAAACTATATTACAAAGCAGCAGTCATCAAAACAATTTGGTACTGGCTAAGAAACAGAAAGGAAGATCAGTGGAATAGACTGGGGGAAAGCGACCTCAGCAAGACGGTATACGATAAACCCAAAGATCCCAGCTTTTGGGACAAAAATACACTATTCGATAAAAACTGCTGGGAAAATTGGAAGACAGTGTGGGAGAGACTAGGAATAGATCAACACCTCACACCCTACACCAAGATAAATTCAAAATGGGTGAGTGACTTAAACATAAAGAAGGAAACCATAAGTAAATTGGGTAAACACAGAATAGTATACATGTCAGACCTTTGGGAGGGGAAAGGCTTTAAAACCAAGCAAGATATAGAAAGAATCACAAAATGTAAAATAAATAATTTTGACTACATCAAACTAAAAAGCTTTTGTACAAACAAAACCAATATAACTTAAATCAGAAGGGAAACAACAAATTGGGAAAAAATCTTCATAGAAACCTTTGACAAAGGTTTAATTACTCATATTTATAATGAGCTAAATCAATTGTACAAAAAATCAAGCCATTCTCCAATTGATAAATGGGCAAGGGAAATGGATAGGCAGTTCTCAGATAAAGAAATCAAAACTATTAACAAGCACATGAAGAAGTGTTCTAAATCTCTTATAATCAGAGAGATGCAAATCAAAACAACTCTGAGGTATCACCTCACACCTAGCAGATTGGCTAACATGACAGCAAAGGAAAGTAATGAATGCTGGAGGGGATGTGGCAAAGTAGGGACATTAATTCATTGCCGGTGGAGCTGTGAACTGATCCAACCATTCTGGAGGGCAATTTGGAACTATGCCCAAAGGGCGACAAAAGAATATCTACCCTTTGACCCAGCCATAGCACTGCTGGGTCTGTACCCCAAAGAGATAATGGACACAAAGTCTTGTACAAAAATATTCATAGCTGCGCTCTTTGTGGTGGCCCAAAACTGGAAAACGAGGGGATGTCCATCAATTGGGGAATGGCTGAACAAACTGTGGTATATGTTGGTGATGGAATACTATTGTGCTCAAAGGAATAATAAAGTGGAGGAGTTCCATGGAGACTGGAACAACCTCCAGGAAGTGATGCAGAGCGAGAGGAGCAGAACCAGGAGAACATTGTACACAGAGACTAATACACTGTGGTATAATCAAACGTAATGGACTTCTCCATTAGTGGCGGTGTAATGTCCCTGAACAACTTTCAGGGATCCAGGAGAAAAAAACACCATTCATAAGCAAAGGATAAACTATGGGAATGGAAACACTGAGAAAAAGCAACTGCCTGAATACAGAGGTTGAGGGGACATGACAGAGGATAGACTCTAAATGAACACTCTAATGCAAATACTATCAACAAAGCAATGGGTTCAAATCAAGAAAACATCTAATGCCCAGTGGACTTACACGTCGGCTATGGGGGTTGGGGGGGAGGAAAATAAAATGATCTATGTCTTTAACGAATAATGCTTGGAAATGATCAAATAAAATATATTTTAAAAAAAAGAAAAAAAAAGAATCTCATGGGAACAAGTTCAGGCTCATATTATTCCATGTGTCATATTTGCATTCTTTTACCAAGGATGCTTTTGATGAACCTACATAAGATAAACTTATACCCTAAACTCTTATTCAGCTACAAAACATTATTTTAATCTTCTACACAATATTCCATAAAATATTAAAGTAAAAGAATAGAATTAGGATACTGACTTGTTCCTGATCACTGTTATTGGAACTCCAATAAATAGATGAAAACCTATAGAGAATGATATTAAGAATAGCTCACTACAAAGACCTTGGTTTTAGAAATGGTGTGGTTATAACTGACAATAGTCCTAGAATGGTTGTTATTATCATTTTACCATTTTAAAGATGAAGATACTGTAGCATAGAAAAGTTGAGAGATTTGCTTATGGTTAACCATACTATAAATGTCTAAGGAAGGATTCATTGTAACTATTATATATAAATGGAAGAAATAGTAGTGACGTAGCACCATTATATTTTTGCATTACAGAATGGGAAGATTTTCATCCTACTTTGTGGTACCCACAACACTGGTAACCTGATTGATTTTGGGAAAGTGAGGTGAAATAAAAGGAAATTAGATTTGTAACATCTTGGCAGACTAGAGAGGTGTATTCTGTGCTGATGACTATCCAAGGACAAGAGTAGCTATTTTGTTTTGTGAACTTGTAGCATAGTTGATAGAGAACAGGACTTGATGACACAAAAGACTCATTTCATGAGTTCAAATCTAGCCTCAGACAATTACTAGTTATATGACTTTGGGCAGGTCATTTAATCCTATTTGCCTGACTTTCCTCATCTTTAAAATGATCTGGAGAAAGAAATGGCAAACCATTGAAGTATCTTTGCCACAAAAACTCCAAATGATGTCATGAAGAATAAAATACAACTGAAATGACTGAATAACATCAACAACCTATAGTATTGCACATATAGGAAGAGAAGAGAGAAAGCAGTGACTCGATACCACTTTGTGTATCATCATGCACACTGTTCTATGTGTTTTATGGGGTAGTCTAATTCTCTATATCCCTACCTAAGGCTTATTTTTTAATCATTTTAAAATTTAAGATTTAATTATAGAGAAACTTTTGAAAAATCATATATATTTAAAAATATGGGTCAACTAAACTGATGGGAAATCTGATCTTCTTGACCCCTTTAAATGTGAAAGTCTAACAAAGAAACAATTTTAATTGGATAAATGACTTGACAGACTGGCCCATTAATATTGGCAATGTTCACTAGAAAATGAAATGTTTCTCTAAGTATTCATTAAAAGAAAATATGCTATTTTCCTATATATGTATGGATGTGTGTGTATACTAGCTAGTAATACATGTATATAATTTTTACTGGATAAATATCTACAGAGTACTGTACTCTATAGTCCTTCAAGGGAATTACACTTATCATTACTTTTCAATAGCATTAATTTTTGTAATTTCCATCTAAATATTTTGTTTATTTAAAAAAACTTGTTTAAATAAAAGTTTCTATTTAAATGTCTAAAAATATTTAGCCACAATGGGCTGTGAACATTTTACATTTTAAATGCTTATTTTTATTATAATATTAATGATGTTGTTGCTATTGTTATTTTAATGGTGGATTTCCAGAGGCTTAGGAAAATATAATTTGTGTGCTTGAATACCCAAATAATTCTTAATTTCAAACACTATTCTTTCACCTAAATTATTTTACCAATACAGAGAAAATGTGAAGGGTCATAAGGACCTGTAGAAAGTTACTTTTTCTTTACTCATTACAATTTACTCACAATTTTTTGAAGACTAGAGTGAAAGGAAGAAGAGAATGAAGGAAAAAAGAATAATTAGACTATTAATGTTCAAGTGAATGAAAATAGAAGCCTGTACCAGGCTAGTGATATTAGAGAATTAAAGAGAAAGGGATATATATGAAAATTTTTGAGGCAGGACACTCCATAGTAGCTGGTAACAGATTGCATAGGTGAAATGAGGCAGAGGTAAGAGTCAAGGTAAACCATAAATTTACAAACTTGGGACAGGAGGAGAATGACTGAAAGGTAAGATGATAAAAAGCCTAGGTTTAAAGAAAAAGAAAATTATTTGGAACTCATCTGGAGCTGAGGTAGTTAATGGCATTCCCAGAGAGAGAATGTAGAAAAAGAAGAGAAAAGAATGAAAACAATTTCCAATTTATCCTAGCTACATCTTTGAACAGAATTGTTTACATGTTGTCTCCCCCATTCGATTTTCAGGACAGGGAATTTTCCTTCTTTATTTGTATCCCCTACCCTTAGCACAATGCATGGCACTTAGATGATTAAAAATGCTTGTTGAATTGGCATATCTGAAAATACTCATATTAAAATTTTAAGGGGAAAAAAGGAGGAGCTGATAAGGGAGATAAAGAATGCTTAGGCAGGAAAGAAGAGAGTCAGGAAAAGTATGATATTCGAGGAATATAAAGGAGGACTGTCCAGTTAGAAGGGTCAAAAATGAAGCATGGGCAAATGAAGACTGAAAAACAAAGTTTTAGTGATAAAGAGATGATTTTGTGACCTTCTAGAGAAGAGATTCAGTAGAGTGAGATCAATGACACTTAGCTGTAAAGATGAAACAGCAAGGAAATTAAGAAATAGAACATTTGGGGAAGGAAAGGAATAAACATTTATATAACAACTACTATGTGCAATGTATTGTGCTGAGTACTTCACAAAAATTATCTCATTTGATCCTCTTAACAACACTATGTGGTAAATACTATTATCATTCCCATTTTTAAGTAGAGGAAACCGAGGCATACAGTTACTAACTTATTTGTCCAGAGTCACATAGCTAGTGAGTGCCTGAGGCAGGATTTGAACTCAAATCTTCCTAATTCTAATCAATGTACCATATAGCTGGCTCTGGTTGCATCCATTTAAAATAATTTATTAAAATCCCTTAGAGACAATACCATGGATTGGTTCGAAGGCAGAAGAATGATAAGACCTAGGCAATGGGGGTTAAGTGACTTTTGCCCAGGGTAACAAAAGCAAGGAAGTATCTAAGGTAAAATTTGAACCCAGGACCTACGCCCTGTCTCCAGGCCTGACTCTCAAACCACTGAGCACCTAGCTACTTCCTGCTACTAATTTTTAAGAAGAGATTTAGTGGTTGTAACTTTCTTATTTAAGAAATGCAAAGAGAATGGATTTTTGTTTTCTCTTGTTTTTAAGAATTGGGAAGCTCTAAGTTTGCTTGCAGGCAGATGGGCTAAAGCCAGCACTCAGAGACAGATTCAAGATTTATGAGATATAATGATATTCTGGAGCAAGGTCCTGTAGGAACAGAAGTGGGGATTAAGAATTCAGATAGAAGACTGGTGCCTGTGATTAGAGGAAAGGGGGCGGGGGATGTACTATAATACAGAAGTAAAGAAAAGATGATAAAAACTGAAAGTATTCACAAAAATGGCTTTAATTTCTCAGTGAAATAGTTAAATCTGGTGTGGTATGGAATTTGGGGTATAGTAGGGATTGATATAGAAGGAAAAATTTAGACTAGTTGCCATAGGAAATGAGATAAAAAAGTAGATAAGGGTCTACCCTTGATAAAATAATAATAACAATAAAAGTATTATTAGGTAGCATTAGTGTTCTAATAATACATTATTAATTTATGGCAGATTAAATTGGCTCAGTTTAATTAATTTCTTATAAGTATTATATAAATAAGTAATGTTTACTTACTTTAGTAAGAATTAAGAAATTAAAATGGAGAGACTGACTTTGGCATAAGCTTAAGGATGTGTAGGTGAGTAAAGGCCAATAGCTAGAGGAATAGGTAGTGAAACAAGGTAGCTGACTAATTAAGCAAGGTAGGTAAAACTGGTTTGAAGAATACTGACTGGGTGAATAAGGACAAAAGGATACAAGTGTTTAAAGAAAGTGCCATAAAGGAACCTATGCTGCATCAGAAGATACAGAATGAATTTTGGGATGTAACTGATTGAACTGAAGGGGTTTGAACATATTTATTCTTATGCCAAAGAGGACTGCCCCCTAATTGGCTTTTTGTCAATGCACATAGCAAACATTGGTTTTGCTCTCTTCTATTCCCCTCTTATCTCCAACTATTGTAGTTTCCTCTTAGAAAGTGCAATTTTGTATGCACCTTTAGCTAGAAGATCTTTAGAAGTATAAACTAGTTATATTAAATGATTCATTGGGAGACTAGTCATCCAAATAATCACAGGGGTCTTTTGAAGATAGGATTAACTCTCCCCTTGTCTATTTTTAGCTAAACAAAGAACTCAAAGCACCCTTCCTTAACACTAAGTAAGAGAATTCAAGAGTCACTTACTAGAGTATGCTCACACCTCAAAAGGCAACTGCCACTCATGTTGGGCAGTGCTAGACAAACTGAAAGACTGCAATTGGTTCCTGTAAAGTGGGGCAGTGATAGGAAGTGACATCTAGAAAACTGCTTTAAAAAGGCCCCCCTTGAGGATTTAGTCATTCTCTCTGCAGTTGTTGAGTCAGACTGGAGGAGGAGACTATTTTCTTGGATTCTGAAGTGGTGAGTGGAGTGATTCTTTCCTTGGTTCTTTAGTGAGGATGCCCTCTCTGCTCATTGGTGCTTTGGTGGGACACTCCCTTCAGAATGAGTTCTGGTGAGATTCTTGGTAGAATTAGCCTTGTGTGCACTGAATGTTCTTGGAGGATTCTTCAGCATCTCCTGGTTCTTTGGATTTCAGCTTCCTAATTAGGACTTTGGATTCTGGTGACATTCGCTTTAGGATTCACATTTGTGGTCTGGAGACATTAGGATTAAACTCAGGGTATTGGTAGCTAGGCAGTACTTTCTGTCTCTATCTACATTTTTTCCACTTTCACTCTTTCCATCTCTTTGTAAATAAAGCTAATAAAAGTCATTTTGACTTAAGCTCATGATGGAGAACCTATGACACACGTGTCAGCACTGACACATGTAGCCATTTTCAATGACACATGGCCAGATGTAGGCTCAGTGAGCCTTGGGGCCCTGGAGCTGCCCAGGTAGCCACATGCCCACAGCCTTGGCCAAGGCCATGCCCTGGCCTTGCCAAAGTGGGGGAGGGCTGCTCCACTCGCTGCCTGAGGGGGGCAGGGAGCAAGTGTGGGTGATGTGCGCCAGGCGGCTAGGGTGTATGAGGCTTCCGCAGGGGTAGGGAGGAGGAGCACACTTGCAGAAGGAGTGCATTTGCAGGCAGTCTGGTGGGTGGCAGCTGCTGCTCTTGAGGCACCCTGGGCCAGCTGGCTAGGGAGGAGAGGGGCAAGGCCAGGGCAGGGGAAGAATCAGCGGAAGACTGGACGGGGCTCTGGCCCATATGCAATGGAAGAATGCTTGGAACCCATTACCAGATACTTTTAGCACCCTGAAAAATATAGCAATGGCTTTACTCACAATTTTTCCCTCTACATACTTTTGTGAGACCTTATTCTCAGCTTTAAATAATATAAAAACAAACAAAAGAAACAGAATGACAGATGACAAGCACTTGCTTGTGCTTGAAGTGTTCAAAATACCAACGTTCAATTGAAGATTTAGCCAATGAAATTCATCAAAAAAAAGTCACTAATAGGTTAGTTAAAGAATTCCCCCTCCCCCTCACTTATCTTAGTTAATGGAACCCCACACAAGTTAAATAATATCAAGACCAACAAAAGAAACAAACTGATAAAGGAACAAAGAAGTCACTAAGCAGCTAAGTTAAATAATTAGTTTTTGGTTTATTAAATATACTTATATATCACAATTCTATATTTTTCTTATTTAAACTATAGATATCATGAAATTAGAGGGTTTTTTCTTGAAATGACACACCACCTGAGTTATTCTTGGGTTCTGGCAAATTTTGACACATCAAGCTCAAAAGGTTGCCCATCACTGACTTAAGCTATAATATTTTTAAATCAGTGACCACAATATTACTTTAGACTTCTCATATTTAATCAATAAGATGGAACACATGTAAAACCCAGTGGAATTGTGCATTGGCTACTGGAGAGGGATGGGAGGAGAAGAGGGAAAGAACATAAATCATGGAACCATGGGGAAATTCTCTTAATCAATAAAATAAAATAAAATAAAATTTAATTAAAAATAAATAGAATTATCATATTTAGCATAAAACCTAAATTTAAATTCTTATATAAGAAAGATTAAAAATAGAATGGGGAGGGGAGAAATAGATGCTAAGAAGTTATGGTGGGAAGTGTGGGACTTCAGAGCCTTAGATATTAGAATTATCATAATTTTGAGAGATGATGGTGAGATTTAAGTATGACTTTGTCTTTGTAGCGGAATGCAGAAGTAGGTTGTTCTAATTGGAGAGGTTGAGGAATTGTCTGGACAGATTATTAGAGGAATTATCATATGCTAACAAATCCCTGAAGAAAATAGTAAGGGATGGGATAGAGAGAAAAACTGTTAGTAGTAGTAGTAGTCTCTCAGTAACGGAGGATGACAATTGTCTTTGTGCACAAAGACACTTGTGCATGAAGATTTAAGTGGAAGAGTCCATGCACAGAGACAGTCCCACTCTCTCGGCATTGGAAGCCTGGGTCCAGTGGCACGAAAAGTCGTTACACCTGGAGACTTCCTCAGCTGCATTGGATGGCCATGTTGTCTTTTGTGCTCTAACACGCCCTAAGCACTCCACAGTGCTTTGCTGCTTCGCCATCTCAGCTGTTGAACCTTCTTATTGGTTTCTTCTGCCTGTTCTGCGGAAGCAGTCTTCCCATGCTGGGTGAGCAAAGCCCTGGTTCACCAGGGGTCGATGATGACCCGATGGCTACCCTCACAAGGGCGGGCCTGTAGAAGCCGTTGCCCAGGGTGTGGTCGCTGCTGCATGCTAGCAGCTACTAGGAGCCACAAGTGAGAGCTGGGTGTCAGGTGGGGGTCAGAGGCTGGAGAGCTGCCCTAGGAGGACATGACAAGCCCATCATACTAGAGATACTCCTCCTCCCTGAGCACCCCATACACCCCATACACACTAACAGAAAAACTGTTAGTCTTATATTAAAGCCATTTAAAAAGCATAGAGAATTGATAAGGAAAGGGTGGTTCAAGCAGATTGCATATATTTTGAGAGAGTCAATGTCATTTTGATGAACTGGGGTAGATCATGATTTGGAAATCACAATACATAGCAAGGACCATCTTTCTGTTACTGTGTAATTGGGGAAAGTGGTAGAAGAGTGCCCACTTGCTGATAGAGAAAAAGAGGGTGGAGCAACGAAAGTGGCATCCTTAGTTAAATGACAAATTTCAGCCAAAGACAAACAATACTGTTTTAAAATTTTGAGGCTAAAGCAGAATTTATTGCCTATAGAGCAAAAATTCCAAAAGACATAGTAGAGTAAACTGGAAGATAGATAAACTGGATTGTATTGGGCTTCTGGATGATTAAGAATGATTAGTTAAAGCAAGAAATGTTTATTGAGCACTCAGTGCACCTGGTTCTATGCTAGCATTAAATAGGAAAGTTATTAGTTTCTAAAATGAGAATGGATGAGTAGAATTGAAGAGATAGTATAACAAAAAGTAGTTTGATGTGACATATTCCTTAGGCAAGAACTTATTTGGAAATAATTATATATTATATAGAATATATATGCACATATACATAGAGAGAAAATATAAAAATACTTTCATCTGCCCCAGAATTTCAGATAAATGTATTATGGTTTCAGTAAAATTTGAAAACATTAGTAGTAGTAGTCTCTCAGTGACCGAGAATGACTATTGTCTTTGTGCAGTTTCATCTATGGTGTACCCTCATGTGGCTTTGGAGTCCAAAGGCTGAGGCGCACAGTTTGTGGCACATGGGGCATGGGATGCCAGTTGTTATGGGAGGTACGGTTGTGGCCTGGTGTCGGCATTCATGCACTGCAGCAAGACATCGATGTCACTCATTTTCAAAGGTGGTGGCAGCATGGTTAATGTGGGTTTCCCAGCTGCTTCTGTCAGAGGCAGCGATTTCTAGTTGCTTTGGGGTAATGCCAGCCCACTTCAAGTTGGACTTTAGCTGATCCTTATATCTTTTCTTTGGTTGGCCTTGTTTCTTGAGTCCAGCTGACAGTTCACCCTAGAATACCTGTCTTGGTATTCGCTGTGGGTCCATGCGGATGACGGGTCCAGACCATCGTAGCTGGGTTTTGAGGATCATGACTTCGATGCTGGTGGAGTTGGCTCTGTCAAGGACTTCCTGATTGGTGATTCGGTCCTGCCATTGGATCCTCATGATTGACCGGAGAGAGAGTTGGTAGAATTGCTCCAGCTGTTTCATGTGCTTTTGGTACAGTGTCCATGTCTCACAACCGTACAGGAGCGAGCTGAGGACCACTGCGTTGTACACTTTGAGCTTCGTCTCAGTGCTTACACCTCTGTGTTGGAGGCAGCACAGCCTCCCAAGTGCCTGGCTGGCCTTTTGGATCCTGGCAGTAATCTCGTGGTCTAGGGATCCATCGTTGGCGATGGTGCTACCCAGGTACTTGAAAGTGTTGACGTTAGAAAGCTGCTTGCCGCCGATTGTAATGCACGGCTCTTTAGTTGGCCTCCCTGGTGTGGGTTGGAACAGCGCCTCTGTTTTGCTGAGGCTGATAGTCAGGCCAAACAGTTTTGATCTGGTAGAGAACCTGTCCACAATGGTTTGAAGATGATTTTCTTGGTGGGCCATGAGAGCACAGTCATCTGTGAAGAGACCTTCCAGGATGAGTCTCTCTGTTGTCTTTGTTTTTGCAGTCAGATGGTGAAGGTCGAATAGTCAGCCATCCAATCGGTATTTGATGTAGATGCCCAGGTCTAGATCCATCACAGCATTTCGTAATACTTGGGTGAAGTATAGGTTGAATAGTACCGGAGAGAGGACACAGCCTTGTTTCACGCCATTGGAGATGTTGAAGCGATTGGAAGGCTCTCCACCAGATAGGATTTCCCCTGTCATGTTGACATGAAAGAGCTGGATCAGTTTGATGAATTTTGCTGGGCAACTGATCTTGCTAAGGATCACCCACAATGCGTCACTGTGTCAATCACCTTTGTCAGGTCTATGAAGACAATGTAGAGACTCAGGTTCTGCTCAAGGCATTTTTCCTGCATTTGCCTCACCGTGAAGACCATGTCGATGGTGCTGCGATCTGGTCAGAAGCCACATTGTGATTCAGGCAGGTTCTGCTTTGAAACAGATGACAGGAGTCTGTTGAGTATAACACGGGCGAGGATCTTTCCAGCAGTGGAGAGTAGTGAGATGCCTCTGTAGTTGTCACAGGCTGCTCATGCACCTTTGTTCTTGTATAGGGCTACGATAGAGGCATCTCTGAGTTCTGGGGGCATGTCTTCCTCTTCCCATATGCTGGTCAGCACTATGTGGAATGCCTGGAGCGCCTTTCCTTTTAAGGCCTTGTACACCTCAGTTGGGATCCCGTCTTTACAGGGTGCCTTGCCTGCACTCATTTGTTTAATGGCTTTTTGGACTTCCTCTATTGAAGGAGGGATGTCAAGTTGTTCAATGGTGCGGTTTGGGGGATCTGGTCAAGGGCGCTTTGGTAGACTGAAGAAGGTCGATTGAGAAGCTGACTGAAGTGTTCTTTCCACCTGTTGCTGATGCCTTTTTTTATCTTTTATGAGAGTGTCACCGTCAGAGGATAGCAAGGGAGTGGTGGTGGGTTTTAGTGGCCCATAGACAGTCTTGAAGGCACTGAAAAATTGTTTGTAGTTTTTCATATCAGCAAAGAGCTGGATTTCTTCTGCCTTTTTTCCCCACCATTGGTCTTGCATCTTCCTGATCTCACGCTGTGCCGTGGCTTGGAGAGACTTGAATCTGTCCTTTTTAGGAGCAGAGTTTGGGTTATTTTGCCACTCCATAAAGGCTTTGTTCTTTTTGCTCAATGGGTCTTCAATAGCAGTGTTGTTCTCGTTGAACCAGTACTTGTGGTTGCATTGTTTGTGGCCTAGGACTGCCTTTGATGTTTCCTTCACTGTGTCTCTGAACTGGTTCCATTTCTCGGTTGAGCTTCCAGTGAGTGGTCCCTTGACAGACAGCTTGTTATCCAGGCAGGACTGGAATATTTGCAAATAAGATGGATCTCTAAGATGACTCACGTTGTAAAATGTGTGAACTCTCTGGGCATGTTTTGGATGGTGAGGTGCAATGCACATTTGAAGAGTCGCTCAAACCAATCGGTGGTCTGTCCAGCATTCAGCTCCTGTCATGGCTCTGGTGATCTGTACATCCTGGATGTCTCACCGGCATCCAATGATGTAGTCAATGAGATGCCACTGTTTTGATCGTGGGTGCATTCACGTTGTTTTATATTTGTTCGCCATTCTGAACACAGTTTTCGTGATGGTGAGTTTGAACTCTGAGCATTTTCTGGGTATCATTATGCTATTGTAAAATGCTACTTATTTTTCAACACTGGTAGTGGGGATATTGGGGGACTACAAGGTTATATGGTTGCATAGCAACTAAAAACCATTTTTTATACATAGTATTTTCCATGAACTGTAGATGACGCATGTGGGAGTGGAACAGGTCAGAATTGGTAGGAAGTATAATTGTGATTCTACTCTCCGTTACCTCCAGTTGCTACATAATAATGTCAGCAAAAACTAGTTAAGGAGCAAAAGAAAATGGGTGATGATGCTCCAGACATGATTTTGCCACCATTTCCAACATTTTAAAGCATGATTCTTATAAAATATAGAGGAGAAGAGTAATTGTTATTGCCAAAGTCTAGTAGGTTGCCTTTAAAACATTTATAATTGTGGCATACGATTATGGTGGAATACTACTGCACCATAAGGAATGACAAACAGGAAAATTTTGTAAAAACTTGGAAAGACTTACATGAAATTACAAAGAGTAAAATGAGCAGAACTAAGAGAATATTTATACAACAGAAATATTGACTGAGGAATGACGTGTATGTCCATTTCCAGTGCTGGAAGTAGACCAAGATGATGGAGTAATCCAGAGCAGTTATATGCCACCATGAGAACTCTCTTTGACCAATTAAAATTAAAATTAAAGTAAAATAATTAAAAATTAAAATTAAAATATGACCACAAAACAAATACAGGAGTAAAAGAACCAACAAGGAGACAGAGTAAAACAACTTTCAAGAAAAGAAAAACCCAAAATGAAGGCAAAGAATATCTGGGGCACTGGGGTGAGAGGAGATCAGACCCAGCAAGAACCTGTAGCAAGGAGGGAAGAGCAATCCAAGAATAAGCCACATACCCCCATCCCACATCTGCTGTCTAGAGGTTTGGAACCTATGCCCAAGCCAACATCCTGATCCTGCTTGGGCAAATAGTGGGACAAGCAAACCAATATCCCTTGAAATTTCAAACCTATGGAGAAGTCCAGAATCCCAGCCCAGGGAATTCTAGTCTGGGTTTGGGATGAGGACATAGTTCACAATTTGGGATGGCTGATAGTACTAAGTACTGATCTTTTTGCCTAAAACTCAGGGCACAGCTCCAAGTCAGGACAATAAAGGGTATACTTGATTAGATCAAGCACACAGTGAGACCAAAAACTTGAGCCTAAGCCTGGGACTATAATTTGATCAGCCCCTGACCTGATAAGCTTAGATCAAAAGCTTACACCTAAGATTAAGGCAAGACTTTAAGCTATCAGCATCTCAAGGGTCAATTGAATCAGCAGGGGGAGGAAGCTCTCAGAGCTCTGAGCCCTCATACCATTACATCATTCTCCCCAAGCCTACCTATAATTAGATATGAAAAATAAGCAAACAACAGAAAAGCACCTAACTTTAAAGAATTTTTATGGAGACAAAGAGCAAGGTACAGATATAGAAGGGGAGAATGAAAGCAAAGGAAAGACATGCAAAGACCAAAAGAAAAATATGGTTTGGAAACAGATTCTGGAAGAACTCAAAAAAGACATCAAAAACCAAATAAGAGAGGAAGAGGAAAAGTGGGAAAAAGAAATGAAAGTGATGCAAGAAGAAATGGGTCAATTGAAAAAGGAGAACCAAAAACTGACAGAGGAAAATCAGGTCTTAAAAATCAGAATTGACCATCTAGAAACTAATGATTTCATGAGAAATTAAGAAACAATAAAACAGAATCAAAAGAATGGAAAAATAGAGGAAAACATGAAATATCTTATTGAAATAACAACAGACATAGAAAATTGATCTAGGAGAGATCATTTGAGAATTATTGTACTACCTGAAAGCCATAATTAAGAAAAAAAAAACCTTGGAGATCATATGATCATATTACAAGAAATTATTGATCTCTAAATAAAAAAACTGATAAAAAGAAGATATTGTTCTCTCATCTATCTATCTATCTATCTATCTATCTATATATATATATATATATATATATATATATCTATCTATCTTTTATGTCAAATGATTCCTTCTCTAATGGGGGAAGGGAAAGAGGGAGGCTTTGGTTATTTTAATGTAACAAATAAGAAAATAAATAAAAACACTTATGTTGAGAAATTTTTTTTTCCAATAGGGAAAGCAAGGAGGAAATCCAGATAAGATCTATTGTGACCACTATTTTTTGTGTGACTTGCAGACTTCCCTTCCATGCTATGTTTTATGAATTCTATTTGTACACTGACCTGCTGAGAAGGCAGAAAGTGGTAGTTGGGAAGTTAGATTGTAGCTTGCCTATGTCCTTTTCTCCCTAAATATTTTCATACACACTGTAAAAGTTCTTGGTACCTCACCTTCAAGACAGAGTGAAGAATGCTAGAACTCTTCAAATTCAGCTAGTTGCATATCTGAATCAGCTTTCTAAGATTCTTCCCTATTGCTTGGAGGGATATCTGAGGAAGCTGTAGGCATAATATTTTATAGCTTTGAACAAAGTACAAGGAATACAGTAAAACAAACTCAGCTCAGATGCTGATGACTTCCTGAGTATTCCTACCAAGTGAATAAATTCAATAGGAAAAGAGACTATTTAGGAAGAAGATACCACAGTAAACAATACAATCTTTCTGGGCTCTTCTACATATAGGAGGTTATTATCTTCTATAGGCATAAAAGGAAAGGAAGTATTTTAACAACTGCTTGCTTTTAAGATATAACCTAAGCCACAGAAAAGATGACCCATTACAGCTGCAGCTATGACTGCACCCTGGTAATTATTTACCATAGATGTTTTTTCTCCTGAGCCTACATTTTAGGGTAATGAGTTCCCTGTTGCACTATTGGGATGCTTTTTAAAGTTCCACGTTTCACGGAATCACATCAGCTTGTGAATGAAAAGATCATATGGACAATCCAATTACTTCTCTTTCAGTCTGACACTCCATGAGAATCTTTTCCCTCATATTCCATCCAGACTAATCTAAAATCTCTCAAGGATAATGGTAGAATCTCTTTCCCTGAAAGTCTTTTAACAATAGAGTAGAAACTGGCTTCCTGGGATCACTAAGGTGCTAATAATGTGATGCATTGCAGCTCCCACCTTTCAAACCAGTTTGAAAATGTGCTATTTTTCTTACTATCTAAAAAAGGAATGCAGACAGAAATGTCATAAGAAAAGGGAAGAAAAAAATTTCAGATCTTCCTCAGAGGGTTTCAAAATCAAGTTGGAAATTTCCACCTGCATGCTGTAATCCTTTAAAATATACCATGCAGTGTACAGAAGGCTGCTCAATTCAGATAAGACTCCAAAAGAAAATGGAATTCAGATCTTCCCAGACATTAATGCAAGTGAAACAGAGCAAACAGCAATGAGAGGAGGCAATAAATGCATCATATTCTCAGAGAAAGTTTCCAAGGCTTAAGTAGGCTTGGCCTTATGAAATTGCTTTTTTTGTTGTTCTCTGGGGTAGCATTTTAATTTAACTACACTCTGACCATGGATTTGTAAAGGAGTAAAGTGTGAATAGTAAAAATGGACTTGGCAAGGCCAAATATTAGGTAATAGGAATAACAATAAAAATTATATCCAAGAATTGCAACTGAGGAAGAAAACTTCCATAGATACTTTTTGGAATATTTGAAGATGACTGTCTAATAAGCACTGAAAAAAGAAATAAAAGAGTCATCCATTTATTCATCCAAAAATATTTGCTTAGCATCAGCTATATACAAAGCACATTGTCGTGATGATTTAAATCAAAATAGAAAAAAGGAAATGTCTTTTGTTAGTTATCAGGATATTTTTGGCAATTTCACTACTAGAAGAGGATTGAGGATGACCATTCAATTGTCCCCTTCATTTTATGTTCCTGGACTATTTTTATCTATAAGATATTGATAGATTGACTATATCAATTCTTCACTTGGGTTTGAGGCTATATGAATATGACCCTTCACAATTTATCAAATTACTCTTAAGTTCTATGGGAATTGAAAGCAATCATGGAAAGGTAGATTCTTTTATTATTCTTTTAATGAACACTTCTCTCATTTCATGCTCACTTAGGGAAAGGAACTAAGAATTTGGAGTCAGAAATGGGGGTTCAAATCTCAGCCCTTCAACTTATTCCTCATCTAGAGCAAATCACCACTTTTCTCTGGGAATCATTTCTTCTCAAAATAAAAATAAATGAAACAAATAGACAGATTTTAAGGTCATTCCTATCTCTAAATTTTGAAGTCTGTGATTCTGTTATATTTTTTTCTTAAAATATTATTTTTCCAATTGTATATAAAACATTTTAATATTCATTTAAAATTTTTGAGTTCCAAATTTTCCCCACTGTCCTTCCCTGTCCCTTAGAAAGCAAGCAATTTGATATAGGTTATCCATGTGCAATCATGCAAAACATATTTCCATATTAGTCATGCTGTGAAAGAAAACACAGACCAAAAACCCCCACAAAAAATAAAATGAAAAATACTCTGCTTCAATGTGGATTCAGACTTCATCAATTTTTTCTCTGAGGGTGGATAGCATTTTTTATTATGACTACTTTGGAATTACCTTGGATCATTGTTTTGCTGAGAATAGTATTATGTCTTTTTTTTTCTTTTTACATCTTTTTCAAAAGCTTCTATATAAGTGCTAGAGTTCTGTTTATATAGACTTGAGAAATACATAGAATAACTAGGATTTTCCTATTGGGACTGATAGTTTTTGAGGAATGAAAGACATAGTGGAAATTATTTGAAAAAATTTAGATTATTTAAGAAAGAAACAAAGATAAAAGTTGAGAAAAATGCACTTATTGGGAGAACTATCAACTCATGAATATAAAGAGTTTTATTAGAAGTCGAGAGAGAGAATGTTAATAGTAATAGGAAACAAGAGATCTATTTTTCTGTTTTATCTAGAGAAAAGTTGGAGAAGAAAGAGATAAAGAAAATCAAGGATCTTCTTTTCTTATAAAACTAGTTTAGGGGGCAGCTGGGTAGCACAATGTATTGAGAGTCAGGCCTAGAAACGGGAGGTCCTAGGTTCAAATCTGATCTCAGGCACTACGCAGCTGTATAACTCTGGGCAAGTCACTTAACCCCCATTGCCTAGCCCTTACCACTCTTCTGCCTTGGAGCCAATACACAGTACTGACTTCAAGACAGAAGGTAAGGGTTCAAAAAAACCAAAAAACTAGTTTTTCCCTTATCTTGCAAAAAGGAGGAAGAAATCACTAATGAGAGACTTCTTTTGTGTGCATATTTTAAATCTTGGCTGAGTTCTTTCCTCCTTTTGTATTACTTCACTTAGTGATTTCATGAGCTCCATAAATTTTTCTTCTCTATGCTGATGATTCTTAAATCCATCTGTCTTGCCTAAACTCTTTGATGACTTTCAATCTCACATCTCCAACTACATTTCAGACACCTTTAACTGGATGTCCAATAGATATCTTAAACTCAATATTGTCCAAACCAAACTCATTATCTTTTCCCCTAAACCCTACCCCCTCTTACATTATTTATTCCCAAAGAAGATAATATCACCCTTCCAGTTCCACAGGTTTATAACCTAAGTCATCATGGACTCCTTACTCTATCATTTCCCCCTCCCCATATCTAATCTGTTGCAGAGGCTTGTTGAACATCCATTTCTCTCCCCTAAATTTACCACCACTTTAGTGCAGGTCCTTCTCACTAAATGCCTGGATTATTACATAACCTGCTGGTGGTTCTGTCTGGCCCAAGTATCTCCCCACAGCAATCCATCCTTCATTGGTACAATAAATGGTTTTCTTAATGCACAAATCTAATCTTTTTCATTCCCTACTCAATAAATTCCACTGGCTCCTGATTCCTCCAGCATCAAATATAAAATGATCTATTGGCCATACCAAGTCTTTCATAACCTATCTCTTCACCTCCTTTTCCAGTCTTTCTACATCTTTGTTTCCTACAATTACTTTTAAATCCAGTGACTCTGGCCTTCTAGGTGTTACACAAACAAGACACAGCATCTCATGACTCTAAGCCCATCTCATGACTCAACTTTTTCCCTAGCTGTCCCTCATACCTGGAAAGGTATCCTCCCTTTACTTCTACTAACAATCTCTTTGACTTCCTTTAAGTCCCATCTAAAATCTCCTTTCTTACTAGAAGTCTTCCCCAACACCTCTCAATTCCAGTGCCTTCCCTTTCTTGATTATTTCCAATTAATCTTGTATTTAACTTATTTTCCAGATCTTTCTTGTGTTGTCTTCTCTCATTAGAATGTTTGTTTCTTTAGGATAAGGACAATCTTGGTTTGCTTATATAGTATTTATATTTGGGGGAATAATTCAATGTTTGTAACATAGAGCTTAACAAAGTATCTATCTCTTTATCTGTCTGTGTGTCTATCTATATCTATCTATTTATCTGTCTGTCTATATCTATTTATCCATCTATGTATGAATTAAGGCCCCAAAGTAATTAATTAGTAAGGAAGAGGGAATTTTATTATTTGATAAGGAAATATGCAAACATCTTTCTCCATAGATTTTCTAAGAACTTGGTATAGTGATAATGAATATGGCAAGGATTTAAGAAGTCAATCAAGTAATAACCTATAAAGAATTGACTATTTCTAGTCTCATCTGCTATAATTCTGAGTGAAAAGGTAAGCAAAATCATTCCATACTATTTCCATTGTCATTTCCCTCTCCTGCTCCTGTTGAGCAACAAGCAAGTTGAATTTGTTAAATAAGTAAGTAGTTATTAAAAGACTGTGAGGCAAGGCACTGTGCTAAACAGCAAGAATTCTAAGAATAAGGAAAAAACGGACTGCACTCTCAAGTAGTTTACATTATTAGCAGCTAAGGGGTCTCAAAACACCTACTCCAAAAGCTGGTACTGAACTGAGTCTTTTTTAAAATTTTATTTAGTCAATTTAGAACATTATTCCTTGGTTATAAGAATCATATTCTATCCCTCCCTCCCCTATCCCCACCCTTCTCGTAGCCCACGTGCAATTCCACTGGGTATCACTTGTGTCCTTGATCAGAACCTAATTCCATGTTGTTGATGTTTGCACTAGGATGTTCATTTAGAGTCTATCTACATCCCCAACCATATCCCTCTCTACCCATGTAGTCAAGCAATTGTTTTTCTTTGATGTTTCTACTCCCACGGTTTTTCCTCTGAAAGTGGATTGTTTGAACTGAGTCTTTAAGGAAATCAAGGAGTCTAAGAGATGAAAGTGAGGAAGTTTATATTCTCAGGCATAAATGATTATTAATCCGAAGACCAGAATGGGAAGGTGGAGAATTGGGTGAGGAACTAGAAGTAGGGAACCATGGTTAAATTGTAGAGTACACAGAAAGGAATAATATGTAAAAAGACTCAAAACGTAAGAAGGAATAAGGCTGTGAAGAACTTTAAATGACAGTGGATGTTGGTTTTATAGGTAAGAGGCAACCACTGGAATTTATTGAGGAGGTAACATCATCATAGCTGAACATTAGGAAAAATCTTTCTAAATTTAACTTCACTTTCTCTTTTCTGGACTCTTCAATCTCTTTATTTGTTATTCTGTTTCTTTTTTTGAAAAGCATTATTTTTAATTTCAAACTTAATGAGTAAAAACATTCAAGTAATATTTTAATATACAAAGTAAGACTGAAAATTATAAATTACATATATAATTATTATACTTATACAATACAATAAATATATTCAGTTTGCATTTACAAGTTTGTAATACATTAATTGTTACTTTTAAACCTACTCAGTACTGAATTGAATTAATTATAAGAACACCTTAATAGCACAGTGCTCAGATAATACTTCTAAAGTAACTTCATTTTTTTCCCTCAGAGAGTAAAAAGCAAAAAGAATGGTCTTTTATTTACTTTACTTTTCTGTCTTCCTTCTAAAAGATTGCAGGTGGATTTGGGAGGAAATTCTTTAATTTTGTTTTGAGTATGGCTGACTTATGATTACTTCAATAAACTCATTGATTATTCTAACTTGTTCACTGAAGAATTGATTACTAGGCACTTAAAATGTAATTCTTATTTCTTGGAATGTCAATACAATTTTATTTATTTATTTAAACCCTTACTTTCTGTCATGGAATCAATAATGTGTATTGGTTCCAAGGCAGAAGAGCAATAAGGGACAGGCAGTGGGGGTTAAGTGACTTGCCCAGGGTCACCAGCTGGGAAGTGTCTGAGGCCAGATTTGGATGTAAGATCTCCCATCTCTAGGCCTAGCTTTCAATCCACTGAGCTACCCAGATGCCCCTTCAATACATTTTTAGATGATACATTTAGGTTTGATTCTAACAATATTTGTTAAACTCATTTAAGTTTACACATATGCACACATATGCTCACATAATTCCTCTACTCCCATCCCACTGGTAAAGTACAAACTTGAGGTGATAACTAGTACTCAATTGTTTGCCAAAGGAAGGGGCTTGTATTATATGTTTCCATTATTTGAGGCAGAAGGTCAATTTTTCCTTATGTGGACATCTTGGTTAATTATAGGTATTATTACTTGCTTGTAAAAGACAATGAATATAATTCAAAGTATGTAAGAACTACACTCTTGAATTATTTAGGAGCATAACCTAAGGGCATATTTTTCTAGAGCATTAGTTTTCAATAAGATGTTCTGTTATTTAAGAGGGATGAATGGTTTGAACAATGGAAGAATTATAAACAAAATCCCAATTAATCAACTTGTGAATAGTTACTTCATAATCATTATTTTTCTAATTATTACATAATATATAATATATTTACAATTATAATTGATTTGACTCATTTAAAAGAACAATACTTGACATTTGTATAGTTTCTTAAGGTTTACAGAATGCTTTCACATGCAAGTGAGTTAGATTTTCTTGGTTAATGGGAAAAAATCATATATTATAGTTCTCTTTAAAATCTTTCTGTTGGTATTAAATGTAATGTTCTATAATACGCTATAACATACCATACAATACCATAATTTCAAACAATATTATGTGAAATATGTTATATGATATGATGTAATTAATATGATATAACCTAAGAAGATGCATATAATAAAATGTAGTATGTGTTTTAATTGTTAAAATTCCTTCATGAAGCTGACATTCTGTTAGAGCAACTACAATATATGCATATTCATATGTAAATATAAATATATGAAGAGAGAGGAGAGAGAGAATGAGAGATTAGAGAAAGGGGGAGAGAGAGAATGAGAGTGAAAGATAGAAAGAGAGAGAGTGAGGTAAGGAGAGACAGAGGGAAAGGAGAGAAGGAGAGGGAAAACAAAATACAAGGTGATTTCTGGAGATCAAGAATAGCCTTTTTTGTAGGATCTGAAATGTGTTTTGAAGGAAAATAAAAATTCTAAGAGTCAGTGATGCAAAAACAGTGCATTTCAGGCATGCAGGGATGATCTATTCAGAGGAACTGAAATATTAGATAAGATTTACGTGAGAAAGAGAAGGTATGAGGCAATTTGGTTGTGCCAAAGAATATGTGGAGAGTAATGTGTGGTAAGTCTGTTAAGTTGGAGCCAAATTGCTCAAGGATTCAATGAGAATCCAGAGGCAGTCAGGTGCCACAGTTATAAATTGGATTAGAAAGGCCTATATTAAAATTTGACCTTATATACTTACTATGTGGACCTAGGTAAGGCACTAAACCTCTGTTTTCCTTAATTTCTCCATCTTTAAAATGAACACAACAATAACACCCACTTCCTTGGAGATTTCTGAGGATCAGATGAGATAGCATTTGCAAATATAAATAATACAGATTCAAGTACATAGTAGGGTTTTAATAAATGCTTGTTTCTTCCCTAAACTGAGAAATATAATTTGATCCTAATGTTAATAAGAAGCTCTTGGAGTTTTTCAAGCAGGTGACATGTTCATCTTTGTACTAAAGGAATATCCCTTTGTTAGATGTGTGGAGGATAAATTGGGGTAAACAGAGAAAAATGTTAGGGAGATCATTTAATAGGATAGTCTAATAGTTCAGACTACAACAGATGAGGATCAGAGCTAGGATGGTGGTTGTAGAGTAGAGAATAAATAATTTATATAAGTGATGTTGTGGGGACAGAATTTATAAGACTACAAACTATTAGATATTATTATTATATTGTATCTTATTGATGACTAATAATTATCTTTCACTGTTCTGTTGCCTTTGCTGCCATGTCTTGGCACCTAATTGAAACACTATCTCTTTTCCTTTTTCCCCTGTTAGGTAAATATTTGTACCAGACCACAAAACTTTATTTATAAAGGGGGAAAGTAGAGTATAAGTATCAAGAATAAGTACCAGGAAATTGAAAATACACATAAAATAAATATTATTCAGCATAGACTAGAAGGATCTGAGTTTTCTAGTTCAATCTTTTTGCTGAAACTCTCATGATTTATCTTCATCCATGCTTTTTCCATCCCGATATCCTCACCATGATGTGCTGCTACTGACTTAGACTAAAAAAGGATGACATATTTTCTATTGGAAAACTATTGAACTGATTTGGGACTTATATTGGTGCTCTAGATAGAGTTTATTAACTCATTCTTCAGTCTTATTCTAACATAATTTGTGCAATTTAGGTAAGTAATTAGCCATCATTTCTTTTCTGGATTTGTTTCCTCATCTGAATAATCTCTGGTTCCTAATGACTAATTGAATTTCTGATATACAT
Organism: Monodelphis domestica; assembly: GCF_027887165.1. Lineage (NCBI taxonomy): Eukaryota > Metazoa > Chordata > Mammalia > Didelphimorphia > Didelphidae > Monodelphis > Monodelphis domestica. The sequence continues at coordinate 214,654,918 of NC_077234.1, forward strand.
TTTTCAGACTAACCATGGTATATCTAATTTTTACATAATTGGTTGTGTGTTGTCTTCCCATTAGACTATGAGACCCAAGAAAGCAGAGGCTATTTTTTTCTTTTCCTTTCTTTATTTCCTAGCAATGTAGCAATGATACCTGGCCCATAATGAATGCATGATAGATTCTAAATAATTGACTGATCAATTTTTTTGTATTGTAGTGTCTTATCAGAGTTGAAAGGCAAATCAGTAGTAGTATAATATTGGTAGAGGAAATTACAAAAAGTGATTGATGGAAGCCTGGTTAGCAGAAAGGTGACTGAGTTCTGATTGGAATATTACAAGAAAAACTACTGAAAGTTCAGCTGTCAGTCAATTAGCATTTATTTATTTATTAAAAAACCTTGCTTTCTGTCATAGTAACAACTCTAAGATAGAAGGGCAAGAGCTAGGCAAGTGGGATTAAGTGATTTGCCCAGGGTTACACATTTAAGAAGTGTCTGAGGCTGGATTTGAGGCAAAGTCTTTCCAATTCCAGGTCTGCCACCTAGCTGTCCTTCAATGACTATTTATTAAGTACTCAATACAGGCTAGCCATGGGGCTAAGTACTGGAAGTATTGAGCTAAGAATCTAGAAATAACATTCTCTTTTCATTCAAATATATTTCTACATAGTTTTCGTCGTTTGTTTGTTTGTTTGTTTGTTTCTTTTTCTCTTTCTTTCTTTCTTTCTTTCTTTCTTTCTTTCTTTCTTTCTTTCTTTCTTTCTTTCTTTCTTTCTGCTAATCTAAACTGATGGTCTCTGAGAGGAGGGAGAGTTACACAGAGTGAGAGTAGTGCCAACTAGGGTGAAAAGGAAGACCTTAGGTCTTTGAAAGGCAGGAAGGTAGAGTGAATAGTATGTTGAACCTGGAGTCAGATGGTCTTCATTCAGGTCCTATCTGACACTGAAGTAGATTTGTATTTTATGAGAAAGTCAGTTCACTTCTTTGTCATATGTAAAAGTAAGTAATTGTACTAGTTGGTTTTAAAGTTGGCCTCTAACTCTAAATTAATATGTTCATTTCAGGATGCAGAAACTAAAGATCACAAAAATGAAATTACTTTACAAAAGGTAGTAGAGACATAATTCAAACTCTAATCATCTGAATTTAAACCCAGTGCTCTTTCCTCTGTACCCAGCTGTAGTCTAAGGTATGAGAGGTAAGACAGGGTTGGAGCAAGGCCTAGAACTCAGTTCTATTGACTCAACAGAAAATATTGCCTCTGATTAATTACATTATTAACTACTTGATTTTTTAAAAGAAAGGAAAGCAAGTAAAAAGAGAAAGGAGAGATATGAAAGAAGGAAGGAAGGAAGGAAGGAAGGAAGGAAGGAAGGAAGGAAGGAAGGAAGGAAATAATGAGAGAAAGAAGGGAGAAAATGAAGGAGGAAAGGAAGGAAAAAAGGGAGGAAGGAAGGCAGGAAAAAGAAGAAACAGTGTTCCTCTTACATGGATTCATTTGGCTTTCCTAACTTCAGCTTTTTAAAGATTTTTCATCTTTTTTCCCATGTTGCTAATCTCATCCTCTATCCCATGAAGAACTTAAAGGATTTCCAAGTGTGGGTTCCATGCTTAATGCTGTGTTTCTGCTAATTGGTTTGTGACCATATGAGTACTTCCTTAATTTTGAGCTTTGTTTAATATGTTATAACAACTTCATACAGTTCTCTGGATGCAAAGTTAATTAAAGTTTTAGAGGAGAGAAATTAAAAAATGAAAAAATGCCTTAGGTATCCTTCATAGAATAACTTGATAATTTAGCAAACTTTCCTATTGAATTCTATGTGCAAAAGGAGGACTGCAAATAGTTTTCTCTAATATGATCTCATAGTAAATTACACAATTATATTGATGTTGTTCGATACCTCAGATATTCTAATGAATTAATATTTTAAGTATACTTTTTCTTGTTTGTCTTGCTTTGGAAAATGAGATTTATAAAAAGTTATTTTACTTCAGTGTTTGTCATTTCTATAAATAATTATTGAAAAACTTGATGAAAGAATGATCCTAGACAGTAGAGAAAATGTATGCAGGATGATATGAGAGCCTGTGATCATGTGATGTAATGAAAGCCATGTATTATAAAAGACAGTTGACTCTAGAGTCAAAAGACCTAGGCTTTAGCCCTTTCTCTACTAATTACTGCCTGTCTATCTTTGGACAAGTTGTTGGATCTCCCCAGGCCACAATTTCCTCATTTGTAAAAGAACCGGGATTAGTCTGGAGGATCACTTTCCAACTCTGACATTTTATGATCCTATTCTCAAATACTCATATGTATCTATAATCTCATTGACTTGTATGTTCTCCCCCAATGATGTAGAACACAATAACTCCACGGCTGAACATTCTGCTTAATTCTTATTTCTGTCCTCTTATGAGTTAAGAACAGGAATAAGTCTTCTCTCTGTCCCACAAGATAATAGAGGTCCCCTTCACTTTCTCTTGACAGTCTAATTAAATTTCTCTACTTGAGAATGTAAGATCCCTGAGGACAGGGGCAGTTATATTTTTATCTCTGTGTCCTCAGAACAACACACAACACACTTCCAGGGTTTAATAAATGTTTGTTGAGTTGAAAAAATAAATAAATTTCTCTACTTACTATACTGAGAATTTCAGTGAAGCTATAACCTTATACATATACAGAAGTGTGTGAGTCTTGTCATAATGATCGCAATAATATTATGATACTCTTAACAAATAACCCACATCCAAGTTTATTATCTCTCCTGAAACTTTTTTTACAATATGAAATAGACTATTTTGTTTCACGATTTATCTGTGGAAAGAATGTACTACATTGAGAGACCAGTTCTCATCAAAAGTGATGTAATCATTTTTTAACAAACTATAATTTTATGCCTCTTTTTTCTAATTATTTTTTCAAAAATTCTTTTTTCTAAAGCAAATTTCACACTAATCAGAAAAAAACAAATCCTTGGTTTAATTTCTGACTTATCAAAACTGGATATATATGCTATTGACATTAATCTGATTGTTTGCATTTCATTTTTGGGATATTTGGAAAATGTTTGAAAAAAATGAGAACAGAACATTTCTGTCAAAAGGATATGGAAAAATAATTCCTCTTATAATTTAGACCTAAAAATCTTAGACCTAAAAAGACCTAAAAATGTATCCATTTGAATTTTTATTTATAAATATTACCATTATAAATTTTAAAACGGTTTTAGTTCTTTTCAGCTATTTCTCTAATGTAATGTTTCTATTTGTTTTAATTTGTGTTTCTAGATTTTGTTTTGATATCACATTTAATTCTGAGTATATCCTTTATTATATTTTACCCAGAGAGCCATTCCTTTTACCAAAGATTAAAAAAAAAATGAAGTTCAATAAAATCAACCATCATATCAAGTGAATAGGACAGTTTGGAATCTTAGCATATGTATGTGGAAAGGAAACTAGACTAACAGTTGGTGGGGGAAGGGACAACTGGGATTGGCAGTTGGGTCTTGTGACTAGCACTTCCTACCTGCTGGGGTTGGACTTGCTTCCTGGTGTTGGAGGAGGGAGGAGCTCATTCAGCACAGTCTGGTGTGGTGTGCCTCTTCTTGGTCAGCCTGAAGATTCAGGCCCAATCACTTCTGAAGCTCAGACCTGTTCTTGTTTGCTTTCTGTCTACTGTTAATATTCTGAATTAGACAAAACAGGACTGATATAGAGTAGATGGGAGTGGGAGAAACCTTAGGCCAGCCTATGGGGCCTGGCCTCAGCTCTGAAGCTGAGAAAAAACTCCAATCCCAACTGGTTAATAAACTGTATATTATTTGAATCACAGTCAGATGAGTGGACTATCTTTTCTGGGCATATAGAGAGCTGAACATCAGTTCAGTCATTCAAAGACAAACAGATCTTATTGGACCCCTGCTGCTTTCTCTCAGTTGGGGGCATCTCTCTCCTTTGCCTCACCAAGCAATATTCCCTCTCTCCCCTCAACTCCTCCATACCCCCATACAAACCTCCCATTGTCCCCCATTTTTCCAATCCTCCATTTCCTTTCCCAATAAATATTACAGGTTTTGGTAGAGCCAGCTGGGTTTTCCAACCTATTTTGTCAAGAATTTGAGAAAATTGGGCCTGCATACATTTCAAAAGCCTGTGTGACCGTGAAAAGTAACCATTTTGAGAGCAGTATTGAGTGCAACTAATCTTCCTAGTGATACCACACCCAAAAGAAACCACTCCTCCTGAAGGGAGGAGGCGACTCTTAAAGGGCCGGACTTAAAAACATTTTTTCTGTTGCAAAAAGACTTTTCAAGATACAAGATGGCAAAGAAACTATTACTTGCCATGGGTTATCTAGCCTGGATTGGATATTTATTTTATATGTTTTAGAACTTATTTTTTGTCACAATTCCAGATTATATTTATTTTCTCCTTAGCATCTATTAAACTTTGCAATGGCTGAATATAAGTATATATCGCTTGATTTCATTCATTCCCACATATGCTGGAGCATTATTCTTCTTAACCCAATTATACTATGCCCTAAAAAAAAGGTGTGCATCTAATTTATGGAAAAAAGCATAAGATAATGAAATGGCTGTGGTGATTCTAGCCATGAGGGAGGAGATGATACAACTAAAGGAAATGATGAATCAATTGACTGAAGAGAAACAATGTGGCAAAGGTATTAACACACAACAAGACATACCTAAAAATAACAATGTAGTTCAGCAAGAAAATACAGATGGGGCTGAAGGTGAAATACCAATATTGCCACTAAGAAATCAAACAAGCCTACAACCAGATAGCAGCATAATTCGTATTAAAACACATAAACCATTTACAACAGCCGACCTTGAAAGTCTGAAAAAATGGATGCCTTCCTGGTTTTCAGAACCAATGAGCTGTTTAAAAGAATTTAAAAGAGCAATTAGGTTTTATGATCCAGATTTCCAGGACACTGAAATTCTTCTCTCAGAATTATTTTCAAAATGGGAAAAACAACAATTCGTTGATGAAACAAGAAACAATCCAAAATTAACATCATGGCCAGAGGAAGGAACAGACTTAGAATTATCTAATAATGAAAATCTACATTATCTAAGAAAGGCCAGAGAAGATTTGTTAGAGGCAATGAAAAGTTTTTCCAAAAGACCAGATACTTGGGGACGATTTGAGAAATTGAGATAGGAAAGTGGGGAACATTCATCAAAGTTCCTCAATAGAGTTATTGAAGTAGCAGAGGATGTGCTTGGATTTGAAAATTTGACTGAACAAAATTTCCAACACATAAGGAGACAATTTGTGAAAGGCAGTAACACACCTATTAGATCATATTTTAAACTTCAATGCCCAGATTGGGAAACACTAAATCTGGAATATTTAAGAAAAACTGTAACTTACATATTTTCAGGTCATAAAGAAATCCTAGAGGAAAAGGATGAAATAATAAAAGAGCTTAAAGCCAAGCTCAAGGAGCCAAATAGCACAAGTAAACATAAAGAAATTGAAGAAATAAAAAATCTAGCCACTCTGCAATCATATAAACCCATAAGAAATTACACATAAAGCAATCAAAGGAGAAATGTATCCAGATGTTTCCTCTGTGGAAAAATGGGTCGCATGATTCAAGACTGTTATTTAAAGGCACAAGTATTCCAAGCTAATAACAAACAGAGGTCTTAGAAAAGCAACATAAAGTATAGCATCAATAATTCACAAACAAATACAAAATGTTGTGATTGTAATTGCAAGAATTCATTGCAAGCACCAAATTTAGAAACCATCCAACAAGGAGCGAAACCACGTTATTCACAAGTAGTCTCAGGTGCTGCCAAACAAAGTCAGTTATGAAGCCAGGTGCATGGGGTAACATCAAAAAGGAAAAAAAAATGGGAAAGGAAATAGGAAAAATGAAAAGGAAGCATGCAAATAGAACTTGAGGTTGCAAAAGCACAAAATAAAACTAAAGAACAGACAGAAGAAGAAATCCAATTAGATAATGTTGTAAAAGAGATTAAAGAGAAAAATTTTGGAATGGTGGAACAAGCTACAAAGAAAGAGGAAGGAACAGAACTGGCAACAGTCTGTATTACACAAACTGCAAATGAATTAATTGAAGCACATGAGAAAACAACAGAAGGGTCCAATGGGAACGAAAATGCAATAACAGAAAACATTCAAATTAGCATACCTCCGGAAGATAATGACACTGAAGATAGGGATGATATTACAAAAAAAAAAAATTAACAATGACATAATAGAAAAGTCAACTTTAAATTCTTATGCAGACGAATTCCAACCAATAGTAACTGCACAAGAAAAAGCAAACAAGAACAGGTCAGACCTTCAGAAGTGATTGGGCCTGAATCTTCAGGCTGACCAAGAAGAGGCACACCACACCAGACTGTGCTGAATGAGCTCCTCCCTCCTCCAACACCAGGAAGCAAGTCCAACCCCAGCAGGAAGAAGTGCTAGTCGCAAGACCCAACTACCACTCCCAGTTGCCCCTTCCCCCACCAACTGTTAGTCTAGTTTCCTTTAGTTTTTCCTAATCCCCCCATTTGCTTTCCCAATAAATATTACATGTTGAATATATATCCACATCCATAGTCCCCCACTTCTTTGAATAAAAAAGATAGACAAAATTCTACATTTTAAAAATCGTTCCTTTGGGGACAAATTTGCTTATTATAAATACACAGAGTACAATTTCTTTTTGTTGTTGTTGTTGTTGTAGTTCTTTACATTTACATTGCTTTATTGTTTTTCCTGGTTCAGCATTTGTTCATACAAAATATTCCCCTAATTCTTTAAATTTTTCATGATCATCATGGTACAGTAAATTCCCTGAATTCATGCACCACAATTTATTTAATCAATCCCTAATCTATAGACAGCTAATTTATTTCTAGTATTTTGGTATCAGAGAAAGAAATGCTATAAATGGTATTTGGAATTTAAAAAAGTTTACCTCTATAGCATATTTGTCTAGCAAGCAAATCTTTAGATAAAGGGAAACCAGGTAATTGATACTAATTTAAACATTTCTTTTAATTATGGGAATAAAGTAATAATATTTGTGTTGTTTAATGTCATAGCTAGAAAGAATGAGTCAATTCATGTAATTAGCCTCTGATTTACATTTCATTTATCAAAGCTAATTATTTATTAATTTGCCTAAGAGATTTCCCAGTGAAAATAGGCTATCAGGATCACTTTAATTTATATTTTAAAGGCTGGGTGGCTAGATAAGGAAGGAGAGACAGAGACAGAAAAGGAGAGAGAGAGAGAAAGAGAGAGAAAGAGAGAGAGAGAGAAAGAGAAAGTATTGTTAAGCTTGCTCCAGGCATTGTACTGTGTCTAGTGCTAGGGATATAAAAAATAAACAAAAAAAAAAACACAGGCACACAACCCTTACCTTCAGTCATAGACTCAGTCCTGGGTATTTATTCCAAGGCAGAAAAGGATGAGGGCTAGGCAAAAGTCATTTCCCCAGGGTCACATAGCTAGAAATTGTCTGCAGTTGGATTTGGATCCACAACCTCCCCTCTCTGGGTTTGGCTCTCAGTCCACTGAATCGCCTAGCTGCCCACAAGGGATTACATTTTTAATGAAGGAAGATAATATATAGAAGTACATTGAAAGGGGTTGGAATGAGGTGTACCTGGATATACCAGGAAAGTGCTAGTGGAGGACTGAGCAAGATAAAGACAAAATCATCAAAGCCCATTAAGGTTAAAAGGATGAAAATCTGATACTTGTGCAAGGTAATAGTGAAGAAAATGGGTAGAGTGGAGTGTAAGTCTGCCTAAAGAATTGGAAATATCTAGGAAAGTACTAAGAACAGTAATGGGAGATGATCAGGATTGGGCATCCAGTTAAATGCTCTCTGTTTTGGTCAATGCCAAGAGTCTTAGAAATGTGGAAGTATATTCTGATATTAAGTTCAAAATTATGAGGTCAATCTCCAGGGAGAAGAAAGACAGAATGTGGCTCTTTCTCCTCCCTTGAGACTGAACTCACAGTTTTGACAGACATATTGTAATGAGATATAGTAGCACATGATTCAGTCCATTCATTCATTCATTCATTTATTTATCCATTCATGAACTCAGTATTTTAAGTCATAGTACACATATTAAATATCTAATATGTGTAAGATAATCACTATGCTAGATACTGAGGATTCAAGTATAAAAAAGTCTCTGTCCTTAAGTCTCATAGAGTAATAAAATGTGTAAAAAAGGTAAGTAAATGACAAAATTTGAAGGGAGAGGAAAAATGAGTAGAAAATTTTGGGAAAAAAGACAACTAGGAAGATCATCTAAGTTGAATTGAGAAGATGGCTAAAGATTCTAAGAAAGTTAAAAGATGAAAATGAGGAGGGAGGGAACTGCAGGCATGAGGGTCTATGCAGAGGTATGGAGAAGAAATCCTGAATTCCTGGAATAACACTTAGGCCAGCTTGATTGGAACACAGAGGTCTCGATGGGGGAGTAATTTGCAATGTCAGGAAAGGTAAACTGGAGACAGACTGAAATATTCTAAATTTCAAGTTGAAAAGTTTGTTTTCTGTAGAGAAGGAAACAGGCAATGACTCAAATTTTGGAAAGCCTTACTTTAAGAGACAAGATTGCAAAAAATAACCATGAAAAAAAACTAAGGCACAAAATAATAATCCAAACCTGAAAGAACTGAGTTAAAAGGCAAGGAACAAGCTCTGTTACAGGGAATCAAGAACACCAAGTTATTAGGGAGTTGAATCAAATGCTCAGAGAATAAAAGTTGAGAAAAGACTATTGTGAGTTGGTACACTAGTGGAACTGGGGAGGCTAAAGTTAACCCTCATACTGTTGCAACACTCCAACCAATGCTGTGGTGAGCTAAGAAGCTATGGAACAGATCTGAGGTCATATAAAATTAACTTTGTCCCCAGATAGAAGGCTTTAGGGTCCTTGTCATTGGCCCTTTGGCCCAAGATAATATTAAAAAAATGGTCTTTAAGACCTTGGTGGAGAAGCTCCTAAGACCCTGGGAAATCTCTTTGTCAGCTGTTTTTTTAATGCTGTTTTCAGTGACTTGGCCTTTCTTGGATTGCTTTTTACCACGTTATGTTTGCCTGTGTTACTGTGTTATTGGATATTTTTATTGAAGGGATTATTTATCTGAACTCTTTGAATGATCCATTAATGTTTTACTACTACTACAAGGAAAGACAGCCTGAAGACAATTTAGTCAATTAAATTACATTTAAAATCTTGTTCATGTTATAGATAAGGAAATTGAATTCTGGAGGAGTTAAGTGACTTGTCTGAGATTAAGCAAGTTAACTGGCAGAAGTTGGATTCAAATTCAGGTTATATGACTCCAAGTTTAGTGTTCTTTCCATTAGGGTATAAAAAACTAAGATCTTGGCAACTGGTCACATTATTAAGATGCTGCTTGGGAGGAAAACTATGGCAAATCTGGACAGTATACTGAAAAACAGAGATTTCACCTTGTTGAAAAACTCTGTACAGTCAGAGCTAGGATTTTTCCAGTAGCAATTTATGTCTATGAGAGTTGGACTATAAGGAAAGCTACATAACAGAGAACCTTTTGAATTATGATGCTAGACAAGGCTTTGAGAATCTCTTGCATAGCAAAGAGATCAAAACAGTCAATTCTTAAAATTAATTCAGACTATTCACTGGAAGGTAAAATACTGAAACTAAAGTGCAAATACTTTGGCCACAGAATGAGAAGACAGGACTCATTGGAAAAGATGCTGATGTTAGGAAAACTGAAGGCAAAAGGAAAAGAAGATGGAAGGGAATGAGATGGATAAACAGTATCATGGAAACAATAAACATAAACTTGGACAGAATTTGAGAGTGATTGAATGATAGAATTGTCTGGGGTGCTATGGTCTACAGCATCACAAAGAATAAGCCAGGATTGACTGAAAAACTATTAAAATCAAAGTCAGAACACTCATAATTTATTGAATTAATGTGAACTATAACAGAGCTCCCTTACCCAGGGATAGAATTAATCTTGCAATCTGGAACAAGGCTATGGTTGTAGGTAAGGTTTAGGTTGATCTAGGACAGAATAATGTGGGCAGTCAAGTAGTGAATATACTTTGCACATGAGACCAACTCAGCCAATAACTGCATATGGTAACACTTACTAACTTATAAATGTTCACAAAAATTAACAATTTGCTTTCATACTCGAACCATAAACAGAAGAATGTTTTGTGATTGTGTTCACAGTCTTTGCTTGATAAAAATATGGACTATTCTTCAAAGTTCACTCAAATCATGTTATTATTTTATGAGTAAACTAGCATTAAAATATATTACTCATGTTGAAATGATCAATCCAACCTATATAGCTGCTTCATCTCAGATGTAAATATAAAGTTCCTAAGGGGAGGGGCTATTTGGATAATTTTTTCCAAAGTCTTATTTATGGTTTGTCAATTTCTCCCCAAAAGACAACATTTAGATTATGAAATTTATTATGGAAAAATGAATAAAGTGTCTAAGTTATGCAAACATTACCGCATAGAATTTACTCTCCTATGGTTTCTTTAAAAAATAATCACCATTGGGAGGCAGAGTCAAGATGGTGGCTTAGAAGCAGCAGAAGTTCAAACCTCTGAAAACCCTTTCTTACCGATCACAAACTGAATGTTCATAGGGGACTGAAAATCAAAGCTAACACCAGCACAGAGTGAAGGAGCCCTCCTTCTGGACTCAATTCCAAAGGTAACCCCCCTAAAAGCCTGAATCCAAGTACACTCAGGTTTAAGGAGAAGTCAGAAGGAAGGTACCAGGACCCCTCCACCCCTACCTTGAGAACTAAGCATCCAGTGGCAGCAGGAACCTCTGGGTGGGCAAAGGTGCTGGGCTGAAGGGAGGACTTTGCAAGCAGAGCTATGCCAGGCTCAGAGTGTTGAACACAGGCAGCAGAGAAGGAGCTGGAGAGGGATCAAAGAACAGGCAGCCTGGTCACAGGGGCTTAGACCCTCCATATTGCTCCAGCCTTCCAGGAGGTTTTGGCCTCAGGGCACATCCATCCCAACCCAGGTGAACTTAATCCCCTCAAAAGTCTTCAGAGGTCAGGAAAGCCCAAACTCCAACACCCCTCCCTCACAGAATGCTGCACATTATTCTAATACAATCAAAAGCCTCCAGAGGACAGGGAAGTTCAAACTCCATCAAACCTCCCCCACAGACTGCAGAGAGAGAGATCTTCTGACAAAGCTCCAAGAGGGGAGACTGACAGAAACCCCAAAACCAAAAAAAAAGAGAGGAGCAAGAGCACAGACAAATATGGGGAGCAAAGAAGGTGTAAATATCAGCAAACAACAGAAAAAGAAGAAAGAAATTACAATAGACAGATTCTGTACAGGCTACAAGCAAAGAGCAAACAGAATGGGGGGGAGGGGGTCAGCAAACGATAAATCAGAAATCCTACCGAATTTGATACAGGCTTTAGAAGAACTCAAAATACAATGCAAAACACAATTAAGAGAGCCTGAAGACAATTGGGAAAAGAACTTAAAAACTAAGATATGTCATCTGGAAACAGAAAATAGTGTCTTGAAAGCCAAAATCAACCAGCTTGAAAATGAGGCAAATGAGATGAAAGATGAAGCAAAGAAGAAGAAAGATGAGACAAAGGAGATGAGAGTGAGGCAAAGTGGATGAAAGATGACCTCCAATGAAAATCAGACCAGAAGGAGAAGGATGACCAAAAAGCCAGGGATGAAATCCAGTCTTTAAGAACCAGAATACAACAATTAGAATTCAGTGACTTCACAAGGCCGCAGGACACTATAAAACAAAACCAAAAGAATGAAAAAAATTGAGGAAAAAATGAAACATCTCATTCACAAAACAGAAGATTTAGAAAATCATTTGAGGAGAGACAATTTAAGAATCATTGGTGTACCAGAAGACCATGACAAAAGAAAAAGCTTGGAGATAATACTACAGGAAATTATTCAAGAGAACTGCCCTGATATTCTAGAACAAGAGGAGAAAATGGAGATTGAAAGAATCCACAAATCACCTCCTGTACTTAATACCCAACTGACAACACCCAGGAATGTTATAGCCAAATTCAAGAACTATCAGACCAAAGAAAAAATATTACAAGCTGCCAATAAGAAGTCATTCAGATACCATGGAACAACAGTGAGGATAACACAGGATCTGGCTGCATCAACACTGAGGGACAGAAAGGCATGGAATATGATATTCTGGAAAGCAAGGAAACTAGGTCTACAACCAAGAATCAACTACCCAGCAAAATTGACTATATTCTTAAAGGGGAAAGAAGTATGGTCATTCAACAAAATAGAAGAATTCTAAGAATTTGTAAAGAAAAGACCAGACCTGAACAGAAAATATGATGTCCAAGCATAGAACTCAAGAGAATCATCAAAAGATAATTTTAAAAAAAGGGAAAAGGGAAAACAAAACAACAACCCCCCCCCTTTTTAAGAGACCCAATGAATTGGGAATACAAATTAAAAAACTAGAAAGTGAACAAATTAAAAATCCTCAGATGAAGACTAAATTAGAGATCCTAAAAATCAAAGGAGAAATTAATAAAATTGAAAGTCAAAAAACTATTGATTTAATAAATGAGACTAGAAGCTTGTACTTTGAAAAAACAAATAAAATAGACAAAGTACTAGTCAGTCTAATTAAAAAAATGAAAAAAACCAAATTGACAGTATAAAAGATGAAAAGGGAGACCTCACCTCTAATGAAGAGGAAATTATGGCAATCATTAAAAATGACTATGCCCAATTATATAGCAACAAATATGGCAATCTAGGTGACATGGATGAATACTTATAAAAATATAAATTGGCTAGACTAACAGAGGAAGAAATAAATTACCTAAACAACCCCATATCAGAAAAAGAAATTGAACAAGCCATCAAAGAACTCCCTAAAAAAAATCCCCAGGTCCAGATGGATTCACAAATGAATTCTATCAAACATTCAAAGAACAACTAATCCCAATATTATACAAACTATATGACAGAATAAGCAAAGGAGTTCTACCAAATTCATTTTACAACACAAATTTGGTACTGATCCCAAAACCAGGCAGATCAAAAACAGAGAAAGAAAATTACAGACCAATCTCCCTAAGGAATATAGATGCAAAAATCTTAAATAGGATACTAGCAAAAAGACTCCAGCAAGTCATCACAAGGATTATTCACTATGACCAGGTAGGATTCATACCAGGAATGCAAAGATGGTTCAATATTAGGAAAACCATCCATGTAATTGACCATATTAACAAGCAACCTGAAAAAAAAACATATGATTATCTCAATAGATGCAGAAAAAGCCTTTGATAAAATACAACACCCATTCCTATTGAAAACACTAGAAAGTATAGGAATAGAAGGGCCTTTCCTAAAAATAATAAAGAGTATATATCTAAAACCATGAGCAAAAATCATCTGCAATTGGGATAAACTAGAAGCCTTCTCAATAAGATCAGGAGTGAAACAAGGATGCCCATTATCACCTCTATTATTTAACATTGTGCTGGAAACACTAGCAGTAGCAATTACAGAAGAAAAAGTAATTGAAGGTATTAAAATTGGCAATGAAGAGACCAAGCTATTACACACTATGGATGATGTGATGGTCTACTTAAAGAATATGGGAGAATCAACTAAAAAGTTAGTTGAAATCTCATTGACTGAGGCTGCTCCAAAATTAATTTCCTGTCTCTATCTATAAAAGTAAGATGGTAAACTTGCTTGGAAGATCAAGAGAGCTAAGAATAGGACTGACTATTGCAGGAGAATGGCCGATTTGGGAAAGAGACCTGTACACAAATGCAGGATGGGGAAATAATAAGTCAGAGACTTACCTTGTATAGGAGTTATCTAAGATCTGATCTAATCCCTGTGAAATAAGAGTTGGGACACATAACCATCTCTAGCTTCCTTGATAGTCTAATTACCATTATTTATCTCTATTTCTACTCCTGATATGCATCATATATCCCCAAAACACATGAAAAGAAAAGTCTTTTAAACTAAGCCACTTTGATACCTTCTCTCTTCCAAGAAGGTGAGGGTAAGTTGCAAAGGAAGCCATTTCTGTGTAAATTGGTGATTTGTGTGGCTCTGCTAGACTTGGCAGGTAGAGAGGTGGTTAGGAATAAGACAAAAGTGGAATTCTGGTCAGCAACTCCAATATCTCTTTTAAGCTTTTGTAATACTGCTTTGCTAGAACATAAGTACTATAAGTTACAAGTTATGAATTGTAATTTAAGTATGACTATAGATGTAATTGAAAAATATTTTATTATAAACTCTTAAATTATGTGTAGGCAGTCCATATGTATCTTATATATGGGTCTTTCTGACAAAAGTTATGACCTCCTACTCAACACATGCTCATTTATGCATGAAATATTCACCAAAAGTGTCACTATTTATTTTAATGTCATTAACTGCTTCAATGTCATTCTGACATGGAATTAACACTGGGTTCCCCAAGATTATTAGTCTAGAGAAATGCATGCACTGGTTGTTCTTATCAAGCTAGAAACTCTTCAATTATAAATGGATTGGATGTCATTTTTGGATAAGCTTAAGTGTGAAGTGGCTCCATTCCAGACCCAGATGATGAATATTTTTCTCACAACTCATGAAATGTAGAAAAGTTGTAATCAATGAATAGATGAAGGCAAACCCTAAAAGTGCTGGGCACTATGCTGAGTCAAGGACCCCAATACAAAAAATGAGACAATTCCTACCTTAAAAGGACTTACATTCTAATGGAGAAAGAAACAGATATAGCCAAATGGTATCCAGGAAATATTTTGATTGGGGAAGTTTGCTAATAAATATTGGTATTTAAAAGAATATCTTATTCAAAAATAATTATAAATTTACTAAATTGAATTAGTTTTAAGTTTATTTGTATTCATATATATAACATATGTGGGTTAACATACACTATATATGGGTTACAAATATAACTGAAAAAATATCCTAATCCTAAAAAATTTTGTCCAATGTTTTTGAATTGCATATTTCAATATGTTCTAATCAATTATTATATATATATATTTACCCCTCATAATAATTTTTCATTCAATAATGCTTCCAAATGCTGAAACCTGTTTGCATCCCTTTAATGATGTAAAAGAAAACATAGAGGAAGTAATAGTTCCTTGACTAGCTTACAGCTAAACACTAATCTACTAGTAGGAATGGACCCTCAGAGAGGATCCTTAGTAACTTTGAAACCTTGTGGTTACATGACACTGCTACAGTTGTTGAGAAAGTATCTTACCTACATCATATTTATAGTAATTCAATAACAATTCAAAGTTCATATATGTACAGTTAAACTATAGATCAATATTTTTATTGCAGATGATTTGTGGATTCTTTCAATCTCCACTTTTCCCTCTTGTTCTAGATTATATAGGCAGTTTTCTTGAATAATTTCCTGCAGTATTATGTTCAAGCTTTTTCTTTTGTCATGGTCTTCTGGTACACCAATGATTCTTAAATTATCTCTCTTTGAACGATTTTCTAAATCCTCTGTTTTGTGAATGAGATGTCTCATATTTTTCTCAATTTTTTTTATTCTTTTGGTTTTGTTTTATAGTGTCCTGCTGCCTCGTAAGATCACTCAATTCTAGTTGTTGTAATCTGGTTCTTAAAGATTGGATTTCATTCCTGGCTTTTTGGTTATCTTTCTCCTTCTGGTCTGATTTTCTTTGGAGGTCATCTTTCATTCTCTTTACCTCATCTCTCATCTCCTTTGCCCCATCTTCCATCTTCTTTGCCTCATCTTTCATCTTCTTTGCCTCCTCATATTTCATCTCCTTTGCCTCATTTTCAAGCTGGTTGATTTTGGCTTTTAAGACCCTATTTTATATTTCCAGATTACTTACGTTATTTTTAAAATTCTTTTCCCAATTGTCTTCAGGCTCTCTTAATTGTGCTTTGAATTGCATTTTGAGTTCTTCCAAAGGCTGTATCCAATTTGCAGGGATTTCTGTTTTATTACTTGCCTCCATCTGTGTTTTGTTTGTTCTTGTTTCATTGCCTGTGCAGAAGCTGTCAATTGTAATTTCTTTCTTCTTTTTTCTGTTGTTTGCTGATATTTACCCCTTCTTTTCTCCCCATATTTATCTGTGCTCTTGTTCCTCTTGTTTTTTTGGTTTGGGGACTTTCTGTCAGTCTCCCCTCTTGGAGCTTTGTCAGATCTCTCAGTGCAGTCTCTGGAGGGGGTGTGTTGTAGTTTGAGCTTCCCTGTCCTTTGGAGGCTTTTGATTTGATTAAAGTCCAGCAATCAGTGAGGGAGGTATGTTGGAACTTGGGATTCCCTGAGCTCTGAAGACTTTTGATGGGATTAAGTTCAGCTGGTTTGGGCTGGATGTGCCCTGAGGCCAAAACCTCCTGGAAGGCTGGAGTAATATGGAGTGAGTCCACCAATCCGTCTAGGCTGGCAGCTCTTTGCTTCCTCTCCAGCTCTTCTCCACCATCTTTGTTCAACACTCTGAGCCTGGCACAGTCCTGCCTGCAAGGTTCCCCCTCTAGACCAGCACCTTTGCCCACACATAGTTTGCCGCTGCCTCTGGAGTTTTAACATTCTAGGTGTGGGGGTTAGGTGTCCTGGGACATTCCCTCTGCCTTCCCCCTTTGCTTGAGTAGTCTCAGATTCTGCCTTTTGGTTGAGTCCACCAGGAGGGTGCCCCAGCTCTGTCTTGTTGTTAGTTTTGATTTTCAGTGCCCTAGGAGCATTTAGTTTGTGATCGGAAAGGAAGGGTTTTCAGAGGTTTGAACTATTGCTGTTCCTAAGCCACCATCTTGACTATGTTCTCCTAATCAACAACTTTAGCAAAGTTGCAGGATACTAAATAAACCCACATAAGTCATCAGCATTTCTATATATCTCCAACACATCTCAGCAGCAAGAATTAGAAAGTGTGAATCTTAAAATTTCTCAGACTCTACCTTAGAACATTTGGTTAAGGCTATTCCCCATTTTAAACAATGGAGGTACTTAGTCAGCAATGTATGTGAGAATTTTACATTACTCCACCCATATAGGCATACTTTAGGGGAAGATAAAGTTGTAAATTCTTTATTGAACAATGAAAAAGTAATTAACCCATACTTATAGTGAGGCAAAAGCCCTTAAGCTAGGTCTATTTTTAGATCTAATACAAAAGGGTGCTAAGTACTTATGAAGGTCAAATCAATCACTAAAAGGTCAGGCAACTTGCAAGGGACAACCTTAGCAAAGAGGTGTGAAGTACTCAGAAGTTTTAGTCTACTCAGAGAAGGTTTTAACAAGATGTGAATTAAGAAGGTGATAACAAGATGTGAATGAAGAATGGTAAGTCCTTTGGAAAACATTTACTTTGATTGGTAGATGTGAAAAGTTACGGGAGGTGACATAGGAGAAAATTCTCTTTAAAAGGAGGTCAGAGGCCTCTGGACTTAGTTCAGCTTAGGAAGCTGAATTGGAGGTCTCTTGGTAGCTGAACTTAGTTGAGCTCAGAAACTGAACTGGAGGGTCTCTCTGAACACTAGAGTTTTGCTTGGGACAATCTTGTGGTGAGTGATTAAAACTGACAGTTTCTCTCTTAAAAGAATGGCCCAAGCCCTAGACTTCCTATTATTTCCTCTCACTCTGTCTCTCTTCCTTTCTTTAATGCCTTCATTTGTATTAATTAAAATCTCCATAAAACCCAGCTGACTTGGGTATTTCATATTTGGGAATTTTTCCCATGGCGACCACTTATTTTTTATTTAAATCAAGACACTAAAATTATCTTTATGCTTTTGGCAATTCAAAGTCTTGAACCCATATTTTCGTGGTCACAGTTCATGGCAACCACTCTTTTGTATGTAACAAAAGAGAAATTCCATTTAAAATCACCCTAGACAATATAAAATACTTAGGAATCTATCTGCCGAGACAAACACAGGACCTATGTGAATGCAACTACAAAACATTTTCCACACAATTAAAACTAGATCTAAACAATTGGAAAAACATTAACTGTGCATGGGTAGGATGAGCAAACATAATAAAAATGACCATCCTGCCCAAACTTATTTACTTATTTACTACCATACCCATGGAACTACCAAAAAACTTTTTTACTGAATTAGAAAAAAACCATAACAAATTTCATTTGGAAGAACAAAAGATCAATGATATCCAGGGAAATAATGAAAAACAATGCAAAAGAATGTGGCCTTGCAGTAATAGATCTCAAACTATACTATAAAGCAGTGGTCATCAAAACAATATGGTACTGGCTAAGACAGAAAGTAGGATCAGTGGAATAGACTTGGAGTAAGTGACTTCAGCAAGACAGTCTATGACAAGCCCAAAGATTCCAGCTTTTGGACAAAATTCAGTATTTGATAAAAACTGATGGAAAAATTAGAGGACATTATGGGAGAAATTAGGTTTGGATCAACACCTCACATCCTACACCAAGATAAACTCAGAATGGGTGAATGACTTGAACATAAAGAAGGAAACTATAAGTAAATTATGTGAACACAAAATATTATATGTCAGACCTTTGGGAAAGGAATGATATTAAAACCAAACAAGACTTAGAAAAAGTCACAAAATGTAAAATAAATAATTTTGATTACATTTAATCAAAAAAAATTTGTACAAACAAAATCAATGGAACCAAAATTAGAAGGGAAATAACAATTGGGAAACAATCTTCATAACAAAAACCTCTGACAAAGGTCTAATTACCCAAATTTACAAAGTGCTAAATCAATTGTACAAAAAATTAAGCCATTCTCCAATTAATAAATGGGCAAGGGGCATGAATAGGCAATTTTCAGTCAAACAAATCAAAGCCATTAATAAGCACATGAAAAAGTGTTCTAAATCTCTTATAATCAGAGAAATTGAAATCAAAACAACTCTGAGGTATCACCTCATACCTAGTAGTTTGGCTAATATGACAGCAAAGAAAAGTAATGAATACTGGATGGGATGTGGCAAAATTGGGACATTAATTCATTGCTGGTAGAGCTGAGAATTGATCTAAGCATTCTGGAGGGCAATTTGGAACTACGTCCAAAGGGCACTAAAAGAATGCCTGCTGTTTGACCCAGCCATAGCACTGCTGGGTTTGTACCCCAAAGAGATAATAAGGAAAAAGACATGTACAAGAATATTCATAGCTGCACTCTTTGTGGTGGCAATAAATTGGAAAATGAGAGGATTCCCTTCAATTGGGGAATAGCTGAACAAATTGTGGTATATGTTGGTGACGGAATACTATTGTGCTCAAAGGAATACTGTGCTTAAAGTGGAGGAATTCCGTGAGAACTGGAACAACCTCCAGGAAGTGATGCAGTGTGAGAGGAGTAGAGCCAGGAGAGCATTGTACACAGAGACTGACACACTGTTTTACAATCAAATGTAATGGACTTCTCCATTAGTGGCAATGCAGTGATCCTGAACAACCCAGAGGGATCTATGAGAAAGAACACTATCCATAATCAGAAGAAAAACTGTGGGAGTAAAAATACCAAAGAAAAACAAATGCTTGATTACATGGGTCAAGGGGTATATGATTGGGGATATAGACCCTAAATGAACATCCTAGTGCAAACACCAGCAATCTGATCCAGGACACAAGGCTCTATCCTTGGCTCTCTTCTTTTCCCCATTTTTATTAGTAATTTGTATTGAAGCATGACAATATATTGAACTTAAAGGATAAAACTGACATAGGGAGTTAATAAATTAGATGACAGAATTGGGATTCAAAGAGACCTTGACACCTAGCTTATTATCTTTGATTGATTAAGTCAATATATGGGTTTCCACCTGATAAAGGCATCAGGGCAGGAGAAGATCTAATGTTACTTTAATTGGAGTTACTATGAATGATTCAATTCACTTTGACCAATACATATGTATATATGGAAAACTTCCTCTTAATCTCCTTCCTACTCTACAACATTCTTTTTATTGAGCATTTTGTTGCTGGAATTCAATAAATTAAATACCTGAAAACAATGGTGGTTAGAATGGTGGACTAAATCTAACAATGCAAAATTTAATAATCATAAAGGTGAATTACTCTAAGATTAAAAATCAATGGCACAAGTAAAGAATACAGTAGATTTAGCTCAAAAATTTTGGAGAAAATATTTCAGGAGGAAGATTAATGGTTTACAACCTCAAGATGAGTCAGCAATGTGAGAGGGAACTGAAGAAAGCTAAGCCTCTTAATTCTACTCTTTAGATATGGGCAGACCAAGTCGAGCACTTCTAAATGATAGTCCTTCCTAGAAGATGATTATCATGTTCCTCTGTAAGACAGCTCCAGGTTAAAATTCTCATCATTTTTAGCTTAGTATTATGTGGTATCATCTTGATACCCTTTACCTCCCTTACTATGTTCTGTTTAAAACTTTGGCGTTATCTTTGGCTCTTCCATCTCCTTTTCTTCTCACACAGACTGATGTATCTCACATTTCTGATGTATCTCTTAAATCCATCTCCTCCTCTGCTTTCTTACAGCTTCTCTATACTATTATAATTCAACATGATCACCTCCAAAGCGGAGTCTGGAGACCCAAAAGAGGCCAGGAGATGAGCCATGGACATATATGCAACCCATTGGAGGGAGAAAAAAAAACAATTTTGCCTAAACATTTGCAAGTAAATGTTTAACAACCAGTTATATGAAAAAATGTGTCTGCAATATAACATTTTCTCCATCACTTTATTGTCTAGGAAATCAAAAAGACAATAAATCAAGCCTGTATTTTTAGTGTTTGCTTACCAAATAATTGATTTTCATAAGTCAGTTTGAATTGGCTTCAGCATATCACTGGCTGCATTCTACCTTTCCTGCAATTGTCAGTTGTGGGATTTGTCTCCAAGTCAACTGCAACATTTTTATCTATTATCACCCAACACTTCCATTCCACTCTTCTTTGCTTATAACTTAATAATCTATTGTATGTACTAGCAACAATTGCTCAAATGCTTGTGGGAAAATTCCCTTCTTCCATTTACTTTATCCTATACTCTAGGCCTCAGATCACCTCAGTACTGTTCCCTTGGTCAGTTCTAGGGTCAGAAGAACCCTCCAACCCTTTTAAACACTATGAGATAGAATGGGTCACAAAAGCTGAGCAAGCATAGATGGGTTACATTTTACATCATAATCTCAATAACCTTTTCATTCAAAACCCATCCCTTTTCTTAATCTACAATTCCATGAAGAGCTCTCCTTCCAGATTGAGCTAACATCCTTGGTATTCTTTGATTCCTTAGTCTCCTTCATAACACACATTAAACTAATGGCCAAGACTTATTGTTCCTACCTTCTTAACATTTCATATTTGTTTTCTTCTCTTAAATCACACAACCAACACAATTCAGTCCCTCAGAACTTCTCACATAGACTACTGACTTGTCTCTCCTTTCTTCATTCCACCTTCCATCTAGTTGCCAAAGTGATTTCCCTAAAGTACAGATGGGACTATGTCTATTAAACAAATTCTAGTGGATTCCTGTTGCCTCTAAGATTGAAAATGACTTCTTTACATGGTATTCAAATCCCTTTCCAACTTGGCTCCACCTTAATTTTGAATGAATTAATGAAAAAACATATTACTTAGTAATTATCAAGGTAGGCATCATACTGTGAAAAGGGATTTTTTTTTTGTTCTCTTTGTCTATTTTGAGTTTACACTTATAAAAAGGGAATCCTTTATTCTCTTTGCCTACTTGGTGTTAACACTGGTTAACAAAAACTTAAGTATCCCTACTTAATACCTCACTAGATTGTGAAGACAGGATTAACTTTCCTTTGTCTACCTTTTTGATTGAATCAACACAAGCTTGAACTAAGCGGAGGAGCTCACAAACAACTTAGTGAATTAATACCCTTGGAAACTCAAATCGACCTTGAAACTGTGAACCCTTTTGATGAGAATTCACACCTCCAGAAGGTGAGAAGTGTATCCCACAGACACTGCCCCCCTGGGCATTGCTGGGCAATTTGGAAGCTGTTATTGGCCCTTGTGAAGAGGGAAAAGGACATGAAGCCACTATAAAAAGCCCTGAATTTCTGGGGCTGGAAGTTTGGCTTCAAGAAGGAAGTTAGTTTCAAGAGGAAGGTCCACTCAAGGAAGAAAGTTAGCCTCAGGAGTCACCTTCAGCTCGAGTCATCTTGGCCTGCCTCTTGGAGAGAACTTGGGTGAATGGATAGCCAACTTTCCCTTCTAATCTTCTGGGGAGAGTTTAATTCCAGTCTAAGGTCAACAAGTCCTAGCTGAGTCAAGCACCAAAGGAATATTTAGTTAGATGGGCTAATGCCTTCTGTATCCTTTTGTATTTTTCTACTTTCACTCTTTCCACCTCTTTTGTAAATAAAAGCAATTAAAGGTCATTTTAACTTTGAGCAATAATACTTTAAATCTATGACCACAATTATTATTTATAATTTTTATATATTTTTTGTCAAACCATTAAAATGTAATTCCTACAATACCTAGCATAGGGATTTTTTTTTAAAAAGGAAACTGAACAATCCCTATCTTTAAGCAACCTTTTAGTGGGAGAAAACAATACATAAATGGATTTAGAAAGAATAGGGTGTATAAGAACAGTAGCATCATTTGGAAATGGCTAGGAAATGATGCAGATGTTTGTTTCCAATTTAGATAAGATGAAAGGCCTAGGGCTCCATAGCCAAGGTCCAGATTCCTATAAAAGTTGATTGAGGATGATGGCCAGAGTACATAAGCCATGACTTAGAAATAGCCATAAAGTGCTTTTATTATGTGTACTACTCTTCATGTAATGTTCTGTACAGCCAAATTAGGTATCTTGCTGTCCCTTACACACAAACAGACCCTTCCCCATCTTTATGCTTTTGTGTTAACTCTTCCTTGTGCTAATAATGCGCTTTCTGATCTCTGCCACTTAGAATAAAAATGCAAGTCCTACTTCACGTATTAAGGTTTTTCTTGATCCCCTCCCCTCTATCTCCTAGGGTCATTCATTTAAAATTTATCTTCTATTTTTTGCAAACATGGGTTATATCTTCCTATTCATATGCATGCTGTCTCCTATAGAATCTGAACTCTATGAAGGAAGGACTGCTTCATTTTTGTTTTCAAATATTCAATGCTCAGCACAGTGTCTGGCACATAGAGCATGAAATAATACAGACTTTTACTATATCTTTTGTTTTTAGATTGCCTGTTTCTCCCTCCTCAATATTTCCCCCCATCCATATTCTAAAGTACCATAATAGTTTTTTTGAGGAAGAAAACAGATTAGCAAAACAATCCACCCATTTTAAAAAATCTGACTATAAATATAATGTTTCACACCTATGGAACCCTATCTTCCTAGAAAATTAGAGGGTGGGGAAAGAGGTCATCTTCTTTGGGACTCAGGTTGTTCTTTATAATTTTGCAAAGTGATTTTAATTCCATTATGGTTATTCTTTTAGTCTGCATTGTTGTCATTGTGTATATATATTTCCCTCTTTTATATTGATTTTTTAAATTAACAATAATATATTTCTACTCCTGGCTTTGTGTGTTCTACACTCCTTTGATCAATTCAGATGAAAATGAGATTCAAGTGATGACTGCTCTCCTCACTCTTTCATCCTTTGTATAGATTTCTATTTCCATATTGATTATGTAAGAGGAGTTCCTAAACTTCCTCCCCCTTTACCCCCTACTGTATCCACTGTATTTTTCTCTCCTTTCCTTTTCATTTTTCTTTGAACATCTTTCAAAATATCATGAAATTGCTTTCTAGAATTTGTCTTATTTAACATAATAATAAAATTGCACCTCATTCTACTTCTCCTGACCACCACTCCCCGTCTGATCTAGTAAATAAGTTCATAAGTAACTAGTAAAGGTAATAATAATAGGAAGTCAGATTGCAAAGGGAAATCTCAGTCTCTAAAAGACTATCATATAAACTAAGAGATATAAAAAATTACTTGCAAACTATATCATAAATTAGGGGAGCCTAGGAGCTACTGGAAATTGTCTCATAAATTAACTAAGGCCATGTCCTGAGACTATGTAACAAATTGGGGAAAGCCAGCTAGATTTTAATGTAATGGCTTCTCAGTCCTACTATCTCACACAGCCTCCCTCCCTCTACCATGTTATCCTGTTTGCCCATGTTGTCTGGTTTTGTATCCCTACAGTTTGTCTCTGTACTCTCTGCACTTTATTCAAATGTTATTGAAATATCATTTCCCACTTGCTGTCAAGTTAATTTTCCTTGGCTAGTAACCAAAAAACTGTGTATCTGCCCCTTTCCTAGACCTTGAGGGAACCTCAGCAGTCCCATTCTTTTAGTCATAGATTAGGCACACCAGGACTGAGACTATACACTATTCATAGCCACTCATACTCTTGGATGAGCTTAAATCAATGATTCACGGGTAGAAAGTAAGGGTGGGTAGCTGAACTTTGTTCAGGAAAATCCAGGAATTTTTTTTAAAAGCTTAAGCCAGACACCCTTTATTTTTTTTTTCCTTTGGTTTATTTTTTCCCTTCCCTGACCCCATCCCTTCCTATTGCTGATGCACAATTCCACTAGGTTTTACATGTGTCCTTGATCAAAACCTATTTCCACTTTATTGAGGTTTGCACTAGATGATCATTTAGAGTCTACATCCCCAATCATATCCCCATCAACCCATATGATCAAGCAGTTGTTTTTCTTCTGTGTTTCTGTTCCCACAGTTCTTTCTCTGGATGTGGATAGGGTTCTTTCTCCTGAGTCCCTCAGAATTGTCCTGGATCATTGCATTGCTGCCAGTAGAAAAGTCCATTACATTTGATTGTACCACAGTGTATCAGTCGCTGTTTTATAATGTTCTCCTTGTTCTGCTTCTTTCACTCTAAATCAATTCCTGTAGGTCATCACAGTTCACGTGGAATTCCTCCAGTTCATTATTCCTTTGGGTACAATGGTATTTCATCACCAACGTATACCACAATTTGGTCAGCCATTCCCCAATAGGAGGGCATCCCCTCATTTTCCAATTTTTTGCTACTACAAAGAGCACAGCTATGGATATTCTTGTATAGTTCTTTTTCCTTATTATCTCTTTGGGGTACAAACCCAGCAGTGCTATGACTGGGTCAAACAGCAGGCATTCTTTTAGTGCCCTTTGGGCATAGTTCCAAATTGCCTTCCTGAATAGTTGGGCCAATTCACATAAGCAATGCATTAATGTCCCAATTTTGCCACATTCCCTCCAACATTTATTATTTTCCTTTGCTATCATATTAGCCAATCTGCTAAGTTTGATGTGGTACCTCAGAGTTGTTTTGATTTGCATTTCTCTGATTATAAGAGATTTAAAACATTTTTTCTTGTGCTTAGTAATAGCTTTGATTTCTTTATCTGAAAAATGCCTATTCATGTCCCCTGCCCATTTATCAGTTGGGGAATGGCTTGATTTTTTGTACAAGAGATTTAACTCGTTATGGATTTGATTAATTATACTTTTGTCAGAGGTTTTTGTTATGGAGATTTTTTCCCTAATTTGTTGCTTCCCTTCTTATTTTTGTTGCATTGGTTTTGACAAACTCTCTCTATGACTCTTAATGACATTATGGTTCTAAGAAAGCAAATATCAACTCTAGTCATTTGAATATAAATACATTATCTTTGTATAATTCCTTCTGATTGTTTATATTTTCTCAACTCACATTTATATTTCAGAGTTTCTATGATACTCTGATCTCATCATTAATGTTTAGAAGTCTTCTATTTCATTAAAGACCTATTTTTTTTCTCCTGGAGGATTACATTTAGTTATATTATTATTATATTATTATGCTAGGTATATTATTCTTGGTTGTAAGTCTATATATGTTGTGTTTTGGATTATCATTTTTCAGACTCTGTTCATTTATATTATCAGCTGCTAATTCATGTTATTCAGACTACAGTTCCTCAGTAAATAGTGTTTTTTTAGTTATTTGTTGTGCTTTTTTTATTTTTTTTCCTCTTTGAACTTAATACTCTAGATTTTGGCTGTGATATTCCTGGGCACTTTAATTTTAAATTTCTTTTAGGAGGTCATCAATATATTCTTTCTATTTTCATATTTTTCTTTTGATCTAACATGTTTGGGCAATTTTTCTTTTATTATTTCTTGAAATATTCTGTATAGGATTTTCTTTTTTGCCATGTACTTCAAGTGTTATAATTATTCTTTTTTGAAAAATCCTCATTAAAGTCTTAGAATCATAATTGACTATTAGTTCAAGGCAGAAGAGCAGTAAAGACTAGGCAATTATGTTAAGTGGCTTGCCCAGGGCCATGCAGATAGGAAGTATATGAAGCAAATTTGAACCCAATACCTCCTGACTCCAGGCCTGGTTCTCTATCCACTGGGCCACCTAAAACCCTCAGTAAAATGATCCTCAAGTTATCTTTCCATATGTCCTCAATTTTTATTCATGGTCAATTGTTTTTTATAACAGATACCTAGCAAATTCTTCTCTTTTGATGCTGCTTTACTACCTCTTGTCCCATGAAGTCATTCACTTCTGTTTGGTTTAATATCTTTTTAAACACTTAAATTTTTTTTTCATAATTTCTTTAAGCAATTCTAATTGATTTTGTTGTCATGCTATTTTTCTATGAAGCTTTGCTTAAAGGTTTTTGGTGGCTCTTCTTCTCTTCTGAGTTTGTGTCTTGAGCATTCCTAATACCATAAAAGTTCTTTAAAGTGGTTGGGTTTTTTGTTTACTCATTTTAATAGCATGCCCTCTTTTCCTAAGAAACCCATCATTGGTAAATCTCATTATGTTGCAACACTGAATCAGCCTAATGTCATCAGTACTTTCTGCTTTTCTGACTGTACTCTTTGACTGAAGGGTAGGACCATGGCCTCTACTGTCTCTGTTTAAATAGGGGGCTTATCATATTCTCCCTTCCCCTATTTTTTACCAACTATATTCCTTTTAGATTTCTCTGGAGCTCTCCACCATGCCCTCATACTATATACTTTAATCCATTTCCCCTTCATTATCTCTACATTTTTTAACTTTTCCTTTGTGTGCCTTCTTCCACTAGATTATAAGTTTCTTCAGGGCTTCAGGGACTGTCTCTGTTTTCATTTGAATTTTTATCATCAGTGCTTAACATCATGCCTGGCACATTGGAAGTTTTTATTGCATAATAACTGATAGAATTTTCTATTCTTCAGTATCAGATGGAGACTTGGTGTTCTGTCCAGGTCCTGACACTTCTAGAGAAAAAGCTAGGGCTTTAATTAGTCCTTATTTTTATTCTTTAAGGCAGCAGTTCGCAACCTTTCAATTTGTAGCAATGAGAATACATAATGCATATCAGGTATTTACATTCCGAATCATAACTGTAGCAAAATTACAGTTTTGAAGTAGCACCAAAATAATTTTTTGGTTTGGGTTCTCTGCAACATGAGAAACTGTATTGCAGAGTCACGGCATTAGAAAGGTTGAGAACCTCTGCTTTAAGGAATTGCTGCTGTTTTCTCCCAGTACTATATGTTTTGCTCTTTTAGGATTACAGAAGTGAATTGGACCAGAGAATTTTAAACTTTAAATGGATTTTAAGCAGTCTACTCCAAGGTCTGATATGATTTCTGCTTTGCTGGATTTTTCTAATTACCGTATCCAGTTTTGGTTTAGGTGATACAACTGTTAACTTGCCTAAGTGTGGAGTATCAGGAGACATTTTTTTTGCCCTAGTTCCTGTCAGGTAGTTGAAAAGCTTTGTAGATTCAAAATGGTAGAACTTTATGTCTAACCTTGATGGGAGCCTGAAGTCTGAATCTAAGATCCTACTGTGGGATTAGAGTAATACTATAGTTGCTCTGCCCTTTGTTTAAGACTAGGTAAGTCAGAAACTCTTCTCTGTGAACAGAGTGAATGTTCCATAGGTCAACTTTTTCTCATAGTTCCTACTCACTTGTGATAAAAAATTCATAATTTTGGGCTAGTGTAAAAAATGATAATGGTGAGCTACACAAAGTAGATAGAAAAAGTGTTACAATTGTGATATGGAAATCACATTTAAAAGACTGATATATATTAATTTAAGGTCACCAAGGAATTCAGCTATATAATTCCTAAATGAAAACTCAAGTCAGCACTCAACCTTTTATGGAGTTTTTAATTACTAACAGGAGGAAGAAAGGTATTAGAGAGAGACAGAGAGAGAGAGAGAGAGAGAGAGAGAGAGAGAGAGAGAGAGAGAGAGAGAGAGAGAGAGAGAGAGAGTAGGGGAGAGAAGGGAATAGGGCTTAAATACCCACTCTGCTTAGGCTGGGCCAAAGGCCCAAGGCCTTGGATAGCCGAGGCAAAGAAAAGAGATCAATCCCTATCACTCACGTGACCAAAATGGAGAAACAGTCTCAGGGCCTCCACCTCAAGCACCAGGCTCCAACTACCACACTCCCCTCCACACAGGAAGTCCCAGCCTCCTCAGCTCTCCTCTACCTCACTTCCTGTGTCTCACTTGTGCCAATGGTGGCTCTGGCTTAATCCAGGATCCCCCCCAGAGGTCTGTCCCATTTGCACATGGCTGTTAAAGGTCATATTCTCAAATAATTAAATCTTGAGCTTTGCTGCAGCCCTTTCTAAATCCTGTTACCTTGAGTAGGGTGGAGATTGTAGTTTCCAAGACCTGATTCTGTCATTCCAAGTATCTCTATTGTTATTGATCAGGAAATAGCCAAATCCCATCCTCTAAAGAATGGTTTGAACAGGGTTGAGTAGTTTTGAAATTCACAATCCCCCCTGAGGCTCAAAGAAGGCTAACCTCTCCGATGGGTCTTGTAAACATACTAACTATGAAATTACAATAGTAAGAGATAAGGGAAAATAGGAGAAATAGAGAGATACAGCAAAACCAATGTTTTGCTGGGCACATTGACAAAAGCCAATTAGGGGGCAGTCCCCTTTGGCAGAAGAGTGGACATTCAAAATAAATTCAATCAACCTTCAGTTCAAGCAACCACACCCCAAGGTTCATTCTTGATCTTGATGTGATGTAGGTTTTCTGGCATCTTTCTGCAACAGTTCATTCTCTGAATTTAGGAGTTAGCAAGCTTCTTCCTTGAAGATGTTTCTCAAACAACAAAAAAAGTCTTTTTAAAATCTTGGAATTTTATTAAAATACAATCCCCCCTGAAGTGGGTGTTAAAAAAATCCAGTTCAGCTCAGGATGCATTGTTGAGTTATGGGGGTATATGAGTCAGTTATTAAAAGAATTCAAAAACAATAAAAACAAAACAAACAAAAAAACAAAAATATATAAAGGGAAAAATATGGAAGAAAGTTAAACTTTTGGGAGAAAGGGAAGAAAAAAATTCAAAATCAGAATCAAAATACCAAAATCTATGTATAAAATGTTGAGTAAACAAGAATAACTTCATAATGGGCCCTTGTAAAGGTCCAATTTACAGTAATTTCTATCCCACAAGTCTGTAGGACAGAATGCAGTAATATTTCAGTCACCCATTTGCAGCCAAGACTACAGGAAGTTGTTATATTATAAGAAGGAAAGGAACTAGAATTTTATTTTGATAGGGAAGAGTCATTCCCTGGTCTGACTTTTTTAATTCTCAAGGATATAGGGAGCCAGCATTATAGTCAAATTTTTGTACTTGTATGAGTACTTCATAAAGAGTGTAGATACACGGAAGTCCTACAACTTAACGTATGTCAAGCGTCACAACCTCGAGTCCACATTAGTATTTCCTGTGTGCTCTTTTGACACTATTCAGGTAAAGTCTGTGCTCCTTGTTTTTATCCCATTTCCTGGAATCAGACACAAACATTAATCATAGTCCCATAACATTTTATCAACAAATGGCAGGTTCCCACAGTTTAAAGCTGTTTGGGTATGTATATTTAAACTTATATTACTGCAGAGAGAGAGGGAAAAAAATTAATAGTATGTACCTTTTGTACAAGAAATGAGGAAAGGGGGAAAATAAAATATTCAAAAGAAAAGGACTTCGGGTCAAGATGGCAGCTTAGAAGCTGCGAAAGTTCAGACCTCAGAAACCCTTCCTTACAGATCACAAACTGAGAGCTCCTAGGACACCGAAATTCAAGCTAAACAACAGGACAGACCCAGGAAACCCTCCTCCTGAACCTGGATCAAAAGGTACAGCCACCCAAAAGCCAAAACACTAGATCACTGGGATCTAAGGGGCAGGCAGAAGAAAGGTCCCAGGACCCATCCCCCCACAAGCCAGAGTGCTGAGCCCACAGCAGCAGCGGGAACTTCAGGGTCAGCAAAAGGGCCGCAGGGCTGGCTATTTTGAAGGACTCACCTTGAAAGCAACCTGAGCCAGTCTCTGGGATGCCCAACACAGAAGGCTGGGAAACATAGAGAGAAGGGGGAAGCCTGCAGACCCCTGGCTGCTTCCTTCCAACTGAGTCTCAAGGGAGGTCCCAGTTTTAGGGCACCAGCTGAACCCAATCCCATCAGGAGCCTTCAGAGCTACTGAAAGGAAAGAAATCTTAGGGCCAGCAAAGGGGTTGCTCCAAAGAGCTTACCTTGAAAGTAACCTGGGCCAGTCTCCCGGCATTCAACACAGATTGTGGAGGAGGAGGTTGGATTTTTTTTCTTTTCTTTTCTTTTCTCTTCTTTTCTCTTCTTTTCTCTTCTTTTCTCTTCTTTTCTTTTCTTTTCTTTTCTTTTCTTTTCTTTTCTTTTCTTTTCTTTTCTTTTCTTTTCTTTTCTTTTCTTTTCTTTTCTTTTCTTCTTTTTGCCTCGGGGATCATTTGGCCCACACCAGCTGATCCTAATCCCATCAGGAGCCCTCAGAGCTTCTGAAAGAACAGAAACAGGGCTGGTGAAGGGTTTACCTTGAAAGCAACCTGGGCCAGTCTCTGGGCATTCAACACAGATTGTGGAGGAGGAGATTTTTTGCTTTAGGGGTCATTCAGTACAAACAAGCTGAACCTAATCCCATCAGGAGCCCTCAGAGCCCAGGGAGGCCATGACCCCTCCCCCCTTAGAGAGCAGAGTCTTCTGAAACAACCAGCTGAATCTAGTCCCATCAAAAGTTTCCAGAATGCAGGGAAACCCAAGCTCCCCACCCATCCTCATTGCCTGCTGGACTTTAAGCCAATCAAAAGCCTCCAGAGGACAGGAAAGCTCAAACCCCCAACAACCCTCCCCCAGAGACTACACCAAGAGATCTTCTGTTAAAGCTCCAAGAGGGGAGACTGATAGAAGTCCCCAAAAAACAAAGAAAATGAGAGGAACAAGAGCATAGAAAAATACAGGAAGTAAAGAAGGGGTGAATTTGAGGAAACAACAGAAAAAGAAGAAAGAAACTACAATAGACAGCTACTACTCAGCAAATGTAACAGAGGGGGAGAGATCAGCAAACGACAAAGCAGAAATCCCAGCGAATTGGATACAGGCTGTGGAAGAACTAAAAACACAACTAAGAGAGGCTGAAGACAATTGGGAAAAGAACTTAAAAATTAAGATAAGTCATCTGGAAACAGAGGCACTTGAACCAAAAAAAAATAGTGTCTTTAAAGCCAAAATCAACCAGCTGGAAAATGAGGTAAAGAGATGAAAGATGAGGCAAAGGAGATGAAAGATGAGGTAAAGAGGATGAAAGACGATCTTCAAAGAAAATCAGACCAGAAGAAAAAAGACGACTAAAAAGCCAGAAATGAAATCCAATCTTTAAGAACCAGAATACAACTAGAATCAAGTGACTTCACAAGGCAGCAGGACACTATAAAACAAAACAAAAAGAATGAAAAAATTGAGGAAAATGTGAAGCATCTCATTCACAAAACAGACGATTTAGAAAATCGTTCAAGAAGAGACAATTTAAGAATAATTGGACTACCAGAAGACCAAGACAAAAGAAAAAGCCTGGACATAATACTAGAGGAAATTATCTAGGAAAACAGTCCGGAGATCCTAGAACAAGAAGGGAAAGTGGAGATTGAAAGAATCCACAAATCACCCCCTGTATTTAATCCTCAGCTGACAACACCAAGAAATGTTATAGCCAAATTCAAAAACAATCAGATGAAAGAAAAGATATTAAAAGCTGCCAAGAAGAAGCTATTCAGATACCATGCAAACACAGTGAGGTTAACACAGGATCTGGCTGCATCCACACTGAAGGACCGAAAGGCATGGAATACGATATTCTGGAAAGCAAGGGAACTAGGTCTACAACCAATAATAAAATACCCATCAAACCTGACTATATTCTTACAGGGGAAAGTATGGTCATTTAACACAACAGAAGAGTTCCAAGAATTCATAAATAAAAGACCAGACCTGAACAGAAAATTTGATGTCCAACCACAGAACTCAAGAGAATCATCAAAAGGTAATTAAAAAAGAGGGGGAAAAACAAACAAAACAACAACAAAAATTTTATGAGACTTAATAAGTTAAAATGTTGCCATCACCTGAAAAGCTAGAAGATTTACACTCAGAGGGAACAGTGACAAACTGTATAGGATGAAAGGACAAGACATAAATAGGTATATAAATATATGCATATATAAATACATAGACATGTGTATGTATGTATGTATATATATATATATATATATATATATATATATATATACATGACTAGAGCTAAAAAAGAAAAGAGGTTAGGACTAAAAGAAATGGGAAAAGAAACAAATGGGGGTAAATTTATATATCACAAAGAATCTCATGGCGGGAGGGGGGAGAACATTGATACACTGAAAGGGTAAAGAGGTTGGAGACAGGAAATACTCAACTCCTACGTACTTTGAAACTGACCCAAAGAGGGAAGAACAACCCAAACCATTGGGGAAGAGAATAGATCTGTGCCCTATAGGGGAGTAGAAGGGTAAAAAACGGACTGGTGGGGAGAGAAGCAGTACAAGGGAGGGAGAGGGTGGGGGGGAAATTTTAAAAAGACTACAGGGGAAAATAAGGGAGGGAATAAGAAGGGAGGGGAATAGAAAGGGAAGTAAAATAAGGAAGGGAATGGGGTGGGGCTGACTATGAACAAACATTGGTATAGAAGGAAATAGTGAAAGAAGAAAAGGCAGGACCAGGAGTAGAAATCAAAATGCTAGGAAATACACAGCTAGTGATCACAACTCTGAATGTGAACGGAATGAACTCACCCATAAAACGCAAGTGAATACCAGAGTGGATTAGAATCCAAAACCCTACCATATGCTGTCTGCAAGAAACACACATGAGGAAGGTAGATACGCATAGGGTGAAAGTAAGAGGATGGAGCCAAACCTATTGGGCACCAAATGATAAAAAGAAGGCAGGAGTAGCAATCATTATATCCGACAAAGCCAAAGTAAAAATAAATCTAGTTAAAAGAGATAGGGAAGGTAATTACATCCTGATAAAAGGCAGTAGAGACAATGAGGAAATATCTGTACTCAAAATGTATGCACCAAATGGCAGAGGAGCTCAAGGATGAAATAGATAAGAAAAACTATACTAGTGGGATATCTGAACCTTCCCCTATCCAAACTAGATAAATCAAATAAAAAAATAAATAAGAAAGAGGTAAGAGAAGCAAATGAAATCTTAGAAAAATTAGAGTTAGTAGACATATGGAGAAAAATAAATAGGGACAAAAAGGAATACACCTTCTTTTCAGCAGTACATGGTACATTTTAGGAAATCTGGCCTGTGATTCAGGAAAACTTATATTTGATTCAGCACAATAACATGATAATTACAGTTGTGCTAATTATAGAAAGAAATTTATAATTAAGAGCAAATTTATGTTTGAAAAATAAACACATCTACCCCAGTGTTTGGACTATAAGGTTTATTTATACTATCTCTTAGGAGTTTAATTTGTATTCAAAACTATTGTTCCCAGTGGTTTTTTATCATGCCATAATGGCCCCAACTGGCAGAAATATCAATAGAAAATATATTTGCAAAACTATTTTTTGTTCATTGACTTTTGCTTCATTTCTGTGCCAGCATCACAACTGGCCCTGAAGGAAGGTCTTCCTGAATTTCAACTTGGAAGATGAAAGGACTCTGAAAACTATCATCTTTGATAGTTCTTGATCAAAGAGACTTCCATCCTACTCCCATTAGGAAGTTGAGATTCAGTAGAAATAGTCTTCTTGAATCTGTTTTCCCTTCCATCAATATACAGCTAAAGGCTGAGGGCAGGGGAAGGTCAGAGTAAGCATCACCCACAGCAAGAGTTGGGAGCAGGAGGGTGGTAATCATTATTATCATCACTGCCAACAATGACATTGACAGGAAGTTGGAGCCCTATGAGAGGAAACTTGAAATGGCAATATTGGGTTAACAGCAGTACCCTTGACTTTTGGCTAATATTTTCTGATAGAAACTTATTATTCATCCCCTCCCAGATAGTGCCTGCTGGGAAATGGCAACCCAAATATAATACAGAGAGTTTATACAAACTAATCTTCTTTGTGGACCCCAGAAAGAAGCAAAAGGAAGTCCCTTGACATTGTTATATTTATTGGGAAAAGGATGAAAGGATTGGAAAAACAGGGATAATAGGAGGTTTGTATGGGGGTCTGGAGGAGTTGAGGGGAGAGAGGGAATATTGCTCAGTGAAGCAAAGGAAAGAGATGCCCCCTGCCGAGAGGAAGTAGCAGGGGTCCAATAAGGACTGCTTGTCTTGGAATGACTGAACTGATGTTCAGCTCCCTCTATGCACAGAAAAGATAGTCCACTTATCTGACTGCAAGTTTAAATAATATAAAGTTTAATAAACAGTTGGGATTGTAGTTTTTCCTCAGTTTCAGTGCAGAGGCCAGGCCCCAGAAGCTCCCACTCCTGTCTACTCTATATCAGTCCTTGCTTTGTCTAATTCAGAATCTTAGCAGTAGACAGAAAGCAAACAAGAACAGTTCTGACTTCAGAAGTGATTGGGCCTGAATCTTTGGGCTGAACCAAGAAGAGGCACACCACAACAGACTGGGCTGAACAAGCTCATGCCTCCTCCAACCCCAGGAAGGAAGTCAACCCCCAGCAGGAAAGAAGTGATAGTCACAAGACCCAATTGCCACTCCCAGTTGTCCCTTCCCCCACCAACTGGTAGTCTTGTTTCCTTTCTACAACATTAAATAATACATGTGGTCAGATGTTTTTTTTTTCTAAACTCTGTCCTTTTTCAGCTTTATTATCTCTGTTTCTGATATGACCATTTATCTTATCTCTCATGTTCAGTTACCCAGGATTGTCAATTCCGCCTCTACAACATCATTCATATTCACTTTTCCTGCTTAACCAGTTATTATATTAGTTAATTAATGAGTTTATTACCTAGCATTAGTATCTTAATTACCTATTACAATAGCCTCTTAACTGATCTCATTCCATGTTTTCTCCCTATTTTCAAACTTTTCTTCACACAGCTACCAAAGTGATTTTCCTAAAATATAGCTCTAATCCACTTTAAAATTTTGCAAGAGTTCTCTATTACTTCTAGGGTCAAATATATTCTCTTTATATTACATTTAATGCTCTTTATAACTGGCTCAAATCTACCCTTTGACAGTATCATTTATTCTGCTTCATGCACTCCTTAACCCAGAAAACTGGTTCTTTAACTGTCTCTGACACTTGACATCCCATTGCCTGTTCTTTATGTTGGATATTTCCTAGGGTCAGAATGTATTTCTCTTTCCATATCTCTCTGGGAATCCACATTTTTCTTCAACTCAGTTCAAGTACTTCCTTAAGTCTTTCCTGATTCCTCCCAACTTTTAATGCCCTTTCTGATACCTTGGGCCAAATATCTGTTCTCTTTAAGCTAGTTATAAATCGAATACCCCTAATTTAATGACCTGTTTTCTTTAAGGGTCTATTATTCTATAATCTCAGTAAATTGGGATATCAAACAATCAGTAAGAATGTATTAGGTCCCAATTATGTGCCAGGCATTATGGAAGGAATAAGGAATGTGTAGGTAAGAATAAAATAGATCTTGCCCTTAAGGAGCTCCAAGTGTATTCTATTTTAATTACTAGATCATATAATTACATTGCCTATCTAATCAGTAACGAAACATCTGATCACATAGATGGCTGAAAGAAATAGGTGTGATTGGCCACTTTTAAAAATCATATAGAAGAATATGTTCTGAATTAAGAAAGTAAAACTGCCCATGAAGGTAATAAAACACAATAAATATTTAATGTAAGTTACTATATACTTGGCAATCCTGGATGTTGTGCAACATGAATGAGGGAGAAATTTCAGCTGAACAAAACCTTATTACCCCAAGGTGCCCCCAAATCCAATGCTGTTGTCTGAATACATGGCAATTTTACTCTAAAGGTCAAGTGCAAAACACAAAAGGAAAATATATAACATTCTCTTTCTAAATAACTGAGCATTGGCTTGTGATACAGAGAATTTGCCCCAAGGATTGCTTGGTGTCCTTGAAAATTCAACAAGCAAACTATTTGAAAATGATTAATATTGAGAGGTACTTATTCAGAGCAGAGTTAGAATTCTTTTTGCCAGTTGTGGAAAGATGTGCTCTCTGTTTAAAACAGAGTCTAATTAATACGACAGAAATAATACTCAAAATATTGATCAAAGATGTGGATCCTTTGTTTTCAAGATCACTCCAAGAATGTGTTTAATACATTTTATGAACATAGCAGAGAATAACAATTACATCTGGCAATGGCATTAGTGATTCAGTAAAGCCAAGTAACATATCTGGAAACTAATAAAAGTAAGGTTTGACTAAGGGTAACATCACAAGAAGATGTAATTTTTTGTTGAAAGATTTTAAATCAGGTTATAGAAATGGTGACATTTTATATACAAATAGGACAAATTTGCAAATGACAATGCCTATGATAACCAATATCAATGCATAGGAATCTGATATTCAAAACCTCTCTTTGAATGAAAAGTAGTTAAGGTGGGTTACTTCTTCAGCTTTAGAGAGGTTAAGTGACTTGACCAAGAGAACACTGTGAATGCTAGGGGAAGAGGGATAGCTAGGGGCTCAGTATTGTGAGCCAGGCCTGGGGATAGGAGGTCCTGGATTCAAATTTGATCCTGGGCAAGTCACTTAATCCCAATTACCTAGCACCTACCACTCCTGCCTTGGAGATGATACTTAGTATTGATTCTGAATCATAAGGTAAGACAGATAAAGGTTAAATGATTTGTCCAAGGTCATACCAGGCTGGTACACTTTGAATTCTTTGAATTAAGGACTTCCTGAATTCTAGCCCAGAGCCCTCTACACTCTACTACCTACCTACCTATATACATCAATGCATACAAATACATATGCCTATACATCTATGTGATACATACACACATATGCATGTATCCTTTCATATTGAGGGCATTAGGAGGAATCCACATAAAATATTTTGGCCTTCCCTTTGTATCAGAGAAGAAAGACAGATTTTTTTCTTTTTCATTTAGGGGTGTTTATAGTATCTTATTATAAATTTTGGGTTAAGTATTTGCTCAGAGGCTGTTTTATGCCTTTTTGAGTTTTAAAACTTTTGTTGTGTTTTCTACTGGCTTTTAAATGTACTCTAAGGCTTCCACAAAACTCTCCCCATTTAATTTCTTTTAAAATGTTTTAATTTAATTTTTATTTTTAATAACCAATTCACATATAAGTTTTGTAAGGCTATATGATCCATATTGTTTACCTCCTTTCTTCCCTTCTCTCTCCCAGAGCTGACAAGAAATTCAATCTGGGCTATACATGTATGATCATACAAAACACATTTCCATATTATTCCTTTTTAAGTGAATAATCATATAAAACCAAAACCCTAAAATATATATCCAAATAAACAAGTGATAAATCATGTTTTTATCTGAATTTCTAATTCAACAGTTCTTTCTCTGGAAATGGATAGCTTTCTTTTTCATAAGTCCCTCAGAATTGTCCTGGATCATTGTATTGCTATAAGTAGCAAAGTCTGTCACATTTGATCATCCCACAATATTTTCAGTTACTATGTGTAATGTTCTCCTAGTTCTGCTTTTTTTTTTACCTCTGCATCAGTTCATGCAAGTCTCTCCAGTTCTTTCTATTCATCATTCCTTATTACACAATAGTATTCCATCACCATCACATACCACAATTTGTTCAGCCATTCTCCAATTGAGGAACTTCCATTTAGTTTTTATTGCTTTGCTACTGCAAAAAGAGCAGCTATAAATATTTTTGTGCAAATAGGTCCTTTCCCAATTTTTTTTTTTTATTTCTTTGGGATACAGGCCTAGCAGTGGATTATTGGATCAATGGTATGAATTCTTTTATAGCCTTTTGGACATAATTCCAAATTGTTCTCCAGAATGGTTGGAACAGTTCACAATTCTACCAGCAATGCTTTAGTGTTCCAATTTTGCCACATTCTTTCCAACATTTATCATTTTTCTTTACTGTCACATTGTCTGATCTGATAGGTGTGAGTTGATAGCTCAGAATTGTTTTAATTTGTATTTCTATAATCAAGAGGGATTTAGAACATTTTTTCCATATGATTATTGATAGCTTTGATTTCTTCATTTGAAAATTGCCTATTTATATTCTTTGACCATTTATCACTTGGAGAATGACTTGGGTTCTTATAAATTTGACTTTGTTCTTTAGATATTTGAGAAGTCAACTTTATTAGAGAAATTTGTTATACATTTTCCCCAGTTTGTTGTTTCCCTTCTAATCTTGGTTGCATTGGTTTTGTTTGTGCAAACCCTTGTATAAATGGAGATTTTAAACCTTTGACTTCATCCCCCAGAAATCCTTGGTATTTCCCCAAATTTCCTATATTTTCTCCTGTGTCTCCATGTTGGCATGGTCACGTTATTGTTATATAAGTGGCTGTAACTCCACCCTCTTTCTCTCTTTGACCTACAACCAGCCTGAGTTCAGGCAGTTCTTTATTATTAATAAAAATGTTAAAATATAATACTTATTTATTGTATATTAATTTTGAGCTTTACATTTTTGGCTTACCATGAAGCGATTTGAATTCTCAAAAATTTTGAGCAGATAGCCTTATAGCGAAGATAGTAAGTTTTCCCGGTCACCACCCACCACAAGGGTCTGGTGGTCAGGTCTGCCTGTGCTCCTGCCCCACCCTGCCTCCAGTGTCCTGCTCCTGTTGCTGTTTTCCCTCCATCTGCTTGATCTAGCACTCTGACCCATGGCCAGGTCTTCCTGTCTCCTAGCCCCACTGCTCCTGGCACCCCTGCACACACCTGTCCAGTGTGCTGCTCTGCTGCCACCTCATGCTACTATCTCTGAGTCAAGTCTCTGCACAGAGGGTGATGTATAAAAATCTTTCCACTCCAATTCCTTGGGTTTTTCTAGCCTGCCATTGCCATTTTTCATCTTGGAAAAAAGAAACCCCACCCCTTCTAGTTTTCAAGCAAAAATTTTTTAAGCTGACCCTGGACTTCTACTTTAGAAGGTTGTTATTCAACTTTTTTTTCACAGGGAGGGCAGTTAGTCCAAATCAGTGAATTTAAAGTTAGTTTTGAGAAACAAACCTGTTTTTTTTTTTTTTTTGCTTCTCTCTCTGGTCTCAAAACACCAAACAAAAACACCATTCCTTCATATGCAAATACACTGTTTTCCCTTGAGTTTTGTGGCCTAACTTGTTTACTCTATAAATAGACCTCATTCAGTTTCTTTCTTTTTTTTTTTTGAGAAATAATGTTCAAACAGCTTCCATTTCCACAGAGCCTTATAGAAGTCAAGCAGCAAAAAGTTTTGGAGTGTCTTTTCTTACTACTGGTCCTTGCATTTAGCTTGAATAATCCTGAGATTCTGAGGGGAGATTCATCTCCCTACACGCTTTTGGCATTTGGGCCTGCTCAGCCTCTACAATACATCCAACTTGAGATCCCTCCATACTATGTTCAGTGTAGAACTCTCCCTCACTACTATGAAGTTCACAGCTCTGATAAAAGAAATGGAAATGGATGATGAATACAGGAGGAGGGGAAGGAAACTTTAAAAGAGATGTGGAAGTTTATTGCTAACTATTTTGAGTTTATTCTCCTCCTATAATACAGAACAAGTCTATTGGAATTGGTAAAAAGGTGCCTGCCTGCACCTTCTCATTTGTTTATATTATTGAATTTACTGATTGCTTTAAAGTTTAATTTTTTAAGTATATCTGCATTAATCTAATCAATATCTTTCTGTAATATTGAATCATTTTAAGCTACTGTTTTGCCTTTATTGATCTTTAATTTGTACCTTTACCTTTGTTGAAGAACAAAATATTGTATAAGCCCATGAACATCTTGCCCATCTATCCCCATCTATCATTAGATCCATCGAAGATCACATGTTGCCTTTGTGAATTGTCACATAGATAATGATAGATGGACTTCATCAAAAGCTATCTACAACCTTTGGAGAATTTAATGAGCTAAGAATTTAAATTGTAATTTTAAGGGGTCTTCAGAAATAATTTTAGATAACTAGTAGTTTCTTAATGGATGATATTTTCTATTTCTATTTATATTATAAATAATATTGTATTAAAGGTAGAGAACCAAAAAGATGTTCCTAACAAAGTGTTTCTATGAAGCAGGAAGCCAAAAAAAAAAAAGAGTTCCTGCAAAACTCTTCAGTTTAATTTACTTCCACCAGAACAATCTAGATTTCTTGATGTTCTAGACCCAAATGAGGTTTTCTTTGTTTAAAAATATCTTTGCCAAGGTTGAAAGATTTGCTATGTCTGTAAAATTTATGACAAATATCCATTAGTTCATAGGTTTGTTAATGTCATACAGAAACTTATATGAAATATGATAGTGGATTCATTTGCTATTGTAATTAATTGGGCTACTGTGAATTTTGGGGACTTTGGTACTTCTTTGAATGTGCATTATATACTGTATTACTGTTTTATTCTGAAAATAATTTGTACTCACACAGTGGTTAAATTAAAAAGGAAATGGATCTCATTATTTTGGTGAGAAACCTTGATATTCTACTTCTCCTTGGATGACACAGTGTGTCACTGATTGTAAGGTATATATTTTTGATTTTTAAAACTCTTTTATTATTGTTTTTCCTTGCATGTGCAATATAGTATCTGAGTCTTATTTTTTATCTCCTTTATGTACTTAAAGAACATGTCAACAGTATTGAGATTTTTTCTTTAACTTTTTTGATTTTGCAGTAATATAAGTTTAAAATATATTTGTTCTAATATTAATGCATACCCCAAAGCTTTACACTATAAAAAATGATGCCATTGATTGCTTAAAAATTATGGGACTTTGCTTCATGATTCTGTCTGCTTCCAGAAGGGGGAATATACAAAAGAGCCACTGTACAGTGCTAAAGAAGAACAGAGCACCTGCATAGTGCCTATGGAGCACAAGGTCAAAAAGACTGATTCC
The DNA here is from genome assembly GCF_027887165.1 of Monodelphis domestica. Lineage (NCBI taxonomy): Eukaryota > Metazoa > Chordata > Mammalia > Didelphimorphia > Didelphidae > Monodelphis > Monodelphis domestica. The sequence goes on from NC_077234.1 coordinate 214,696,388, forward strand.
AGTGGGACTGATGTAATTTTGAGCCAAGACAAGAGGACTTGAACTTGTTTGGGGTTCAAGGTTATGACAGTTTTGACATATGTCAGAGTCTGGACTTCCTCTGAACCACATTCTATCAATAACCTCCTTTTTTCTGTTGTCCTGGCTACTATTTGCTGCTGAAATTTAGTCCCTTTTCTGTCTTTCATAGTGTGGCAAACTTTCTCTAGTCCTAGCTACTGATTGGGTAAGTGCATAATTGCTTAAATCGTTTTAATTGGGCTCAGATTCAAGGACCTGTTATAGGTTTGTTTTTCCTTTACTTAGATTTTTTAAGACTTTTACATTTTGTATTTCATTCACAAGTTATTTTTCTCTTTTATTTGGACTTTTGGTATTGTTTATTTTCTTTTGCAAATTAATTCATATACCTTATAATTTAGCCATGCATTCCTGAGAGATCTCTGTGTTTGTTATTATTCACCTCAGGGGGACCAGGTTATTGTTGTGAACTTTGATTTGAATTTGAGTAATTTTAGAAGAAATTTGCTATCTCCCAGAATCCAGAATGTGCCATGAAGATAGATGCCTGCAGAGCCCACATGCTGCACCAGAAGATCCAGAGCGAACTTTGGGATGTGAATTGAACTATGGGGGTTTGAGATGCCTTTGTTTTGAAAGTATACTCTTATGCCAAAGGGGACTTCACCCAAATTGGATTTTTGTAAACCTGGTAATCACTGGTTTTGTTATTATTAATAAAATTTTAAAATATAATACTTAGTTATCGATGACCAATTTTAATCTTTATACCCTTTTAAATATAATATAATCAAAATTACTCATTAAGCATCTTGTAATATTCTCTATCTTTTGTTTGGTTAGAAATTCTTCCCTTTTCCATAGATCTGACAGGTAAACTATTCTATGTTCCCTTACTTATTTAATTTATTATGCCTACCTGTGATATATCAAAATAGTGATAAAGAAAGTCATGATATGGGAGAGATATCTGCATCTTTCTATACCTCAGTTTCCTCATTTGTAAAAGTTGGGTTAATGTTGGATATAATGGTTTCTAAGTGTTCCTGCCTCTGTAATGTCATGATTCCTCTATAATGTCAGGTTTTCTCAAAAAATGGAAAAAGGATTCCTGGTGGTTAATAATCACTGATACATTTTTCTCCCTGTTTATTCATTTTGTGAAATGCTAACTGATATGATAATAATTTAATAATTATATGAGCCTGCCTAAGGCAAATAATAATAGCCTCACATTTTACTTGGAGGAGCTGCCTCAGTAAAGGTTGCTCATTTACCCAGGGCAAGAAACAAGTCATGATGTCTCACTGATTTCCTCACGTGTTCCTCCTGAGAAAAAGATTGTGGAACAAGATAGAAAAAACTGAAACAGAAAATACAGTCAGTTTACTGGTTCTTTATCTTACTCATTGTATGATCTTATGAAACTTACTTATCCTCTCTGAAAAAGTAAGGTTGATTACTTAAGACATTGACTTTCTCTTTCTTGGAAGTGATAGTTTAATCTGAATTATTCAAGTGTGGGTTAAAACAAAAATCTAAGTACAAAGGACTGACCCAAATTGTGGCTTAGGCAAAAACCACAAAGTGCCTGAGACTTAAAATACAACTCAAATCAATATATACATACATTTCCATTTCAAATCCCACTGAGATACCTAAGGGATCACATTACTGTCAGTAAATATCTTAAAAAGTATAATTAAATTACTAATGACTCTGGGAGGTGAAGAGTGGGCATGTTTTAGAGTAGTCCAGAGCTAAAACCCATTTTATATGACAAAATAAATCAATCAAGGATAAACTCCTCACTAGTTTGTTTATTCTTAAATTGACATTGTGAATAAATTTCAATATTTTTCCCTAAAATCAACATGTATGTGTGTGTGTGTGTGTGTGTGTGTGTGTGTGTGTGTGTGTTTATGTGTTAAAAGACAGAGTTTGGGGAAAAGATAATTACTTAATTTAGGAATATATTGCATCAGATATATTGTCATATGAATGAGACATATAGGCAAAGTTAACCAGCAAACAATTGAAATATGGGACTGAAACTATGGGCAAAAAAAATAGAGTTTGATAATCAATTATATAAAGATTATAGCTGAATCCATAAATGAATGTAGGTAGAGGACATTAAGGAAGAATTGAATAGAACAAGAATCTTGAGAGTTTCTGTGACTTAAAGGGAAGAAAGAAGAAAAGGTACTGTCAAATAAGGTAGAATTGGAGTGGCTAAAGGAGGAGTAGTATTTTGTACAACAACTAATTGAGACTGAAAGTATTAATAAAGATGAGGTCATCAACCATGTAAATTCCTACTCAGAAATCAAGATCCTTTCAAGATACTATGGTATCACTATGAAAGATGGATAAATGAATAAGGCACAGTCATTTCAGAGCTTATAGACTAGGAGAGGAAAATGACATAGACTAACACATAAGATATAAAAATATTATAATTATTTCATTTTCAAAATAGATGCTGTATATTTCCAGTACATGTGAAATAACAATTTTCTAAAGATTTTTTTAAAGTCTTGTCCTTTTTTCTTTGAAGCGTATAAGAAAAAGGCATACATGCATTTCTCTGAAAAAAGAATAAAGAAATTTCTTTTGTTGACTGCTGCATACATTTTCACCTGTTTTTCTTTAGCATATCTACCACATGGATTTTTCAAGTTTTAGATAATCCTGTGCAGAAATTATACCTGTAGAGTGATATAGGTCAATTGATACAGTGGTATTATGAGAAAAGTCCGTGTTTAGAAGTAATCATTGTGTTTTGTGAGGGGAGAGAGAATAGAGAGCATTTGTCTCTCCTCTCTTTTTCTTAGTACTGATTATTTTTTTAAAAATACCAAAAATAAACAGGTCTCCTGAGAAAATGAAGTACTATTCCTCTTTTTTACCATCTCTAATATGAATGATGACAAGTCTCAGGACTGATGACCCGAGAGAACCAAGAGCAGGTATCCTATTTCAAATCTGGTTGTGAAGTCTTTGAATAGCATGGTGATCTCTTTTTGTCTTTATTTTTCCTTGATATTATCTGAATATGCATTTCTAGGTCTTCTTGTCCAGACAGAAAATTTGTGAGCTCAGGAGAGTTAGAAGCTTTTTCAGAAGTTCCACCAGCTACCAAGTCAGTAGCAAAATTTATAGGAACTAGTAGAAATATCCACTGAAATAGGAATATTATTGGGTAACTTCATAGAGATATAGAAGTACTCCAGCTGAAGACTTGTGAACAATGAAAAGTCTGGGAAGAGTTTAAGTTCTCAGCTGAGCAGCCTGTCCTAAAAGCAGATGGACCTAGCCCAGTAGGAGATTGATCTAGACAAAAAAAGGCCATTCCCCAAAAGGAACCAATTTTCATTTGAATGGTTCATCCATTCATCCATCACAAATACCATTGAACTTCATGAGAACTTCACAAAGGGAAAAAAAGACTTCCAAGACAAGGAATCAGGAAATTTCCCATTTAACACATGTTCTCACATCACATATGTGCCTCATTTCCATTTAATTTTAATTTTAAACTTTTTCTACAACAAGTTTCTACACAGATCAATAAGAAAATGACCATAGATTTTGATCAAGGGTAGATATTTTTGTAACTATTGTTCTTCTTATACTTTTCAGAAAATATCCTTCCTAAAAGTTAAATTAAGTCTATTATTGCTATTGTTGGTAAGCTCACTAGTAGAGGCTTTATGACTCAAAGTACTAGAGTAATCTCAGACTGTCAGGTATTTGCTCATTCACCAATGTAACCTGAGAGAAGTTGCTACATATTGGTCCATATATTTCTTTTCTTGAAACTGAATTTTACTTTTTTCATTTATATTAGAAAAAAAATTTTGACAATTGTTTTTTTGATTTGCAATTTAGATTCTCTCCCATTCTCCCCCATGTCCTCTTCCTGAGGTGGTAAATAATTTGATATAGGTTATATAAGTGCTTTTATTAAAAAATATTTCCACATTCCCCATGTTGTGATTTTTGAAGATACATAGCACATTTACAATAAAAAACCATGAAGGAAATAAAGTGAAGGATCACATGCTTTGACCTACAATCAGACAATCAGTTTCCAACAGTTCCTTCTTTGCTATAGATAACATTTTTAAAAATTCTTGAGTCCCTTTGGGTTATCTTAGAATCTTGTTTTGTTGATAACAGTTTAGTCCTTCACCACTGATCATTATACAATATTTGTTACCATGTATACTGTTCTGGTTTTGCTCTCTTTGCAGAAGTTCATATAACTCTTTCCAGTTTTTTCTGAAGTTATTCTGTTAATCATTTTGTATAATACAATAGTTTTCCATTACAATCATATAGTACAGCTTGTTCATCCATTCCCCTATTGATGGATACCTCCTTAGTTTCCAATTCTTTGCCACTACAAAAGGAGCTACTAAAAATATTTTTCAAGTAGGCCCTTTTCTCTCTCCATTTTATTTATCCTTATCTCTCTCTTTTCAGCCTTTATCTATTCACAAATGTTTTTGCTTCTGTTTATCCACCTCTCAAAATTTCTCCTCCCTTTTTCCAGCCCCCACCCCTTTTTCTCCTCTCCTTCTTAATTCCCTATTTGGTAAGAGAGATTTCTATACGAAGTATGCATGTTATTCTCAGTCTGTGACAATTCCAATGAAAGTAAGGTTTGTAAGAGAGAGGAATTGGCAAAAGAGAAGATGCAAAAGAAGGAATTCTGATCCAATGAAGCAAGAAACAGCCCATGTGAGGGAAGGGCAGAAAGGAAGTGACCCAGAATTCCAGGGCAAGAATAGAGGCTGAGAAACTCATAAACTGCCACTTCAACTGAATTCCTTCAGCTAGGAGCCTGACAAGAGGATCTCAAAAAGGCTAGAGGTTCCCCTTTGGACACCAATGATTTCCTAGTGGATCCTGAAAATTTTCTGCTCAACTCAACACAACATAGTAGATTGGATTTTGAAATATAGCCATTTACTGAGGAAATTCTCTGGAAGGATTTTCTCCACCTCTCTCTCCCCAATTGTCCTGAGCTCTAGCAATAACCAGATTAGCTCAAGAATAGGGACAACCAGCAGCTGATTAGAGAAGAGGTCAAGGCTTAGAGCTTGGAACCCAAGATTAGGGGGTGGGTCAGTCTGCCAGTCCTTAGCCATTCCTGCCACCCACTTTCCTTATCCAACCCTCTTACTACCCCTTCCCTGAGTGATTCTCTAGTAAAGTGTTAATATCTAGATCAAGTCTGCATACTTTCTGACACCAAAGAAGGGGACTGAAGATTTGGGGAGAATCATACCTCTCCCCAAGGAGGAGGATTAGCTCAAAACCAGGATTGGGGAGTGAACTCAGATCTCAAAGGGAAGGTGGTAGTTGGGGTATTGGGAGGATCCAGAGGCAGGAAAATCTATCCTGCCTCTCAACAACAGCTAAGATCAAGAAAGGAGGCAGTGGGTCATTTCTCCAAAGCCTTCTCCTCCAGTCCTTAACTTCTACCTCCCAAACCAAATCTCTAAGGAGACACACACTGTCCCTCAGGAAAACAAACTCAGGTTATCTTCACCAAGGAGAAGAGAGGGGAAGATCAACCTCTTCCCCCCTCTCATTCTCTCAACCCCTTCTCTCCCTCTCCCCAATTCACCAGTGTAGGGGGGGGGGGGGATAACTTCCCTTACTGGCCTATATTACAGTTTCAAGCATTGCCTGCTACTCCCTTATCTTCTTTTCCACTCTTTTGATTGTTTCATGCCTCCTCTTGTGAGATAATTTATCTCCAACTTTCTCTCCTTTCTCTTTTTTGCAGTATATTTCTTTTTTATTATTTGATTTAAAAAATATCTTATTACATTCAAATTACTCCCTGCTCCCTGTCTGTATATTCTCCTCTTCATTGCCAGAATTAAAATAAAATTTTTAAGTACCTTACTAGTAATGCAATCAGTTTAACCTCATTCTTTCCCTTGATTATTTTAAATTATCTTAAGTATCTTATATATCACTTGTACCATAAGTATCTATCTTAAGTATTCTAGTTATCACTTTCCCTTGTAAGAAATGTAATCAGACGAACCTTCTGGTTTTCCTTTATTGTTTTAGTATATTAAGTACTAAAGGTATCTCTTGTACTATAAAATCTTAAGTATCCTAGTTAACATTTTCCCATGCAGAGATGTAATTAGTTTAACCCCACTAATTCCCTTGAGCTTTTTTTTTCTGTTTACCTTTTTATGCTTCTCTGAGTATCAAATTTGATCATTTACTTTTCTTTTTAGTTCTGGTCATTTCCTCAGGATTGATTGAAAATTCTCTTTCATTAAATTATCGTTTCATCCCCTAGTTTATTAAGCTCAGTATCACTGAATTGATGGTTTTTGGTTGTAGGTTCAGATTTTTTGCTTTCCAGAATGTCATATTCCATATCTTCTGATATTTTAATGTAGAAATTGCTAGATCCTCTGTACATTCTGATTGTGGTTCAACAGTATTTGAAATATTTTTCTTGGTTGCTTATAGGATTTCTTATTGATTTGGGGTTTCTGGAATGTGGCTATAATAGTCACAGGATTTTAACTTTTGGGATCTCTTATAGGAGGTAATCAGTGAATTCTTGCAATTTCTATTTTTCCTCCTTGTTCAAGAACATGAGGGCAATTTTCCCTGATAATTTCTTTTGATATGGTGTCCAGGCTCCTTTTTTGATTATGGCTTTCAAGCAATCCAGTGATTCTTATATTATCTTTTTTGGATCTATTTTACAGGTCAGTTGATTTTCTGGTGAGAGAGTTCAAATTTTCTTCTATTTTTTTTTCATTCTTTTGAATTTGTTTTAGTGTCTCCTGTTGTTTTGTAAAGCCATTAGCTTCCATTTGTCCAATTCTAACTTTTAGAAAACCATTTTCTTCTTTGAGGATTTGTACTTCCTTCGGTTGGGAGTCATTTTTCTGTTTGAAATATTGTATTTCTTTTTATAAGGGAACTGTTTTCTTAAGTAAGCATTTGCTATAAGCTGTTGATTTTTCTATTATTTTCTTTTATAATTTTTCTTCTAAATTTCTTCTTTTGGGGAGCTCTTCCAGGGTTTCATTTTGAGTTTGACATCTTTTTCCTTTGAGGTTTCATATGGTTTCATTTTGTGAGCTTTCATTTTGGTGATCTCTCTAGTTGAGATATTTTTTCTATTGTGACAGGCTTTTCCTTTTCCTTTTGTGTATTTTGGGAGTGACCTTCCCACCTTTGATTTTGTCTATATGCGAATCTTACCTCTATTCCTGGGGTAGAGGGAATATTGTCCAATGCATATACTGTACCTGGGGTCAGTTCAGCTATCTCATTCTCAGATTGAGAACTCAGCAGAGGCCTCCTGTTTGGTCTGCTATGTGAATATATTCATGTATTTCTATAGCTATAGAATGAACACACATTTATGTATATGCATACATACATATCTATGCAAAATATATATTTGTACATGTACATATGTCTATATATGGATGTATCTAAACCTAGATCTAGGTACAGATCTAAATATTAATGTAGATATATTTTTCTACATGAAATCTTTCTATAATTATACCATGGAGGTAATTGAAATTGTGGAGACTATGCCAACAGGACATAAAATATAACATGCCCTACCAAGCTATACAGTGATATATACTTGGCAATTGACTGACTTTCTCGTGTCCAAGGACAAGTCTAGATAAATTTTAAAAGCTTAACACCATAAGATTGAGCAATAGATGGTGAATTGTCAAAGAAATTCATGAAACCTTCTCAGGCATGGAGATTTTGTAATCTGCTTTGGTGGAGGGTGTATCCACATTATTAAAATTCACATATGTGAATAATACACATGTACATAAATGTATATGTGTATATGTATATGTGATGAAGGCAGAATATAATTGGTATACTCAACTCAATTATAATGACAATTTATGGTCATCAAAAGAGAGCTCCCTTGCTTTTGCTCTTTCTATGAGATCATTATCTCCCTTACCTACATAACATATTTGCAAGGGTGGGCAAGCTGGACACTCTTCCTACTCCCTTACTGCTACCTTCAAAGCATAGTTCTATTATTTTATTCTCAGAACAAGAGACACACCCATTTTCAAATATAGACTTTGTCCTAGATTTTTTACAAAGCTTTACGTTTTCAAAGTCAAATAAAAGTAAGACTTAGCTATTGTTTTGGACTATTCATGCCCTGCTTCCCTGTGCTAGCATGGATGATAGTTAGTCATACTGTTACAACTTCACATGAGAAAATAAAAAAGTCACAGTTTGACTACTTTTTTCTGAAAATGTGGAATGTATCTATTTTTCTTACAAATGGTAATGTAGTTAGGATTTTGTTAATGAATACAAAAGAAACAAATGGTTATATTTCATAAACTTGCAAAAATCCTGATGACTTCCAGCCAATTGACAAGTAATTTTTGTATTCCTTTTACTATAAATGGTTTAACTCAAACTGAAACTATTTAAGTTTAACTCTGAGGACTTTTTTACTTGAAAATATTTTTTCATTTTCTATTTAGTCAACCAGGATGTAGAATAAGTATGCTTGGGACACTTCTATTCTCATCTGAAAGACAATCTTGGAAAGTCCTTTGTAGTTTTGTCTGTTTTTTTACCTGACTTGTAAGACTTGTTCCTAAAACTCGTTGATATTATTAAAGAGTCAGCATTGATATTGTATCTTTGGCAGGGATCAAGTAATACTTTTCTCACTTTTGAACATGCTGAGAAAGCAAATTTAGATAGTTTCACTTGGCTTATTTCCTAGAAAACATAGCATTACTTTGATAAGGCAGAGTAGATGCATGGAATTCCATATAGTCCATAGAGATTCCTTTAAATATTTTATATTATAACTGATGGAGAGTTCCCTAGCCAATGGTGGGATACCCTGTAACAAACCACTCACAAATGCTCATTTACTCCTATTTGAACATCTATAATAACAGGCATGCCTCCAGACCAATTTCTTGTTATGTTAATTGACAAAGCAGAATCTCTTCACTCATTTCTCATATAACATACTTGCTATCATTTTAGAGCATATTCAAGAGAAATCTTGATAGATAACATAATTCAAATGATAGAAAAGAAAACAAGGCAAACCCAGAAGAAAAAAGTTGATAGCTAGACACATTTTTTTCAATTTTTGATTATATGTATCCAGATCATCCTTTTTATGGAATTATCCAAAATTATAATCTTGGTTTGAAATCTTCTCTGTCCCCAAGCAAAATCTTGACAGCCTGCCCACTCCTTTTCTTCTTCCATATCCTTCTTGCCTCTTATATTAACACATAACTCAGAAGACAATTTTTTTCCTCAAACAATTCAAACTCATTTTAATATTAGACTAATCCTAATAATATGAGAAAAATTAGCCTACTAAGGGGAGAAGATATTATAAAACTTAATATAAATCATTATTGACTTCTCTGCAATGACATGAATTTTAAAAATTATCTTATTACAATAACAATCTTATTTAAAAATCCCTCTCAGATGATTTATAAATATATGAAAGTAGTCTCATACTCTCAAAAGGCATACCACTGGAATGCTTGTTTTGGAAGGTTTTCTTTACCTGTCTGCTGAGATCGTTTTATGGGGATGTGGCTAATGTTCATGCTATAGCTTCTTGGAGCTGGAGGTAAGAACTGGGTGAAGGGTGGACACCAAAAGGTAAATGAGCAGCCCTGAAAAGGACTTTGCAAACTCTCACAATACAGGTATTAGTCCTCCCTGGATATTCTATTCATCCCAATCTATATATGTATTTATATTATATATGTATATACAACACACATCTGAGTATATATGTATATATAATAAACACTCATGTGTGTGTGTGTGTATATATATATATATATATATATATATATATATATATATATATATATATATATACATACACTCACATATACCCAAATATATACCTTGACCTTAATATAGTACTCGGTCTTAATGGGATTATACATGGGCACAGGAAATATAGCAAAAAAAAAGTTCCAAAAACTATGGTATGGAATCAAGAAAAGGAAGAAACAAACACTTGTGATAATTCAGAAACTCCAAACTTGTATATCATAAATGTTTTTGTTTAGAAGAATTTCAAGGTAGAAAAAACAAGCACCATCAAACAAATGGCATTGCTTATATGATGTCTTATGTGTGTGTGAGTGAGAGAGAGAGAGTGAGAGAGAGAGAGACAGACAGACAGACAGTCAGAGACAGAGATAGACACAGACACAGAGATAGAGAGAGAAAGGGTCACCTATGATTTCATTTGCATTGGGAAGGCCCAGTATGACAATTTGCTATCTTGAAGCAGATCAGCAAGTTGTAAACTTTTAAACACACACACACACACACACACACAAATCCTAGCAAATAGCTTAGGCCACAAAGATGCTAAGTGCACTGCCTATGATCTTTCAGCTAACATATTTCAAAGTTAAGACTTGATCTTAGGTCTTCCAAAGCTTCACTCTTTCAATTAAACTATCTCTAATCATATGTGTTGGAATTTTTAGAAGAATTACAATCTAACAAATCAGTTTATAGATTTTTAAAATGTCATTATTTTTACATTTTTTAATCTCAGGATAACATTTGCCAGGCATATGAAACCTTTTTTTTTCCATTCTCAGTGAATTTTTGCTATGTTGACCAATAGGAGCTTAGTCTGTCAGTGACAAACTTAGGATACAGTTTTACTGAGCCAAGTATTTAGACTTTATGAAGGCAGCTAGTTTTTCTGTTGTTATTTTTCATTTCAAACTCTTTTAATCACTTTTATTCAATCCTTTCCAGTCCTGTTAGAGAAAACAGGCACAATAAAGTAAATTGAATCATTCTTACTTCTTTCCTCCATTCATTATCCTTGTTATATCTACTCTTAACATTAGTTTGACCTGTCCTTTGATTTCTTGATCCCAACAATGGTCAGTTTCACTTCACAAAATAGCAAAAAAGATAAATGATTTGGAGAGGAATCAAGTAAACAATGCACTCAATATGAAGTCAAGCTAAGCCAGATTATCTTGAAAACATTTGTAGATGAAATGTTGAGAGCAAATTGACAAGAAATGGAACTGATAATATGAGATATTTTATACTGATTTATTCTCACATCTGCTTTTAACAAATGGATAAACTAAGGTAAGTCTCTACTGTAAAATAACATTTTTGTAAGTGGTAAATGGCTTAGTTCATTTATGCCAAAGACCTCAAGCAAAATTACAGTTTCTTTTTTACAATTTTTTTGGGGGAATAGAACCACAAACAAAAGTAGATAACCCCAAAAGATTATGGGCAATATGATTAGTTATGGAGCTCAGCCACAGGAAACAACATGATTGATTGGATATTTGTTAATGACCCCTCACTCCCACCTCCTTCTTCTTTCATGTAACTGAAATGTACTCATTGGAGTACAGGTGCAAGGTCAAAAGACCAATCCCTTTTGGAAAGCAATCCAGACATACTTGAAAGATAGCCTGATGGTTTAAAGATAATCAGGCCCAATTCTCTTATACATTCTCAAGGGTCAGTTAAATTCCTTGAGGCATGAGAGCTGGATTTCTGAACCTAACCCATTAGAGGTCAATTGATTCTGAACCAAGTTCAGAAACAAAGAACCATGATACAGAATCAATTTTAATCTTGTTATAAAAGAAGAATCGCCATATTCCTGCTCAGTACTTGGCATATTATTGAAATGTGATGGTTCAGAGTATGTGTAATTGGGTTTTCCCAGATGACATTTGAGATATTATGGATGCAATAACAGCTTGTACCAGGCTTGAGTCCTGTTTTCTATAGCCCTATGTGAAACATAGGGTCATATTTATTCATTAACTAACCAGTGGCATACTTTATATTTATGCAGAGCCAGCCAAACCTGCCACACCACAGACCAAAATACGATCTGGGAAATAAAGAACCTTTTTTGACATAAATATGAATTCTAGAGCTATTGTATAAAATTATTACTTGGGTTTATTGGGTAAAAACTATAAAATAATGTCTATGACTCTAAAGAACCCTTCTATTCTTTTCTGACACCTTCACTTCTCTATTATCACCATTTATATTTACATTTTTATACACAAACCACTTTGAGAAATAATGGGATTTATTAAACATACTTTAGACCCTTTACCCAAGGAGTTAAAATTTAACCTAGATATTTGCTTTCAGGAAAGGACAGAAATCATAAATGTCCTTTTATCCAAAGATCATTAGGGTCTGCAGCAGCTCAGGGGAAAGACAGTCCCTCCTGAAGGAGAAGAAAACCAAAAATCCTACAAAAAGCAAAATGTGAGCAATGTACTCTGGTAAAGTGTGCCTGACTATGCCTCAGGCATAGCCTAAAAGGATGCTATCACTATATTGAAAGAAAAAGGGTAAAGCTGGGAGAACCTGGAGGCAAGGCTGGAGAAAGGATTTCTGCTAGACTCTGCCACTGTTTGTACATCAAGCACTTTTACGTATGAGCAACCAGAGGCTGAAAGGATCAGAATGTCTCCACTTAGACTCTAAGTCTTAGAGGAAGAAAGAATAGAAGGGCAGCATAATGGAGAGACTCAGGGTTATTTTGTTGCTTTTGCTGCTACTGTCCAAGTTGGGAATGAGATGCTGAAAAAGAACTGTGGTTGCTTTTTTTCAGCTTTTGGAATACTTAACTGGATCTTAGTTCTCATTGTTAGGGTATTCCTTGCTATGGTAGAGATCATAATCCACTTCTTTTGACACACATTTCAATACCCCTCCCATATCTCTTGATAATGGGAGTATAAAAATGGAACAGTCAGGTTGTCCATTGTTATCTCTCACTATTGTCACATGACTAATTCATTGTATTTTCCAGTTTGAGCAATTTTTTCATTTGTAACATTTTGGAACCTGCCTGTCTCTACCATGCATCTCTTCAGGACCTTTTAAGAGATGATTAAATTTTTAAGAGAAGGATTAAATTCTTTAGGCTGATATTTCACTACTCAGAGTTATGCAGTAAATAAAAATATCTAATTTGTACAACTTTGAATTGACTTTGTGTGCCACGTTTTCCCATTATTTTTATCCATTTCTTCTAATTTATTAATTTTGTGTCTTTGTCCTTGAAAGATGGGGGTACATAGATAGCTGATTCAGAAATTATTAAAATTGGTAAATAGTTGTTGCATTCAATTGAGGCATATTTGATTTCCTTTATCTATGTGTGATGTCATCTTGTGTTCTTCAACTTTCTTCTTAGAGAAAGTATTCACAAATCTTTAGCACTTCTCATTTCTTAGACTAAACTGACAAAATATATTTCTATATCTTCTTCTGTGCCCACTAAGGATTAAAATATATGTTTATTTAACTTGGTATATGTTATAAGGGCTTTGAATAATTTTCTCCATTTCTTCATCATCTCTTGATACATAAATTGAAAATATCTTAATGATAACCTTTTTTGAAAATGGTTATGAAGAGCACCAAGTATCCTATGAAATGGTGTCTTGTTGCCATTGGACACATCATTAAACCAGCATCACTTTTTTTTTTTATTTTAAAGCACCATATTCATTCATAGGACCTTATTTCAAAGGATTATAGACTTTGACCTAAGAGGGACCTTGGAGGTCATCAAGTCCAAAAGCCTCATTTTATAAATGAGGAAATCGAGGCAGAGGTTAAGTGACATCCCCAAGGTCAAACTGCTAGTACCTGAGCTATGATATTTGAACTAAGGTCTTCCTACTCCTTAACTACTTTGTTGTGTATGTCTATCCAAGAATAACCTGTGAACCATCATTCCATTTAGCTGTAATTTCCTGTCTTCTTTTTGGTTCATTTATAGTGAGAATGATATTCTATATGATTCAGTTCATTGGGCAAGGATCTTACATTTAGAGTGCTCAATTGCTATGTCAGTGTTTATAGAACATCTAAAAATTAATTGATTAATAATCTTCCATATGAGATATTTTTTTTGCCACTTAGTTACCATCACTGCAGTATGTAGAACAAAAACTACATGGGATGGAGGAAGATTCTTTAGTCTATTTCTTTCATGACTTTCTTTTTCACAAGGTAGCCAGCTTATTGGTGATGAGTCTCCTTGTACTTAGATATCACAGTCTTTAGAGAGGAGATATAGCTACAGTGTATAACTGGAATCATGTATAATGTCTTTCCAACCTATCAGAACTGACCAAAGATTACGGTATTCTGGCCTAGATGTTGAGAAATTAGGGCCATCTCCATGGTGTGGTGAGTTAATGGGAAAAGATTCTCTAAGGTTCCTTTCTTTTTTCAATGCTTACAAATTTGGAGATAAAGTTATTTGTTAGCAAAAATCATTTGGTAGATAATTAAGTGGATGAATGAGTAAATAAATGAATGAAGAAATATATAAAATGTAAATATGCATAAATTAATCAATCAGTGACAGCTGCCTCTTCCTGTGCTTTTCTTTATAGTCCATTTTTGTTCCCATAGGGAAAGAGGAAAGGATGAGATACATAGAATGTGAGCTTCTTGGGAAATGAAGCATAAGAGATTAAAAAATAGTGGATATACAAAGACTATCCAAGACATTTGTATTTCTTTTGCTCCTTCATAGCAAGGGAAAACACTTTTCCCATTTACCTGATAAATGCCTCTTTTCATCCTCTATCATAGATTGTGTGCAAATATAAAACAGTTAGATCCCCTGGTTTCACCCTGTTATATCTTTTCCCTTTCTCTGGGGTACTATTCACCACCACTCATCCTTAGCCCCCCTACCCACACATTCTCACTGCTTCTTCATTCAAGAAGATATCAAGGATTGAAAATAAATATTTGAAATAATTTATTTGTTAAAATATAGTTGATATGAGTACCAACCCTGAATTCAGTGAGAACTGAGTTCAAATTTGACCTTAGATATTTGAATCACATGCGAGTTGCGTGACTCTGGACAAGTCACTTAGCCTGTTTGCCTCAGTTTTTTCACCTGTAAAATGAGCTGAAGAAGGAAATGGTAAACCACTCCAGTATTTTTCCCAAGAAAACCCCAAACAGAGTCACAAAGAAATGATGCCATGGAAACAAGTGGACAACAACAACAATTATTAAATACGTCATTTATTTACTTTTCTGAACCTATGACTTCATTATAAGTAATTCTTTGTGAAAAAGCTCCTGCCTATGCCGATAATAAACTATTTCTGAAAGTGTAGTCAAAAGAGTCAGACCTAGAAGTGGGAGGTCCTGGGCTGAAATGTAACCTCAGACACTTCCTAGCTGTGTGTCCCTAGACAAGTCACTTAACTCATTACCTAGCTTTTACCACTCTGCCTTGGAACCAATCCTTAGTATTGATTCTGAAATAGAAAGTAAGAACTTTAAAAAATCATAGTCAAAGAGAGTCTCCTGGAGCATTGTGAAGTTAAGTAAGTATCTAGAGTCACACAGACATTATTTATCAGAGGCTGAACTTGAACTCAGGTCTCCCTGATTCCATTCTTTTCTTTTTTGAATAGAGCCTAGGCCTGTGATTTGGTTTGTCTAGAAAACTACTGGGTAAGGAAGCATCCCATACTAATGCAGGTGAGCATCATCTCACTGAGACTTTAATTTGCCCAGAGCCCTTTACACAGTATACTTCAAAAGTAGAACTTGAATCCAGGTAGTCCTGAATTAGAGGTCAGTTCTCTATCTAGTAGATTACACTGCCTCTTTTTGTATGTACATGCATACATCTTCTCTCTATTCTTTATATATAAAAATATAAAATACACATATATTAATGTAATAAAGCCCTCTCCACTGGAAACACTCATTCATAATACAAAGCTTATGGGTTAACATGAAGATCCAAAATATTTCTAAATGTAGAAGGCACAGTTTTCATTGCTTCCTTTGGGTATCCAGACACTTTATCCTTTGCATATCTGAAACTGCTTCTTGATACACCTCAAACTCTACCACCAAGGTGGGTCTGTATTCCACCTGTGTATGCTTGGTCCCATTTCTATCCATAGATTTTCAATGCAGTGACCTCTCTAGAATTCTGTGATCTGCGATCAGCTCCATTAGGGTGACTGGCCACAATGAAAAGTCCTAACAGCAGTTAACATCTGTGAGAGTTAAAATGAATATACAATAACTCAAGTATTATATTTACAAGACTTATTAAAATAAAAACTAGAGTTAAAATGGAGATAAGTCAAGCTGAGAGAGAGAGAGAGAGAGAGAGAGAGAGAGAGAGAGAGAGAGAGAGAGAGAGAGAGAGAGAGAGAGAGGGGAGTTTCAGAAAACATAACCAATCACGTAACTACACAAACATGTGGATGCAGGGAAAGGGATGCTGGGAGATACAGAATGAATTCTGGGGAATGTAGTCCTGGGGTTCAAGATTTTCCAACTATACACATCTCAGAACTGGTGCATTTTGGCTGTACTCTGACAAAGTTGGAGCTGAAGAGATATTTTAAACTACTAACCCAAGAAAGATAGTGGTTGATAGCTTTAGCTTTCTGTTCAGCACATGATACTATATATGAGCTATTAATCATTCCATGTTCTTTCAGACAGTATAATCCATCATTTTATTATTAACAACAGATTTATTTCATTTCATGTTTTCCATCTTTTATCTCATTCTTCTCCCCTGTCTGCTTTGAAGAAATCATCTCTTTTTCAAAATAACAGTGCCAATAAATGGCATAGAATGAAGCTTGTGTGCAGGATAAATTGATTCTGTCAAGTATATTTTGTTTGAAGGGTAGAAAGAAAAAACATATGAGGTTATTCACACAAAGATTGTACTGGTAAGAGTATTCCTCTGAAGATGGATATTCCTTGGTAGTTATTATAGTCACCAATCTGGCTGTCAGGAATATGTAGAAAGCTAAAGCCCTTTCAGAAGTGCCCCTATCCTGTGACCTACTACAAGAGAATATGTTCTATTTCCCTAAAGTTTCCTTTCACCCTCTTACCCCATAGTTCCTATACAGGTCCAATTGTTTGTGATCCCATTAGAGGCACTATATTGAGAAGGAAACCATATGAAGTCTCAAGTAGCAGAGGGAAGAATGGGGACTTGTCACAAAACTTTCAGGAAAAATTAGCCTTTAGAAAAGCCCTGCTAAAGTGCTGGTAAGCAATTAGAATTTCTCCAATGTTGGAAGAATTGTTCCTGTCGGCTCTTTAAATAGTTGGCTATATAACTTAATGTCAAGATATAGGGTGTGGAATTCAAATAAGAATAGTCTCTGGAAAACTTCAAGGAAAGATTGAGATTTTTCAGTGGAAAAGTAGATTAAAGCAACAATGATTTATGGAATTTTGTGGAGTATAAGCTATGAACTCAAGCATTAATATTCCATATGTTAAGGAGAAGAGAAGGATTTGGTATGACCCTTAGTTGGAGGAGGAAGGCTAGGTATAAAAGTGGTGGAAAGTGGGCAGGGTTTGTTCCCTCCCCAGCAGGATTACACAACAGACATATTAGGGATAGATAAATGGATCAATCAATTATTTATTAAGTGCTTATCATATACCAAGCATCGTACTAAGAACTTCATTTTCAAGGAAGACCAAAGGATCATGATGAGCACTATCTTGACTGGAGCACAAATTGCATTTTAGTGAGACACAGTTGCATAAAGTCATCAGCCCTATCCTTTCTTCCTGTCATTGAAGCCCAGTAGCAAGACAAAAATCAGACTGCTGATGACCTGGGATGCAATGGATGACCCTGACCTTCAATGTCTTAACTAATCTCTAAACACTCTGCTTTGCTTGCTCAGCTCCTTCCATGGCCATTGGAACAAATTGTTCTTCCCTGCTCCTTTTGCCATAGGAAGTCTTCACGTGTTGGGATATACATCTCCTTTGATCATCAACAAGTTTAAAGTCTGTTGGCTGCCCTCAGCCAGATTTAGTTCATCTGCCAAAATAGTTTTACTGGCGTATGACTACTGCTTATGTGACAGTGTCTTGGAGTCACAGACAGGAATTGAAAGTTAGGTAGACATCAAAGGTGGATGAAAGGTCTTGTTGAATACATACACAAGCAAAAAAGAAAGGCAATCCCTACTCTTAGCACATTTATGTTTTAATGAGAGAAGACAATACAGAAAAAGTGAGATTAAAAAGCAAGTGGAGAAGAGAGAAGCAGAAGAAACTGGAGCTGAAGTGGCATAGATGTCCTCAGAATTATTCAAATGGAGGTTTCAGGCAAGAACTCACCAACGAAAGGAAGTGGCTACAGTAATGAAG
Organism: Monodelphis domestica; assembly: GCF_027887165.1. Classification (NCBI taxonomy): domain Eukaryota; kingdom Metazoa; phylum Chordata; class Mammalia; order Didelphimorphia; family Didelphidae; genus Monodelphis; species Monodelphis domestica. Next base: position 214,714,694 of record NC_077234.1, read on the forward strand.
TTCTCTTCAAGGTAAATGGCAGCTGGTACTAAGGTGTGAAAAATGAGGGAGTTGGGAGCAGAGTCAGGAGTAGAAGGACTCCATACTTTCTGAAGGCCTTAAGTAGCATGAGAACAGAGTAGCTGTAACATCTGACTAATGAGAATATTCCTTCTGTCATGCAGGAAATTTTTTTTATTGTTTACTCTTACCTTACCATTTTTAGGTTTTTAACCATTGACATTAGGTGGTAACAGTAGACACACTGAAATATATGGAATCAGGAAGTCTTGAGATCAAATTCAATCTCAAATACTTCTTAGCTATGTGACCCTCAGATTCTACATCTGTAAAATGGGGATTATAATAGCCTGGCAGAGTTATTTAGGGGATAAAATAATATTTAATAAAAATAATGATATGTTGCTGTGCACAAAATGATTAAATGTCCACTAAGGTTGACTTCCTTAAGGTAGTTGAAAAATGAAAAGAAAAAAAATCTGTCAGGGAAATAGATATTAAATAAATAACCCAATGAATTGGCTTGAGTCAGTCAACTGGTATTTCAGGCATCATTTTAATAAAACCTAAATGAATTCTATCAGACTTAATATGAAGGCTTCCCATCTCTGCATCTCCCAGCTGTTGCTTAGTAACCCAATAGAAACACACTGTCTTTTTTGTGACACTGTTGGCAGGGTAACTGATTCAACTTATTTTTTCTAGGAGTGGTGATGTAGCCAACTAATGATTCTGCACACATTATGTTGTTCAGTCATTTCAGTTATATCTGACTCTATGTGACCCCATTTGGAGTTTTCTTGTCAAAGATATTGGAGTGGTTTGCTATTTCCTTCTCTACCTCATTTTACACATGAAGAAACAGAGGCAGTCAAGATTAAATAACTTGCCTAGAGTCACACACAACTAACAAACATCTGGTGAGGCCAGATTTGAACTCAGGAAAATGAATCTTTCTGACTCCAGGCTGGGCACTCTATCCACTGTGCCACCTAGTCACTATGACCATTATCTTTATTTTCCAAATGAGAAATTCAATGGAATTTAATTCAGTAAGCATATATTAAGCACTTCCTATCTGTGAGTCATTGTACTATATTCTTGAGATTCAAAGACAGAAATGAAAAAAGTCTCTGCCCTCTAACCCTTTAATGGGCGAATACAACACATAGAAGAGAGCTAAAAAAGCAGGTGAAAGGAGCCACCTACAAGATATACAGAGAAATGAATACAAAATATTTGCAAGGCAAAACCAAAGTAAATTTCCAGAGGTGGTGAATGTACTTACTGTGAATGTTAAGAAAGTCATCCTAAAGGAGGGTGGAACCTGGAATGAGCCATCAAATGAGTTAGGGATTTGAAGAGATTGAGGTCAATAGGAAGCACATTATTGTTATAATGGAGAAATGATCTTGAAGGCACCTTCCATCTCAAAAGTCAATGAAACGTGAACTAATGCACACATAGTTCAATAGTTTTACCCATTTAATGCCCTAAACCCACAAGGCTGACTCAATATATTGCTTCTAACTATTAATTATCCCTTCCTTTTAACATTCTCATTCTCCTTGACCTCTGCAGTATTTGACATTGACGATCACCATTTTCTAACAGATACTCTGTCTTCCCCCATCTCCTAGGGCAAACAATACATTTTCCTGGTTGTCCTATTAATTATTTAATTTCTTCTTTTCATTTCCTTTACTGGCTCATTATTTTTTTCCTCCTGTCTTAAGACAAGTGACAAAAGTTTTCTCTTTGGCTTTCTCTCCCATTAGCATACTCAAAAGTTCCTTAAGTTTCTTTCTTTTTTTTTTAAACCCTTACCTTCTGTCTTGGAGCCAATACTGTGTATTGGCTTCAATGGCTCCAAGGCAGAAGAGTGGTAAGGGCTAGGCAATGGGGGTCAAGTGACTTGCCCAGGGTCACCCAGCTGGGAAGTGTCTGAGACCAGATTTGAACCTAGGACCTCCCATCTATAGGCCTGGCTCTCAATCCACTGAGCTACCCAGCTGCCCCCTAAAAGTTCCTTTAGTTTCAATGATTAGCTCTTCTCCCACAACTCTCAAATCTTTCTATCATGCTCTGAGGTTCTAGATGCATATCCACAAGCCACTTGTGGGACATCCTATATATTCTACAATACACCAAATTCGACTTTCCCCAAACCAATCTTATTATCTTTCCCTGAAAATCTTGTACAAACTATAATAGTCCCCATTCATGCCTGAGACTTATTGTAGCATTAATTCCTACAATGATAGGGGACATTGGGTATTGTGCTTTGAGTAGTTCCTCTGTAATCAACAATTCAAATAGCTACAGATATGCTAGAAATTTTATTTTTTTAAATCAATTTATTATCTTCATTATTAGAGTGACATAAATTATTATGGTATCATTACATCTGAAGACTTGTTTCTTCCTTTACTGTTTTGGGAAGAAATATTGCTCATATCTTCTACCATCCTCATTTGGAAAACCTCACAAATGAGTTTGATTCTGCCTCAGAAGATCTTCATGGTCATCTTCTATCTTAAGTTCATTATGACCAATGTAAGGTACAATGATCAAGAGTCTTATGAAATGATCCTTTTTGTTGTCTCTTGGTACAAGATGAAATTAATTTTCTATTTCTATACTCATATTTCTGAAGAGAACCTTTGAACCATTTTACCATTGGCTAATATTTCTGTTTTTTCTTTAACTTAACTTACATTGTAAAATTATCAGTACTGATATGGTTCAAGATTTCTTATCATCTATTTAATTTTTTGCCATATTTGCCATTGAATTAAGTATCTAATTTTTAGAGTAAAGATAATGAAATAGATAATGTTTTCTTTAATATGGTGAGGCTTTATGAGTATAGAGATCTCCTGGATACAGAAACTCCTTCTGACAAGGCAGGTGAACATGTTCTTTGCAAATTATATTTCTGGACAGTTTACTAGAATATATAGAGAGGAAAAGTTACTTGTGAAGGATCATCTAGTGAGCATGCATGAGAGGTAAGACTTCAATAAAGGTCTTTGTAGCTTTGAGGCTAGTACATTATGCAATGCTGCATTTCATATTTTTAAAATACTAGCCTTAAAATGAACAATTGCATATGGTATACAATTTATAATTTTAGGACCTTTTATCCTATTTTCTACCACTCCATTATCCTTACCAAATTAGAAGGGGAGGCTATACTAAGTGCTTAATATAGTGGTAGGTGTCATGGTGGAAAGAGTGCTAGACCTGGAGTCAAGAAGACTCATATTCTTGAGTTCAAAACTTGCCTCAAATACTTTCTAGCCATGTGACCTTTGGTCAGTCACTTAACCCTGTTTGCCTCAGTTCTTCATTTGTAAAATGAACTGGAGAAGGAAATGGCAAGCCACAATGTATATTTGCCAAGAAATTCTCAAATGGAATCATGAAGAGATGAACACAACTGAAGTGACTGAACAACAACAAATGCTGCTGAATGAATGATTATTCATTAATTTATTCACTTGTTATAAAATCCTTAGGTGCTGTTGATTTTCTTATTTAATGAGTTGCTATAAATTAAAAATTAATTACAATCATCATTCATCTACTGGTGATGAGGTTCTATCCTTCCTGGAACCCAGGTGATATTTAATAAATATTTATTTTTTTGTACCATACTCTTTGTATTGTACTCTTTGTACCATAGGCATTGACAGTTAATGAAAACATATTATATATTTTTCCATTTTAGAACTTCTAAAACTTGTGTTCAGTATCATATCCTTTAAGGAACTAGGATTTCCATGATAAGGGATCAGAGGAGGACTTTTAGTGGAGAATAATTTGTCATAAAATGGGTATTTGGAAGTTTGGGTCATTTCATGAAAGCTTTTGTGCTAATTTCCTATTAATTCTTTAAATATCTATAATCACCCTGATTTAGATATCAAAAGTAAAAGTTGGACATGGAAATGCTTTATAAAAAGTAAATATATCTTAAAATCTTATTTTAAATACTCTCAAAAATTTAAAGTTCCCAAATATCTCAGTAATAGGAACCATGGATAACAGATTGAACAAATATCTCATATTCCTTATCTAGCTAAAATCCCAGACTTGACAATTTATGATTTTTTTCATTGGGATATTGTGAGGGAGGTTTTTCAGTTACATGTAATAAATATTGAGGACTCAAAATTGCTGTCTTATTACATATTCAATCTTTAGTGTAAAAAGATGAAAAATTTAAATATATATGAATACAAATCAAGGTGTTTCAAATAGTAGGTAACATTCAGCAATGTATAAATTACATTTCTGTTTGGCCCCTGTGCTACTCTGTATATTACTTTCTACTTCATCATGCATGCTCCTTCCTCACACTCCCCACCAATAGAGCTTGTTTGATAGACAGCCACTAAATCTTTGTTGCCAAGTCAATATTGATACAAGACTCAATCTGGCACTGCCTTTGAGAAGAGGAATGCCTAAGTACAAGCACCAAGAAAGAGCATATTCATTTTCAGTGAAAAGAGGAAGCACTGTGAACAGCTTATGCAATGTTCCCCCCTAGAAATGAAAATTGCATTGATTTATTCCATCTTTACTTATCACAAGTGAATTGAGAAAAAATTCAAAACATATTGGTCAAATAAAACTGAATAATTAGTATTTTTTACATTAGTTTTTATTTGGTCAATTTCAAACATTATTCCTTGGTTACAAAAATCATTTTCTATTCTTCCCCCCACCCCTCCCATAACCAACACGCAATTCCACTGGGTATTACATATGTCCTTGATCAGAACCCATTTCCTTGTTGTTGATGTTAGTACTAGGATGTTCATTTAGAGTCTACATCCCCAACAATATCCCCTCGACCCATGTAATCAAGCTATTGTTTTTCTTTGGTGTTTTTACTCCCACAGTGTTTCCTCTGGATGTGGATAGTTTTCTTTCTCATAGATCCCTCCAGGTTATTCAGGATCATTGCATTGACACTAATGGAGAAGTCCATTACATTCGATTGTCCCACAGTGCATCATTGCACATTGTACATCATTGTACAGTCTCTGTGTACAATGTTCTCCTGGTTCTGCTCCTCTAGCTCTGCATCACTTCCTGGAGGTCGTCCCAGTCTCCATGGAATTCCTCCACTTTATTATTCCTTTTTGCACAATAGTATTCCATCACCAACACATACCACAATTTGTTCAGGCATTCCCCAATTGAAGGGCATCCTCTCATTTTCCAATTTTTGGCCACCACAAAGAGCACAGCTATGAATATTCTTGTACATGTCTTTTTCCTTATTATCTCTTTGGGGTACAAACCCAGAAGTACTATGGCTGGATCAAAGGGCAGACAGTCTTTTATCGCCCTTTGGGCATAGTTCCAGATTGCCCTCCAGAATGGTTGGATCAATTCACAACTCCATCAGCAATGAATTAATGTCCCAACTTTGCCATATCCCCTTCAGCATTCATTACTTTCCTTTGCTGTCATGTTAGTCAATCTGCTAGGTGTGAGGTAATACCTCAGAGTTGTTTTGATTTGCATCTCTCTGATTATGAGGGATTTAGAACACTTTTTCATGTGCTTATTAATGGTTTTGATTTCTTAGTCTGAGAATTGCCTATTCATGATCTTTGTCCATTTATCAATTGGAGAATGGCTTGATTTTTTGTACAATTGATTTAGCTCTTTGTAAATTTGAGTAATTAGACCTTTGTCAGAGGTTTTTGTTATGAAGATTGTTTCCCAGTTTTTTATTTCCCTTATGATTTTGGTTACATTGGTTTTGCTTGTACAAAACCTTTTTAATTTGATGTAGTCAAAACTATTTATTTTACATTTTGTTACTCTTTCTAAGTCTTGTTTGGTTTTAAAATCATTCCCTTCCCGAAGGTCTGACATGTATACTATTCTGTGTTCACATAATTTACTTCTAGTTCCCTTCTTTATATTCAAGTCATTCACCCATTCTGAGTTTGTAGGGTGTGTAGAGTGTGAGGTGTTGATCCAAGCCTAATCACTCCCACACTGTCTTCCAATTTTCCCAGCAGTTTTTATCAAATAGTGGATTTTTGTCCCAAAAGCTGGGATCTTTGGGCTTGTCATAGACTGTCTTGCTGAGGTCACTTATACCCCAAGTCTATTCCACTGATCCTCCTTTCTGTCTCTTAGTCAGTACCATATTGTTTTGATGACCACTGCATTATAGTATAGTTTCGGATCTGGTACTGCAAGGCCACCTTCCTTCACCTTTTTTTTTTTCATTATTTCCCTGGATATCCTTGATCTTTTGTTCTTCCAAATGAACTTTGTTATGGTTTTTTATAATTCAGTAAAAAAGTTTTTTGGAAGTTCGATGGGTATAGCACTAAATAAATAGATAAGTTTGGGTGAGATGGTCATTTTTATTATGTTAGCTCATCCTACCCATGAGTAGTTAATGTTTTTCCAATTGCTCAGATCTAGTTTTAGTTAGTATTTCTTTTTGAAAAATAAAAAAAGGTATGATTGAACACTCAGTGACAATTAATTATGAATATTCAACTTGCAAACATCTTACACTGCATCTGCCTTCCATTCCTGGTGCTTTCCTCAAGACTTCAACTGCTCTTCCCTTTCCCTTTGTTGAATAGTAGAAAAGTTGGTGGGGGCAGCTCAAGAAATACAAGAGAAATATCAAAGATCTGTTCATGAAATCTCCCATTACCTACTTTCTTTGATATTTATCCATGTCAGGATATTATCATTTATCCTTGTCCCAAGGCTAAAGGTGACAAAAAAGAGCCTGGGGGCATTTTGCTAAAACAAGTTCTTATATTCATCACTGGAAGACAATTGGGAGATTAATGTTTGATCTTTAAGATTAATATTTGGTCATTAGGAAGTCTTTATTGAAAGTAAGGAATAAAGTAAGGAAGAAGGAAGGAAGGAAGAAAAGAAGGAAAGAAGGAAAAAAGGAAAGAAGAAAGGAAGGATGGAACTAAAGAAGGAAAGAACCAAGAAAGAAAAGAAGAAATAAAGAAAGGAAGGAAGGGAGGGAGGGAAGGAGAAAGATAGGAAGGAAAGAATAGATGAAGGAAGTAAGGAATAAAGAAAAGAAGGCAGGAAAAAACTTTCTCAGATATTGAGTATTCGAAGACTAAATTTTCTAGGGAATCAAGGAAGAACTGTTATATATGGCAATACTAATACAGTTTAAGAATGTTTTATTTATTGTATTTCTATCCCTAGTACTTTGCATAATGCTTAGCACTTAGAAGGCCCTTAAAAAGCTTATTGGGTTTATTTTTTGTTACTGTTGTTGGCACTTAGTTTCTGTTCCAAATTAGTGATAAGGACCAGGCAATTGGGATTAAGTGACTTGCCCAGGATCAAACAGTTAGGAAGTGTCTGAGGCTAGATTTGAACCCAGGACCTCCTGGCTTCAGGCCTAGATGTCTATCCACTGAGCCACCTAGTTTTCCCAAAACTTTTTGACTGATTGTTCATTCTCCCAGCCTCAAATATGACTATGTCATCACAGATATGGACCGAGGTGTCAGTGTACCTATACTTACTTTCTTAATGGATTTCTTATAGAAAACTTGCCAGCACTTATCACACAACTTGGAACATAGAAAATGTTCCATAAAAACTCTATCTGTGTCTCCTCATCTCTCTGTTATCCTCAGGTAATCGTATTTATCCAGCCAAGGACAAATGTAAACAAATGGCAGGTATATGATACTATAAAGCTCTAAGTATGAGGATTTAGACACAGAAAAGAAGAATCAACCACAAGTGATCCTCAGTGGGATTATCTGCATTTCATGGTTTATGTATATTTAAAATTAAAATTAAAAACATATTATTATGATAAATGCATGCTTGAGTGCACTAGATAATTACTTTAGGAATATAGAGAGCCATCAATAATTCAATAAGCATTTAATAAGGGTCCATTTTGTGCCAGTTTCTCTGCTATGCATCAGAGATACAAAAGGCAAAGGATGATCCTTGCTTTCAAGGGACTCATAATCTAAGGGTATAGAGAGCATACAAACAATTAATGTACAAACAAACTGTTTGCAAGATAACTGGAGGTAATCAGTTGTGGGAAGGGTGTATAACTAAGAGGGATGGAGAAGGATTTCTTATGGAAGATATGATTTACCTGGGATCTTAAAGAAGTCAAGGAAGCCAGAAATGAGGAAGAAGAGCCATATAGAAATGCAGATGGAGAGAACTCCAGGCAAAGGGGACAGTCAGTGCCAATGTACCAGTATGGAGATAGAACCTCCTATAAGAATAACAAGTAGGGCAGTGCCACTGGATTGCAGAGTGAATGGCAGGGGTTGGAGAACTGTGAAGGTATAGGAAGACTAGTAAAGTGAGGTGAGGAGGGGAAAGGTTATAAAGATCACAGGAAGCTACTAAGAGGAAGTGACATGGTCAGATCTGCACCTTTATTAATTTAGAATACTCTGTTAATGGCAAACGCTATTTATTTTTAAATTATTATTTATTTCTATTTTAATATAAATATTTATATATTATGTAATTCTATATAATTCACAAATAATGTTTATTTATATTTTTGTTGTTATAATTTATTTATTTATTTAAAAATAAAACAAATTAAAAAAAAAAGATTTACACTGGAGGAAGATCACTTTGGCAGATGGGTGGAGGTTAGACTAGACTGAGTAGAGATTTGGAAAATCAAGGAGACCAAACTAAGGCTATTATAGTAGTTCAGGTATGAGATAATGAGGGCATGCAATCCAGTGGTCACAATGTCAAGAGGAAAGAAAGATGTTACAAAACTAAAATCAATAGTCCTTGGCAACAGATGAGATGTGAAAGGTGAGAGTGAGAAACTGTATAAATGGAGATTTTGAGCCTTTGGACTTCATCCCCCTGAAGTCCCTTAGTATTTCCCAAAATTCCCTTTTTCTTCATCCCCGTGTTTTGTGTGATTACATTTAAGTGGCTAACTTCTCCTTCTTTTTTTGGACCTGCAACAGGGCTGAATTCAGGCAGTTCTTTTGGCCTAGCTTTTTTAATAAGGCTTTTAAAATATAATACTTAGTTATTGAATATTAATTTTAAAACTCACTGAAGCGAGGATTGTATTTGGTATCTTGGATCACTTAAGGAATAATGGTACCCTTGATGGTAAGAGGGAAGTTGGGAAGAGGATAGGTTTTGAGGAAAAGATAATGAATCCATTTTGGATATGTTCAGCTTAAGATGTCTACTGGATATTTAGTTCAAGACCCCCAATAGGGCCAATAGGCACTCGAGATATAAGATTAGAAGCCAGAGGAGAATTAGATGAGTGGCAGCTGGGTGGCTCAGTAGATTAAGAGACAGGTTTAGATATGGGAGGTCCTGGGTTCAAATTTGCCTTCAGATACTTCCTAGCTGTGTGACCCTGGACAAGTCTAGCCCTTACCGCTTTTCTGCCTTGGAACCAATTCACAATCCTGATTCTGAGATGGAAGGTAAGGGTTTAAATAAAAGAAAAGCATTAGGACTATAGAATATATTTGAGAATCATTAACAAATAGGTAATCATTTTATCTATTACATTCACTTTTTAATTCAAGAGAAGGGTACAAAAACTATGAAGGGAGGTTTAAAGTACTATAGAAAGTTATAAACAATGATAGAATTGTACTAATAGCAATATTTTACATAATATTTAAAAAATTTAGAAGAAAATGTAAAGGTTTGCAAAGCACTTTATTTTATTCTCTCTCTGTATTTATTCTTTCTTTTGATCCTTAAGACAACCCTGTAAGTCAGGAACTATTATATTCTCCAGTTACAGCTGAGGGAACTGAAATTATTAGAGATTAAATGACTTGTCCAGGGTAACACATCTTATCTAGTCAGCATATGAGGTCTCCCTGATTTTAAATGGAACTGTATCAATTAACAAACACCTAAAAGTCCAAAGGGAAGTGTCAATAAAAGTAGTGAAAGTGAACTTTCATTAAGAGTAAATATGAAATGGAGTTGTCCATTCAGGGTCAACCAGTGCAACTAATGTCCTTCCTACACACAAAGAATCTAATTAATGAAATTTAGAGAGAGGGACAATGCACTATCATTGTGGGCTTGCCAGGGGTTGTTCTCTAGAATGGTTCAGGCAACATGCCAGACTATCTGTGCCAGCCTTTTAGCTTCTGCACCTACAGTGCCATACATTTAGAAAGTACAAAAACATTTGTAAAACTTCCAATTTGAGATCATTTTTAAAAATATTTCTTCTCCAATTTATTAATTTTCTGCTAATTAAAACCCAGACACAACTTATTCCTGGAACAATCTTCCCTTGATGAGATGTAGCTCTTCTTTCTGATGAGACTCATTCTTCTTCTTATTATGTTTTGAGGTTCTTTGGTATTGTTCTGAGTTCATATGTCAGCATTCATATTGTAGTCGATTTGAACTAATTTTACAACTAAGATATTATAAAACAGTATCAAATTCATGAATGAAATCCAGATACAGTGACATTGGATATACTTCCTTTATCTATCCTTTAATTCTATCAAGAATTAAAATTTTTTGTGCTTGATTTGCTTTTCATAAGTTTATTTTTCTACCTAATTGTGATTTGGTTATTCCCTGTTCACTTTACAGATGGCTTTTAAACTAAGAGGAAAGAAAAAGTATTACACATTTTGTGATCTTATACTAGAAAAGTAAGATAAAGTCCATTTGTATTATAATTATTCAATCTCCTTGTCTTGCTGTTATGTCTTCATATCTCATCTCTCTCTTTAAAAAAAAAATTACTTTCTCTATTAGAATCCATACTGTGTATTGGTTCTGGGGAAATGAAAGCTTCCATTCTTTCCAGGGATCACTGATCCTAGGAGAACTTGACATAATCATAATAATAATGAAGCTTTGCAACTATGGCTAAGCTAGAGAAACACCAGCCGCTTGAGAAACAGAAACTATCAAATGAATATGGACCAGGAAGCCACCTGAGGGACTTTCCAGATAAAATATCACTAAACTCCTAATTCCAAGAATTGACTGTAATACCCCTTCCCCTGATCTATGTGACTTTGAGCAATAAAAGATAGCAAGCTCTTGCAGTCAGTGGACTTCTTTCTTAGAAAGAAGCTCTGCATGTATGCTACTGGGCTGAGAAGAATAAACAGCCTGTGTCTCATGCTTTGGTTCTCAATGTCTTTCTTTCTCTCAATTTGACTCTGGTCTATGGGGTCTGACAACTGGGGAAGTATGGATTAAAATTTTCAAGGTAGAAGAGTGGTAAAGGCTAGGCAATTGGGTTAGGTGACTTACCCAGGATTATACAGCTAAGAAGTGTCTGAGGTCAGATTTAAGCCCAGGACTTCTTGACTCCAGACTGAGTTATTTATTTTTAATATGCTAATATAATATGCGATTATATAATATAACATAATATGTTATATGATGTGATGTGATATAATTAATATAACATGTAACATATAATATATATGATTTCTTATAAGGATATAATCATTATCCTAGAGAAACAAATTCTCACATTAGCTATGTTCAAAGATCTGTCTCATTCTTTTTTATTACAAGGAAACCGAGGCAAAACTCTAAACCCTCAAGCTTTTCTCCCCTCCCTATCCTCCCTTCCTCACCAAAAAGGCAGGGAATATGATATAGGTGGCACAAATATTATCATATAATACATATTTCCTTGTTCATCATGTTGTGAAACAAGACATATTGTTTACACTAGAGAAAAATTCATGGAGGAAATAAAGTGAAGAATGATATGTTCCAATGTGCATCTACTTTTAACATTTATTCAACTCAATCATTCAAGAAACTCTTATAAAGGGTATGTAGACTATAAGACACCATTACAGTTACCATAAGGGATATAAAGCTATATAAAATAAGGTCCCCGATCCCAAGAAACTTACACCATAATAATGCATGTAACAGGGGACTGGCAAATGCATGGAGAGCTACTTATGCAATTACCCATGTGGAAGGAAGCCTGGGGGAGCCTACTTCCAGGAAAGCCATGAGGATGGATAATGGAATTTTCTTGGCGAGACTGAAACATGCATTGACATTCTGTAATTAGCTCTAATCTGCTAATTATACTGTGGACAGAAACCCATTTGATTGGCTTCAGTGATGGAACTGCACCTGAGAGTTTTTTTTAAGGTGTTAGTCATCCTCAGTCTGTCTCTTGGATGTTTCTTTGCTGTTGATTTATCTCCTTTGGAGAGGCATCTGGACTGACATAATCCTGCTTTTTTCCAAAGCCAGCATGTGACCCCATAAATATAGACTTTGTTTCTTTGAATCTCTTCAGGTTTGCTTTCTTTCTTTATAGGGAAAGGACATTGGGGCAATGGCCTTTTGAATTTCAAAAGGTCAGGAGAGTGAGCTACTTGAAACTGGGAGTGCAAGAATCCCATTGTCTGGTAGTCTAGCCCATGGCAGCTTTGGCAGCCATCTCTGAAGGGCAAGTAGAGATGTCTGGGACCCATCTCAGGGGCAGCTGAGATGAGGACACATTTGACAGCAAAGCTGTAGATGGATAGGAAAATCTGGTGAAACCAGTGATATGTAGAAACTGTACCAAGTCTGAGCCTACTCTCCAAAGAGTTTGGGGAAATTATTTTATATTTCTTTTCATGTGATATCTTTGAAATAAATATCCCTTAATAAAAGCAAATTGATACGAGGTGTGGTCATACCTATGTATGTATTATAAATGTATAATTCTTGCTACTAGAGAAGGCAGAGGCTGATGAATCACTTTAGTTCAGGAATTCTGAGCTGCAAAAGGTCTAAAGCCAATTGGGTGATTTTATTAAATCTGGTGCCAATATGGTGAGGGCCACCTGACTGCCTGAAGAGGGACAAACCAATCCAAAATGGAAACAGAGCAGACTAAACTTCTATGTTAATAAGCAGTAGAATTGGGTCCATGAGTGACTAGTATTCTTCCAACTTGGTCAAGATAGAGTGACACAATCTTTAAAAAAAGGATAATTGATGCTAATTTGTTAAAAATGGGATTAGAGGTTAAATTCTAGTTATGGGAGGAAGAATATACCCAGAAAAACTGGAATTTGAGCTGATAGCATTAAAGGATATCCTAAACCCTCAAGGGTATCCCTAGATCTAGGCAACTTGGATCTGGGATAATGGGGCCAAAGATATTTGCTCTAGTTGGAGAAACTCCTTAATCCCAGAGACTTTCAGTCTTCATCAGTCACTTTCCTGACCTTTTAAAATTGACATGATTATTGCCCCAAACTTCTTTTATCTAAAATGAAAAATAATAAACACCATGGAAAACAAAGAACCAAGGCCTGTATTTATGGGGTCAAATGTTGGCTTTGGAGGGAGAGGTCCTAAGGCCTCACCCCTTAATCTCTCATCTGACCCTCATCTCTCATCTGACACTTTCAGTTCAGGAGTAAAACCAAGAACAGGAGAATTCTGACCAAGAGACGGGTCAAAGCTGATGTCTTCTTGAAGGCACCTTTGCTTCTGGATCTGCCACTGAGGCCAATCAAAGGGTTTGTTATGCACTAGACTGGAGCCAATTGCAGAATGTTTACATATGATATTCTAAAGTCTCTCCAAGTCATTTCCATTATATTTTAATATCATTATGTGTTGCTATCAGAAGCCCTCTATTTAGGGGTCATCCTCTCATTACCAGTATGTAGAATGTATATTCATAACTCTAAAATAAAATAAGAAATGCTAAGTGTGTAAGAAAGTCTCTAACAAGGTACTATGAGAGACCATTGCAGGGAGAAATAATTTCTAAATATAGAGATAAAGAGCACTTTTAATTGATTTCTTCACATTTTATTTTGGTTTTGAAGGATAGAAAGGATACTGGTTGAGTTTAGAGTAAAAACAAAAGCCTTACAGGTACAGGGAACCATGTGGGGTGGAACACGTGGATCTACGTTTTGGGAGAAATAGTCTACACTGATTAAAACATGGAATTTCAAAAATATTTCTCCATAGCTTTCTGCTTTTATAATGTTTTGATTCATTGATTTCACTTCAAAATACTATTTTGACTAAAGACTACTTTATTAGTAATAATGAATTATTATTAATAATAAATAGTATTTAACCTGGGAAGGAATCTATTACCAAGGAACAATAGAAGGTGGTTCAAAGAGTATATTATTTATATATATAAATTTTAATTATAATTAAAATTTGACATATTAATGAATAAAAATTGGGCATTCAAAATGGGGCATTAAGAAATTCTGAATCCTCTAATAATATGCTAGAGCTACGCCAGTGGCATGAAAACTCTGGCAAATTTTATTAAATTGGAAAGACTTGGGATATGGGATTTGTGACATGCCCATTGGACTAGCTGAGATGATCAAGGTGGATTATTGGAAGATTGACTTCTGGGTAGTAACTTTTTTTAGACACTGATGAAAATTTCTCCTAAGAAATGGAAAGGCTGAGATGTTTGTAATGGAATTTAAGTTGTTTTGAAGAAGAATTAGATGTTTCTTCAATAAGAAACTGTTTAGAGGACATTTTTTCGTATTCAATTGTTTCAGTTGTGTCTTATGTTTAGTGTTTGGGGTTTTCTTAGCCAGGAAACTTGAGTAGTTTGCAATTTCCTTCTTGCATTTCATTTTATAAATGAGGAACTAAGTCAGACAGGATTAAAGGACTTGCCCAGGATCACACAACTAGAAAATGCCTGAGTCTAAATATGACCTGATCTTTCTAACTCCAGGCCTGGCACTTTATCCTTTGTATCACCTAGCTGTCCTTTTCTAGGGCATTAGCATTCTCTTATAGTCAGTCTCCAGCTATGTAGAAAAGAAGAGTGATATGCAACTAGAATGCAGAAACTATGGGCTAGATTGTTGTTAACTTCCCCTCCTGCTTTGCTTTCCTTGATGCTCCATTTGTAAGTGTTCAATAAATGTTTGTTGAATGAATGAACTGAATGAAGTCATAAGTAGGGCTTCAGTTTCTCTATGTGTTAAATGACTAAAGGATCAATCGACATAAAGATATAATTAAGGATAATTCTGGCAAAACATGATCAGTAGCAACAGGAAGAAAAAAAAATAAAGCTGAGCGTTGTCTTCCCATCCCCCCTTAAATCAGATATATTCTGGTTTGGGCACTTAATTTATCTAGGTAACAAATTGTCTCAGCTCTCAAATTACAATGGCCTGAGTAGTCTTACAATGAACTTGAATAGCAGTGAAATAGGGAATGCTTCTTGGGAAAGAACCATATAATAGAGTAACTTCATTCAAGGCATTGCATGCACTGTGTACTAAGATATCAACTAATCGGGTATCAAATTAATTAATATATACAAATCCCTCTGAAAACTTTAAAGTGTTATATAAGAGCCACTATCATGAATAGTCAGTTTATTTAGTTTTTTACTCTTAGGGATTAAGGATGAGCACAATGAGCTGAAGAAGGCTCAAGAACTCCCTTATTTATTTAGTAGACTATCTGGTATGATTTTTTAATAACTGGCCCAATATCTACATCATATGTTCCTGATTATAGGTACAACCAGAACCTCTAACAATAGAGAACAGGACTAACTTAAAAAAAAAAAACCCTGACTAGCTTTCTGATTTTTTTTTCTTTCCTAAATCTGCATGAGAAAATAGTTGTAGTGAGCAACTATTCTTTCCCATGTAAGGAAGAGAAGGAAATTGACCTTGTTACCAGGGATCAATAAGGAGAACACTCTTACAGGAAATCCATACACTTTTGCTACAATTCAAGGAAACTGGCTTCCCTTGTCATGTTAGAGCAGCAGTATCTTTATCAGATCAGTGGGCTCAATTTTCCCTTCTGGCCCAAGGAACTGAGGGAAAGGAAAATCTCAAGTATCACTTAACTATATTTTTATCCTTTACCGAGGGGCAGCACTGCTACTAAAGAGAAAAAATAAAAAGCAAGCAACTTAGTAAGATTCAGTGCATACTGAAAGGCACACAATTTTGATACGTTGCCCAAATTTCCTATCTGCAGCTTTGTATTGAAATATTGTCTCAGAAAATACACTTTATATTACGAATGCGTCAGTTAAAACACCAACAAAAAATGGCCAATTCGTATTATCACAAGGTTAGTTTATAAATTCCAAAATAGAGAAAATGGTGACATTGGACAGGTAAATTGTATTTCTGGGAGGTGCAAGAAAAGAACTCAAAAATGGAGGGAGATAAGAAGGGCTGGCTTCAAGGTAAAGAGAAAGGGAAGAGCTGAGGTACAGACTCTAATATAATTATAGGGACAATATTTAAAACCAAAATATCATGACACATTACTGGATAATTTCTGTTTCATATTTGGTTTTATCTAATAGGATCATGATTATTTGTTAATTTTTTAAAATTTTTATTTTTTTAGAATATTTTTTCATGGTTATATGAATATGATTCATGTTCTCTCCCTCCCTTCTTTTTTCCCCCCTCCTCCCAGAGCCTACAAGCAATTCCACTGGTTTATACATGCATGTCTTATCCAAAACTTATTTCTGTGTTATTCATTTTTTCAATAGAGTAATGTTTTAAAACCACAACTCCAAATCAGATACCAATATAACCGAGTGACAAATCATATGTTTTTTTTTCTTTTGTGTTTATACTTTCATAGTTCTGTTCTAGATGTGGATGTCATTCTTTTTCATAAGTTCCACGGGATTGTTCTTAATCATTGCATTACTATTAGTAGAAGAGACATTTGGTTGTTCTGCAATGTTTCACTTTCTGTGTACAGTGTTCTCCTGATTCTGCTCATTTCACTCTGCATCAGTTCCAGTTCATAAAGAAATCAAACAGTTCATCATTCCTTATAGCAAAATAGTACTCCATTACCATCATATATCACAATTTGTTTAGCCTTTCTCCAATTGAGGGACACCACCAGTTTTTAATGTTTTAGCCACTGAAAAAAGTGCAGCTATAAATATTTTTGTACAAACATTTATTTTTATTTCTTTGGGGTATAGCAAGATCAAAGGGCATGTAACCTTTTAAAGCTCTTTGTGCATAATAATAGGATTATGATTGTAATTGGATCTTGATGATTACAGTCTCCCCAACAATTTGCCCCCACTACCTTAAATTATAATTAACTCTTATTTAGCCCTTTTATCTCCAAAGATTTTCTTCATTTTGATTCAGCTGTTAAGTCATTTAGACACCCATTGTGGCAAAATAAAATGAATTAACTAAGGAAAGAATTGTAGTATAAAGTTAAAGCAGGAAAAGATCACATAAAATTCAGTGGACCCAGTTCTCTCCCCGAGGTCAAGGTTTCCCCCAAGATGGAGAGGGAAAGCAGGTAGTTCAAATTCATTTAATAAATTCTTCCATTTCCTCATTTTATCATTAGCCACAATTTGCAACCTCCCTACACTACTAGCATGAAGATTTAGTCTGATATCTTTTTGCCTTAAGAAAACTCCTTTCTTTCCCTTTATGGTTTCAGAAAGCCTTGCTCTTCCTGATGTGTTACTAGCTAAAACCTTATTGATATTAAAAGAGAAAGCTTCCTGGTACTACTAGAGTACATGAGAGGAATGTAAAAAACCCTCATTTTTTAAAATCCAAGCTGAGAAGAATCATAGTCAGAAGAGATTCTCCTGCTCTATACATTTATCAAAAATTCTCTCATTTTCTTGTTTTGGGGAGGGGAAGGAGTGTCCCTTCTTTGTTTTTCCACCTGCCCTACTCATTTATGCTGTGGTGGTCCTAAAGGAATATTATAGTAATTGCATTTGTTGAGGAAATACCACCCTTTAATTCCAGGTTTATAACCATTGATTTTCTTTGTGTGTGTGTGTGTGTGTGTGTGTATGTGTGTGTGTGTGTGTGTGTGTGTGTGTGTGTGTGTGTGTGTGTGTGTGTGTGTGGTTCAATTGTTTCAGTCATGTCCAACTCTTCATGATCCCATTTGAGATTTTCTTGGCAAAAATACTATAGTGTTTTGCCATTTCCTTCTCCAGTTCAAATTATAGATGAGGAAACTATGGGAAACAGACTTAAGTGACTTGCCCAAGGACACCCAACTAGAGAGGCTAGATTCAGATTCAGGAAGATTAGTCTTCCTGATTTCATGTCTGGCTTTCTATCTATTGTGCCACCACGCTGCCCATTTACATATTTATAATTAGAGAATTATGTAAGTTCTCTGTAAGCATTACACAAATGATAGATGATCAGAATGTGTTTGTTTAGTACATGAATGAAGATATTGGGCATTTGAAGAAAGAGACACATTGAGAATGAAAAAAGGCCTTACCAAGGGAGAGTCTAGAAATGTCAGGGCTGTGTTGTGCATAAAAAGAGATTGCATGCTTTTCACAATCTTATTTAGGACCAATCCAACTTAAGTGAACACAGAAAAAGGAAAGAATAAAGTGATGGTCAGTTTAAACAGAATCACTGACATCACAGAAATTAGTAAAAAATAATTACAGAATTTATTACTTGGAGAAATTAGAAATAATCTAACTTAGCTAACTCCCTTGTTTCATAAACTAGGAAACTGACACTTAGCTTGTCAATGTCACACAAGTGATTTGTGGGAAAACTAGGACACCTAAGTTCTTGGTTTTTGAACACTAAGGCTTCCATGTTCACATATACATGAGTAGTGGAGTCATAGTCAGTCATCTAAGAGATAAAGAACACTCATATAATATATCATTTGTCATTTTAGATGTGTCCAATTTTATTTTTCTAAGCTCTTTAAAAATGCCTATTAAGTGGACTTCCTCCCTCACTTTAGTGGAAAGCTTTAAAAATCAAATGAAGATGGTGTACATAATAACTGATCATTAAAAGGAACTGGGGAGGAGAGGAAGGAAGAAAATTTGGAAGTCAAAATTTTAGAAAACTATTGTTAAAAATTCTTTTTACATGAAGCTGGTCAAATTGAATCACAAAAGATAAATATTTGATGAATCAAAATAATGTCTATAACTGCTAGTAATAGTTTTAGGAGGATCATATTATCTAACAATAACTTACATAAATATAGTATTTTCCTTACAACAATCCAGTGTGGTAGAGAATATAAGTACTATCAATTCCAATTTAATGATAAGGATACCAAGTCCCTGAAATTTATGTGACTTGTCTACAATTACAGAATTAGTGGCATTATATATCAAGATTGAACTCATGCCTGACTCCAAGGCTAACATTGCCTACTACAATAATAGCATTATCACCATTAAAGGCATGGTGAAAAAATATACCTATATTATAATAACACAAAATAATGAAAAAATGTGATTCTGGGGATTAAGTCCAACTATTGTGGATAGAGTTGTTATGTTAAAGTCAAGAATTTTGTTATTGTTCAACATGTTTAATTCTTACTGACCCAATGATTAGAATGTTGTGTCATTTCCTTCTCCAATGGATTAGAGCAAATAGGTGAAGTGACTTGCCTAGGGTCACACAGCTAATAAGTATCTGCGGCCAAATTTGAATTCAGGTTTTCCTGATTCCAAGTCCAACAATCTATCCACTGAGTCATCTAGCTGTTCTTTGGTGTCAAGAACATTTAGTGTCAAATCACATCTAATATATACCACTTGTGATACTGAGCCAGGAACTTAACATCTCTGGTCCAGCCAACTTTCTAAAAATTGGATAGCAAATGCAGAACTGCTTTAAAAGCAAGGATATCTTCACTGATAGTGTTGTGTAATAACAAGATCAAATGTCCACAATCTCTCCACAATGATGCTTAATTTCTAATGATATGTCTTCCTAAAAACTCCCCTTGATTGGGAACCCTGAGGTCAACTAATGAAATTGGGCATAAAAGACAGTCATTCTAGTTAACTAAAATAATTTTTTAAAGTGATAGACTAAGGAAACAATAATTTTATTTTGATTTCAAAATTAATATTGATAAGTCTACACATAAAATAATGAGTAATGAAGATGATGAATTGAAATGGATTCAGCAATATATAGAAATTGGCCTATTGGGCTCATTTAAACTATTTCTATTTGAGCCCGATCTAATTCCATACAATCTTTGTTTAGCAACAAGTACATTTTAAAGATTCTTATTTCATAATGTAGATATTTAGAAACATTTTAAGGACTTCCAGTTAAGCATGGCAGCAATCTAGATACGGGATGCTTCCTCTCCCCAGCACCCATCGAAACAGACTACCTCAAAAGAACATAAAATCCATTTGCAGAATAACAGAGGAACTCTACAGTAGGGCACAGCATTGAAGGTACATGGGGTTTGGACATTTCCACACTATAAGAGGGTGAAAAAGCTCCCAACCAAAAGTGAGCCAATCTACCGCACCCCCACACCACCTACAGAGCCAGAGTCAGAGACAGCACACGCCAGAACCAGTGAGTGAACCAGGGGCACTTATAGAGTTAGTAAGGGGCACCTCTAGGTCCTGGGGAGATGACTAGGACTGCGAGAGACCTAGCCTTGAGAGCATTTACACTGGAAACCCCAGCATGCTAGGGAGTGCAGACCATGGGTGTTCTCGCAAACAGATTATGGATATTTGAGAATTTACCTCAGGCAAAAAACCTTGCTTCTTAACTCCATAAACAGAGAACTTGCCATCTCACTCAGATTTATGACTAAAAAGGGAAGGAAGAACCACCACAGGGATGACTAATTGTGCCCAGGACCAACAAACACCCTCCAAGAAAAAACAAGAAGAATGCATTGACCTTGGAAAATATTTACAGAAGGAAAATCCAGGCTACAGAGGAAATGGAGGAAGAAATTCAAACAAAATCAAAACTTTCCCCCCAAAATGGAAATTTTCCACAAGCTCTGGAAGAATTCAAATTGGAGCTTATCAAAAAGATGGAAGCCTTCTGGCAAGAAAAGTGGGAAATAATTCAAAGAGAAAACAACAATCTAAAGGACAAGAACTCCCAATTGGAGAAACAACTGGAAGCCACAAAAAGCAGGATAGACCAAACTGAAATGGAAATGCAGTCTTTAAAGACCAGAATTAGGCAACTGGAAGACAATGATCTTGCAAAATAGGAAGAATTGATAAAGTAAAGTCAAAATACTGACAGAATAGAAGAAAGCATAAACTATCTCACTGACAAGGTTACAGATCAGGAAAATGGAAGGAGAGACAATTTGAGAATCATTGGTCTACCTGGAAAACCAGAAATAAACAGAAATCTTAACATCATAATACAAGAAATCATCCAAGAAAACTGCACTGATGTTCTTGAACAAGGGGGCAAAATAGACATTGAAAGATTTCATAAAACATCCTCTACACAAAATCCTCAAAAGACAACCCCCAGGAATGTAATTGCCAAATTCCATAGCTTTCAAGCTAAGGAGAAAATTCTATAAGAAGCCAAAAAGAGACAATTCAGATACCAAGGAACACCAGTCAGGATCACACAAGACCTGGCAGCTTCCACACTAAAGGACCGCAAGGCCTGGAACACGATATTCAGAAAGGCAAGAAAACTGAGTCTTCAATCAAGAACGACCTTCCCTTATCCATCAAAACTGACTATATACTTCCAGGGGAAAGTATGGGATTTCAACAAAATAGAAGATTTCCAAGTATTTGTAAAGAAAAGACCAGAACTAAGTGGAAAGTTTGATATCCAAACACAAAGATCAAGAGAAACATGAAAAGGTAAATAAGAAAGAGAGGGAAAAGGGGAAAAATGTTTTTTTTTAATTATTCAAACTCTCTTCTTTAAGGGCTACAATTATATCAAATTATTTACATAAATATATGGGGAAAAGTTATTTGTAACTCTCAAAAATTATATTCATTATTATAGTAATTAGAAGAATCACTCATAAAAAAAGATTGGGACATTAAGTGCTATAAGATGATATGCAAAAAAAAAAAGAAAGAAAAACAGAGGAGGGAATTGAAGATGGCACCAAGAGATACTTGAAGAAACCAAATAAATAGGATAATCTTTATCAAACAAAGATACACTTGGGAAGGGGAGGGGAAGAATACTCTTGTAAGAAGGAGAGGAAGAGAGTGTTAATAGGTAATACTTAAACCTTACTTTCAGCGAAATCAACTCTGATAGGGAAGAGCATCTAGATACATTGGGATCTTGAATTCTATCTTATCCTACAGGGTAAGGGAGAAGGGGGAACTAAAGGGGACAGGGGAGAGGGAGTACAAAAAGGGAGGGAAGAAGAGGGGGCAGAAAACTTAACATACCCTTAAAAAAACAAGAATGGGAACAAAAAGGGAAGGACTAGAGAGGGAAGCATATCAAGAGAGGGGATTAGGGGGATTGATTAAAAGTAAACCACTGATTTAAAAGGATATAGCAAAAGAAGAAAGGAAAGAACTAGGAGAGGATACCAAAATGCTAGGGAATTCACAAGTGGCAATCATAACTTTGAACGTGAATGGGATGAACTCACCCATAAAACATAGATGAATAGGAGAGTGGATTAGAATCTAAAATCCTATCATATGTTGTCTACAAGAAACAGACCTGAGGTGGGTAGATACTCACAAGGTCAGAAATAAGGTGTGAGCAAGACCTATTGGGCCTCAACTGATAGAAAGAAGGCAAGAGTTACAATAATCATATCTCACAAAGCCAAAGTAAAAATAGACCTGATTAAAAGGGATAGGGAAGATAAATACATCCTGATAAAAGGGAGTATACACAGTGAGGAAATATCACTAATCAGCATGTATGCACCAAATGGTATAGCACCCAATTTTCTAATGGAGAAACTAGGAGAATTGAAGGAGGAAATAGATTCAAAATCACCTTAGACAATATAAAATACTTAGGAATCTATCTGCCGAGACAAACACAGGAACTATATGAACACAATTGCAAAACACTTTCCACACAACTAAAACTAGATCTGAGCAATTGGAAAAACATTAACTACTCATGGGTAGGATAAGCTAACATAATAAAAATGACCATCCAACCCAAACTTATTTATTTATTTAGTGCCATACCCATGGAACTTGCAAAAAACTTTTTACTGAATTAGAAAAAAACATAACAAAGTTCATTTGGAAGAACAAAAGATCAAGGATACCCAGGGAAATAATGAAAAAAATACAAAGGAAGGTGGCCTTGAAAGTACCAGATCTCAAACTATACTATAAAGTAGTGATCATCAAAACAATATGGTACTGGCTAAGAGACAGAAAGGAGGATCAGTGGAATAGACTTGGGGTAAATGACCTCAGAAAGACCATCTATGATAAGCCCAAAGGTCCCAGTTTGTGGCACCAAAACCCATTATTTGATAAAGCCTGCTGGGAAAATTGGAAGGCAGTATGGGAGAGATTAGGTTTGGATCAACATCTCACACCCAAAACCAAGATAAACTCAGAATGGGTGAATGACCTGAATATAAAGAAGGAAACTATAAGCAAATTAGGTGAATATAGAATAGTATTCTTGTCAGATCTTTGGGAAAGGAAAGACTTTAAAACCAAGCAAGAACTAGAAAAAAAATCACAAACTGTAAAATCAATAATTTTGATTACATCAAATTAAAAAGGTTTTGTACAAACAAAACCAATGTAAACAAAATCAGAAGGGAAATAAACTGTGAAATAATGTTCATAACAAAAACCTCTGACAAAGGTCTAATTACTCAAATTTACAAAGAGCTAATTCAATTTTAGAAAAATCAAGCCAATCTCCAATTGATCAATGGGCAAGGGACATGAATAGGCAATTTTCAGTCAAAGAAATCAAAACCATTAATAAGCACATGAAAAGTATTCTAAATCTCTGATAATCAGAGAGATACAAATCAAAATAACATTGAAGTATCACCTCATACCTAGCTGATTAGCTAACATGACAGCAAAGGAAAGTAATGAATGCTGGAGATCTTGTGGCAAAGTTGGGACATTAATTCATTGCTGGTGGAGTTGTGAATTGATCCAACCATTCTGGAGGGTAATCTGGAATTATGCCTAAAGGGTGCTAAATGATTGTCTGCCTTTTGACCCAGCCATAGTAGTGCTGGGTTTGTAACCTAAAGAGATAATAAGGAAAAATACATGTACAAGAATATTCATAGCTGCGCTCTTTGTGGCGGCAAAAAAATTGGAAAATGAGGGGATGCCCTTCAGTTGGAGAATGACTGAACAAATTATGGTATATGTTGGTGATGGAATACTATTGTGTTGAAAGGAATAATAAAGTGGAGGAATTCCATGGGAACTGGAACAACCTACAGGAAGTGATGCAGAGCAAAAGGAGCCGAACCAGGAGAACAATGTACACAGTGACTGATTCACTGTGGTACAATTGAATGTAATGGACTCCTCCATTAGTGGTAATGCATTGATTCTGAAGAACCTGGAGGGACATAGGAGAAAAAAAACAGTATCCACATTCAGAGGAAAAACTGTGGGAGTAAAAACACCAAAGAAAAACACCAAAGAAAAACAACTGCTTAATGACATGGGTCGAAGTTGAGATGATTGGGGATATAGACTCTAAATGAACATCTTAGTGCAAATACCAACAACACGGAAATGGGTTCTGATCAAGGACACATGCAATACCCAGTGGAATTGTGTGTCGGCTATGGGAGGGGAGAGGGAGGAGAGGGAGGAATAGAAATTGATTTTTGTAACCAAGGAATAATGTTTGAAATTGTCCAAATAAAAAAAATAATGTCAAAAAAAGAAACATTTTAAGATCTAAGTATTTAGCATTAAAAAAATAAGGAGAAAACAATTATCAATATAAGATAAATCCAAGAAAGAATTCATAAGACCACTTGTTCTTTTGCCAAAGTATTTTGAAAATTTGTCATTGCAAAAATGAATCTGTACTTGGAGTCCTTTTTACTATTTATTTCCTGTATGGCAACAGCATTGGACCACAAATCAGAATTAATAGAGCCATGGCACATTATCAGATCTGGCTAAGAAACGTAGACATATGTTTCCTCTATAAAGTCCCTGAGTATGTATCATTCACTATAAATAAGACTAATAAATCTGAACATTAAATAATGTTACTGTAGTGAATGATTAGTCTATGGACATTTCAGATGTAAAGCAGACATCTTAAAATAGACTTGATATACTGCTCTTACCTTGTCCAGTAAGCAACTTCAGATTGGTGCTAATTTCAGTATCTGCCCCATTTTTGTTCAGAGTTATTAATTATAAGTGAGGGATCAGCGATCTCAATCCATACATCCATTATGTCAATCAATAAACATTGATTAAGAACCTGTTCTGTGCCAGTGTATTTATTAAGTGAATTCCAATTACCAAGGACAATTGCTTTGTGTTGGGGAACCAGAGACAGTCCCATGACAGTCAACTGAGCATCAGGAATGGGTATTAAGTAAAGTGATTAGAATGGCTGACTAAGACATGCCCAAAGCAAAACTTTTTTCCTTTAAAGTCAGTTAATATTCCTTTCAAACTCCCTTATTTTCTTCTACTTCCCCTATCAGGTGCTCACTACCCTAATGCATATATACTATGGTACCCAATATGCTCTGCTACAGGGCACCACTTAATTGCACCCCATTATCAGAAACTTTCTTGTTTCTAGACCCTTAAGTAACTCTTCATTACTTAACCTAATCTAATGAACTACATCAAACTAAGGAAGAACTTCCCAAAGTGTGGTTTGAGGGATCTCCAAGACCATAAGGTTAAAATTAGTTTTAAAATAATGCTAAGATGTTGCAATTTCAAGTTCAAATCTCTTCCGGTATCTTTGCCAAGAAAAAATACAAATGGAGACTTGAAGAGTTGGACACAAAAGAAAAACAACTAAACAACAAAAATATGTGCATATAGATAGATAGATAGATAGATAGATAGATAGATAGATAGATAGTGTGATGTGATTCAAGCTTCATCTTCTATACAAAAACTTTTCTGATTCCTCAGTTATTAGTGATTTTTGCTAGCACCTTTATACTTAACTACTTTGTATCTTGTATATTTTCATTCTATTTCTCTTTATAAATATAATTGCTATCTTTTTGTTAGAATGTAAGCTTCTTGAAAGCAGAAGTTGTTTAAATTTGTGACTTTGTGTCCCTAGTACCTAGAGTAGTGCTGGCAAATCTATGGCACAGGTGCCAAAGATGGCACACAAAGGGCTCTCTATGGGCATAATGCTACCCTTTCTACCCACCCCCAGAATTCATTAGTAGAAAGACAGAGAGATGGGGGCAGAGCTGTTCCGCTACCCCTCTCCATCGTGCCTCATGACATTTTTTCACATTGTCCACCAGTTGCCCAATGGAAGCACACAGAGGGGAATGTAGGCGGCTCACAGGGACAGAGCTGGAAGAGAGCAGAGAGCTTGGGCCACTCTTTTCACCCTCTCTATACTTGCTGCCCATTGGGAGCTTTTCCTCCCTCCCCTGTGTGGGGTAATGGGAGGAGGGAAGGGCAAACTCTGCACTTGGTGGGAGGAGAAGGGAACAGCACATGGTCCCTGGGAGCAGGCACTGCACTTGGTCTGGTGGGGGAGGGCCTGACACTCCATCTCTAAAAGGTTCACCATCTCTGACTTAGTACAATGTCTGGCACACAAGAGGCACTCAATAAATGTTAGCTGATCAATTGATGGATCTGGGGACAAAAAGACCTTTCAGCATTACTTGAATCATATCCTGTAGAAAGCAAGTTAACATTTCTTCTGTCTCCATTCTATGCCTTGTGAAGTGGTACACTTCACAAATGAGTTCAAACACCTAGAATTTTGATTATTGGAACCATAATTCACTAATAAAAGAGACAAATAAAGAATCTACCAGCTGGGGCAGAATTCCCTAATGGAAAACTGCACCGGCTTGACATTAAGGAACAAATTATATAGTGTTACGAGATACAAGTTATTACTGTTCACATACAGGTTCTTATCTGATAACAAACAGACTTTAACACAGGAATGGGGGGGTCTGAGATGAGGAGGAGGCAACCCTTAGATTTACAAGGAGCTATCATCCAAGGAGAGTTCATCCTCACTTAGCCAAATGTTAGTTTGCTGACCCTGAAATTCCTCTTTGTCTCCTGTCACCCAAGCTAGGCATAAACAGAAGGGGAACCAGGTCTGTCCCGGGACAGGGGTCTATCTATCTGCTTTATTTAATTTTTCCATCTTTGGTCTTTTGGGGGCTACTTCACTTGAAGTTCTAAAATGAAGCAACCTGCCTCAATATGTAGTGAGTTTTTCCTCAGTGAATGAAGTCACTCCACTCACTCTCTCTTGAGCGTTGTCATTGCTATCATCTATTGGCTTCAAGGACACTCTCTCATCTTTCTTGATGACTCTGGAACCTGACAGATCTTAGAAAGGTGGTAAAATTACATGATTCTTCTCTACTCCTTCTCCTAGCAATACCCTTTATTACTTAAGCATTTACTTTAGTGTAGTATTATACTGAACCTTCAATTCCTTAGCCTCCTCAGCTCCCATGACTTTTTATTGTTTAATGGTTTTATTTATTTCTTACTCTTTGTGACCTGTTTAGAGTTTTTCTTGGCAGAGATATGAGTAGTTTCCTTCTCCAGACCATTTTATCAATGAGGAAACTAAGGCAAAAAGAATTAAGTGATTTGTCCTGAGCCATAAAGCTACTGTTTGAAGATAGATTTGAACTCTCTGTCCTGTCCTGACACCAGGTCTCAGGACTCAGTCCACTGTACTCCCTGTCTGCCCATGACATATCTCCATTATATTTCAGCCATCCACATGGTCACTGACTCTTTAGACTCCTATTGAGTGAAAATTTAGTGAAATTGAATGAAAAAATAAGGACAATAAAATACCCTTAATATCTAGAGTCTAATTGTGGGAACCATATTTTAGAGCACACATGGACCAACTATCTCCAGGGGAAAGGAACCAGGATAGTAAGGGAATTTTCAAAAGTATACCCAGGGGTACATTGGAACCAGCTTTGTGAAAGTCCATGGTTCAATTTTCACCATGAGCATTTACACTCCTGACATCCTCGGTCTACAAATTAGAACTTGAATTATTGTTTTGTGGATTATCTATACTTAAGAAAGTATTAAGTGAAGATTAAACATAAAAGTTTGTGCCTAGGAGAGTTAGGTTGTTAAACATTTACCAGCACACACTTCCAAATTGCTCTTTAAACATTTGAGCTCAGCTAGTGTAATAAAAGATACAAGGAAGGAAATCACCAGATTGGGCCCTGGTGACCAAATAATAATAACTATAATAAAGATAGCAATAATAAATTATATGGATCCCTAAGTTTTGCAAATTACTTTGTGTCAATTATTTCATTAGAGCCTCACAACCCTTCTCAGTAGGCTATATATCATGGAACTGTGGCTATTTAGTCCAGAAAAGAGAAGCCTTAGGATATCCAAGATATTGTGTTCAGGTTTGCCATGCAGAAGTGGCACCTAAAGAGATTTTTACACAGAACTAGAAAGAACAGGTAGAAATTAGAACACAGGACAGAGAAATTTCTTAAAATTAGGACTATCCAAAAAAAAAATCTGTCTTAGGACAAAGTGAAAATTCATACTTTGATCAGAAATTTAGCTATCAAATCTCTCCAGTTCATTCTAAATTTGAATCTATGATATGAACTAAATTACATTGAAGCCAGAGGACAAGGATGATATGCAAAAGAGAAGGGAAGGAAACAAGAAGACAGAAGGAAAGAGAATGTCATAGGGAGTAGCAGAGTGCTACCAACATTTGGCTCAGAAAGCAGGAAGAGGCATCAGGGTCATAGATTGCCCAATCCTGCTGTAATGCTACCAGAATCATTACTCTCTCTGCTGAGGGAGATACAAAAGCCAGCAAATTACACCAGCCAGACACTCTCCTTTGTCAAGGTCAGTAGAGAAGATAAAATGTGGCTTATAGCATTAATCAATTGTAGCATTAATCCCTCTAGGTGACCGTCAGAGTCATTCAGTAAGAAGCAGTGCAGTCTCCTAAAAATTCCGTTCAGACCCTGTCCACTTTCCCAGAGAACCATTTCATCAAGAATGATTAAGTTATAGAAGATGCATTCCCTGAGAGGAAAGTAGAGACTGGGGGTGAGAAGGGAGAGAGGAAGAGGGTTATGTCTCTACATGACAGACCACAATATGAACTTTGATTCAATTGAGAAATCTTTATTAAGTGTTTCCTTTATATAAGCAAAACATTATGCTGTTGGATATTGCTTGCTAATCATTAACATGAACTCATCTTGTGTAATGTAGGGCCTGAGAGGAACACACAGGGAAGATGGAGGGAAAGAGTTGAGGGGGCTGTTCTTTCCCTCTCTTCCTTCTTTTGGGGGAACATAACCAAGTCTTGCCTCCCTGAGAGGGAGTATGTCTCCTCAGAGAATGCTTCCAGGAGATGGTGGACAAGAACTAGAGGGAAAACTTTGGTAAGATGACACCCTGCCCCCCTTTTGGTCCCCGCTATTCTTGAAAGGCAGGATGGACTCTTCTGTCTCTGGATCCTTCAGGTACATCAACTGCCACTCCCCACCTCCCCCCTCCACCTTGGATTACTCTACAGCCCAGGAGAGATGGTTGTTCCTTGGGTCTGGTTGTTTGGATCACTAGGACCTTGGTCTAACCCTGCCTTTTGGGGAGAGGCATGGTCTTCCCCAAATCTTCAGTCCCCTTTCCTAATATCAGAAACTAGCCAGACCTAATTCTAAGTAGTGGACAATTTATTTGGGTTCACACAGGGAAGGGAAGTGGGTGAGCAGGAAGTCCTATTGACTTGTCCCCTCCTGCAGACTGCCCCCCCAAAGGACTCGGGGTTCAAGGCTCTCAGCCTTGATCCCTCTTCTATCCAGCTGGTGGTTTGGTCTCTATTCCTGAGCTAACTAGTTTGAGTACTGGAGTCCTGGAACAAGTAAGGGAGAGAGATGGAGAAAAGCTTTGAAAAGCGGATCGCAGTGAAAGGTTTTCTTCGAGTCCCTGTCCATAAAATTCACTGATGGCTCTGTGCTGTTATTGAGAGCTGAGTGAGAGGTATCCAGGGGTTCACAGGGAAACAATTGATCTCCAGAGAGACCCAAGCTTCTCTCTGGCTCCCTGCTGGAAGAGTGGTAAAGAGAGTGATCAGTTGGAGTTCACCCCAGCTTCGGGTTCCCACCTGGAACTTTCAGGGTTTTTTTTCCCATCTTGCACCTCCCCTGCTCTCTCTCTCTGCTTCTGATTTCTGTCAGCAATTGCTCCTTGCACAAATTGGATTACTCCTCTCTTACACTTGTGGCATATGAATGCAATTGAACAATATCAGGCCATATGACATGACAGACAAGAATAGTTCACAGAAATAGGAAAATGTGTATACTACTTGAAGCAGAATGAAATTAAGAGGGTCAGAGGAACAGTTTATGATAGCCTTGATAATATGAAGAAAAAGCAGCTTTGAAAGATCCTGCACACTAATCAAATCAGCAAAGAAGTGACCTCAAAAGACCAATGATGAATTGTATTTCTTATCTCATGAGAGAGCTGTAGAATGGAATATTCATACTCAAATTCAATTCATATGTTGATTTGAGTAATAATTAATAATGGGACACAAATAAAATTATTTTAGGCGGCATAGTAGATAGAGTTCTGTGCCTAAAGTCAGGAAGACTCATCTTCCTGAGTTCAGATCTAGCCTTAGACATTTACTAGCTGTGTGACTTTGGACAAGTCACAAAACTCTCTTTGCCTTAGTTTCCTCATCTGTAAAATGTGCTGGAGAAGGAAATAGCAAATAATTCCAATATCTTTGCCAAGAATACCCAGATGGGATCATGAAGAGTTGGACTCTATGGAAAAACAAATGAACAACAATTCTATTTACTCCCTTCTCTAGATCACTACCTTGCCAAGGCAGATGGGTTTGAGTAGCTCAAGAGATAGTGGAGGACAGAAGGACATGGCAGGCTATGGTACATGGAGTCCTGAAAATTTGAAAGCCACTGAATGACTGAACAACAAAAACAATTTACTTACTGTGCATAACAAAGCATCTACCTCCCTGGGGTTTGAGTGAGGATAAAATGAGATAAAGCATTATATGAATTCTAGGCATATTATTTTATTAATATTGTTATCTCTAACTATGAGACCCAAGGAACTCATAATCTTTCTGGGTCACAATTTTCTTATTTATAAAAGGAAGGTGTTGGACTAGACTAACTCTAAGTTATCTTCTAGATCTAAATTGATAAATTAAGACCACAGCTAGAAACGTTTAGAACTAATTATTCTTATAATTAGTTGTGGCAGAAAGAAAAAATACAATTGCAGCTTTCTAGGAATATCAATTACCCAAAGGTGACAAAAATCCTCATAACCACATATTAAGGAGGCAATATTGAAAAAGAGTATTGTAATGAGGAAAAGGAGAGATTCATAGAACCTGGTTAGCAGTTAACTTTCTGTGTGACCTTGGATAAGTAACTTTCCCTCTCTAGACCAGTTTATTTATAGGACATATAGGACATTGCCTGAAGACTCTAAAATGTTGTAGTTTGAATTTATTTTTTTGTTTGTTTTTTAAATTTTAAACATTATTTTATTTGGTCATTTCCAAACATTATCCACTGGAAACAAAGATCATTTTCTTTTCCTCCCCGCCCCCCTCCCACCACCTTTCCCTCTCCCATAGCCAAAGCACAATTCCACTGGTTATCACATGTGTTCTTGACTCGAACCCATTTCCATTTTGTTGGTATTTGCATTAGAGTGTTCATTTAGAGTCTCTTCTCAGTCATATCCCCTCAACCCCTGTAGTCAAGCAGTTGCCTTTCATTGGCGTTTTTACTCCCACAGTTTATCCTCTGTTTGTGGATAGTATTTTTTAGATCCCTGCAGATTGTTCAGGGACATTGCATTGACAATAATGGAGAAGTCCATTACCTTCGATTGTGCCACAGTGTATCAGTCTCTGTGTAAAATATTTTCCTGGTTCTGCTCCTTTCGCTCTGCATCACTTCCTGGAGGTTATTCCAGTCTCCATGGAATTACTCTACTTTATTATTCCTTTTAGCACAATAGTATTCCATCACCAACATATACCACAATTTGTTCAGCCATTCCCCAATTGATGGGCATCCCCTTGTTTTCCAATTTTTGGCCACCACAAAGAGTGCAGCTATGAATATTCTTGTACAAGTCTTTTTCCTTATTATCTCTTTGGGGTACAAAGCCAGCAGTGCTATAGCTGGATCAAAGGGCAGATTATTTCGATTAGCTTTTTGGTTGAATCTCTAGGATTCTTTAAGTAGACCATCATGTCATCTGCAAAGAGCGATAATTTGGTCTCCTCCTTGCCTATTTTGATGCCTTCAATTTCTTTTTCTTCTCTAATTGCTACTGCTAGTGTTTCTAGTACAATGTTAAATAGTAGAGGTGATAATGGGCATCCTTGTTTCACTCCTGATCTTAATGGGAATGGATTTAGTTTATCCCCATTGCAGATGATATTAGTTGATGGTTTTAGATATATACTGTTTATTATTTTTAGGAATGGCCCTTCTATTCCTATGCTTTCCAGTGTTTTTAATAGGAATGGGTGTTGTATTTTATCAAAGGCTTTTTCTGCATCTATTGAAATAATCATGTGATTTTTGTTGGTTTGCTTGTTGATGTGGTCAATTATGTGGATGGTTTTCCTAATATTGAACCAGCCTTGCATCCCTGGTATGAATCCTACATGATCATGGGGAATGATTCTTCTGATCACTTGCTGGAGTCTTTTTGCTAGTATCCTATTTAAGATTTTTGCATCTATATTCATTAGGGAGATTGGTCTATAATTTTCTTTCTCTGTTTTTGGCCTGCCTGGCTTTGGAATTAGTACCATGTTTGTGTTATAAAAGGAGTTTGGTAGAACACCCTCTTTGCTTATTATGTCAAATAGTTTGTATAGTATTAGAGTTAGCTGTTCTTTGAATGTTTCATAGAATTCACTGGTAAATTCATCAGGCCCTGGGGATTTTTTCTTAGGAAGTTCTTTAATAGCCTGTTGGATTTTTTCTGATATGAGATTATTTAAGAAATCTATTTCTTCTTCTGTTAGTCTAGGCAATTTATATTTTTGTAAATATTCATCCATATCACCTAGGTTGGTATATTTATTGCCATATAGTTGGGCAAAGTAGTTTTTAATGATTGCCTTAATTTCCTCTTCATTGGAGGTGAGATCCCCCTTTTCATCCTTGATGTTGTTAATTTGCCTTTCTTCTTTCCTTTTTTTAATTAAATTGACCAGTACTTTGTCTATTTTGTCTGTTTTTTCAAAGTACCAGCTTCTAGTCTTCTTTATTAGCTCAATAGTTCTGTCACTTTTGATTTTATTAATTAATTATTAATTATTATTTATTAATTAATTTTTAGGATCTCTAGTTTGGTTTTCTTCTGGGGTTTTTTAATTTGTTCATTCTCAAGTTTTTTTATTTGCATTTCCAATTCCTTGATCTCTGTCCTCCCTAATTTGTTAATATATGCACTCAGGAATAGGAAATTTCCTCTAAGTACTGCCTTGGCTGCATCCCATAAGGTTTGAAAGGATGTCTCGCCATTGTCATTTTCCTCAACGAAATTATTAATCGTTTCTATGATTTCTTCTCTAACTAACTGATTTTGGAGTATCATATTATTTAATTTCCAATTAATTTTTGATTTGGCTCTCCATGTACCCTTACCGATCAATATTTTTATTGCTTTGTGAACTGAAAAGGCTGCATTTATTATTTCTGCTTTTCTGCATTTGAGTGCCATGTTTCTGTGACCTAGTGTATGATCTATTTTTGTGAATGTGCCATGTGGTGCTGAAAAGGTGTATTCCTTTTTGTCCCTATTTATTTTTCTCCATATGTCTATTAACTCTAATTTTTCTAAGATTTCATTCACCTCTTTTACCTCTTTCTTGTTTATTTTTTGGTTTGATTTATCTAAATTTGATAGTGGTTGGTTCAAGTCTCCCACTAATATGGTTTTACTGTCTATTTCCTCCTTCAGTTCTCCTAGTTTCTCCATTAAAAATTTGGATGCTATACCATTTGGTGCATACATGTTGATTAGTGACATTTCCTCATAGTCTATACTCCCTTTTAACAGAATATATTTACCTTCCCTATCCCTTTTGATCAGGTCTATTTTTGCTTTGGCTTTGTCAGATATCATGATTGCAACTCCTGCCTTCTTTCTATCAGTTGAGGCCCAAAAGGTCTTACTCCAACCTTTAATTCTAACCTTGTGAGTGTCAAACCTCATATGTGTTTCTTGAAGACAACATATGGTAGGGTTTGGGGTTCTAATCCAATCTGCTATTTGTCTACGTTTTATGGGTGAGTTCATCTCATTCACGTTCAAAGTTATGATTGTTATTTGTGGATTCGCTGGCATTTTGATATCTTCCCCTAGTTCTGACCTTTCTTCTTTAGCTATTTCCTTTTGAACCAGTGATTTACTATGGGTCAGTCCCCCTAGTCCCCTCCCTTGATATGCTTCCCTTTCTAGCCCCTCCCTTTTTATGCTCCCTTCCCCTCTCCCCTCTTCTTCCCTCCTTTTTAAACTCCCTCCCTCCCCCTCCTTAATTTTCCTTTCTTTCTTGCCCTGTTGAATAAGATAGAATTCAGGATCCCACTGGATCTAGATGTTCTTCCCTCTCAGATTTGATTTCACTGAGAGTAAGGTTTAAGTAAGTCCACTTCACGCTCTCTTCCTCTCCTCATATAAGAGTTCTTCCCCTCCCCTTCCCATGTGTATCTTTATATGGGAAAGATTATTCTATTAAGTCCCTCCCCCCTATTTCTTGAAGTAAATCTTAGTATTATCAATGGTTCCCCCCCTCCCTTTCCCTTTCTTTGCCCCCCCACTTTCCCCAAATATTCTTAATGCCCCAATCTTTCCCTATGCATGTTTCTTCTAACTACTCTTATGATGCATACATTCCTCCCTCCCTCCTCCCTCCCTCTCTTTCTTCCTCCCTCCCTCCATTCCTTCCTCCCTTCTCCCTCCCTCCCTCCATTCTTTCCTCCATTCTCCCTTCCTCCCTTTCTTCTTTCCTTCCTCCCTCCCTCCCTTCCTCCCTCCCTCCCTTCCTTCCTTCATTCCTTCCTTCCTTCATTCCTTCCTTCCTTCATTCATTCATTCCTTCATTCATTCATTCCTTCCTCCTTCCTTCCTCCCTCCTTCCTCCCTCCCTCCTTCTTTCCTTCCTTTCTTCCTTCCTTCCTTCCTTCCTTCCTGCCTTCATTCCTTCCTCTCTTCTCCCTCCCTCCATTCTTTCCTCCCTTCTCCCTTTTTCCCTTTTCCCTCCCTCCCTCTCTCCCTTCCTTCCTTCCTTCCTTCCTTCCTTCCTTCCTTCCTTCCTTCCTTCCTTCCTTCCTTCCTTCCTTCCTTCCTTCCTTCCCCCCTTCCTTCCCTCCTTCTTTTTTCTTGGTCTCTTTTCCACTTAAATATAACTTTTAGAAATGGTCCCAGAATCTACCTATCATATGAAATCAAAATATCTACCTTGAGTTGGATGGGTCTGTCATTACTATATTGGATCCTATTTCTTTCAGTTTTATTTCCTGGGGTCTAACCCTGTAAACCTACAGTTCAATGCAATATTTTGCCGGGATGGTTTTCTAGCTCTTGTTTTTCTCCAGCTCAGTAGGTATGATATATCAAATATTTTTTTGGAGATATTTTTATTACTAGCTTGCTCGTGCATTTGGGAAGGTAGCATGTTATAGAAAAAAAATAGTACTGACCTTAAAGACAGGAGAGACCTTAGATCAAATTTTATCTCTAGCACATGAGTTCTGTGACCCCAGGCAATTCATTTGATGTCTCTGATCCTCAGTTTTCTCATCTGTGAAAAGGACACAAAAATATTATTACCCTTATTATTCAAGCTTTTCCTGTGGATCAAAGCTGATAATGTAAATAAAACTGTTTGCAAATTTTCAAGTTCTTTATGTATTTGAATTTTGAAATTTGATGTTTGCATTCATTATGGTCAATCAACTCTTTTTCAAACACAAAGTAAAATTCTTTTACAGGACCTCAAGAAGTAATAGTGAGTGATATCCTTTTGGTGTCACCAAATCAATCTTATTATCTCATAAGACATGTGAAGGCCATAGAGATTTACAAGCAGCAAAGAAGTATGCTTTTCCTTGAGGAAAACATGATAATGAGTTCATCAAAATGCTCGCATGTAGGAATGACATTCTTACATTTCAGAATATTGGTCCATCTCCAGAAATAATACTGGTGTATTGAAAAAGCTCCTAGTAATTTCTTCTTGGTGATATTTTGCCAGCTGACAAAGAGATTTTTCTGCCAAGGTAGGAAGAGGCCAGAGAGACCCAGACATAACAATACTGCCTTAATTCCATGTACTTATGATTCATATATTTGTACATGTTGATTTTTGTGCTGTTGTGACTTTTAAAGAAGAACAAAAAGCAGCGTCATGAGCTTCTGATGCTTTATCTCACAGAGAACCATTTTTTCAAGTGGATAACTGTTCTCCAACCCTGAAAGACAAGAGAACAACTTAAAGAGATGGATGACTCCTAAGCTGACAAGTCATTCTAACCACTCAAGAACCCCTGAGGCATTTTGGGAGCCAGTGACATGATGGCCTGTGGATCTGCCAGAGAATCCAGATGGCAGCATTGAAATGACTTCAATGTGTTGACAAACATTCAGATGCAGTGTTGTGTGTGACTGTTTCTCAGGGAGGGAAGCTTCCATTTGAACTGGAGGAAAGGGAAGGGTGGAATCCTCATGAATATTATTGAATATGATTATCTGCCTCTCAGAGAAAGAGGAGAATGGGGAATGGGGAAGAAGATTAGAATCATTGGGCTTCAGAGAGGGAAAAATACATATCCTTTCTCATCATACTAGAAATCTAGATGGGACTACCTCAAGAGGAGGATGGAAGCTATGTGTTTAAGTGACTATTTTACATTATCTAGAGAAAAGACTACTGGACTCCTGAGAATTTTGCTTGTCATCTTTGACATCAAAATAATTTTGTTGGACTTCTAGGTGCACACAAGCTGAGCATGATAAGTAACCTAGCTCTGGTATCCTCCCTTTCAGATAAGAAAATCTTTTTTTAGTTTGTTTATTTTTTGAATTTTTATTTAGAATATTTTTCCATGGTTACATGATTCGTAATACCCCCCACTCTCTCATCCCCCCTCTCAAAGCCAACAGGCAGTTCTAC
This sequence comes from Monodelphis domestica, assembly GCF_027887165.1. Taxonomy (NCBI): domain Eukaryota; kingdom Metazoa; phylum Chordata; class Mammalia; order Didelphimorphia; family Didelphidae; genus Monodelphis; species Monodelphis domestica. The sequence continues at coordinate 214,751,917 of NC_077234.1, forward strand.
TGGGTTATATATGTATCATTGTTCAAAACATATTCTATGTTATTCATATTTTCATTAGAGTGATTCTTTAACATTAAACCCCTAATCATATCCCTATCACACTATGTGATCGAGCATATATTTTTCTAATGCATTTCTGCTCCCATAGTTCTTTCTCTGGATGTGAAAAGTGTTCTTGCTCACAAGTTCCTCTAGATTGTCCTGGGTCATTGCATTGCTGCTGGTAGAAAAGTCTATTACGTTCGACTGTGCCATAATATATCAGTCTCTGTGTACAATGTTCTTTTGGTTCTGCTCCTTTCCCTCTGCATCAATTCCTAGAGGTTGTCGCCATTTCTTTATTCCTTTTAGCACAATAATATTCCATCACCATCATTTACCACAATTTATTCATCCATTCCCCAATCAATGGATACCACATCATTTTCCAATTTTTTTTTGCCACCACAAAGAACACAGCTATGAATATTTTTGTACAAGTCTTTACCCTTATTATCTCTTTGAGGTACAAACCCAGCGGTCGTATGGCTGGATCAAAGGGCAAGCATTCATTTAAAGCCCTTTGCACATAGTTCCAAATTGTTCTCCAGAATGGTTGACCAATTCACAACTCCACTAGCGCTGTATCAGTGTGTCCCAACTTTGCCATATGCCCTGCCATGTTGATTTATCACTTTTATTTGCTGCCATATTGGCCAATCTGCTAGGTGTGAAGTGTTACTTGAGAATTGTTTTAATTTGCATTTCTCTAATCAGGAGGGATTTAGAACAGTTTTTCATGTGCTTATTGGTAGTTTTGATTTCATCATGTGAAAACTGTCTCTTCATGACCATTTGTCAATTGGAGAATGGCTTGATTTTCTGTAAATTTGACTTAGTTTCTTATATATATATATATATATATATAAATATATATATATATATATATATATATATGGGAAATTAAACCTTTGTCAGAGAGTTTTGTTATCAAAATATTCTCCCAATTTATTGCTTTCCTTCTAATTTTGGTTGCATTGGGTTTTTTTTTTTACCAAGCCTTTTTAATTTGATATAATCAAAATCATTCTCAATGTTCCCTATTTCTTGCTTGACCTTAAATTCTTCCTTTCCCACAGATTATAACTTAACTCTTTATATTTAAGTCATTTAACCATTTTGAATTTATCCTAGTATAAGGTATAAGATGTACTATTTTATGATATTCCCAGAAGTTTTTGTCAAATACTGAGTTCTTATCCCAAAAGTTGGGGTATTTGGGTTTATCGACCACTAGCTTACTGAGGTCAATTACCGCTAGTCTATTTCATTGATCTACTATTCTTCTTCTTAGCCAGTCCCATATTGTTTTTTTTTAACATTATTTTATTTGGTTATTTACATGCATTGTTCATTGGAAACAGATCATTTTCTTTTCCTCACCCACAACCCCACCCCCACCCCTTCCCTAGCCAAGGCGCGATTCGTCTGGGTATCACATGTGTCCTTGCTCTGAACCCATTTCCTTGTTGTTGGTATTTGCATTAGGGCGCTCATTTAGCGTCTCTCCTCTATCATGTCCCCTCAACCTCTGTAGTCAAGCAGTTGCTTTTCCTCGGTGTTTTTACTCCCTCAGTTTGTCCTCTGCTTGAGGATAGTTTAGTGTTTTGTTTTGTTTTTCTCGTAGATCGCTGCAGGTTGTTCAGGGACATTGTAAAGCCATTACTGGAGAAGTCCATTACGATCTCTTGTACCACAAAGTGTCAGTCTCTGTGTACAATGTTTTCCTGGTTCTGCTCCTCTCACTCTGCATCATTTTCTGGAGGTCATCCTAGTCTCCATGGAATTCCTCCACTTTATTATTCCTTTGAGCAAAATAGTATTCCATCACCAACATTTACCACAATTTGTTCAGCCATTCTCCAATTGAAGGGCATCCCCTCATTTTCCAATTTTTGGTTACCACAAAGAACACAGCTATGAATATTCTTGGACAAGTCTTTTTCCTTATTATCTCTTTGGGGTACAAACCCCAGGAGTGCTATGGCTGGATCAAAGGGCAGATAGTCTTTTATCGCACTTTGGGCATAGTTCCAAATTGCCCTCCAGAGTGGTTGGATCAATTCACAACTCCACCAGTAATGAATTAGTGTCCCTACTTTGCCACATCCCCTCCAGCATTCATTACTTTCCACAGCTGTCATGTTGAACAATCTGCTAGGTGTGAGGTGATACCTCAAAGTTGTTTTGATTTACATCTCTCTGATTATAAGAGATCTAGAACACTTTTTCATGTGCTTATTAATAGTCTTGATTTCTTTAACTGAAAATTACCTATTCATGTCCCTTGCCCATGTATCAATTGGAGAATGGCTTGATTTTTTGTACAACTGGTTTAACTCTTTATAGATTTGAGTAATTAGACCATTGTCAGAGGTTTTTGTTCTGAAGATTGTTTCCCAATTTGTTGCTTTCCTTCTAATTTTAGTTACATTGGTTTGTTTGTACAAAAACTTTTTAATTTGATGTAGTCAAAATTCTTTATTTTACATTTTGTGACTCTTTCTAAGTCTTGCCTGGTTTTAAAATCTTTTCCTTCCCAAAGTTCTGACATGTATACTATTCTGTGTTCACTTAATTTACTTATAGTTTCCTTCTTTATATTGAAGTCATTCGTCCATTTTGAGTTTATCTTGGTGTAGGGTGTGAGGTGTTGATCCAAACCTAATCTCTCCCACACTGTCTTCCAATTTTCCCAGCAGTTTTTATCAAATACTGGATTTTTGTCCCAAAAGCTGGGATCTTTGGGTTTGTCAAAGACTGTCTTACTGAGGTCATTTACCCCAAGTCTATTCCACTGATCCTCCTTTCTGTCTCTTAGCCAGTACCAAATTGTTTTCATGACCGCTGCTCTGTAATATAGTTTGAGATCTGGTACTGCAAGGCCACCTTCCTTTGTATTTTTTTTCCATTATTTCCCTGGATATACTTGATCCTTTATTCTTCCAAATGAACTTTGTTATGGTTTTCTCTTATTCAGTAAAATAGTTTTTTGGTAGTTCAATGGGTATGGCACTAAATAGATAGATAAGTTTGGTTAGGATGGTCATTTTTATTATGTTAGCTCGTCCCGACCATGAGCAATCAATGTTTTTTCCAATTGTTTAGATCTAGTTTTAATTGTGTGGAGAGTGTTTTGTTGTTGTGTTCATATAGTTCCTGTGTTTGTCTCAGAAGATAGATTCCTAAGTATTTTATATTGTCTCAGGTGACTTTAAATGAAATTTCTCTTTCTAATTCTTGCTACTGATCTGGGTTGAAGATATATAGAAATGCTGATGACTTATGCGGGTTGATTGTGTATCCTGCAATTTTGCTACCATTGTTGATTATTTCAATTAGCTTTTTGGTTGATTCCCTGGGATTCTTTAAGTAAATCATCATATCATCTGCAAAGAGTGACAGCTTGGTCTCCTCATTGCCAATTTTAATACCTTCAATTTCTTTTTCTTCTCTAATTGCTACTGCTAGTGTTTCTAGTACAATATTAAATAATAAAGGTGATAATGGGCATCCTTGTTTGATTCCTGATCTTACTGGGAAGGCTTTGAGTTTTTCCCCATTGCAGAGGATGTTTGCTGATGGTTTTAGGTATATACTGTTTATTATTTTTAGGAAAGGCCCTTCTATTCCTATACTTTCTAGTGTTTTCAATAGGTATGGGTGTTGTATTTTGTCAAAGACTTTTTCTGCATCTATTGAAATAATCATGTGATTTTTGTCAGTTTGCTTGTTTATATGGTCAATTATGTGGATGGTTTTCATAATATTGAACCATCCTTGCATTCCTGGAATGAATCCTACCTGATCATAGCGGATAACCCTTGTGATGACTTGCTGGAGTCTTTTTGCTAGTATCCTATTTAAGATTTTTGCATCTATATTCATTAGGGAGATTGGCCTATACTTTTCTTTCTCTCTTTTTAACCTGCTTGGCTTTGGGATCAGTACCGTGTTTGTGTCGTAAAAAGAATTTGGTAGAAACCCTTCTTGGCTTATTCTGTCAAATAGTTTGTATAGCACTGGAGTTAGCTGTTCTTTGAATGTTTGATAGAATTCATTTGTGAATCCATCTGGACCTGGGGATTTTTTCTTAGGGAGTTATTTGATGGCTTGTTCAATTTCTTTTTCTGATATGGGGTTGTTTAGGTAATTTATTTCTTCTTCTTTTAGTCTAGGCAATTTATATTTTTGTAAGTATTCATCCATATCACTTAGATTGCCATATTTTTTGCCATATAATTGGGCATAGTAGTTTTTAATGATTGCCTTGATTTCCTCTTCATTAGAGGTGAGATCTCCCTTTTCATCTTGGATACTGTCGACTTGGTTTTTTTATTTCCTTTTTTTAATGAGACTGACTAGTACTTTGTCAATTTTATTTGTTTTTTCAAAGTACCAGCTTCTAGTCTTATTTATTAAATCAATAGTTCTTTGACTTTCAATTTTATTAATTTCTCCTTTGATTTTTAGGATCTCTAATTTAGTCTTCATCTGAGGGTTTTTAATTTGTTCACTTTTTAGTTTTTTAATTTGCATGCCAAATTCATTGACCTCTGCCCTTCTTAATTTGTTTATATATGAACTCAAGGATATAAACTTCCCCCTGAGTACTGCTTTGGCTGCATCCCATAGGTTTTGAAAGGATGTCTCACCATTGCCATTTTCTTTAATGAAGTTATTAATTGTTTCTACAATTTGTTCTTTAACTAGCTGGTTTTGGAGAATCATATTGTTTAATTTCCAATTAGTTTTTTTATTTATCTATCCATGTACCCTTACTAATTATTATTTTTATTGCACTGTGGTCTGAGAAGGTTGCATTTATTATTTCTGCCCTTTTGCACTTGTTTGCAATGGTTTTGTGCCCTAGTACATGGTCAATTTTTGTGAATGTACCATGTACTGCTGAAAAGAAGGTGTATTCCTTTTTGTCCCCATTTATTTTTCTCCATATGTCTACTAATATATGTTTTCCAGTTTTTGACCACCATATGTCCATATGTCTACTAACATATGTTTTCCAGTTTTTGACCACCACAAAGAGCGTAGCTATGAATATTTTTGTACAAGTCTTTCTGTCCATTATCTCTTTGGGGTACAGACGCAGCAGTGCTATGGCTGGATCAAAGGGTAGATATTCTTTTGTCACCCTTTGGGCATAGTTCCAAATTGCCCTCCAGAATGGTGGGATCAGTTCACAACTCCACCAGCAATGAATTAATGTCCCTACTTTGCCACCTCCCTTCCAGCATTCATTACTTTCCTTTGCTGTTATGTTAGTCAATCTGCTAGGTGTGAGGTGATACCTCAGAGTTGTTTTTATTTGCATCTCTCTGATTATAAGAGATTTAGAACACTTCTTCATGTGCTTATTAATAGTTTTGATTTCTTTATCTGAGAACTGCCTATCCATGTCCCTTGCCCATTTATCAGTTGGAGAATGGCTTGATTTTTTGTACAATTGATTTAGCTCTTTATAAATATGAGTAATTAAACCTTTATCAGAGGTTTCTATGAAGATTTTTTCCCAATTTGTTGTTTCCCTTCTGATTTTAGTTACATTGGTTTTGTTTGTACAAAAGCTTTTTAGTTTGATGTAGTCAAAATTATTTATTTTACATTTTGTGATTCTTTCTATATCTTGCTTGGTTTTAAAGCCTTTCCCTTCCCAAAGGAGCATTTTCTTGTGTATCATCTTCTATCTCTTCTGTATTTTGTATTTTGGCTCCATAGAATGTGTCCAAAGTTGCCCCTTTCTTCTTATTTTTCTTGGGATTTTGGGGCTTCTGTGCTTCTGTGGAGTTTGCCATCTCTGAATGTGGAGGATTAGCTTTTCTTATCTCTGTCTGATATTCAGAGGCTTTAGTCCTGGGCAGATTGTCGGTTCTATGAGCTTTCCCTGGGTTAAACTAAGTATGTCTTCAGGCAATGACTTTCACTGGAACTGGAATGGAAGGGTCAGACCAGGGGGCCACACTCTCCCCCGACTCTATCTGCTTCCCTGCTGCTAAGGTGCCCCCTCGACTGGGTCGGGTTGCTTTCCGGAAGTTGCCTTCAGAATAGCTGGCCATGAGGCTGTTTTGTCGGCCCTGAGGGTTGCTGTTGTTTCAGAGGACCCTGCTCTCTGCGGGGGGATGGGCCACGGCTTCCCAGAACTCCGAGGGCAGTGACTTTCACTGAGACTTGGATAGCAGGATCTAGCTGGTGAGGCTGTCTTGCCCGCCCTGAGGGTTGCTGTTGTTTCAGATGACCCTGCTCTCTGCAGGGGGATGGGCCGCGGCTTCCCAGAGCTCTGAGGGCAGTGACTTTCACTGGGACTCTGATAGAAGGCCCTGAGGGTTGCTGTTGTTTCAGAGGACCCTGCTCTCTGAGCGGGGCGGGGCTGCGGCTTCCAGGAGCCTTGGACTCTGTGCTCCTACCCCTTAGGTCTGAGTGATCTCGGGTTCTGGCTTTTGAGGGGGGCCGTACCTTTTGATCCAGGTCCAGGTCCAGGAGGAGGATTCCCAGGGTCTGTGCTGTTGATCGTTTTGAATTTCAGCGCCTTAGGAGCTTATAGTTTGAGATCGGTCGGGAAGGATTTTCCGGAGATCTGAACTTTAGCTTTCTCTAAGCCGCCATCTTGAACCGAAGTCTCACATAGGTTTTGATATGATGTCTCCTCATTGTCATTCTCTTTAATGAAGTCTGTAATTGTTTCTATGATTTCCTCTTTGACCCACCTGTTTTGAAGAATTAGGTTATTTAGTTTCTAATTAATTTTAAATTTGACTTTCCACAGATCCTTGTTAATTATAATTTTTCACTGCATTGTGATCTTAAAAAAGTGGCATTTATTATTTCTGCTTTTCTGCATTTGTTTGCAATATTTGTATGCCGTAGTACATGGTCAATCTTTGTTTATGTACTATGTACTGCTGAGAAGAAGATATATTCTTTTTTTCCCTATTCAGTTTTCTCCAGATATTATTCTCCAGGTGTATTAACTCTGAGTTTTCTAGCATTTCATTTTATTTCCCTTACTTCTTTTTTATTTATTATTTTGGTTTGATTTATCTAATTCTGAAAGGAGAAGTTTAAGATCTACTGTTAGTATGGACTTACTATTTATTTCCTCCTTGAGCTCCTTCAATTTTTCTTTTAGAAATCTAGATGCTATACTATTTGGTGCATAAATATTTAGTAGCACAATTACTTTATTGTTTATGATACTTTTTAGCAAAATATAATTTCCTTCCTTATCTCTTTTAGTCAGATCAATTTCTACTTTGGCTTTGTCTGGTATCATGATTGCTACTCTTGCTTTTTTTTTTTTTAATTTAGAAGAAGCAGAATATATTCTGCTCCAGCATTTTACCTTGAATCTATATGTGTCACTTTGTCTCAAATGTGTTTCTTGTAAATATATTTCTGGTTTTTAATCCATCCTGCTATCTGCTTCCTTTTAATGGGTGAGTTCATTCCATTCACATTAAACATTATGATCATTAACTGTGTATTGCCCTGCATTGTATTATCCATTTTCGATCTTTCTCTATTCCCTTTCACTCTATTCCTCCTCACCAGTATTTTGCTTTTTGTCAGACCTCCTCCCTTCAATTACCCCCCTTGTCTTGTTCTCCTTCTACTTCTCTGTAGGATAAGATAGAGTGCTATACCCTACTGAGTATACTCATTTTTCCCTCTCTGAGCCAAAGAGAGTCTCTGAGCCTCTCTGAAACAAAGAGAATAAAGTTTAAGCATTGCCTGTCTCCACTCTTATCCTTCCCTCTCTGTATTGATTTTTCTTACCTCTTTATGTTATATGATCTACCCCATTCTATGTCTCCCTTTCCTTTTCTCTTAGTGCAACTCTCCCTTTCAGCCCTTGATTGATTATTTACATGTCATATTCAAACATATCATATCATACATATATATCATTCCATATCATCACATTTTCATATATTTTATATCATACATATATATCATTCCATATCATCACATTTTCATATATATCATATCATCATAGACATCATATTATCATAATCAGCTTACTTTCCCACCCTGTTACTGAGTAAATTCCTTCTATCTTCTCTACTATTGAGAGTAATTTTTGAGAACTATAAAAAAATCTTTCCATGTAGACATATAAACATTTTTACATTAATGAGTCCCTTAAATTTTCTTTTTCTTATTTACCTTTCTGGCCTTCTCTTATGTCTCATATTTGGTCTTCACATTTTTTGTTTAAGTCTGGCTTATTCCTCAGGAATGCTTAGAAATATTATTTCTTATTGAATTCCCCCCCCCACCCCCATGAAAGAGTATACTCAGTTTTGCTGGATAGGTGACTCTAGGTTTTAAAACCAAATCTTTTGCCTTTCTGAATCTCATACTCCATGCCTTCTGATCCTTTAATGTAGAAGCCTCTGGGCTCTGAGTGATTCTGATTGTAGCTTCATGGTATTTGAATACTTTCATTCTGGCTGCTTGAGGTACTTTTTCCTTGGCTTGGTGGCTCTTGAATTTGGCTATTACATTCCTGGAAGTTGTCAATCAAAGATTTTTTTCTGGGGGTGATTTGTGAATTCTTTCAATTTTAATTTTGTTTTCTTGTTTAAGGATCTCTGGGCAGTTATCTTTTATAATTTCTTGTAGTATGATATCCAAGATTTTTTCTTCATAATGGCTTTCAGGTAATCCAATAAATCTCAGACTCTCTCTCCTAGATCTATTTTCTAGGTCTATTGTTTTTTCAATAAGATATTTCATCTTTTCCTCTTTTTTTTTCATTCCTTTGATTCTGATTTATTGTTTCTTGATTTCTCATGAAGTATTTGGTGTCTAGGTGGTCAATTCTGATTTTTAAGACTTGGTTTCTCTCTGTCAGTTTTTGGTTCTCCTTTTTCAATTGGTCCATTTCTTCTTGTGCCAATTTCATTTCTTCTTACATTGCTTTAATTTCTCTTCCCCCGTTTTCCTATACCTCTAATTATTGTGTTTTGAAGTCTTTTTTGAGCTCTTCAGGAATCTCTGTCCAATCTATATTTTTCTTTTGGATTTTAGGTGTGTCCTTTGCTTTCACTATGCCTTTCTGTGTCTGTACCTTGCGCTTTGTCTTCATAAAAAGTCTTTAGAGTAAGGTGCTTTTTTGACTGTTTGCTCATTTTTTCCTTTCTAATTATAGTTAGGCTCTTTGTGGGGGATTTGGAGTACCCTCTTAAACGCCATCCTTCCTTGATGTTATTTGCAGCTTATTTTCTGGATTGTTACTAGTTTACTAGATGGTCTGAGGGCTAAGGGCTCTGAGAGTCCCCTCCCTCTGCTGATTCAATTTACCCTTGTGATACTGACAGATTAAAGACTTGAACTCATCTGAGTATTTTCTGCTTCCTAACCTTTGTTAAATTACATTTACTGTACCTCTGACACTCTCTGTAACCTCTGTAATATTTATTGGGAAAGGATGAGGAGGATTGGAAAAATGAGAGATAATGGGAGGTTTGTATGCGGGTATTGAGGAGTTGAGGGGAGAGAGGGAATATTGCTTGGTGAGGCAAAGGATGGAAATGCCCTCTGCTGAGAGGACACAGCAGGGGTCCGATAAGGACTGTTTGTCCTGGAATGACTGAACTGAAGTTCAGCTCCCTCTATGACCAGAAAAGATAGTCCACTTATCTGACTGTGAATTCAAATAATATAAAGTTTAATAACCAGTTGGAATTGGAGTTTTTTTCCTCAGCTTCAGAGTTTTGGCCAGGTCCCAGAGGCTGGTGGAGGGTTTCTCCCACTCCCGTCTACTCTATATCAATCCTGCTTTGTCTAATTCAGAATCTTAGCAGTAGACAGAAAGCAAACAAGAACAGTTCTAACCTTCAGAAGCCTGTGTCTTCGGACTGAACCAAGAAGACCATGCCACTCCAGGCTGGGCTGAATAAGTTCCTCCCTCCTCCAACATCAGGAAGGAAGTCCAGCCCCGGCAGGAAGGAAGTGCTAGTCACAAGACACAAGTGCCACTCCCAGTTGCCACTTTTCCCACAAACTGTCAGTCCTATTTCCTTTCCACAACCCCAACCTCCAAATCCCTTCTTTTCTATATCTGTCTCCCCAAAATCTGATCAAATACTACTTCCTCAGGAGATCATTCTCTCATGCTACTCCCCCCCCCCAACTATGTGAAGTAATTTCTCCATCATTTCATCTCCTAGTTGTGGGAATTCTCATTTTACTCTTGGCATATTCTGATTGAAAGAATATCAATCAGGAGATGTGGATTTGAATCATGTCTGTGGAACATATTAATTATGTGATCATGACCAAGTTAAATAATTTCTCTAATCAGAAATTAATTTAAAATTTAATACTAATTAACTCATTTCCTTAACAGTAAAATGGAAATGCACTTATGAATTAGTGAATATTAAGGTCCTACTATGTATGTATCTATACAAAGATAAAAAGGAGATGGCCTCTACCCTCAAGAAGGTTACTTTCAGTTAGGAGTTAGAAAAGCTCATGTTGAAGTTTTTTCCTCTAATACATATTACCTATGTGAACCAGAGCAACTCACTAAATCTCTCAGTATTACAGAAAACTAGCAAAAAAATCTAAATTGCATCACCACTGGATGTGAAAATTACTAGGAGAAATTATCTTCCTGAAAGTCCCAATATCTAGCAGTGAAACTCAGAGGATTATTTTTATCAGAGGGAAAGAAGAGGAGGAAGAATTAGAGGAAGAAGAAGAGGAAGAGGAAGAAAAGGAGGAAAAGGAAGAAGTAGAAAAGGAGAAGGAAGAAGGAGGAGAAGAAATAGGAGGAGGAAGGAGAAAGGGAAAGATGAGAAGGAGGAAAAACAGGAGGAGGAGAAGTGATTTGATCCAACCATTCTGGAGAACAATTTGGAACTATTCCCCAAAGGACTCTAAAAATGTGCATATCCTTTGATCCAGCAATACAATTACTAGGTCTGTATCCCCAAAAGGTAGAAAAGGAAAAGAACTTATTTATATAAAAGTGTTTATTGTAGCTCTTTTTGTGATAGCAAAGAATTGGAAAATTAGTGGCTGTCTGTAAATTAGAGAATTACTGAACAAATTGTGGGTTATGATTGTAATGGAATGCTATTGTGTAATAAGAAAAGAAAAGAAATATTTCAGAAAAATTTGGACTTACATGAACTGAGGCATAATGCATTGACCTGAACCAGAAAGTTCATAGTGTTATGATGAATCAGTTATAACTGAATGACTGTACAACAGAAGCAAGAAATATGAATACAATACAAAATCTTAACATATTTTTTACCATAGCCTCAAATCCTTGTGTTGTGGGAAGTAGGAATGGGAACTTCAACGTGAAATATTAACTCACAGATATTTATACAAAATATTTAAGGAACCTCTGGGTCCATAGACTCTTGCCTTCCCTGGCAGACAATGATCTCTAAACTTACTTTCTCCCTTTTCTCTTCTACCTCTCTGTCTCTCTTTCACTTTGATTTTCTTTCTGATTCTGTTTCTGTATCTCTTTCTATGTATCTCTGTCTCTATATCTCTGTGTGTTCTGTCTCTGTATCTCTGTGTCCTTCTGTTCCTATACACGCATACACACACACACACACACACCACTCACACTCACAGACTCTTCCCACCCAAATCATGATTCTTATTCATTCTACTATCCGCCCCCATACACATAATTATGTTTTCCCTCCCAATTCAGTAAATTTTGTCTCCAATACAGATTTTACTCTATAGTCTTTCCATTTCTATAACCAACGATGATTTTCTAATATTAAACCTTTACAAAATACCATCATTGGAATATGCATTTTAAATAAGCCTAAGGCCAAATTGTCAGCTGCCATGGGCTCTCTGATTCATTGTTTTCACACCAGAGTGAAGCTGTGGAGAAAGGTATGAATAAAGCTTTGTCATGCTTGTGAGGTAAGCTATTCCTCAAAATAATGTCTGAGGATAAGCAGGATCATGTGGTTAATGTTTATTAGAGAAAAGTGAACTCAAGAATAATAATAAATAGCATTCTAGAGATAAAGCTATTTTTACTCCTTAGTATTTTTGGACCCTATCATTCAACATCTTGAGCGGAAAAAGGGCCAGGATGATATAAATCTTTGTTGAAATATCAGTAAAGATTACTTTATCCTAGGGACTTTTGAACAATCCTTTTTCCATTGAAGTGTTTTGATGTCAGTAATCAAGAGATTCTTGATTAAAAGAGGCTGTAGGACTTTCACAAAAATAAGGGCATTATGGAAACTATCTTCTCCTCCACCATTTCCATTAACCCCAGAGAATTTGACTTAGGCTCGTTTTTAGATATGTGTAGTAATTAGATAAGTTGAAATTTTGCTGACTTCCATAAGTGACTTCTAAGGTCATTATCCACTTAGTTTGTGACTAACTTTTCCACTCCCAAAGTCTCTGATTTCCTATGAAACTTGATTCAATCCTGGGGCTTGACCTCCCTCCCAAAGGTCAGGGGTAATATTTTTGACTCATTACACCCATCTTAGAATAGGAAATCTGAATAAATTTTAGATATATTCCTATCTAGATTTCCCCAAAAGTGGATCTAAGGATAATTAGAATATCATGGTCTAATACCCTTTAGAAAATAGTGATTGAGATTTTTGCAGGAGTCAAGATGGCAGTGTAGACGTGGCAAAAGATCAGACCTCTGAAAACCCTTTCTTACGAGTTACAAACTAAATGCTCCTAGGAGACTGAAAATCAAACCTAATAAGACAGAGCCAAGAAACTCTCTTGATGGACTTAACTTAAAAGGTACGCCTCCCCCTCCCCCAAGCCAGAATTCAAGAACACTCCAGTTTAAGGGGAAGGAAGAAGGAAGGCCCCAGGACCCCTCCCCCACCTAAAGCACTAAGCTTCCAGCAGCACCTGGAACCTTTGGGTGGGCAAAGGTGCTGGTCTGGAGGGAGTACCTTGTGGACAAAGCTATGCCAGGCTCAAAGCATCGAACACAGGCGGTGGGGAAGCAGTTAGAGAAGGAGCGCATAGTTGCGCTCTTTGTGGTGGCAAAAAATTACTCTTCAATTGGGGAATGGCTGAACAAAATGTGGTATATGTTGGTGATGGAATACTATTGTGCCTAAAGGAATAATAAACTGGAGGAATTCCATAGGAACTGGAACAACCTCCAAGAATTTATGCAGAGCGAAAGGAGAAGAACCAGGAGAACAATGTACATGGAGACTGATACACTGTGGTACAATCAAATGTAATGGACTTCTCCATTTAGGCAATGCAGTTATCTGAACAACTTGGAAGGATCTACAAGAAAAAAACACTATCCACATTCCGAGGAAAAACTGTGTGAGTAGAAACACAGAAGAAAAAAACAACTGCTTGAATACATGGGTCGAGGGGATATGGTTGGGGATGTAGACTAAATGAACATCCTAATGCAAACACCAACAACATGGAAATGGGTTCTGATCAAGGACACATATAATACCCAGTGAAATTGTGCATCAGCTACAGGAAGGGTGGGAAGAGGGGAGGGAGGGAAATAATATGATTCTTGTAACTGTAAAGGAAAGAATTTATAAGGCATGCATGCAAAGGACATCATCTGTCAGTCAAATGAAAATTCCATTTTGGAATGTTACCGGGAAAGCAGTTGGAGCCAAGCCAACGGCTGAACTGGGCGGGACTGGGCTTTTGGCTTCTGACAGAGGTGGAGAAGAATCTATTTATATCTGTGGGACTGGTCTGGGTGATTGACAAAAGAAGAAAGAAGACATACAGCTGTCCTCCTATCTCTCTGACTGACTTTGTGTCACAATTGTTACTGATTGCCATTTCCCTCATTATCCTCCTGAGCAAGGCTCCATGTAGAGAATAGGGAAATCCTATCTCTCTTACCTTATCCTCCACCCTTGTCCTGTCTTCCCCAAATAAACCCTTGCTGAGAAAAGAAGAGAAAAGAGTATTTCCTCTGAAATCTCATAGCTCACACTGAGTGAGTGAAGAAAGAGGGGAGGGAGAAGCTGAAAGGCTTCTGAAGAGGGAGGAAAAGGGAGGAGGGCAGACAAACCTTGATCCATTATTCATCTCAGAATCAATCAACACCCCCCAATAATCTATATATTACATAACCAAGGAATAATGCTATAAATTGACTAAATAAATTAATTTAAATTTTTTAAAAATAGTGATTGACATAAGAACAGTATGGTACTTTCTACGAGACAGAAGGATGGCTCAATGGAATAGACATGGGGTAAAATGATCTTAGCAACATAGTTTTTGATAAACCCAAAGATCTCAGATTTTGGGACAAGAACCCACTATTTGACAGAAACTTCTGGGAAAATTGGAAATCAATATGAGAGAGACTAGATTTAGATCAACATCTCACACCCTATATCAAGATAAAATCAGAAATGAGTGAATGACTTAAATATAAAGAGGTAAATTATAAGTAAATTAGTTGAAAATAGAATAGTATATCTATCAGATCTATAGGAAAGGAAAGAATTTAAAATCAAGAAAGAGATAGAGAACATTACAAAATTTAAAATGAATAATTTTGATTACATTAAATTAAAAAGGCTTTGTATAAACAAAATCAATGCAACCAAAATTAAAACAGAAGCAACAAATTGGGAGGGAAATTTTTATAGCAAAAGCCTCTGACAAAGGTCTAATTTCTCAAATTTATAAGTCAATCATACAAAAAAATCAACCCATTCCCCAATTGAATAGTCAAGGGATATTAATAGGCAGTTTTCAGATTTAAAAAAATCAAAACTATCAATAAGCACAAGAAAACCTGTTCTCAATCTCTCATAATTAGAGAAATGCAAATCAAAACCATGTTGAGGTACGACCTCACACCTAGAAGATTGGCCAATATTACAGTAAAGGAACATAATAAATGTTAGAGGGGTCCTGCTGATGGAGTTGTGATTTGATCTGACCATTCTGGAAGGCAATTTGGAACTCTTCCAAAAGTGCTCTAAAAGAAGGCATACCTGTTGATTCAGCAATACCACTACTAGGTTTGTACCCTAAGGAAATAATAATGAAAAATTTTTGTACAAAACTATTTATAGCCATGATCTTTATGGTGGAAAAAATTTTAAAAATGAGGGGGTACTCCTCAATTGGGGAATGGCTGAACAAATTGTGGTATATGATGACGATATGACACTACTGTGCTGTAAGGAATGATGAACTGGAGGGTTTCTATGTGAATTGGAAGAATCTCCAGGAACTGATGGAGAGTGAAATGAGCAGAACCATGAGAATATTATACACAGAAAGTGAAACGTTGTAGAACAATACAATGTAATGGACTTTTCTTAATATAAGACAATCCCAAGAGATTCATGAGAAAGAATGCGCTCCACATTGAGAGAAAGAACTCTGTGAGTAGAAACACAGAATAAAAACAAATGACTTATTATTTGTTAATACATATGTATAATTTGGGATTTTGTTTTTAAAAGACTGCTTTATTGCAAAAATGAATAATATGGAAATAGGTATAAGTGATAACATTTGCATAATCCAGTGGACGTGCTTATTGGTTCCAGGAGTAAGGAGGGAAGAGGGAAGAGAAAGAAAAATATGTAAATTTGGAAAATATTTTATTTTTTAATTAATAAAAGAAAAGTGATAGAGGAATTGGAAAACCTCTGATTACACAAGTAGAAATTATTCTCAACAGAAGAAAATGACGATGATATAAAGAGATATATAAATATTTATGTAGATAGAATCTTAGAGTTTGCATGGCACTTCACAAATATCGTCTCATTTTACCCTCACAACAATCCTAGGAGGTAAATCCTATTTATCTCTGCTTTGTTGTTAAAGAAACAGATGGAAGTTAAGTGAGTTGCCCAGAGTATCTTTGAAAAATTTTGGAAAATGAGAGAGCTGCAATGGCACCTGGCAAAGGTTCAGCTTTCCTTCCTTCCTTCCTTCCTTCCTTCCTTCCATCCTTCCTTCCTTCCTTCCTTCCTTCCTTCCTTCCTTCCTTCCTTCCTTCCTTCCTTCCTTCCTTCCTTCCTTCCTTCCTTCCTTCCTTCCTTCCTTCCTTCCTTCCTTCCTTCCTTCCTTCCTTCCTTCCTTCCTTCCTTTCTTTCTTTCTTTCTTTCTTTCTTTCTTTCTTTCTTTCTTTCTTTCTTTCTTTCTTTCTTTCTTTTCTTTCTTTCTTTCTTTCTTTCTTTCTTTCTTTCTTTCTTTCTTTCTTTCTTTCTTTCTTTCTTTCTTTCTTTCTTTCTTTCTTTCTTTCTTTCTGTTCAGCTTTTGAAGAGAAGCAAAGATGTGAGGCCAACAATGTATATATTAATAAATTGGGCAAAATTCTAGTTAAAAAGATTAAATGGAACTTTTGTGTTCATTCAAAAAGGAAGGGAAACATCAATGACTCCAAAACTTCATTATTTAAAAAAGACTGGTCTTACCAGTCTAAATATAGGTCACTGCATATTAAGAAAAAATACTAAAATGAAGAAATACATGATTTCAAGGTGGAGGCATAAAAGGATGTAAGACCCTGCCCCTTAATGAAAGTCTAAGATATATGGCTCCCATCACCAACAATCCACACAGAAAGAAAAAGATTTTTAAAAATCTGATATTTCAAATAGAAAACCATCTAGCTTAAATATTTAGAAAACTCTACTACTTATTCCAAATGAACATAATCTGATCTTATGAAAATAATATTTGACAGTCCCTACTAATTATAAATGTCCCATTTTTATTATGTTTGTAATAATAACTTAATCTATAAAATTCACATGGATTATAATGAGCATTCCTTTTTTTTACCCCATCCCCTTCTACAAAGCTAGCAAGTGCTTTGGGGAATATGGATATTGACCTTATATATTCATACCACTTATATAAAGGACTCTCTATTTCTATTTATTTTGAGAAGTATTCTCAAATTGCAAGAGTGTGCTTTCTCTTTCTGTAAAAAGAGGTTAGGAATTATTTCCACTTCCAGTAAAGATGATTACATAATTCATTTTTCCCAGTGAGAAAATATATTTCATTGAGCAGAATTATTCATATATCTGGTCTAGTAAGGGGAATTCAGGAATGATTTCCTACTTATGATAAGGGAGAGGATAGACAAATTTAAAATTCATAGCAATTATAACAGTATCTCAAGTGAAACATCTAATTGTCATATAAACTGTATGTGTGTATGTATTATGTTTGGGGACACAAACTTATTTTTGTGAATACAATTTTTTTTCATTGTTGTTTTTCTTCTCTAATGAATGACTATAGTTAGTACCTTTGTTTCCCTTTTCCCCTCCATCTGCTCTGACTTGAGAATATTCTACTACAACACACATGAAGATGAACTTGTCTTTCCTGGCCACTTCCCATAGCAGAAGTTGAAGGATTTACACTTTGATATGTCAAAACCATCCCCTTAATGGTCACAGTACCAGACACCTCCATGGGTATTTTTTAAATTCTCAGAGTTTGACTTCCTTTTAATGATCTTATATTCTTGTAGACATTGGGCAAACATTGACCTTTTTTTTTCACTCAGCATCAATTCATAGCTATCTTCCTGTGCTCTTCAGAATTATTCATATTCATTATATCTTACCTCTCCATAATAATTTATTCCATTACATTCATGTACTATAGTTGTTGGGAATTTTTTCCTTGGCCATCCCATATAAATACCACTTTGTATAAGCTCTCCTTCATTTCTCTTGTCCACTATAGGTCACCACATAAGTATTGTGTCTGCCATGTTAATTAAAAAAACATCCCTGTGGTAGCCGCAAATATTTTGGCTAATTGAGATCTTCTGGCTGAGTCTTTCCAGATTAAGAATCTGGTATCAATCATCAAAATATATAATAATGACTATATTTACCTTGAAAAACAAAAGGGTAGTTGGGCTATTTTAAATTCTATTTTTTGTTAACAAAATTCTATTTACTTTCCTTCCAAGCAACTCATCTCACCAAAGAAAAAAAGAAACAAAAGCAATCCTCTTGTAATAAATATTTAAAGTTGAAAAAAATATATCTATAATCACCATATGAAAAAGTTAATCTATATCCTGAACACATTCTCTATCAGTGTATGGATAACAAGATTCAATATATCCATCAGTTCTCTAAAATAATGGTTGATTGTTGCGTTAATGAGAATTTTAAAATCTTCCAAAATGTTTTTATTTTTTTAGTGTTTCAACTTTTTTTTGACCACTGGCCAAATTGGAATTAACTCCTGAGGAGAGAATTCCATTGGCAAATAGGATGACTAGTGCAGGTTGTTGGGAACAGGTACAACTGAGCCCAGCTGCTAAGAAGATTCTTTTTAAGAGTGTTTGCTAAATCATTATAAGCAATTTTGACTAGATGAATCAGAAGTGGGCAAAAACCTCAGCATGACTAAATAAACCTTGTATACTTTTGTTTAATTTTTTGAGAAATATGCTAGTTGGTCCTAGAACATATTATTTTTCTGAAGTTGCCCCGCCAAGAGGACAGGTTGCAGAAGAGTCAACCCAGTAATATGATCTGCCAGTGAATATGAAGAAAACTACTTCTTGAAATGGGATTGGGTGGGTTATTGTCATCAAATATCAAAAATCTATATAGAGTATAGAAATATCAATGATTTCTGCTTTCTCAATAGTGCCTTGACAAAACCAAAAGCTAGCCTGACATATCAAACAAAATTTTCTATTCTTGACTGCTTGGTCTGGAATAAGGAAGACAAGTTCAAATATGACAACAGATACTAGTTGTAAGACCCCAGGCAAATCACTTAAACTCTGCCTCAGTTTCCTCTCTTATAAAATGAGAATTATATTAGCACCTACTTTCCAGTATTGTTCCAGTGAGAAATTTGTAAAGCACTTTGAAAAATTAAATGGTAGCTGTTATTAATAATATTTATTATAATTAATCAAAAGTTGTTTAGCTGGCCTGTCAAAGCTGTTGCCCGGGGTGTGGCCACTGCTGCAAGCTAGCAGCTACTGGGAGCCACAAGTGAGAGCTGGGTGTCAGGTGGGGGTCAGAGGCTGGCTAAACCTTGTGAGGGTAGCCATCGGGTCGTAGACCCTTGGTGAACCAGGGCTTTGCTCACCCAGCATGTGAAGACTGCTTCGGCAGAACAGGCGGAAGAAACCAATAAGAAGGTTCAACGGCTGAGAGGGCAACGCAGCAAAGCACTGTGGAGTGCTTAGGGCATGTTGGAGCACAAAAGACAACACGGCCATCCAATGCAGCTGAGGAAGTCTCCAGACGTAACAATTTTTCATGCCACTGGACCCAGGCTTCCAATGCCAAGAGAGTGGGACTGTCTCTGTGCATCGACTCTTCCACTTAAATCTCCTTCACGCACAAGTATCTTTGTGCACACTCATCTATCCTGACCCCGTCTACCCTCTTCAAGACCTGCGGCGATGGGGGAGTGGCGACACAACAAGTAGAGGTGACCACTGGCAGTTGTAGTCACGATCCTGCACGTAGGTGGCCCACAGACCAGTGGTCGCTCGACCTTGTGGGCAGCAGGGACGTTCGGCAGCATCCTGGGCAACTGAGCAGCCCTCTCTGGGACAGCACTTCTCACCCTAATCAAGGGAGGGGACTAGAAAAGGCATCCCAAACATTGCCTGCCCTACAAACACCCAGTCAGCACACCGCGACTGGCGAGTCATCCCTTTAAGAGGTCAAAATCAAAGAAAACAAAATACAAAGAAACTCCTACTAGAAGCATGGAACATTAGAACATTACTTGACAGAGAGAATACCCCAAGACCTGAGAGAAGAACAGATCTAACTGGTAAAGAACTGGCGCAATATAATAGCATTAAGTGAAAGACGCTTACCAGAAGAGGTATCACTCAGCGAGTCCACCACTGGATACACCTTCTTCTGGAAAGGTAGAGCCACAAGTGAAGACAGAATCCATGGTGTTGGCCTGGCCATCAAGACCAGTTTGCTCAAACAGCTGCCAGACTTGCCTGTGGGCATCAGTGAGAGGCTCATGAAGATCCGTTTGCCTCTCAGCAAAGACCGGTATGCCACAACCATCAGCGTATATGCCCCTACACAGACCAGCACAGAGGAGACCATCGAGCAGTTCTACTCTGTCCTGAGTGCTGTCCTGCACTAAGTGCCTACCAATGACAAGCTGATACTACTGGAAGACTTCAATGCCCGCGTTGGCCAGGACCATGAAAGATGGAAAGGAGTGCTTGGCAAACACGGTGTGGGCAAAATGAACAACAATGGCCTACTGCTACTCAGCAAATGCTCAGAGTTTGAGCTCACCATCACGAACACTGTGTTCAGAATGACGAACAAATATAAAACAACGTGGATGCACCTGCGATCAAAACAGTGGCATCTCATTGTCTACATCATTGTACGCCAGCAAGACATCCAGGATGTACAGATCACCAGAACCATGAGAGGAGCTGAATGCTGGACAGACCACCAATTGGTTAGAGCGACTCTTCAAATGCACATTGCACCTCCCCATCCCAAACGTGCCCAGACAGTTTGTGCATTTTACAATGTGAGTCGTCTTAGAGATCCATCTTATTTGCAAACATTCCAGTCCTGCCTGGACGACAAGCTGTCTGCCAAGGGACCACTCACTGGAAGCTCAACCGAGAAATGGAACCAGTTCAGAGACGCAGTGAAGGAAACATCAAAGGCAGTCCTAGGTCCCAAACAATGCCACCACCAGGACTGGTTCGAATAGAACAACACTGCTGTTGAAGACCTATTGAGCAAAAAGAACAAAGCCTTTATGGAGTGGCAAAATAACCCAAACTCTGCTCCTAAAAAGGACAGATTCAAGTCTCTCAAAGCCACGGTGCAGTGTGAGATCAAGAAGATGCAAGACCAATGGTGGGAAAAAAAGGCAGAAGAAATCCAGCGCTTTGCTGATACAAAAAACTACAAACAATTTTTCAGTGCCCTCAAGACTGTCTATAGGCCATTAAAACCCACCACCACTCCCTTGCTATCCTCTGACAGTGACACTCTCATAAAAGATAAAAAAGGCATCAGCAACAGGTGGAAAGAACACTTCAGTCAGTTTCTCAACAGACCTTCTTCAGTCAACCAAAGCTCCCTGGACCAGATTCCCCAAAACCACACCATTGAACAACTTGATGTCACTCCTTCAATAGAGGAAGTCCAAAAAGCCATTAAACAAATGAGTGCAGGCAAGGCACCCTGTAAAGACGGGATCCCAACTGAGGTGTACAAGGCCTTAAAAGGAAAGGCGCTCCAGGCATTCCACATAGTGCTGACCAGCATATGGGAAGAGGAAGACATGCCCCGAGAGCTCAGAGATGCCTCTATCGTAGCCCTATACAAGAACAAAGGTGCATGAGCAGCCTGTGACAACTACAGAGGCATCTCACTACTCTCCACTGCTGGAAAGATCCTCGCCCGTGTTATACTCAACAGACTCCTATCATCTGTTTCAGAGCAGAACCTGCCTGAATCACAATGTGGCTTCTGACCAGATCGCAGCACCATCGACATGGTCTTCATGGTGAGGCAAATGCAGGAAAAATGCCTTGAGCAGAACCTGAGTCTCTACATTGTCTTCATAGACCTGACAAAGGCGTTCGACACAGTGAACAGGGACGCATTGTGGGTGATCCTCAGCAAGCTCGGTTGCCCAGCAATATTCGTCAAACTGATCCAGCTCTTTCATGTCGACATGACAGGGGAAGTCCTATCTGGTGGAGAGACTTCTGATCGCTTCAACATCTCCAATGGCGTGAAACAAGGCTGTGTCCTCGCTCCGGTACTATTCAACCTATACTTCACCCAAGTATTACGACATGCTGTGATGGATCTAGACCTGGGTGTCTACATCAAATACCGACTGGATGGCTCACTATTCGACCTTCACTGACTGACTGCAAAAACAAAGACAACAGAGAGACTCATCCTAGAAGCTCTCTTTGCAGATGACTGTGCTCTCATGGCCCACCAAGAAAATCATCTTCAAATCATTGTGGACAGGTTCTCCACCGCAACAAAACTGTTTGGCCTGACTATCAGCCTCAGCAAAACAGAGGTGCTGTTCCAACCTGCACCAGGGAGGCCAACGAACCAGCCGTGCATTACAATTGACGCAGTGGCTGCACGCAGCTTTCTAACGTCAACACGTTCAAGTACCTGGGCAGCATCATTGCCAACGACAGGTCCCTAGACCACGAGATGAATGCCAGGATCCAAAAGGCCAGCCAGGCACTCGGGCGGCTGCGCTCCAAAGTCCTCCAACACAGCGGTGTAAGCACTGCGACGAAGTTCAAAGTGTACAAGGTAGTGGTCCTAAGCTCACTCCTGTACGGTTGTGAGACATGGACACTGTACCGGAAGCACATGAAACAGCTGGAGCAATTCCACCAACGCTCTTTCCAGTCAATCATGAGAATCCTATGGCAGGACCGAATCACCATCCAGGAAGTCCTCAACAGAGCCAACTCCACCAGCATCGAAGTCCTGGTCCTCAAAACCCAGCTACGATGGTCTGGACACGTCATCCGCATGGACCCACAGCGAATACCAAGACAGGTATTCTATGGTGAACTGTCAGCTGGACTCAGGAAACAAGGCTGACCAAAGAGAAGATTCAAGGGTCAGCTAAAGTCAAACTTGAAGTGGGCTGGCATGACACCAAAGCAACTAGAACTCGCTGCCTCTGACAGAAGCAGCTGGAGAACCCACATTCACCATGCTGCCACCACCTTTGAAGATGAGCGACGTCGACGTCTTGCCGCTGCGCGTGAACGCCGACACCAGGCCACAACCGCACCTCCTGTAACAACTGGCGTCCCATGCCCCATGTGCCAAAAACTGTGCGCCTCAGCCTTTGGACTTCAAAGCCACATGAGGGTACACCGGAGATGAAACTGCACAGACAATAGTCATTCTCGGTCACCGACAGACTACCACTACTACTAATCAAAAGTTGTGAGTCCAGTCCAAATGGTGCTCATTATACTAATCTTTCATGATGTTAGTATTATTATTGCTATTATTGTTACTAGTATCCACATAAAACTATATAAAGTGGTTGTTGAGAAGCATTACATTTTATTAGAACAAGGAATTCTTCAGTTTTGTCTCTATACCTATTGCCATTGTATTTCTTTGGATTATAGATACTAATGGAACAGTCAAGCAACTCTTGTTGGTTAAAATAATGGAATCAGCAAAGCTGGGTGGTTCAGTGTTTTGAGAGTCAGTCTTAAGTCCAGGAGGTTCAGGCTTAAAATCTGACTTCAGATACTTTCTAACTGTATGACCCTGCGCAGGTTCCTTAACATTCTTTTCCTAAAACTTACCACTTTTCAGCCTTGGAGCTAATACTTAGAATTGATTTTAAGATTAAAGGTAAGGGTTTAAAAAATAAAATAATGCTGTGTGACCTTGGGCAAGTCACTTGACCCCCATTGCCTAGCCCTTACCACTCTTCTGCCTTGGAGCCAATACACAGTATTGACTCCAAGACGGAAGGTAAGGGTTTAAAAAAAAAAAATAAAATAATGGAATCATGAGATCATATCATTGAAAAAGAGAGTTTGAATGACTGACCTATTGGATAGATTTAGAATAAAGAAGAATGGATTTTAATTTAATTTCTGACATGAGCTAACTGTATATTTCCCAAAGAAAGTCATTCTCTGATCAATTTTCTTCACATATATGTATATAAACACATATGTACCCATGTATATATGCATATGCAATAGTACTGACTTGATGATATTGTGAGGAACAAAAGAAATAATACACAAAGCACTATATAAATGCCATTATCATTACTATTGTTATTTGGTCCAGGTGTTGTTAACCTCCTTTGCATCATAGATCCCTTTAGGAATCTAGTGAAGCCTACGGGCCTTGTTTCAGAAACATATTTCTAAATTTAAAGGAGGCCAATTACACAATGATAATTTTTTAAAGTTCATTGGCCCCCTTAAATCAAGAATCCTAGATTCCAATCAAAATGGTAACTGTAGCATGAATCCTTCCTGCGATATCCCGAGAAAGTAGTCATACAGTCTGTGTTAGATCTTCAATATTGAAAAAGTTTTTAAAAAATATTGGGGGCAACTATGTGTCTCCATGAATTGAGTGCTAGACCTAAAGACAAGAGGTCATGGGTTCAAATATTACCGTAGACACTTCCTAGCAGTGTGATCCTAGGAAAGTCACTTAATTCTCATTGTTGAACTCTTACTGCTCTTCTGCATTAGAACCAATCTACAATATAGATTCTAAGATGGAAAGTAAGGGTTTAAATTAATAAAATTATTATTTAAGTATTTTAAACATTTATTTGTAAAAAAATGTTTGGTTCTGAATTCTTTACCTTCTTTTCTCCCCCACCTATTGAGAGGATAAGCAATGTGATATTAATTGTAAAAAAGAAAATATGAAAATATATATATAAGAAAATATACAAAATTAATTAGCTGCATTGCAAAGAAAAGTGAGTAAAATAAAGGTGAAATATTTTGCTCAAATCTGCACTCATACTTCATCAGTTCTCTTCACAATTCCAACAATGTAGTAGTGTCCAAAGTTTTCCAGATCCCTTCCAGCATTTGTCATTTTTTTGCATGTTAGCCAATCTGATAGGTATGAAATAGTAAGTGTTAGGAAATTCTCCGTCTTTAATTAAGTATTTAAGTTCCCAGTATAGTTCAGGGAATGGGTAAACCTCTGAGGATATGAAGGTGAAACATATTACTCTTAAGGAGTTTACCTTCCATAGAAAGAGACTATATATATATATAACATATAAATATATATGTATATATATATTCACAATAAAGATATTAGAACTGGACCTAGTATTTTATTAGTATGTGAGAAAATTTTACCTGAGAGTTGTCATTATCTTAATAAATTCTAATCTTAAAGAGCTGTCTGTCTAGAATATTAAATAGTTCAGTTATTTATTTGCCCAGGGTAGTATGGACAATAAGTATTGAAGTCCCAGCCACAAATTCACATGTTCCTGATCTTTCTGGCTCTCAACATACTATGTCAGGCTTCTTCTCTATATAAAATAAAGGAAGTGTCTTTTTCATACTTTCATAGCCTTAGTTGTTAAAAAAATCCCCCCTCAAATCGAGTTGAAATTATCTTCTTTGTTGAACCTTTGTTCCCAATTCTAATTTCCAGGACCAAAGAAAATACATCTAGTCTTTGAACTATAATATAGAATAAGACACACTGGATTTAGAATCACAAGACTGGAATTAAATGCTTTCTTTGCCACTTACTTTCTGTGCCACCTGAACTTGACCATCTATAAAATGAGAGCACTGGGTCAGATAGTCTCTCAGGTACCTTCTAATTAAATTCTATGATCTTTGTGAACTCTTCATATATTTAAGTGACCCAAGATGGAATGACCACAAAGGTAGGCAAGACAACAATTATAAAAATAATTTTAACAATCTGAGAAAGCCACTGACTGGGGGAGAAAAAAATTAAAGGCAGAACAATATGGAATTTCATTGTTTTGTATGGGAATTTGGTCCTTTTCTGAACAAACATCATTAGTAGATGAGGAAGAGGAGAAGTAAAGCCTTGAACAATTGTAAGTCCTGAAAGTCATATCCATTAAGCAGGAGACAGACTCTCAATATATCTTATAGGGGAAAAAAAAGCATCATGGACAACAGTCATGGAGAAATCATTTCATTCTCCCTCATTCATGTGCGAAGTGACATTGTCATCATTCAGTATTATAACTGAAATTTGTTAACAATAGACTTTGCTTTCACAATCTACAAGAATGGTAAATTGAGCGGGGACTGTCAACAACAAGACATGCAGAGAAACAGGGCAGTCAAACCCTACACTGGCATAGGGAGTGGTAGGAGCTTAACAATTCAAAGAATGTTTACAACTGATGAAAACCTCCATGGTGACACTGAATCCCAGATGTGATGTTTATTATACTGATAGAAATATGAACTCCAGCACTGAGACTAATTGGTGAATGGAATGACCAAATGTGATTTTCCTGATATCAAATTGTGTTAGTCAACTTTGGAGGCAGTCTTGGGTTTCATATACACACAGTGGAATTTAATTGTGTTGGGGTGTTTTTGTGGCTTTCTGAAGTCATAAAAAAGGACATGCTGGGGATAAGTAAGTTTAATGGACTTCAGAAGTGGTGAACCTTTGGAACCTGAGTTCTAGAGAGATTCCGTCAGTCTGTCCGAGAGAGTAGAAGACAGAAGGGGCAAGAGGCTGCTTCTCCTCACCATCCCCTCCTTTACCCCTCATTACACAACAAATGACCAGGCATTTAGTCTTAACTTAGTTACAGGTGACATCTCACCTCTTAGGATTCTGTTTCTCTATTTGTAAAACAAACAAACAAACAAACAAACAATGCCAAAACAAAAAACAGGGCTTGTCATGGTCATCTTGGTGAGACGTCATGTTTCTTTCCATGCAAAATCTCATTAACTATTGAGCTATTTTTAGCAACTATAGATTTATGTGAACATTCTAAATCATTCTAAAACATTCTAAAGGTTGGAATTGTGAGAGAAGAGAAGCCAGATCAAAGTAATTAAGCATAATGTCCACAATGAATCAGGTTTCTATTCCCCTGGCAGGTATTGTCAGACAACAAGAACAAATACATTTTAATTTCTTTACAAGCAAACTATAGTTGAACTAATAAACATCAGTGCACAAAGTGTCTAAGTGTCTGCCAGTCAGGCTGTCATCAGTGTTTTCTCTTCTGATTGTCCTGTTGAGTAGACAACGAAGGCTGAAAGCAACCAATTTGTCTATATCCTGGTCCAAGCTTTCCATGGAGACAGGTAGGTAATTTGATAAGCCTTGTTATCAAAGCCACAGCAAACATCTGCTATGGGGAAAGACCTCTGCCTAGCTCTGTCCAGAAACAGTTGGAGGCCAGTTCAGCATATTAGTAGAGCTTGGTTTTAGGGAGTATTTGGGGAAATGACCTACAAAGTGGATTCTTTGGCTGAATGGGATTTAAATTTTAGCCCTCTGTACCTGCTCTTCGAGGCTTGTCAGTTTTAGAGGCAGAGCTTCATCTAGTGCATCTAGATGAAGCTCTCATCATCTAGAGCATCATCTAGAAATTTACAAATACAATTTTGCACAAGATCACCAAGTGGTAGGAGATGAAGAACATATTCCCTTTTCAGAAAATGCCTGTTATTTTTTTTCTAGGCTAATATTACATTCCTCTGTCAGCCCACATAGCCATGCTATCCAACCATCACTGTAGAGTTCTGCTTCCCTAGAACCCTCCCCCAAGGCATCGGCAACCAGAGTTGGACTGTCTTATATGCCCTACCTTACCATTGCTCTGTTTACCTGATGGGAAACTATTTTAGGATAATGTTCTCCTTAGAAGTCTATTGGTATTTGTAATTATATTTCTCACAGAACTTTCATGTGATTCCAAATAAAAATATGTTGGAATATAATCTAGGCTACCCTATAGTTTGTTTTTTTTTAAATTTGTTTGTTTTGGTTGGTTTTTAAGTAAGTCTGTATTACTTAAAATATATTGCTAATGTGAGTGTCTAGGAGAACACTGAAATTTCTGGCTGAAATCTGCTTCCAGGAATTCTGTATTTGACTCTGTTACTCACTGTTTTGTGTCCTAGAAAGGCTTGGAAGTTTCTACTCTCATCTTCTCCCTTTCAAAAGACATAGACCAATGAATGTCCATCTGAGTTATGCAAGTCTGGCTTGGCTCAAGAAGGAACTGGGGAGAAGTTCTTGCTTAATTCTTTAGCAATTTGGTTTCTCTCCTGTAAACCATGCTACCAGGTCTCAAGACTTTATATATTCTCAGTTCACATCTGGCTCCAGGGAAGAGGGAATCAGGTAATAGACAAGCTTTGTTTGGCTTCTTTAAAATGCATGAGAGGAACCTGCTAAAAGCACCCCCACAGTTAACTCTTTTAGGCTTTGAAGGAACCATTGTTCCATTTGGTTACCATATAAGTGACAGCATGACCGACATATAAATAGTCTCTAGTGTTTTCCCTTGCTACATCCTCTAGTAAGTTGCATGGATAGTTTATTTGGAAAATAATTTTGATACTTTTAACCCAGCCTGTAAATATGCCTGTAAACAAACATATAAACAGAATTATCTGCAACAACAACACTAAACAGATGATTATAAGTGCCATTTAAATTTAATATACAGAGGGTGTTTTTTTTCTTGATCAGGAATGCAATTGACCTTGAACAAGAATTATTTTTGTTTTTTTTTCCTTTAGTTCCTATAAATAATTAAGTAAAGCAAAAAATAGGTTGTTTAAACCTCTTAGTATCAGAGCACAAATGTGTGAAAGTATTATATTGGTTACATCTTAATTATATGCAAAATTTTTTTGTGGAAAACAATTGATTTGGGTTATATCTTAATTTGAAAAATTTGAAAAAAAGGACTAAATGTACCGAATTTTAAAAAGGAAGGGAAAGAACCATCTACTCCCTCTCCCCAAAAGGTCTAATGCAATGGCAAAAATGTTTTTATATCAATATTCCTGGAAAGTAGCATCAAGTTTTGATAGTTACATGCTATATTTGGGCAGCTGAGTGGAGCAGTGGATAGAGCATTGGGCCTGGAATCAAGAAGACCTAAATTCAAATCCAAAGTCATATTAATTAGCTATATAACTCAGGACAAGTTACTTAATCTCTATTTGCTTCAGTTTCCTCATTTGTGATGAATCTTTGGCTGAATGGTATTTAAATTTTAATCCTCAATGTTCAATCTTCTATTTTACTATAATAACAGAGAAATAGGATAGCTGGCCTGGAAACTAGGATGGCCTGTTCAAATCCTTTCTCTAATACATATCAGTTGTGTGGCCTTGGGCACATCATTTAACTTTTCAGTGTTCTACACAGTCTTCTAAGACTGTAATTTGCAGATAAAAAGTATAGACCTCCATTTGTAGAGGGAGGTACCTCCCTAGGGAGTTCCTTATTACATTAAAGGTCCAAATCTGTTCTTCTCTTTCTCCTGATAGCCATATCTTATTTTTTTGCTTTTTTTAAAAATAGATTTTATTTGATCATTTCCAAGCATTATTCGTTAAAGACATAGATCATTTTCTTTTCCTCCCCCCCACCCCCCATAGCCGACGCGTAAATCCACTGGGCATTACATGTTTTCTTGATTTGAACCATTGCTTTGTAGATAATATTTGCATTAGAGTGTTCATTTAGAGTCTCTCCTCTGTCATGTCCCCTCAACTGCTGTAGTCAGGCAGTTGCTTTTCCTCGGTGTTTCCACTCCCATAGTTTATCCTTTGCTTATGAATAGTGTTTTTTCTCCTAGATCCCTGCAGATTGTTCAGGGACATTACACCACCACCAATGGAGAAGTTCATTACGTTCGATTATACCACAGTGTATTAGTCTCTGTGTACAATGTTCTCCTGGTTCTGCTCCTCTCGCTCTGCTTCACTTCCTGGAGGTTGTTTCAGTCTCCATGGAATTCCTCCACTTTATTATTCCTTTTAGCACAATAGTATTCCATCACATCCATACCACAATTTGCTCAGCCATTCCCCAATTGATGAGCATCCCCTCGTTTTCCAGTTTTTGACCACCACAAAGAGTGCAGCTATGAATATTTTTGTACAAGTCTTTTTGTCCATTATCTCTTTGGGGTACAGACCCAGCAGTGCTATGGCTGGATCAAAGGGCAGACAGTCTTTTGTCGCCCTTTGGGCATAGTTCCAAATTGCCCTCCAGAATGGTTGGATCAGTTCACAACTCCACCAGCAATGAATTAATGTCCCTACTTTGCCACATCCCTTCCAGCATTCATTACTTTCCTTTGTTATCATGCTGGCCAATCTGCTAGGTGTGAGGTGATACCTCAGAGTTGTTTTGATTTGCATCTCTCTGATTATAAGAGATGTAGAGCACTTCTTCATGTGCTTATTAATAGTTTTGATTTCTTTATCTGAGAACTGCCTATCCATGTCCCTTGCCCATTTATCAATTGGAGAATGGCTTGATTTTTTGTACAATTGATTTAGCTCTTTATAAATATGAGTAATTAAACCTTTGTCAGAGGTTTCTATGAAGATTTTTTTACCAGTTTGTTGTTTCCCTTCTGATTTTAGTTACATTGGCTTTGTTTGTACAAAAGCTTTTTAGTTTGATGTAGTCAAAATTATTTATTTTACATTTTGTGATTTTTTCTATGTCTTGCTTGGTTTTAAAGCCTTTCCCCTCCCAAAGGTCTGACATGTGTACTATTCTGTGTTTACCCAATTTACTTATGGTTTCCTTCTTTATGTTTAAGTCACTCACCCATTTTGAATTTATCTTGGTGTAGGGTGTGAGGTGTTGATCTATTCCTAGTCTCTCCCACACTGTCTTCCAATTTTCCCAGCAGTTTTTATCGAATAGTGGATTTTTGTCCCCAAAGCTGGAATCTTTGGGTTTATCGTATACTGTCTTGCTGAGGTCGCTTTCCCCCAGTCTATTCCACTGATCTTCCTTTCTGTTTCTTAGCCAGTACCAAATTGTTTTGATGACTGCTGCTTTGTAATATAGTTTAAGGTCAGGGACTGCAAGGCCCCCATCATATGTGTTTTTTTTTTTTCATTATTTCCCTGGATATCCTTGATCTTTTGTTCTGATAGCCATATCTACTATTTCCTGGGTTAAAGGAATTCCTGATAAGGAAAATCACTCTAGAGAAATGAGAGTTAAACCTAGGTCTTTCAGACTCCAAGTCTGGTTTTCCATGATGATGAATGCCCTCTTTCAATGTTCTTTACAAAACACGTATCAGTCTCCAAATTTTGTTTATTTATATCACATTTCATTAGAGTCTGGCACTCAGCTAGCTTCCGTGTTGAAAGAAAATATGAAGAAAATAAATAAGAAGGACCAGCAAGGTGGCTCAGAGGGCAGAGAGCTGAGCCTAGAGTTGGAAGGACCTGAATTCACACCTAACCTTAGACATTTCCTAGCAGGGAGACCCCACACAAACCACTCAACCTCAGTTGCTTAGCCTTGGAATTTATACTTAGTATCAATTCTAAGATAATGTAAAGATAAAAAAAGAAAATGAATTCTTTTTATAATTAAATAATAATATAATTATTTAATGCAATTATTAATATAACTATAAATATAAAGTATAATTAATAACTAAATAATAAAATTAATATCCTTCTCATGGATATTTGATAAGATCATATCCTAAAGACATAATGTCAACCTTTAATGATAAGATTTCAGACTTCAGAGTATTACATGAACTATTCTGGAGATAGCAGTGACTTATATGTGACCTGCAGGCAGATGGTGCAATGGATAGAGCACTGGGACTTGAGTTAGGAAGACCTGAATTTAATGTGTGACCTTGGGCAAGGCATTGAACCTCTATATGAATCAGTTTCCTCTAATATAATAACAACACCTACTTCAAAAAATTGTTGTGATGACCAAATGAAATAATATTTGGAAGGCACTGAGCTCATTGCCTGGCACCTAGCAAGTGCTTAACAATGTTCATCCCTCTAACCTTCAGATCCCATTATTTAGGGGCAGTGGACACTCATCAAAAGAATTCAGGAGAAAGGACCCAAGCCAATCCTTTCCTTTCTTAGTATGCCCCTAGAGAAAGTCTGAGTGATATATGAATAGAAAGAGGAAAAGAGAGTTTCCATATGAAGAATAAGGAGTCAGTTGGTAGCAGCTGCTCTGCTGCCAGATGAATGCTGGGAATTTATAAGATCAAGCAGGGAATAGCAGGAAATATAATGAGGGATGGAAGGGCTTTGCATAATTCCAGGAAACTGCAGGACCATGTTGAGAAATACAAACTAAGAGCCAAATCCACTATGGGGATGCTAAACAAGACAGACCCTGCAGGGAAGCACAGTTAGCTCTGAATTGTCTTCAGAGTCCATGGTAATATTACACAAATCAGGGACTTCACTATTGAAAGAGACACTTTACTGTCTTGCTAAAGAGATCTTTTCTCTATTTTATATTCAATCTGTTGGTGTGATATGTATAAGGGGAAATGGGTAGGATTGAAGAACAGGGGATACAGAAGGTTTTGTAACAGGGAATACGGAGTTGAAGGGAGAGAGGGAATATGACTGCTGGTGAGGTAAAAGGAGATACCCCCTGCAGAGAGGCTATTTTGAAAAATGGGGTTCCTGAGAAATTGGCCATTTATGATAGCCTGAGGGGACATCTTCTCTATTGAATTGATGTGGAAGATACCCCAGAACAGGTGAGCATGGACCCTCCTGAGAAACACTCCTGGCCTCCACCCAGGCCAAGGTCACCCAGCAACCCTTTTTTGTCATGACCTTCCCAAGGTCACTTATTTTTTATTATAGTTACCAATCTACTAAATCTAATTTCTAACTACTTCCCCCAAAATAATAAACTTCCCTCAATTACTCTATCACTATCCTATGCTAGCTATATCTACTCTAAGGAATTCTATGCAGGAAAGTTTGGGTTAGGGTAATTTTAGGGTTTTACAATAAATTCAGTACAATAAATGTTTGAACAAAACCATTACAAAGAAATTTAAATCTTAGTGCTAATACTACTTACTCATGCTAAATTAAACTAAAACAAATAGTTTTCCTATTTTATATATCTATTATTATTTGTAAACTATTTTATCTCTATATATTTCCATTAAACACAATTTCAGCATCAACTTTAAAATAAATAATTAAAACATTATTAACTTTCTTCAAATGCAGCTTAAGTCTATTTCTAAGTAGAATTAATTGTCTATGCTATGTTTAACTTAACTTATTCCTAATTCATTCCCTACTTATTATAACTATTATCTAAGTCTCTAGTCTAATATATAACCTAATCTTATGTACAACATATATACATGCTATGCTAAATATTTACAGACTCTACCACTATGTTACTAACCTAATTATAGTATATACATTATTTATAGAGATTATTTACATATAATACAATAATATACATGGTTCCTCATCCTGATGTTAGTCAATAGAAATATCTATTGATCTTTCTATTTGCCTAAGACCTTATGGAACTAACTATACACATATTTACATTTTGCATAAATACAATTTCAGACTCTTGTTTATTTAAACAAAATCTCCCAATATGTCAGTTTGTGATTTTGTGTCTAATAGTGTTGTGTTGAATTAATACTTATCAACTATCCCTGTCTCAGAATAGAAGTGCCCTATTCCTAAATATCCTTAACTGTGTGCTCTATTGGGATTCCTGTGATCGTGTCATTGACAAAAGGACTTAAGGGAAGCAGTTTGGACTGTAAGGCCGGTCTTTTGGGGCGTCAGCCCAAAGAGACAGCCCACCAGCTCTGAAGGTCAGAATTTTCTTCCTCTTGCTGTCTACTGCTAAATCTTTGAACTTAAGAAAACTAGCACAGATTAGCATAGACTAAAGAAACTCTCCACCAACCTGTGAGGCCTGGCCTCAACTCAAAAGGTGAGAGAGAGGCTCAAACCTCATCTAGGAAATCCTTCTTCCCACTTCCCTGATACCTCCCCAATCCAAACTTGTTATTAAATGTATCTTCTTTTAAATAACCACAGTCAGATAAGAGGACTATCATTCCATGGGACATAGAGGGAGCTGAACCTCAGGACAGCCATTCAACTATAAACGGTCCTTATTGGACCCGTGCTGGGCAATCTTGATCTGGGGGGAGGCTTGTCCCTCAGGAGGGTCCATGTTTACCTGCTCTGGAGTATCTTCCACATCAATTCAATAGAGAAGATGTCCCCTTAGGCTATCATAAATGGCCCATTTCTCGGGAACCTCATTTTGCAAAATAATCTCTCATCAGGAGGCATCCCTCTCCTTTTGCCTCACCAGCAGCCATATTCCCTCTCTCACTTCAACTCCATATTCCCTGTTACAAAACCTTCTGTATCTCCTTTTCTTCAACCCTACCCATTTTTCCCTATAAATATTCCATTGGTCATCAAGCAAGTTATAGAATGGCCAAGTTCTTCTGAGACTTATTATTTCACTTGAATTTTAGTTTCTTCAACTAATTCTTCATATTTTTAATTTAATTAACTTGTTTTGTGGGTAATGCTTTTGGTAGCCGCAGTTCTACAAGCCAGACTCTGATGTTCCCAGGAGGAATTCTGGGTGGGATTAATAAGAAGAATTGAGATAATAATTAGAGAGGGTTGTCCTTGATTGAATCCAGATAATTTGTCAAGAAGTCAAGTTCTAATAGGTTATATATTTATGATATTATGGATAATTCTGGCTCTGCTCCTGATTCCTAGTATTAAGCTCATGAGCAATGAAAAAGAGCAATAGTAACATTTCTAATTTCCTTCCTAGTTCACCTCTGGAGGGGGGTACTGCATGAAGCATAACAACTCCTGATTAGTAGTCCCTTGTGTTTGATAAATCTGTCTTTCCCTGCCCTCAGACAGTAGTCCATTATAAAAAAGTCAAGTTTTGGCTCTTTTAATAAGAAGTTTTCAAACTTTGAAAGGTCCAGATGCCCCTGAGTTTTTCTGTGGTATTTCTAAATACATAAAGCAAAGCCCCCAAATAACAAATTCTATTCTATTCTTCTAGACTTGGTGATAGGCAATGGAGTTCTGGACTTTAAGTCAACAGTGAGACTTGGATTATTGAAGAAGAAGGGCTATAAATTACTAATCTGACAGACATATTATCTCAAAATATAGGATGTATTCATTCTGCTGGGAAATGCAAATTGCAATGGCAGTCAGGAGACTGAAGGGCCAGTCTTGGTTTTACCACTGATTAGCAACACATTTTGGGGCAAATTCTCTTAATGCTCCATTCCTCAATTTCCCCATCTATAAAATGAAAGGGTTAGACTAAACAAAATTTTCTATCTGAAGTCTGTAAACTTTAAAAAATATTTTGGTAATTATATTTCAATATAATAAGTTTCCTTTGTAAATCAATATATTTTATTGATTATATTTTAAAATATTCTGGAAATGGTCACTATGCTTCAATAGAGTGCTAAAGGGAATCATCATACACAAAAAAATTTAAAAATCTTTCACTCAACACATTATCTCTGAGGTCCCTTACAGCTCCCAAATGCTGTGATCTCTAACAGTAGCCACTGTGAGAGGAACAGGAAAATATTCTCTGCTGAAAGCATATAAATGCATGTATGCACACATGCATGTGCACTCACACACACACAGACATCCCTTTGCTTTCTTAAGCTCATGACAGTATTCTTCCTAAGAAGAAAGCCTCAAAGTCATTTGGCTTTTTGAAGAGATTCACTTCATCATTTGTTTTGCCAAAAAACAAGGTGCTCAGTCACTGATTAAGTTGACAAGATGAAAGATAGTTGAGACCTTTGTGTGGCTGCCATAGAGATTTTCCTGGCACCTAGTAAATAAGTAATGCCTGTTGACTGGAATTAACTTGCTGATGTATAATTTTCAAGAACTTTCATATAACTCTTTTGGTTCTCACCATAAAACTGTAAGATAAGTAATATTAGAATGTTAGAGTGAGGAAAAGTTATTGAATCCAAACTCTTTTATTATAAAGCTAAGGAAATGACCTCCAAGTCCAGAGTCTGGAGAGTGTGGATGAATGGAGTATAATATTGGACTTTTATCTTCTGAATCTCAATTTTCTCATCTGGAAAATGATAGAAATCAACAAGCTCCAAATAGAATGTTCTTATAATCTCATAGGGGCAGCCAAGTCTACAGTGCTTTTGGTGCTGACCATAACTTCAGAATACTGATGATGAAACATGCCTCCTGACTTCTGGCAGAGGTGAAGGAATTAAAGTGCAAAATGAGTCACTCCTCTTCAGACATGGCCAGTGTCTTGGTTTACTTTGATTAACTGTATTTGTTATAAGAAAGGGCTACTGCTAAAGGACATGAGTTAATAGTGCTAGAGATTTGGGAAAAGAAAAAGAAAAAGATCATCAATAAAACTTTTCAAGGAAAAATAAGTGTTCAGAAGGAGATACAAAAAAATGACAAAATTTAATAAATTTTAAATTAAAGTTAAATATCAAATGTTAAGAAACAAAATAAATGTTAAATAAACTAATATTTTTAAAAACAATGTATCAGAACTTCATGAGATCATATATAATTGTATTTTCTACTCTTTTATATTGAAATATTTAGATTTGTTAATGATTGTTAGTTTCATAAAACAAAAATATCCAAAATATATTCTGTTATAAACCTATTACTTTGATTACATAATAATGATAATATATTATTTATATAGCACTCGAACAGATACTTAGTACTTTACTCACAACAATTCCATGAGGTAGATGGGGCAATTGTTACTATCCTCCTTTGGCAAATGAGGAAAAGAACACTTTAAAGCTGTTATGTTTTCCTTTGTTTATTCAACATATATTTGTTGAATGTCTACTCTGTTCTAGTCATTATTTAGTACCAGCAATACAACATTATATATAACATAGAATTTGACCTTAAGAAAATTAACATTTGATAGGAGAAAAAAGATTAGAAATATATATGGTGTGAGGTAGGGTTGAGATAAGGGTAAAAGGACCAGCAAAGTGCTAGGAGAATTTGTGTAGAGAATGATCACTTTTACTTGGTATTGTATTTGTGTGTGTGTGTGTGTGTGTGTGTGTGTGTGTGTGTGTGTGTGTGTGAGAGAGAGAGAGAGAGAGAGAGAGAGAGAGAGAGAGAGAGAGAGAGAGAGAGAGAAGAGAGGGTAGGAGGGAAATGATAAGAAAACCTTTCTGAAAACAGTATAACAACTAGAGAGAGGGGACAGTCCAGTCCAGACATGAGGATAGTAGGATCAAAAAGAGGATATGATAAGGACAACCAGGAAAAGATAATAATTTGACTGGAACATAAAATATTTGAATGGAAGTAGCATAAGATCAAGTCAAAAGGGGAGTTTGGAGTCAGATTTGCTTCCAAGTCACATAGTTGATAAGTGACAGAGACTAATTTTTTTAAAATATCAGGATAGTTGTATTCATATACATGGTTATGGATAGCACGATTATTATTATTCAAACTGTATTTTATTTTATGCATTTTAAATATATATTGGATGAATAATTTCATGAAAGTTGGGTTCTCCAACTAGTGATTAAAAAACTTTCATCTTTTAAAATTCAAAATTATGACACAAAGTAACAAGAATGATTTTCTAAATGATATCTTCTTTGTGGGGTGAATGGTATATTAATGCATTCTTTTTTTTAAATAATATTTTATTTGATCATTTCTAAGCATTATTCATTAAAGACAAAGAGCATTTTCTTTTCCTCCACCCCACCCCACATAGCCGACGCGTAAATCCACTGGGTGTCACATGTGTTCTTGATTCGAACCCATTTCTATGTTGTCAATATTTGCATTAGAGTTTCATTTAGAGTCTCTCTTCTGTCATGTCCCCTCAACTGCTGTAGTCAGGCAGTTGCTTTTCCTCGGTGTTTCCACTCCCATAGTTTATCCTTTGCTTATGAATAGTGTTTTTTCTCCTAGATCCCTGCAGATTGTTCAGGGACATTACACCACCACCAATGGAGAAGTTCATTACGTTCGATTATACCACAGTGTATTAGTCTCTGTGTACAATGTTCTCCTGGTTCTGCTCCTCTCGCTCTGCTTCACTTCCTGGAGGTTGTTTCAGTCTCCATGGAATTCCTCCACTTTATTATTCCTTTTAGCACAATAGTATTCCATCACATCCATACCACAATTTGCTCAGCCATTCCCCAATTGATGAGCATCCCCTCGTTTTCCAGTTTTTGACCACCACAAAGAGTGCAGCTATGAATATTTTTGTACAAGTCTTTTTGTCCATTATCTCTTTGGGGTACAGACCCAGCAGTGCTATGGCTGGATCAAAGGGCAGACAGTCTTTTGTCGCCCTTTGGGCATAGTTCCAAATTGCCCTCCAGAATGGTTGGATCAGTTCACAACTCCACCAGCAATGAATTAATGTCCCTACTTTGCCACATCCCTTCCAGCATTCATTACTTTCCTTTGTTATCATGCTGGCCAATCTGCTAGGTGTGAGGTGATACCTCAGAGTTGTTTTGATTTGCATCTCTCTGATTATAAGAGATGTAGAACACTTCTTCATGTGCTTATTAATAGTTTTGATTTCTTTATCTGAGAACTGCCTATCCATGTCCCTTGCCCATTTATCAATTGGAGAATGGCTTGATTTTTTGTACAATTGATTTAGCTCTTTATAAATATGAGTAATTAAACCTTTGTCAGAGGTTTCTATGAAGATTTTTTTACCAGTTTGTTGTTTCCCTTCTGATTTTAGTTACATTGGCTTTGTTTGTACAAAAGCTTTTTAATTTGATGTAGTCAAAATTATGTATTTTACATTTTGTGATTTTTTCTATGTCTTGCTTGGTTTTAAAGCCTTTCCCCTCCCAAAGGTCTGACATGTATACTATTCTGTGTTTACCCAATTTACTTATGGTTTCCTTCTTTATGTTTAAGTCATTCACCCATTTTGAATTAATCTTCGTGTAAGGTGTGAAGTGTTGATCTATTCCTAATCTCTCCCATACTGTCTTCCAATTTTCCCAGCAGTTTTTTTCGAATAGTGGATTTTTATCCCCAAAGCTGGGATCTTTGGGTTTATCGTATACTGTCTTGCTGAGGTCGCTTTCCCCCAGTCTATTCCACTGATCTTCCTTTCTGTTTCTTAGCCAGTAGCAAATTGTTTTGATGACTGCTGCTTTGTAATATAGTTTAAGGTCTGGGACTGCAAGGCCCCCATCATATGTGGTTTTTTTTTCATTATTTGCCTGGATATCCTTGATCTTTTGTTATTCCAAATGAATTTTGTTATGTTTTTTTCTAAATCAGTAAAGAAATATTTTGGGAGTTCAATGGGCATGGCACTAAATAGATAAATAAGTTTGGATAGGATGGTCATTTTTATTATATTGGCTCGTCCTATCCATGAGCAGTTAATGTTTTTCCAATTGTTCAAGTCTAGTTTTAGTTGTGTGGAGAGTGTTTTGTAGTTGTGCTCATACAGTTAGTTCCTGTGTATGTCTCGGGAGACAGATTCCTAGGTATTTTATTTGTCTAAGGGGATTTTGAATGGGATTTCTCTTTCTAGTTCTTGCTGCTGAGTTGTATTGGAATTATATAGAAGTGCTGATGACTGATGTGGGTTTATTTTGTATCCTGCAACTTTGCTAAATTTGTTGATTATTTCAATTAGCTTTTTGGTTGAATCTCTAGGATTCTTTAAGTAGACCATCATGTCGTCTGCAAAGAGTGATAACTTGGTCCCCTCCTTGCCTATTTTGATGCCTTCAATTTCTTTTTCTTCTCTAATTGCTACTGCTAGTGTTTCTAGTACAATGTCAAATAGTAGAGGTGATAATGGGCATCCTTCTTTCACTCCTGATCTTATTGGGAATGCATGTAGTTTATCCCCATTGCAGATGATATTAGCTGATGGTTTTAGATATATACTGTTTATTATTTTTAGGAACCACCCTTCTATTCCAATGCTTTCTGGTGTTTTTAATAGGAATGGGTATTGTATTTTATCAAAGGCTTTTTCTGCATCTATTGAGATAATCATGTGATTCTTGTTGGTTTGTTTGTTGATGTGGTCAATTATGTGGATGGTTTTCCTAATATTGAACCAGCCCTGCATCCCTGGTATAAATCCTACTTGATCATGGTGGATGATCCTTCTGATCACTTGCTGGAGTCTTTTTGATAGTATCCTATTTAAGATTTTTGCATCTATATTCATTAGGAAGATTGGTTTATAGTTT
This sequence comes from Monodelphis domestica, assembly GCF_027887165.1. Lineage (NCBI taxonomy): Eukaryota > Metazoa > Chordata > Mammalia > Didelphimorphia > Didelphidae > Monodelphis > Monodelphis domestica. Next base: position 214,791,811 of record NC_077234.1, read on the forward strand.
TCTTTCTCTGTTTTTGACCTGCCTGGTTTTGGAATCAGTACCATGTTTGTGTCATAAAAGGAGTTTGGTAGAACACCCTCTTTGCTTATTATGTCAAATAGTTTGTATAGTATTGGGATTATTCTCTGAATGTTTGATAGAATTCACTGGTGAATCCATCAGGTCCTGGGGATTTTTTCTTAGGAAGTTCTTTGATGGCTTGTTGGATTTCATTTTCTGATATGGGATTATTTAAGAATTCTATTTCCTCTTCTGTTAGTCTAGGCAGTTTGTATTTTTGTATATATTCATCCATATCACCTAAATTGGTGTATTTATTGCCATATAATTGGGCAAAGTAATTTTTAATGATTGCCTTAATTTCCTCTTCACCGGAGGTGCTGTCCCCCTTTTCATCTTTGATGCTGTTAATTTGCTTTTCTTCCTTCCTTTTTTTAATTAGATTGACCAGTACTTTGTCTATTTTGTTTGTTTTTTCAAAGTACCAGTTTCTTGTCTTATTTATTAAATCAATAGTTCTATCACTTTCAATTTTACTAATTTCTCCCTTAATTTTTAGGATTTCTAGTTTGGTTTTCTGCTGGGGGTTTTTAATTTGATCGCTTTTGAGTTTTTTTATTTGCATTTCCAATTGATTGATCTCTGCTCTCCCTAGTTTGTTGATATATGCACTCAGGGATATGAATTTACCTCTGATTACCACTTTGGCTGCATCCCAAAGGGTTTGAAAGGATGTCACGCCATCGTCATTTTCCTTGAAAAAAATATTAATTGTTTCTATGATTTCTTCTCTAACTAAACGATTTTGGAGTATCATATTGTTTAATTTCCAGTTAGTTTTTGTTTTGGTTTTCCATGTACCTTTACTGATCATTATTTTTATTGCCTTGTGATCTGAGAAGGCTGCATTTATTATTTCTGCTTTTCTGCATTTGTGTGCTATGTTTCTGTGACCTAATATATGGTCAATTTTTGTGAATGTGCCATGTGGTGCTGAGAAGAAGGTGTATTCCTTTTTATCCCTATTTATTTTTCTCCATATGTCTATTAATTCTAATTTTTCTAAGATTTCATTCACTTCTTTCACCTCTTTCTTATTTATTTTTTGGTTTGATTTATCTAAATTTGATAATGGTTGGTTTAAGTCTCCCACTAATATGGTTTTACTGTCTATTTCTTCCTTCAATTCTCCTAGTTTCTCCATTAGAAATTTGGGTGCTATATTATTTGGTGCATACATGTTGATTAGTGATATTTCCTCATTATCTAAAGTCCCTTTTAACAAAATATAATTACCTTCCCTATCCCTTTTGATCAGGTTTATTTTTGCTTTGGCTTTATCAGATATAATGATTACCACTCCTGCCTTCTTTCTGTCATTTGAGGCCCAGAAGGTCTTACTCCATCCTTTAATTCTGACCTTGTGGGTGTCAACCCACCTCATGTGTGTTTCTTGAAGACAACATATGGTAGGGTTTTGGATTCTAATCCATTCTGCTATTCATCTATGTTTTATGGGTGAGTTCATCCCATTCACGTTCAAAGTTATGACTGTCATTTGTGGACTCCCTGGCATTTTGATATCCTTCCCTAATTCTAACCTTTTCTTCTTCAGCTCTACCTTTTAGTCCAGTGATTTACTTTAAATTGGTCCCCCTTGTCCCCTCCCTTGATATGTTTCCCTTTTTAGTCCCTCCCTTTTTGTTCCCTCCCTTTCCCCCCTCTCTTTCCCTCCCTTTTTGTTTTCCCTCCCCCCCTCCCCCCCCTTGGTTTTCCCTTCTCCCTACCCTTGTTGGGTAAGATAGAATTCAAGACCACAATGGATCTGGACGTTTTTCCCTCTCAGAGTTGATTTCCCTGAGAGTAAGGTTTAAGTAAAAACTCTCTTCTTCTCCTTCTTATTGGAGTTTTCTTCCCTTCCCCTTCCCATTTGAATCTTTGTGTGAGAACGATTATTCTATTTGGTCTTTCTTTCCCCCCTATTTACACATTACGTTTTACCCACATGTTAGTATACATAGATTGATATAAACGTAGTCCTTATAGAAGAGAGTTTGAGTAAAAGAAGAAGATAACATCTTTCTCCTTTTCCCTTTCCTTCATATTTACCTTTTCAGGTATTCCATGCTCTTTGATTTTCGATATCGAACTTTCCAAGGAGCTCTGGACTTTTCTTTGCAAAAACTTGGAAATCTTCTATTTTGTTGAATGCCCATACTTTCCCTTGGAAGTATATAGTCAGTTTTGCTGGATAGCTAATTCTTGGTTGATGACCCAGCTCTCTTGCCTTTCTGAAGATCATGTTCCATGTCTTACGATCATTCAGAGTAGAACTTGCAAGGTCTTGTGTGACCCTGATTGGCATTCCTTAATATCTAAATTGTCTTTTTCTGGCTTCTTGCAGGATTTTTTCTTTTGTTTGCGAATTTTGGAATTTGGCAATTACATTCCTGGGAGTTGTCTTTTGGGGGTTTAGTGTAGAGGGTGTTCTGTGAGCTCTGTCAGTGGCTGTATTGCCCCCTTGTTCTAGAATCTCTGGGCAATTTTCTTTGATTATTTCTTGTATTACAATGTCGAGTTTGCTATTTATTTATGGCTTTTCTGGAAGTCCAATTATTCTTAAATTATCTCTTCTCCCTCTGTTTTCCAAATCTGTCACTTTGTCAGTGAGATATTTTATGTTCTCTTCTAATTTCTTGGTATTTTGGCTTTGCTTTATTGGTTCTTGCTTTAAAGCCTGGTTTTCTTTTACAGTTTGGTCAAAGTGGTTTTGTGGATGCGTGAATTTCTTTTGCATTATTTCCCACTTTTTCTCCCAGAAGGCTTCCATCTTTTTGATCATTTCAGATTCAAATTCTTCATGGGTTTGTGGAGAGTTTCCATTTCCTTTGGAAGGTTTCAGAGCATTTGCTTGTGTTTCCTCTTCTATCTCCTCTGTGTTTTGTATTTTTGCTCCATAAAATGTGTCCAAAGTCACCCCCTTCTTCTTGTTTTTTTTTTTTTTAATTTTGGGACTTTTGTGCTTCTGTGGAGTTTGCCATCTCTATCTGAGTGGGGGGATTAGCTTTTCTTATCTCTGTCTGGTGTTCAGAGGTTTTAGCCCTAGGCAGATTGTCTATTCTATGCAGTTGTTGTTCTGTCTTCCTGGGAAGCCAGGGGTTGCTGGTGTGTCCCTGTTACTGCCCTACTCTCCTTGGCACCCTCCTGATGCTTCTCTGTTGCCTTACTTTCACGCTCTAAGCCTAGCTTGGCCCTTCTTCCTGTGCCTTAGCTGGCCAGATGAGCCTGCTCTCTGAGGGGGGAGGGGCCTCAGCTTCCCGGAGCTCCGAGGGCTCCTAATGAGATTAGCTTTCCCTGGGTTGAATTTAGTATGCCTTGAGGCAGGGACTTTTTTCATGAGACTCCGATGGAAGGATCCAGCCAGGGGGTTACAAGCTCCCCCCCCTCTGTTTCCCTGCTGTCTTGGTGCCCCCTCGACTGGGTTAGGTTGTTTTCAGGATGTGGCCTTCAGAATAGCCGGCTCCCGGGGCCCTTTTGCCAGTCCTGAGGGTTGCTGTTGTTTCAGAAGACCCTGCTCTCTGAGGGGGAGGGACTGTGGCTTCCCGGAGCTCTGGGCGAGGGCTCCTGATAATAAGATTAGCCTTCCCTGGGTTGAATTGAGTGTACCCTGAGGCAGGGACCTGAGACTCCGATGGAAGGATCCAGCCAGGGGGTTACAAGCTCCCCCCCCCTCTCTGTTTCCCTGCTGTCTGGGTGCCTCCTCGACTGGGTCAGGTTGTTTTCAGGAAGCGGCCTTCAGAATAGCCAGCCATGGGGTCCTTTTGCCAGCCCTGAGGGTTACTGTTGTTTCCGAAGACCCTGCTCTCTGAGGGTGAGGGGCCTCGGCTTCCCTGGGCTTAGGGCGAGGGCTCCTGATAAGAAGATTAGCTTTCCCTGGGTTGAACTGAGATTCAGATGGAAGGTTCCAGCCAGGGGGTTACGAGCTCCCCCATCCCTCTCTGTTTCCCTGCTGTCTGGGTGCCCCCTCCACTGGGTTAGGTTGTTTTCAGGAAGCAGCCTTCAGAATAGCAGGCCATGGGGCTCTGAGGTTGCTTCTGCTGCCTCGGACTCGGACTCGGAGCTCTGGGTTGGGGGGGATGGGTCCTAGGACCTTCCTTCTGCCTACCCCTTAGGTCCGAGTGGTCTTGGGTTCTGGCTTTTGTGGGGGGCGTACCTTTTGATCCAGGTCCAGGTCCAGGAGGAGGATTCCCGGGGTCTATGCTGTTGTTTGTTTTGAATTTTGGTGCCCTAGGAGCATTCAGTTTGAGATCGGTAAGGAAGGGTTTCAGGAGATCTGAACTTCAGCTTTCTCTAAGCCTCCATCTTGACCGGAAGTCTCATATTAATGCATTCTTAGTGTAACTGGGTTTGCTCTAATATTCTTGAAAACAATTTTAATTATTTCAGAAAATCACTACATTCTTCTTCTACCCAATAATCTCACCACTGGCATATAGCCCACAGTGTTCACATTGGGGTGCATAAATACTATTATGCCATAAGAAATATCAAATATGAAAAATTCTTAAGACACATTGGAAGATTTCTCTTCTTTGAGGTAGACTGAAGAATGCAGAACCATCAAAACATTCTCTACATTTAAAGATATGAATGCATATACATATATATATTCATATAACAGTGACATAAATAAGACAACAATAGAATCAGTGTTATTATAACCATCAGGACAAAACTCTCAAATATTGCATATGTAATCAGATATGGAACCTGATCTGGTTGATTTGCTTAAATATTTTTCATTGTGACAAGGAAGGATGGAGTCATTGGTTTGGGGGTGGAATATGTACATTATCTTGGAAAATAAAATAGAAATATAAAAATAAATGTATTGATAAAATTTAAATAAATAACTAATACATGGCTCAGCACATCACCAGATTTCACAGTTGTGGTTCTAATGACACAACTTTAAGGGTTGTGTCTTTGACTATGCCAGATTTCATGATGTTAACATTTTTTTGTCCATCAAGCTTTTTAAAAGATGTCATGAGAGCAAAAATCTGGCTCATTTATTCCTGATCATCATTAATATGTTTGCTTTCTTTCTACTGCAATTTCATAATACAAAAGGAGGCACTTGAAGCCCTGACAATCTTTTTTTCCTAGATTACCTATCAATACAATTTCAAATAATTGTTTCCTGAGATTTTGTAATCCCTGTACTATACCTCCCTCCTATTCCTCCCCTTGCCTCAAGAAGGCAGTTAATATGATATGGATTATACATGTATTATCATACAATACAAATCTCCATATTCATCTTGTTGTGAAATAAGATGCATATTGCTCACACTAGAGAAAAATTCATGGAGGAAATAAAGTAAAGAATGGTATGCTTCAATCTGCTTTCAGACTCTTTTTTTTTTTGGCATAAGTTGTCCTGTATCATGTACCTGTTGATAATAATTAAATAGTTTATAATTGATTATTGCTATTTTATCACTTTGTACAACATTCTCCTCATTCTGCTCATTTCCATTTGCATCACTTTATATGTCTTTCAAGGATTTTTTGTGATAATTTTGTTTGTCACTTCTTTTGGCACAAACCTTGACACTCTTGAGAGGAAATCTTGGAGGCCAGCACTAAGAAAATCTAGTAAATGACACCATTTAATATTTGAGTAATTAAATGGTGAAAAGTGTTGCATTCGACACATCACATTATTTTCTCATTGCATTCAAACCTTTGTCTCCCATTTAAAGCTAGGAATTAAAGGCCATTCACATTGCTCTCATTCAGAGCATTAGAGACTATGAATACAAAAAATAAAATGGTAGTGGAAAGAACAAAAATTAAAATGTCCAAGGTGCCACATTTAAAATGCATTCTACCCATTTCAGCTCTCTGTGTCTCAACAATGGGGTGTAGTAATGAACAGTAATTTCTGTGTCACTAAAAGATTTCCATATCCTATAAAACTCAATCAAGAATTTGAGAACAAGGACTGCAATATATGTATTTCTTTTGGGGTGGAAATGTATGCTTGGAAAAATGTGCGACTTCATAGTTCAATTATTAGTTAATATGAAGGACATCTTCCTTTTCACACTTCTCCTGGGACAGATTAAAGATAGCAAAAGCCCTACCATATCTTGTCTATACCAGTTACACAACCTGGGGATTATCAGATGACTCTCAGGCTGCCTTCACAAATTGTCTTAGTTTTGGGAATCCCTCCGTTCTGGACCCAAACTAAGATTACTAAATTTCCTAAAGATAATCTGCATGTGTTTCCCCACTTTGACCTAGAACACTCACTCTAGATTTCCAAAAAGCTAACTCTAGAGTCTCAGACACACAGGTGCGCAAGCATACATTCTCATTAGAGCCCTTCCTCAAAGTAACTATTCTAGAGAGCTTTTCTCACTAGATGATCTGACCTTCCAGAATTTCTCATCATCAAAACTAAAATCAAGGGATTTTCTTTCCTTTCCTTTTCTTTTTCTTTTTTTGTCTTTAAAATTTTAATTTAATTAAATAATTAAATAATTAATGGTTCCAAGATTCATGTTCTATACATGTGTCATTGATCAAGACCTATTTCCCTATTATTAATATTTGTACTAGGGTGATTGTTTAGAGTCTACATCCCCAATTATATCCCCATCAACCCATGTGATCAAGCAGTTGATTTTCTTCTATTTCTGCTCCCACAGTTCTTTCTCTGAATGTGGATAGTGTTCTTTCTCATAAGTCCCTCAGAATTGTCCTGGGTCATTGCATTGCTATTAATAGAGAAGTCCATTACATTTGATGGTTCCACAGTGTAGCAAGGGATTTACTGAAGATACTTTGCATTTAGATTCATCACTCATTATTTTAAACACAATAGAGATATCGGATTATAATAAAAATCATATATATATTTATATAGTACTAACTGTCTCAGACAATATACTAAACACACTATAATTATTATTTCATATGATCCTCATCACAATCCTGTGAGATAGGTGCTATTATTTTTCCCATTTTACAGATGAGAAAACTGGTGTGAGTAGAATTTAAATGACTTGCCAAGCATCATGCAGCTATCAAGTATCTGAGGCTTTAGTTAAACTCAGATTTTCCTGTTTACAGGCAAGCACTCTATACCTCTATACACTCTACCAATTGTTTCTCTATCTCTAGTTATAGCGTTCCTGAGAAGTATTAAGTTATAGATGCAAGGGGCAATGGTTCACAAGCTAATGTCAAGGGCTTGTCTTCAAAATTCAGAAAAATATATTTTGAATAAAGTTAACATCAAAACTTTTAAGCGCAATGAACCAATTCTCCATTTCTAATTCAAAAAAATAAGTTGTTTGTTTATAACAAGTAGTTTCTTTATCATATAGGCTATTAATGGTCTTTAATAAATAAAAATGTTTCAATTCACAAATCTTGTTTTACCATGGAGAAAACATGGTGAATCATCCCTTTCATGTGAAAAATACCTTTGATGAAAATATAAGGCATGACACACCAAATAACTCATTGCTCAGGAAACCTAAAAATAAACAGGGTAAAAAAATAGGGTAATTTCATGAACTTGTTAATTGTTTTCTTTTAGGAGAAAATGTGCATTTTTCAGAAGTTCCACTAAGTTCTTATCAGTAAAATGGGACAGGCTCATCCAATGTAAAAATTGTTCCTCCCCATTTAACTTGCTTCTCCTTTCACTGCTAGGAATATTGAGTTTCTTCCTGGGGTGGAGGGGGGGGGGGATCTGACAATATAAAGGGCTTCAGAGCTATAACTAGGAATGGATGGCTGGGGCTTTGCTTCAGGATGCTGAATTTATGATCTGTTTATAAACTTTGCTTGTAGACTTTCAGCAGGGCAAGAACAATAGAATTTTGCAACTTGTTACTAATAATCATTGCTTAAAATATCAAGCCATCTGTTGATTTGTTGAAGGTCCTAACATTTCTTCTTCCTATCTCAGGTTGACTGTCTTCTCCCTCAACAGAAAATGTGCTTAATGTTGCCTATCCCAGACATTCTTTGTGGTACCTCTCTGAGATATAAAAATTAGTAATGATGGCTTTCTGCACATCTCTGGATCTTTACTGTCTCCTTTACTCTTTGCTGTGCTATATTCATAATAGCTTTTTTTTTAATCCAAGAGTACACTGAAAAAGGTTGTGGGAAAAGGAAAGGGGGAAAAGAAAGGAATAGTACTGATTATTAGAGAAATCCACAGAAAGGAGAAAAATTGCTTAAGTACATTCAAATGATGCTAAAAGCTATTCATGCTGCAAAAAATAAATAAATAGCCCTTTCCTGAAAACTAAATCACTGAATAAAGTGGAGTCCACAAAAGATTTGTCCTAAATTACAGTGTGTGATTCTTTTCCCTTCCTTGACTGATCCCCATCAGTATTATTCCTTGTTTTCATAATAGAACTCTGCATTTTTTAAATGTTTGCTGGTAATTTTTCCAGAGAATTTTCTACTCAATTAAAGTTATTTGGAATTTAGACAAGTAAAATGTCAGTAGCTCTTTTGATTCTTGGTAAACCTCAAACTCAATTTTCCTCAAAGTACTTGGTCAAAAATCATTAGTTGTAAGTTACAGCTGGCTGACTCAGATCTTATCCCAAATGGATTCTGAGACACACTTTAAAGTAAACAGGATTTTTCAGTCTTTTTAATAATTATTTTCCTACTGAATATTTCACTTATCAAAAAATATGAGCCCTGATTTTTATCAGGGCTTCAAATGGATGAAAATCTGCTCACTAATGCTAAGTTCAGTGAGGCAGGAGATAGAGTGGCAGACAGGCAGCCTATCAGAAAGAGCACAAGCAAACACCTGAAATCCCTCCATTTTCTAAGAGATGGGCATCATGCCATTGTTTTCCTTTCCAAGGATCTAATACTCTCTATAGTTACTTCTTAATTATCTAAAATTTCACGACCAGGTTGGACAAATGGAAACATTAGACTGTGAGTAAATAGGTCTTTGACCCCTGATTTAATCACTCAAGTGATATTTTCCCAAAAATGAATTCTGTGTTGTTTGCCAGAGAACTTTGCTCAAAGCATTTTCATCTTGACAGTGATGATTTTCTGAGGGGAAGGGAAAAGAAAAAGCTAATTATAGTTCTAATACAAAACAAAGATTGCTTCATTTTGCTCATTTTATTCAGTTGAAAATTGGAAAATATGGCCATTGAAAGAATGTCCAGTTGCCATATTATTTAGTAGCTTGCTGGTTAGTAGTAGGCATTAAGGCAAAAAAAGTATATTTAGAGACAAATATTAATCACAAGGCTATTTTCTATTCAATTCAGCAATCAATTATTAGATACCTCAGTGAGTGTATGCATATAAAATAAGTGTTTTTGTCTGATTACAATAAGTTCTTTTTTAAAAATCCTACCTTATGTCTTAGGATAAATACTATGATTTGGTTCTAAGGCAGAAGAGCAGTAAGGCCTAGGCAATAGGGGTCAAGTAATTTGAGCAGGGTCATACAGATAGGAAATGTCTGAGGTCATATTTGAACCCAGAACCACCCATTTTTAGGTCTTGCTCACTATCCACTGAGCCACCTGGATACCTCTATAATTACAAGTTTTTGATAGCTATGCCCGTGGTTCCCAAATTCTGATGGATTTCATCATACCTCTTTAGTAATACTTACTATTTACAGAACACCCTGGAGAGATTCACAACCTACTCTTCTCCCATGAGTGAATTATTTAACCATGACAATCTATGAAAAAAGTAAAAACAATCTTCAGTCCTATTTATACCACATTCGGCTTTCAACATGATAGTGCCTAGGTTTCAGGGTAGAGGGAATAGATGATCATTTTAATTCTTATTTCAACTCTGATATTACCTTTTTTTCATTAAAATTTTAAGCATTTGTCACAAGAGGAGGCCAAAAGAAGCTAAAAATCCTATCAGCCATCAAAATCTTAATTTTCTTTGCCATTCAGAATCCAAGGAAAATACTATATTGAAATATGTACTCATTTGCAAAATATTATAAAGAAAATAGTTGTTAGTATCAATTCACAAAATAAAGAAAAACCATTATTTATAATTTGGAAAACAAATTAATAAGTGACTTTCATTTGGAGTTATAAATCAAGGCAGAGAGAATTATCAGTTGGCATATAAGGAAGGAAAGTCTCTATGGACTTCTAAACATAACCCATTTTCCATTGGTATTTTTAATATCCTCCAAAAAAAGAAAATATATTTGGTTCATAGTCATTGTCCTCGGGGAGCAGTTTGTTGCATTTCAAGTGAGAGAACAGAGACTTTCTAATCTGTCAGACTATAACTGAATTAGATGATCTCCAACATGAAAGAGTCTAGTTGTCCTTGCACAAGCTTTGGTATAATAGAAGGCAAAACAAGTATTTGCATAGCTGCCCATTTACACTGAAAAAGAGTTTTATTCTAAAATGTTATTTATGGCAAGAAAAACAGCATGCAATATCCTCTCTGAGTGATCAGATTTCTTTCAAGAGTTTATGAAATATTTGGTGGCTTGGTACAATAAACACAATATCATCTTCAAACAAGGGAACCACCTGCAGGATCTCTTCATCCCCTGGGAATTTGTATTAATCTGAATTTTGCATTGGTTCTTCTCCCTCATACTGATGAACATTAGTAAACATACATCTATGTTTTATGCCCCATTTAATTTTTAGTATGACTCAATGTACTTAGTTATTTCTATTGTTATTTCTTACAAGGAATCTGGAATGATTTTGGCATATGGATAGGAGGCACTTTATTGTTATGGTCCATCAGCAAATATCATTTATGAAAGTTTTTTTATTCTCTTCTAATACCTTCACTGATGAGGTCATTGATTCATATATAAATTACGCAAATATTTTGAGATAGGCGTTAATAAGTATTAATGCTATCTGAACTACCTTTTTTTTTTTTGGTATCTTCTCAGTCTTTAGATATCAGGCAGTCGGTTCTCTCACAATTATACTAACCTCCAGAATGGATTTCCTTTCCATATATTTACTCCAATTCAGTTCTTTTTCCATGGCTTTGTGCTTTTTCTACTTTTTTTTTTAATTAGTACATATAAGGTAATAACTTTAGAGTTCAAATATTGGAGTTCCACTGTCCTTGATGAAGATTGTCCTTGGTCTCTTTAGGTCAATTAATTAATATTGGTTTAACTTCTTGATTAAATCATTACAGCTGATGCAATGTGTTAAGAACATCTCTTTTTTTTTTCAATTACTATTTTAAACAATTCAAGGTTAAGGCATTCAGTGGTTGTATGCCTTATGTTTTTTCTCATTATTCTTCTTAGTTTCTATCCCCCTGCCCCTAATTTTGATCTTAGCTTTGTATAGTCAGTCATTAGACTCTACATAGAAAGCTAACTCAGATAACACTCACATAAATAACAAGTCTTTGGTTGTATGTTAAAATATAATCTATTTTATTCTTTATGCTGTTATCTGGGGCTTGCCATTCTAGCATATAATAAATGCTTAATAAATGAATTTCCATTCATTCATTATGATGGTTCCCCAGGACTTGAACCACCCATGGTCTGATGAGCAATGATTGAGAAGAAAGGGCACTTTCCTGAGGGGCTGAGTCATTTTGGGAACTGTGGGTAGAAAGGGTTACTAGTCTTAAGAGGACAATGAAGAATCTAAAGCAACTGAATTAAGAATGGGATTCAAAGAAATTGAGACACATGGGCAGCAATGGTAACAGAAATAAAGAAGCCAGGTAGGTGAATCAGATCCAGTGAGTAACTGAAAGACACACCAAAGCATCAGATATAGGGGCTCACTAAGAAGTTCATGAGGGTTCTAGTAAAACCCATGATGTAATAATGTAGTAATGCTGGCATGCCTTATATCTTATTAGCTATAAGTTATTTATATATAAAATATATTATATGTTATATAATAACAGTATATGATAACAATAAATATAATATATAATTATGTAATATATGTAAAATTCCTACCTTGCCTTCTGAAACACTTCCAATATCCACTGTACCTACTTATAGTGTAATCTGGAAACCTATACACAAATTTCACAGAAACACAGAATCTCTATATTAGAACTGACTTCAGAGACCACCTTGTCTGACCGATCCCTTTTATAATATTTTCAACAAGAATGTCTCTAGTCTTTGCTTGGCAATATCTAATGAGAAGAAACTCACCATTTTCATAGGGGACCCTATTCTTCTTTTGAACACTTTTATTGTTTTCCCTTAAATTGTCACAATTTGACTTAATTCAACTTCCTCTTCATTCAGTTTTCAAGTAGTAGAGAAATTATTAATCAATATATTATGGGAAAAACTGGTTCAGGTTCTTGGCTTTCTTAAATAATTCTCAATGACCTAGGAATGGCCAATGGCAAATCAGGTTATTCAGATATGAATGTTAAAAAGGGATAAACAGTAAGTAATTAAGGGGCAGGAGATTCCAAGGTGGTAGTTAGCCTGTTATGGAAATGAAATTAATCCATGCAGGGTAAAAAGGTAAGAAAAGTAAAAGTACAGGTGATAGATGACTAGGAAAATCAAGGTTGAGGTTCAGGAGGATCTGATAAAGATGATAAACTGCTGTGAGATGAGGGAGGGAATAGGAGAAGTAGGAGAACAGAAGATGATTATTATGAGAAGAAATAATTTCAGAATTTAGGATCTTGGAGATGAGCAATTTTTTAATTACTCAAATTGTCCACATTCACCTTATTTTAGTCATCCATCAAAGTCTTCCTGATCCTATCACTCAAAACTGATGCCATTTTTTTTCTCTTCAAGTACAAAGGACAACAACCAACCATTTCAAAACTATCTCATCATAACTCAGATCATCCTCTCTAAAGCTAATTATGAGTCTTTATTCCTAAATCCAATGCCCTTTTCTCAGGACTTAACATTCTTTTTGTTGCTATACATTTTTAAAATCTCTGAATTCTTCCTTTTCCTCCAAATTCTCTCTCTTTTCTGAGTTTTCATGACTCCTGTATTTAGTCTCTCTTTCTAGAATTAGGTAGATGCACCTTCATTCCTTTATAGATTCATCAACCCATTCTTTATGTGTAGTTGTCAAGACTATATCCTGGTCATTCTTCTCTTTTCTCTATTCTCTCTTGGTTTTCTCATTAATTCCTATTGATTCAAAAGTCATCTTTATGCAGAAGACTCCCAATCCAAAATAATAATCAAATAGTCTTTATGTCTTTTTATGTCAAATAGTCTTTTTAAGACTTTCGAGGCATTCTATTTTTATCTCATTTGATTCTCACAACCCTTTGAGGTAGATGGAATTATTGACCCCATTTTGTAGATGATGAAACTGAGATTTAGAGAGGTTAAGTGATTTTCTCAGTTTCACATCAAGGAAATATCTAAAGTAGGATTTGAACTCCAGTCTTTCTGGCTTCAAGTAAAAACTCTCCATTGCACAACTCCTACCTTTCAATTCATATCATTCTTACTTCTTTCATGGGATCCACTCTCCCAACTCTAATTGCATGTTAGACATCTGTACAAAGATGTGCTTTAGGAATCTCAAATTCAATATGTCCAGACAGAAGTCATTCTCAACTCCACTCAGTCTCATCTCTAGCAACTGCCTCATAGCCACTTTCCAGGACATGTATTCTTCCTCTTTGGCATTTCTCATATTCCCTCCCTTATTTTCAGCCTCACCATAAACACCACAGTTTGGATGTCATTGTCTATTGCCTAGCTTATTACACTCATATCCTAATTGGTTACTTTATCTTATATCTCTCCCCAATCCAATCCATCTTCCAAATAACTTCTAAATTGATATACCTATTGCACAGAAAAGACCATATCATTCTTCTTCTCAAGAAACTGTAGTGGGTTCCCATTTCCTTCAAGGTAAAATAAAAATCCTCTGTCTGGAATTTTAAACCTTTACAAAGGAGTCAAATCCATGGCCCAATGGCCACAAGTGGCCTATAGAAATTAGTGTGACCCAAACCACATTAAAATGTAATTGAGAAATGTTTAACAAAATAAATTTAAAAATACAAAACAACAGATAAATGTTAGAAAACGATGATTGAAAATTTTATCAATATGTAATCTGGAAAAATTTAATTTAATTTAAATAGATAATGTTAATTTAAGGTTTTCTAAATCAATTTGCAGTCAGCAGGGATCCTTTCTATTTGACTTCATGTTGTTATTTGTTGTTACGCAGTCCATTTGTCCTGTTTGAATACTTAAATCTGGCTTCAGCCCTCTTTATTAAACTAATTTCATATTATTGTTGTTCAGACATTTTCAGTCATGGCCAAATATTTGTGACTTCTTTTTTAAGGTTTTCTTGGCAAAGAGAGTGGAGTATAGTTTGCCATTTCATAGTCCTACTCATTTTACAGATGAGGAAACTAAGGCAAATAGGGTTAAGTGACTTAGCCACATTCTCACAGCTGGTAAGTGTCCGAGGCCAGATGTGACCTCAGAATTTCCTGGCTCCAGGGTCAGTGCTCTATCCACTGTGGATCTAATTCCTCTGGGAGCAGCTCTGTCTCCACTTCCCAGGATGTACATACTGAGATGGAAGCATGACTCTTCTAAAAACTCTTGGGTCCTGGGCTCTAGGCTGTGTCCCTTAGAGACTGAGTGGGAGCGGTGCTCAGCTTGGTGGTGATGGTTGAACTAGCAAAAACCTGCTGACTCCTGTCTCTCTCCAGGGGAGATTTGAGGAGAATGAAAAGGTTTAAAATACCTGCGGTGCTACATGAGAGAGAAAACTGATTAGAATGGTATAAAGGAATTACCTGGCTGTAGCGAAGACCCAATTGATAATATGTAGCACAAACCTAATCAGAATGGTCCTATGATTTCCTCCAGCTCAGTCCAGCAGCCTCTGAAAAGAAGAATGGAGGCAGGTGTTCAAATGAATCCAAAAGTATTTTTTGGCCAGGCTTAGTTAGTCAGTCAAGAAATTCGGATGTAGAATATAGTGAAGAGTTGAAATGATTCAAAAAGGGATCAAGATAGGGAAGAGAGGAGAAAATATCCAGGTCAGGGACGGGATAATGTATCTATCAAAGAATTGAAAGAGAATTGGAGGTCACAGTGGCAACAAAGAATTTAAGGCAAGTGACAGCTCATGTCATGCCATGCTTACATCACTTAATGATATTCCTGTATCAACCTGCAGCATGCAAAATCACATGAGATAAAAATGACACATGATTACATACCAGCATTATGCAAAACAATCTACACCATGTGGTGACACTTATTACAGAATCTATTATACACATTATACAACAACACACATGTGTCACAGAATGGCAGCCCTGTCATACAGCAGCCCCAAATTACATGATTCATCTTGTAATGATACAACTACATCATGGAATACTCACCTACATTCACACAGCAACAAAATAAGTTGTGGTGACATATCAAAACATATAATGACATGCCTTCATCATATAACAACACATCTACATCATTTAATGAACCACAACTCCATGCAATGATATGGCTACCTCAATGATATGTGCATGTCACATACCATGATAACTGTATCACATAATATGCAACAACACATTGGTACCAGACAAATACATGTTTGAGTCCCACAGTCACATGTCAGTTACCGGTTATGTCACACCAACATTTCACAATGACATGCCCTCATTACAGCTTCTTGGATAATAGAAATGGACATAATTTTAAAGGAATAATTTAGGTAAACTGCTCTGAGACATCTTAAGAGAATATTTTCAGCTAGAGCAGGTAGTGTAGGAGGGAAGGTTAAAGAAAATTTCAAGGAACAAGTGGCACATGATTTAAGCTTTTCAACAACTGAAATTTTTTTTCCAGTTTTGTATAAAA
This sequence comes from Monodelphis domestica, assembly GCF_027887165.1. Taxonomy (NCBI): domain Eukaryota; kingdom Metazoa; phylum Chordata; class Mammalia; order Didelphimorphia; family Didelphidae; genus Monodelphis; species Monodelphis domestica. The sequence continues at coordinate 214,807,724 of NC_077234.1, forward strand.
TTACAGTGAATTGTTTCATCTCAAGAATTCTGAGATGGGAATCAAGAACACATGTGATACCCAGTGGAATCATGTGTAGGCTATGGGGGGTGGGGGGAGGAAAAGAAAATGATCTTTGTCTTTAATGAATAATGCTTGGAAATGATCAAATAAAATAATATTTTAAAAAAAGAATTCTGAGATGGAGTAGGGTCAAAGTTTATTGAGTATACACACTAAACCTGTCATTAATGTGATAAGCTCTCCAGTACCAGTAAGGGGAAAAGTGACACCAGCCATTTAAGGAGAAGCAATTATAATTGCCTTTTCTCCAGTATGGAAAAGTTTGGGATGCCAAGTCAGAAAGAAAAGGTAAGGAAAGGGAAAGAAGGAGAAGGGAAGAGACATGATGACACATGACATGACATGAAATACCATAATATAATTTGATATAACATAATATATATTTGTGATGAATAAGTCCTATCATATATCACTGATTTATCATATCCCACATGTAAAGCATTAAGATAAGATATGCAATAATATATTATAAAATAAGATAATTATAATATGCATTTCTCATTTCTAAACCCATTCATTTGTGATAATATTTCAAAAATTAATATTTTAATCTCTAGTGATTCATAACTGTGCCTGTTCTAGCAAAGAATTCAGTTTCAGAACAAAGCTGTCACCAAAGGTTACCAAAGGTGAAACAAGATGCAAATGCTTTGTTGAATACTTGATTTGCTTACTATAAAAGGCAGCTCTCCATAATAGCTTGATATTAAGAAATATGATCAGGATGACATTTATAATCAATATTTTGTTCTTATATAAAAATTAGTTTTTAACTACTAAATCTATCAAAAAATGCTTATTGGGATTATTAGTATTGCTTATTAGGTAGTGATTATTTCTGGAGATATTCAAGCAACTTGTTTAGAGATATTTTATACATGATTGATTTTGTGGGTAGGGAACTAGAATCGGTTTCCTCTGTGGTCCCTTCCTAATTAATTGATTCCATTTTTTAAAAATAAAATTTCATGAAGATTTATACCTAATGGAACAGTGTAGTGAAATGAAAAAGTGTAGCACTACCTTTATAATTATAACTATATCAAACCAGTGAGTAGCAAGCAATGGCTGCCAGTAATACCTCTGTTGAGAGCTAATATTTATATAACATCTATTATCTAATTCATTCTTCTTTTTAGATTCTTTCACTCTGAGGCTATTTGAAAAAAAGCAGACCAAAGCAGAAAGGTTGTGGTAGATCCAGTTTACAAAATTTTCTTCAGCTCCAGTTGTTTAAGCAAACAAAACTGGGATTCAATTTAGATTTTTTTCAATATGATGTCAACATTTCTGTTTATTTCTGGGTTTTCAGGTAGACCAATGATTCTCAAGTTGTCTCTTCTCAATCTGTTTTACAAACCATTTGTTTTCTCATTGAGATATTTCATGTTTCCTTCTATTTTGTCAGTCTTTAGACTTTTTTTTTTTAATTCAAGCACAGTCAAAATATAAGGGCATTCAACTGTACATGTCAATAGCACTTTCCATTCAAATTCAAGGTGGCCAACATTTTCCATTGCCATAAAAGGTAGAAGATTGCAGGACAATAAATTTTCAAGTCATACAGACCATAACCAGAAGATGGCAAAACCTAAGCCATAATAAAATAAAATGTAAGACAATGTTTTAATTTAATTTATTATACTTATTATGTGTGTTAATTAAACAGTTCTTCTATAGTATGTCCAATTAAGACATTAAATAGTAGTGCAAGAAAAGGGGAGAAAGGGGGGAAACAAATCAAAATGATGAAGACACATGCAGAAAGGGGAAGAATCAAAGGAAAGAAATTCACTGAAAAGTAAATTATTCTTGTCACTTTCTGACTTCAGCATAGCTGTCTCTGGAAAGTGGAGAAAATAGTGAACCAGGTAGAAACTCTGTTTGTAGAACAGAAAGTATCTGGATAGGTTTCTTCCATGAGTGATTCTGTGTTTTCCTGGGCTGTATCTTTAGAGAAAATATAATGTGCCAATCCATGCTTCAAGCTGCTTGAGGTCTTGAGGACATGGGGAAAATAAGGAGGAGAGACAGAGGGTGCCAAAGTACTAGATTAATAGTGACTATATGTCAAAAGATTGTTTAAAATTCCAATCTTGCAAATATCCCCAGGCTCTTCCTTATTCTTTAAATTTCCCTTTATCAGAGATCTTGGGATCCTGGGAACCACATTTTTAAAACTTGTAAATACACACTCTATTGACTGAAGGTCAAATATAATAAGACAACCTCCTCTCCTTTAGTCTACTGGTTAGGCGACTGGCAGTCAAATTTTAGGCTTTGGCACAGCTAGATCCAGTAAATCTGGCTGCTAATTTCCCTACCTTCATAAGAATTAACAATGAAAGGAGCAATGTAGCACTTGAGCAAATCACAGCTGGTACAGTTTACTCAGCGTTAACATAAGTCACTGTATTTACTGTGTGTGAAATGTCATGGTGTTCTCCATTGTAAATTGGAAATTCTGCTGCATGGAAGCCTGTAGTAACATACCAGTATTTCCAAGGCTAGTTTAAGCAATTTACAGCATCTCCTCAATTTGAGGGGGAGGGGGGATGAAGTGTCCTGAGGTTCACAGACTCATTTTTGGTTAATATACTGCATAACTGCCACTATTCCAGCCAACCAAAACATCCTGCACAATATAAAGACTGATGCCTTCAAAAATGATGATTTGATAGCATGTGAAGCATCTCTTTCATACAGATTCTTTGAACTAATTATCTGGCATAATTAGACTGGTAGGAAGAAGTCAGAAAGAAACAAATTATTTTTCAGCTTAATAACCTCCTAATTATCAATCTCACAGCAGGGGCTGTGGATAAAAGAGAGGTGTTCAGCTACTGAGTAGCTTTACAGAGCACCTCTTTGCTTCCTGCTTTCCTTGCTTTACCATATTTAAAGTCCCTACATGTTGCATTTATTAATAATTTTTCATATGAAGCAATACAATTATAAATTTAAGGGAAAATTAGTTTAACATGGGAACTCCTCTCTGCATAATAAATAGTTTAAAATTATTATAGTCATTAAAATTATAAAACAGTGACATAGAAACAGACTTTAATATGAAAATGAAGTCTTTAGTTCTCCTCAGTAACTTTCTTAGAAACTGATTGTTAAAATCTTGTATAATGTCTTCATTTCTTTAAATCTAAGGATGCTTGCTTTTCTTACCTCTACGTCTCCCAGGAGTTTTTCGTTTTGCTTTGTTTTTCTTAGGAGGAGACCCTAAGTACATGACCTAAAGCATTAGCATGGTATCAAGGATAGAGGACCAGACTTGGTGTCAAGAATGTTGTTGTTGTCATTCAATCATTTTAAAGTGACATCTGATTCTTTGTGATTGCATTTGGAGTTTTCTTGGCAAATATACTGAAGTGATTTGCCATTTCCTTCTCCAGCTCATTTTACAGATGAGGAAATGGAGGGAAACAGAGTTAAGTAAAATACCTAGGACTAACAGCTAGTAAGTGTCTAAAGCCAGATTTCAGCTCAGAAGAATGATTCTCCCTGACTCCAGTTCCAGCAAGCTATCCAATGTGCTACCTGCCCTGGGGGTCAGGAACACCTGAGTTCAAATCCAGTCTCAAACATTTACTAGTTAGTTGTATTTGAGACACTTTCTTAACGTCTGATTGCCTCATTTCCTTATCTGAAAAGTGGAAGTAATAATAGTATCTCCCTCCCACTGGTGTTGTAAGGATAAAATAAAATATTTGAAAAAAGTTAGTAAACACAGTGCCTGGTACAGAGTAGTTATTATATGTGTTGATTATAGGTATTACTGCCATTTCTCCTCCATTGTCCTCAGTTTCATTACTGCAAAAGGAAGAAATTGAAATGATTGATCTTTAAGTTTCTTTTTACTTCTATGACTTCTTTCGAATTCAGTTAAGTCAGACCACTTTTGGTGATAGTAATGAACTAAAGAACTATTTTTATATACTTTTTCATCAACAAAGTTGGACCAAAAAATGACAACACATGAATAATAATTTTAAAAATATAACAATGGCATAGTAAAGTAAAAAGTTAGGGAGGCATCTATAAATGAGGGTTGTTTAAAAAGTGATTGTTAAAGTAACAGAATCATAACTAGGTACTGGAAAGGACCTCTCAGTTTCATAGCATTTAGAGCTGGAAGACACCATGTCTAGTTGTTTGTCATTTTTCAGTCATGTCCAACTAACTCTTTGTGACTCCTTTTGGAATTTTCTTGCAAAACAGACTGGAGTAATGGACTAGGAAACTGATCCTTATGTATGTATGTATGTATGTATGTATGTAAACTTCTCAAGATCACATAGGAAATCTAGGTGGTGCAGTGGATAGTGTGCTAGGCTTGGAACAGAAAGACTCATCTCCAAAAGTTCAATTCCAGCCTCAGATGTTTACTAATTTTGTGACCCTGGGAAAACCACTTAATCCTGTTTGCCTCAGTTTCTCATCTGTAAAATGGAAACCTCAAAAGGGATAATGAAGAGTTAGAACTGAAAATGACATAACATCATTACCTATGAACCTAAGCAATTTTCTTCCACTAAACAATAATTATTGCTTAATGAAAGTCAAAAGCCACCTTGAAAAGAAATTTTTCATAACATTCTCTATCAGTGATCATCTAATCCATACATGCAGTGCTCTAGTAATAAAGTATTCACCAGCACCTAAAATAACTCATTATGGTTTTATTGGAAAGAAATTTTTATGATGAATTGGAACTTGCTTCCTTGTAATTTCCATCTAGTGGTGCTACTTCTTTTTTCTGGGACCCAGAAAAACAAATATATAATAATGAAAATAATAATTACCACTTATATACAATTTTCAGGTTTGCAAATCATTCTATAAACATCATATTTTATCCCCACAACAATGCTGTAAAATAGGGTCTATTATTATCCCCATTTTTGAGATGAACAGTCTGAAGCAGAGAGTTCAAGTAACTTGCGTAGGGTCACATGGATACCAAGTATTAGAAACCTGATTAAATTTAAATCTTGTTGATCCTAGGTTCTTTGCTCTATCTACTGTATTGCTAAACTGCTCTTACACATGACAATCCTTTAAAAATTGATGATAGTGATCATTTGCCTTTTAAGTCATCTCTTTCTCAGGTTAAACATTTCTTCTTTTCTTTTTCTTTTTCTTTTTTAAATTTATTGAATTAGTCAATTTAGAACATTTTTCCTTGGTTACAAGAATCATATTCTTTCCCTACCCTAACCCCATCCGGTAGCAGAGCCACAATTCAAATGGGATTTACATGTGTCCTTGATCAAAACCTATTTCCATGTTGTTGATGTTTGTACTGGGATGTTCATTTAGAGTCAAAATCCCAAACCATATCCCTTCGACCCATGTAATCAAACAGTTGTTTTTCTTCTGTGTTTCTACTCCCACAGCTCTTCCTCTGAATGTGGATAATGTTCTTTCTCATAAATCCCTCTGAATTGTTCTGCATCACTGCATTGCCACTAATAGCAAAGTCCATTACATTTGATTGTACCACAATGTATCATTCTCTATGAACAATGTTTTCCTGGTTCTGCTCCTCTCACTCTGCATCAATTACTGGAGGTTGTTACAGTCCCCATGGAATTCCTCTACTTTATTATTCATTTGAGCACAATAGTATTCCATCACCAGCATACACCACAATTTGTTCAGTCATTCCCCAATTGGAGGGCATCCCCTCATTTTCCAATTTTTTGCCACCACAAACTGCACAGCTATGAATATTCTTGTACAAGTCTTTTTCCTTATTATCTCTTTGGGGTACAAGTCCAGCAGTGCTATGGCTGGATCAAAGGGCAGATAGTCTTTTAGTGCCCTTTGGGCATAGATCCAAATTGCCCTCCAGAATGGTTGGATCAGTTCACAACTCCACCAGCAATGCATTAGTGTTCCAACTTTGGCACACCCCTCCAATATTCAGTACTTTCCTTTGCTGTCATGTTAGCCAATCTGCTTGCTAGGTGTGAGGTGATACCTCAGAGTTTTTTTTGATTTGCATTTCTCTGATTATCAGAAATTTAGAGCACTTTTTCATGTGCTTATGAATAGTTTTGATTTCTTTAACTGAAAATTGCCTATTCTTGTCCCTTGCCCATTTTTCAATTGAAGAATGGCTTGATTTTTTGTACAACTGGTTTAGCTCTTTATAAATTTGAGTAATTAGACCTTTGTCAGAGGTTTTTATAATGAAGATTGTTTACCAATTTGTTGCTTCCGTTCTAATTTTGATGCATTAGTTTTGTTTGTACAAAATCTTTTTAATTTGATGTAATCAAAATTATTGATTTTACATTTTGTGATTTTTTTCCCTATCTCTTGCTTGGTTTTAAAGTCTTTCCTTTCCCAAAGATCTGACAAGTATACTATTCTGTGTTTGCCTAATTGCACCCATTCTGAGTTTATTTTGGTGTAGTGTGTGAGATGTTGATCCAAACCTAATTTCTCCCTTACTATCTTCCAATTTTCCCAGCAGTTTTTATCAAATAGTGGGTTTTGGTCCCCAAAACTGGGATCTTTGCTGCCCTCCATTTCTTAAGACAATCTCTCACAGGAGCCACAGCTCCTACAAGGAGAAAGCAACCCGCTTACCTCTCCCCATAAGTAATGGAGGAGGAAACCAATCTCATAAGTCTCCTTTCCCCTCTCTCCTCTCTCCCCTCCCACTCATCCCCTCCATTACAATACTTAATATCTCTTGTGAGATAATAGGTAAGGGTTTACCAAAAAAAAAAAAGATTACAAAAACCAGATATAATAAGAATATAACCAGAATAAGGTCACTGAGCCTAGATCCTGACTCTACCAATGAAAAAGATGGCCATTTAACCGGTTAATAAAATGATCCCCAAATACACTTATCTCTAGGCATGTGTTTAGGCATGCCTATATGGTGTATGTGTGTGTCCATGTGAATGTGTGTAGACATGGTGTAAATGATTAGGATGGGAGAGGAAGGCAGAAGGACCCAGGGTGTTGAAGAGGAAAGAGCCTTGGTATTGGTATCAGAAGACCTGAGCTCTAGATAGGAATGTGATGGAACCAAGTTAAATAGATTTCTGAAAGTTAATTGCTAAATTTTCACTGCAAGTATTTACACAAAAGAAATCAGAAAATACTACAAATCAGATTTTGGTTTATTATTTTATTAGTTATTTAGTCTTCAAGAAAGTAGTGCAGAAAATGAAAATAATGATGCAGATTAAACTTTAAAGAGTATAATGTATAGTTTTGGGGGTTTGTTTTTTCTGTTGGAGAATAGCTTGTTAAATATTTAGAATCACAACTTTGCTTCTAGTTCTATGAAATATAAATTTACCCCATTTTATCTCTTTTCCCATTTCTCTTAGTATTATCCTCTCTTTTTACACATAGGGTTTATTTTTTACTTTTTTTACATTTTGACATTTTTTGACATTTTGACTTTTTTTGACATTTTTGACATTTGACATTTTTTTCTGCAAACTGATGCAAAATATTTATTCCAAGTTAATTATTTTTGATATAGTAGTTTTCCCCTCATACAGGCTCATATGATAACCACTTTTTAAAATCTGTAAATAATGTTATCAAAATCTTAATCTTTGAAATCTAACAAAAATTTATATTTTATAATCCACCCTGAATATCAAGGCTGCAAGAAGAACACAATTCCTATATCCAAATATTTTACAGCTGTACCCAAAAAGGAAACACAATTTTTTTTATATTTTTGTTATTCTATACAGTCTGTCACAGTATCTTTGCTTCTCATTATAGATCTGATACTATTAGTTGTGGCAAGCCACTCTTTCCCCTGCTTTAGCCTTAATTTCCTCAACTATAAAATGATAGATTTGGGCTAGATGATCTCATGAATTATCTTCTAGATCTAAAGTTTATAATATTAGAATGAAACTATCATCCTATTTGAAAATTGATTCTCTGCTCCTTGAGATGGCTGATGGTACTAAAGATACTGATTCCAGATGGTCACATAATTGCCTTGGCCTCCCACCCTGTTTTTCAAAAAACAATATAATAAAAACAGGAGAAAGGGCATTTGCAGAAATATGGCAGTAATCATTCTAAAATCCAAAATACAGAATACAAACTAAGAACATGAAAGTCTTGGCAAGGAACAGACATATGGTGACAATAGTGATAACTGACAGTTTCACATAAAAGTTTTATTACTTCACTTTCTGTCATTTGGGCTTTCTGCCTCATTAATCAAATATAGCTAGGCAAATACAATGCCCAAATCTATAAAATCCCTACATCTGTCTGGCTCATTGGCCTTGAGTTTTATAGCTGCTTTAAGGCCTAACTCTCACCACCTGTTCATGTCTTCCTCTATTGGCATTTAACCTGGAGCACTAGCACAAAATGGGATTGGGGGATAGAGAGGGCAGTGCTGAGCTTCGTTTGAGTGAAAAATATGATCATAGGAACTTAGAGATGGAACGGGTTACTTTTTGTCTTTTTTTTTTTTGAGGCAAACAAGGTTAAGTGACTTGCCCAGGGTCACATAATTAGTTAAGTGGCTTTGAGCTGAGATTTTCCTAGCACTATATCCACTGCACCACATAGCTACCACTTTTTTTGTCTTTTTTCCTTTTTTTTAGGATTACTTTTTACAATGAAAAAACAGCAAGATAGAGACAGGGACAGAGAAAGAAGAGAGAATGGTTTCTCCAAGGTCATACTGTCTGGTGGTCTTCATTTTAATAGTATGGATCACTTTCCTCATTTGAAAAAAGCTAGTTGATCAGAGAAAATTACCTGAGCTTTCCTCTTTGACTTGTTTGTTTCTTATGACATCTTGTATGAGGTATGGATCTTCAACCTCATATATTCGCATGGTCCATATGTTTTCTAGGCTTTATAACAAGTTTGCTCATTTGTAAAAAAGAAATAAACAAAAAAATTCTAATCAAGTAATAGCAGGAAAAGACAATTAGCAAGCACACGTAGGATGAAAATACAAGAGAAATAGCTGGACTATCAGTCTCTAATTTAGGTATATACAACACTTTAATTTTATTTGCTTCAATTTCCCACTGTAGTCAATAGTGTATTAATTTCTTGCTTTGCTCTCAGATTCCTGTGGCATCCCACAATATATCATCTCTACTTTTTAAAAAATCAACTCCATTTTTGCATGATTGTATCTATTAAGTGAATCCTGCTAAGGTTTCTGCATCGATGAACTCCAAACCCCACATGTAGCACTCACGATACACACTGAAAGAAGACAAATTAGGAAAACCACTTGAGTTCAGTTCATTGACAATGTTTATTTGGTTGAACATATAGTATATCTCCACAGCAGCTGGGGCAATTTAGTTCACATTCATAACCTGCTCACATGGGATATTACTTTTGAATTCTATTTCTCTGGATGTTCTGATAATAGTTTTACTAAATCTCATTTTTACAGACCAAGTTTGTTCTATAAAATTAATTTACCAGAAAATGGTTCTAAAATTATATTTTAAAACAACAATCATGGAAAACAAAATATATCTATGTTATTTTATTTCCTCTTTATTAATCAATTATGATTCACAAAGGCTGTTTAGAAAATCGCATAAATATCCCCAAAATATAATTCAGATCTACTTTCCAATATGTATCTAGAGATGTATCAAACAGCTGCTATGTGGAGGAAATGAACAAAGGTAAAAATCAAAGTCACTGACCTTAATGAAATTACTTTCTATTGGGGGAAAACAACATGTGGAAATACATAAACATATGTATACATGTATACACAATAGGTGTACATATGTATATATATATATATATGTATATATAAACTAATTTTATTAGAAGAAAAATATAAGCATTGAGTATTGGCAAAAGCCTAAGAAGAAAATAATATTTGATCTGAGCTTTAAGGAATATAGAAACTTTAAGAAGTGGAAGTAAGGAGGGAATACACTGAAAAAAAATGGCATTTCCTTTCAACTGTATTGTATATAAAGATAGGATCTTAACTGTATTTCTATAGAATCAGGACTAAGTTTCTTTGTAAATTTTAATTCCTCTAGTGGGTCTATTTTCAGGGTAGGGTGGTGCAGTTGGCTGCTTTGTTTGCTACAGATACAAACACTAGCTCTAGTCAAAAAAATTAGACAATGTGGAAAAAGAAAAAAAATTCACATCAACAGAATTCTTCTTGCTTGACTTATCAACTCCCCACCCCACAACAATCTTCTTCCTGAACATTTAGATCCAGGCAGAAGCTATGGCAAAGAAATAGAGACAGCTATGTAGGAGGTAGCATCAGCTAGGACCTTGAACCTATAACAATTGACTGGATATTTCATATCATCTAAAGAAATATGAGATCAAAGGCAAGGCTTTGTTTGATGACAGGTACTTAACTTGTATACTCTGAAAGGTTGGTAAGTTTTATTCATTGTTTATTCCTTCCACTGACATTAGCAATAACTCTTCCATGAAGTCTTAGTTTCCATGACCAAAAACAATTCATCTCTGAGGGTCCAAGATTTTGTTCATGATCATTCTTCCTACCTCCTGGAAAGGCTTTTTCTTTGGACAACAAATGCAGAGTTTTTGTTGGAAGTCTTTCATTGATAAGCTTCTGAAATCTCCAGATCAACACCGTGCAATGATGAGACATTGAAAAAGGACTTTAATGCACATAAAGGCAAATCACTTCATAGCTAGCAAGTCCACTAGGTTTACTGTATGACAGGCACAAAAATAATTACTTAACATTGATATCCACATCCCAGCATGGTGTTTTAAATGGGTTTCAGTGATCCATAATTTCACTCCTTTCCACCAATGCAGCTTACAATCTCTCTATACCAGAGGTTCTTAACCTAGAATCCACTCATTCTCAAGGAGTTCATGAACTTTAATGAGAAAAAAAGTTGGATCTTTAGATTCACTAATCTCAAACTGTAGCATTTCTATCCATTATGACTTTTTAAAAAACAAAGCCTGAAAAGGGATCAATTATCTTCAACAAACTTGCCAAAGTTGTCCATAACACAAAAAAGTTGAAAATCACTGACATGATACCTATTAAATGGTCTTCACAAGTTGTCAAAGTCAAAGAAGTCATCACCTCTAGCCAGTTTGGTGAAAACCTTATGCAAACTTAGCTTGGTTGATCCTCAGATGACCAGTATATAATCCATCAAAACAAGTCCATATTTGAAATCTTTCTCACTTGGCAGGATCTTTAGAGCACAAGTTCTACAGGAACAGCTTTCAGTCAATCAATAAATGAGTATTTTCATATCAGCTACTGTGTAACAGGCAATATGCTATGCTCTAGGGACATAAAGACAAAAATGAAATAGTCCCCCTCCCTCCCAAATATGTATTGTTCTTTCAGAGATAGAATGTAAGGTAAAACTTACATACCATTTGGAATAGAATACATATGCATATGAATATATAAATATTGTTCAAAGTAAATACAAAACAACAAGAAATCAGGTTCCCCTCCATACAATAATGGGACATAGGAGAAGGAATTTCCTCCAAATCCTCATGTAATATTTGATTTCTGCTATACAAAAAAGATACAGGTTTTACTCTCGTATAACAACTGGATTTTTAAAGCAAATGGGTAGAACAAGAAAGATGTTGGTCTTTTGATTGTTATTATTCTGAAGAGAGGATTCTAAAGGGGTAAAATTCACATTATCCTTCCACTTAATTCAGAAAATATGGACATATGAAACCAGATTTCTTGGAAGGTTACTGTAATAGATGATATTTTGAGGGGTATATTTGATGGATACTAGATAACTAATGGATCAGGGAGTTATCTTCTTTTTGCCTAACCTCCTCCCATTTTCCTCCCTCTTCAGAAGCCTTTCAGCCTTTCCTCCCCACTTCTTCAGTCTTCTTCAAGTCACTTTGTGTGAGCTGTGAGGTGAAATAGAATATGTAAACTGACTGAAAACTGTTACTGCTTGAAAATGGAGAAGGTAAACTGAGGAGAAACTGCTGTTCTCTGGCTGTGACTTGAGAGAGCTGCTATAGGAACTTAAACCTACTTATTTGTAATGGAGGTAAAACAAAGAAATTTGGAGGTATGCCACCACACAGGGATGCTGGTACACAGGGAATACTACTCTAGATAGATACTGGAGGATACTCTGGGGTTTGCCTACTGATCCTTACTGATTGCTGATGGATCAATTTATTTCCCAACCTCCTCCCCCCTTCACTCCCTCCCTTTACCAACCCTCTCCACCCAGTTCTTCTTGAAGCCATTGGCTCCTTCCCTCCCCACTTGAGTAAACTATAAAGATATTCTTTTCCTTTCCTTTTTCAAGTCAAGAGGTTTATTGGGATAACAGGATGGGAAAGTGAGGTAAGAGGGATGAGGATTTCCCTAATCTAAATGAGATAAAATTGAGGGTTTGGGGGAGTCACAAGTGTGACTCTTAGACAGTTAGGAAGATGGAGAACAGCAGCCCTTTCAAAATCTTCTTTCTTCTTCACAAATTCAGCCTTGTTGTTCTCCTTTCTCAGCTTCAACCCCAGAGAAAAACAAAGTTCAAAGTCTCTAAGTTTTCTCCTGACCAGCTCAACTCTCAAATAGACCACCAACTCAAAAACTTCTCCCCTGGTCAGCTTCCACTGCTCAGAGTCATAAAGACAGAGACCAAAAGCCAAGTTTCTCTTCTCAGTGTCAAATTCAACTGCTCAGAGCCAGAGAAACCCCAAAAACCAAATCAGCCTCACAAAGGTCTTTCAGCCAGCAGCAAACTTCCAGGGAGAGAGAGAGTGTGACTTCCAGTCAAAGACAAAGTCCAAAAGCCAAGTTTCTCCTCTCAGTGTGGTCAGCAAAAGCTCCCAACTGCCACTCCTGGGAACATCCCATTGGAATCCTGGTTCTTGCTTCTTGGTCCACAAGTCCTGCAAAACCTCTCTCTCTTCATGTCTCTATCACAGAGGTTTCAATGAAATAGTTCTTAATCTTCTTTCTCAAACAAGGGGTTTATTTGGGGAAGACGGGACAAGGGTGGAGGATAAGGTAAAGGGGTAGGATATCCCTATTCTCTACAATGAGTGTTGGATTGAAGGATATTGAGAGAAATGGAAATTCAGTCACTAGCATGAAACAGAGCCCAACAGAGAAAGATATAAGAACTATTGTCCTTCTTTTCTTCTGCCTTCAAATCAGCCAGGCCACATCCAACTTGAGTATCCCAAGTCCCAGAGATAAAACCAGCTTCTTGTTTCAGTCACTACCATCAGCCTTCAAATCCAATCCAGCAGTTGACTCTTGCTTCCAACTGTTTCCCAGTCACATTCTAAATGGAATCTTCATTTGACTGACAGATGACCCATCTCTAGCTTCTGTCCTTTGCATGAATGCCTCTACCACAGGAAAAATATATATGTCCTTTGGGGGGAGGTGAAGAATTGGTCTTAGCCTTAACCCTGAAAGTAATGGAGATGTCTATTGGGACAGGACTGAGGAGTACTATTTTTTTTAGTTTAAATTTGCAACATTAAATTGTATGTGTGTGAGAGAGAGATAGAGAAAGGGGGGGGGAGACGAAAGCATCCCAATTCTTCCAAGATCAATACTGTATTTTTAAAAGTTCTCCATCATCTAGTCACCTATATCTGGGTGAGCAGGTTGCTAATTTTCAAGAATTTCCCATGCTAAAGGGAAAGTATCGAAAACGGCTTCCAGGTAAACATGGTGGCAGTGTAGACACAGGACTCTTTCTCTCCTCACCACCTACTGATATAGATTACCTCAAAAGGCCAAAAAAAAACACAAAAAAGAAAATTCATATGAATGAAGGGACTCCACAGTAGGGCGCAACATTGAAGGTACATGGGATTTGGGCATTTCCACATTAAGGGAGTAAAATAACTTCCACCAAAATGCAAGCTGATCAACCCTCTCCCACCCCACCTACTGAGCCAGAGTCAGAGTCAGTGTGCAAGAATCGGTGAGCTAGTGAGGGGTACCTCTAGGTCCTTGGCAGCTGACTAAGACCACCAAAGACCTCCCCCTTAGAACAGCTAGATCTGAGACCCCAGCAGGCTGAAGAGTACAGACCTTGGGCCTGTGTGCAGAGATAGCACAGAGAAGTGCAGCAAACAGTAGAAACTGGGGACACTCAAGCAGTAGCCTCAGGCAAAAACTGTGGTTCTCAGATCCATATGCAGAGATCCTGCCCTCCTCACTCAGACTTCTGACAGGAAAGGGAAGGAAAAACCACCATAATGATGGCAAACAATGCCAAGGAAAAACAACTTCCCAGCACCAAGGAGAACAAGAAGAAGTCATTGACTCTGGATGATATTTATGGAGAAAAAATCCAGTCTACAGAGGAATTAGCAGAAGAGGACATACAAATAAATGCATCCAAACATTCAAAAAAATGGAAATTGGCCACAAACTCTTAAGGAATTTAAATTAGAGCTCATCAAAAAGATGGAAGAATTTTGGCAAGAGTGGGGAATACTTGAAAAAGAAAATAACAGCTTAAAGGACAAAAACTCCAAATTGGAGAAACATCTGGAAACCACAAAAAGCAGGAAAGACCAAATTGAAAAGGAAAATCAAAAGATTATAATGGAAAATCAGTCTTCAAAGACCAGAACAAGGCAATTGGAAGATAATTATAATTATATTATATATAATATATATAATATATATTATATATAATAATATAATATATATATAATAATTATATAATATAATAATTATATAATTTATAATAATATAATAAATAAATAATAAATAAAATATATATATAATAAATAAAATAAATAAAATAAAAATAATAAATAATAAAAAAATTAATAAAGCAAAGTCAAAAGACTGACATAGTAGAAGAAAACATAAAATATCTCACTGACAAGATGATAGACCATGAAAACTAGTCTTGAAGAGACAATTTGGGAATCATTAGTCTACCTGAAAACCCAGAAATAAATAGAAATATTGATATCATACTACAAGAAATCATCCAAGAAAACTGCATGGATGTTCTTGAACAAGGGGGCAAAATAGACACTGAAAGAGTTCATAGAACACCCTCTACACAAAATCCTCAAAAGACAACCCCCAGGAATGTAATTGCCAAATTCCAGAGCTTTCAAGTAAAGGAGAAAATTCTACAAGAAGCCAAAAAGAGACAATTAAGATTCCAAGGAGCACCAATCAGGGTCACACAAGATCTGGCAGCTTCCACAGTAAAGGACCACAAGGTATAGAATATGATATTCAGAAAGGCAAGAGAATTGGGTCTTCCACCAAGGATCACCTACCCATTAAAACTGACTATATGCTTCGAGAGGAAAGTATGGGCATTCAACAAAATAGATTTCTAAGTATTTGTAAAGAAAAGACCAGAACTAAGTGGAAAGTTTGATATCCAAACACAAAATTCAAGAAAAACATTAAAAAGTAAAAAATAAAGAGAGGGGAAAGGGAAAAATGTTTTTTTTAATTTTATTCTTTAAGGGATTCAATAAGATCTAATTCTTCATATTAATATATCGAAAATATTATTTGTAACTCTCAAAATTATATTCACTATTATAGTAATTAGAAGAATCATTCACAGGTATAGATTAGAGTAATAAGTGGCCCAAGATGATATGCAAAAAAAAAAAAAAAGAAAGAAAAGAAAAAGAAAAGGGAGGGGCAAATAGAAAATGGCACCAAGAGAAACTTGAAGTAATAAGATAAATAGGATATTCTATATCACACAAAGAGGCACATGGGAAGGGGAAGGGAAGAATACTAATATAAGAAGGAGAGGAAGAGAGTGCTAATATGTAATATTTAAATCTTACTCTCAGTGAAATTAATTCTGAGAGGGAAGAGTATCTAGATCTATTGGGGTACTGAATTCTATCTTACCCTACAGGGAAAGTAAGAAGGGAAAAACCAAGGGGGAGAGTGGGGCAGGGAGTACAAAAAGCTAGGGAAAGGAAGGAGAGAAGGAACTTATCAAGCCCTAAAAACAAATAAGAAGGGAACAAAAAGGGAGGGGGCAAAAACGGAAGTATAATAAGGATGGAGATTACAGGAAATGATTAAAAGGAAACCACTGGTTTAGAAAAGGATATAGGGAAAGAAGAAAGGGCAGAACTAGGAAAGGATATCAAAATGTTGGGGAATACACAAATAGCAATCATAACTTTGAACATGAATGGGATGAACTCACTCATAAAACAAAAGCAAATAGCAGACAATATTACTAAGCAGTAGTCATCAAACAATATGGTATTTCCTCAGAGACAGAAAGGAGGATCAGTGGAATAAACTTGGGATAAGTGATCTCAGTAATACTGTCTATAATAAACCCAAAGATCCCAGCTTTGGGGACAAAAATCCACTATTAGGTAAAAAGGGCTGGGAAAATTTGAAGATGGTATGGCAGAGATTATGTTTGGATCAACATCTCACCCTACACCAAGATAAATTCAGAATGGGTGAATGAATTAAATATAAGGAAGGAAACTATAAGTAAACTAGGTGAACAGAGAATAGTATACATGTCAGATCTTTGGGATAGGAAAGATTTTAAGACCAAGCAAGAGTTAGAAAAAATTACAAAATATAAAATCAATAATTTTGATTACATCAAATTAAAAAGGTTTTGTACAAACAAAACTAATGCATCCAAAATTAGAAGAGAAGCAACAAATTGGGAAACAATCTTCATTACAAAAATCTCTGACAAAGGACTAATTACTCAAATTTATAAAGAGCTAAACTAATTGTAGAAAAAATCAAGTCAATTTCCAATTGATAAATGGGCAAGGGACATGAATAGGCAATTTTTAGTTAAAGAAATCAAAACTATTAATAAGCACATGAAAAAGTTTTCTAAATCACTTATAATCAGAGAAATGCAAATCAAAACAACTCTGAGGTATCACCTCACACCTAGCAGATTGGCTAACATGACAGCGAAGGAAAGGAATGAATGTTGGAGGGAATGTGGCAAAGTCGGGACATTAATGCATTGATGATAGAGTTGTGAATTGATCCAACCATTCTGGAGGGCAATTTAGAACTATGCCCAAAGAGAACAAAAAGATTGTCTGCTCTTTGATCCAGCTATACCACTGTTCGGTTTATAACCCAAAGAGATAATAAGAAAAAAAGACTTGCATAAGAATATCCATAAAGATGGAGGTCTAGAAGGAGCAGAAGTTCAGACCTCTGAATACGCTTCCTTACCAATCACAAACCGAATGCTCCAAGGGGACTGAAAATCAAACCTAACAACAAGACAGAGCCAAGGAACCCTCCTGTTGGACTCAATTCAAAAGGTATGCTCCCCCCCCCACACCCTCAACAGCTGGAATCCAAGAACAGTCAAATTTAAGGGGAAGGCAGCAGGAAGATCCCAGGACCCTACCCCTGTCCACAGAGAGCACTGAGCCTCCAGCAGTAGCGGGAACCTCTGGGCGAGCAAAGGAGCTGCTCTGGAGGGAGTACCTTCTGGGCAGGGCTGTACCAAGTTCAGAGCGTCCAACACAGACAGTGGGGAAGGTGCTAGAGAGGGAGCATAGACCTGGTAGCTTAGCTAGGGCTGGGAGATCCTCCATATTTGCTCCAGCCTTCAAGGAGGTTTTGGAGCACACCCAGCCCAACTAAGCTGAACTTAATCCCATAAAAAGTCTCCAGAACTCAGGGAAGCCCAGGCTCTATACCCATCCTCACTGACTGCTTGACTTTAATCCAATCAAAAGCCTCCAGAGGACAGGGAAGCTCAAACCCCCAACAAGCCTTCCCCAGAGACTATATCGAGAGACCTTTTGTTAAAGCTCCAAGAGGAAAAACTGACAGAAGCCCCCAAAACCAAAAAAAAAAAATGAGAGGAGCAAGAGCACAGACAAATACGGGGAGTAAAGAAGCGGTGAATATGAGCAAACAACAGAAAAAGAAGAAAGAAACTACAATAGACAGCTTCTACTCAGCAAACGGAATATAGGGGGAGAGATCTGCAAAGGATAAATCAGAAATCCCTGTGAATTGGATACAGGCTGTGGAAGAACTCAAAACACAATTAAGAGAGGCTGAAGACAATTGGGAAAAGAATGTAAAAATTAAGATAAGTCATCTGGAAATTGAGGCACTTGAACTAAAATGAGAAAATAGTGTCCTGAAAACCAAAATCAACCATCTGGAAAATGAGGCAAAGGAGATGAAAGATTGCTATTTGTGTATTCCCCAACATTTTGATATCCTTTCCTAGTTCTGCCCTTTCTTCTTTCCCTATATCCTTTTTTAAACCAGTGGTTTCCTTTTAATCATTTCCTGTAATCTCCATCCTTATTATACTTCCGTTTTTGCCCCCTCCCTTTTTGTTCCCTTCTTATTTGTTTTTAGGGCTTGATAAGTTCCTTCTCTCCTTCCTTTCCCTAGCTTTTTGTACTCCCTGCCCCACTCTCCCCCTTGGTTTTTCCCTTCTTACTTTCCCTGTAGGGTAAGATAGAATTCAGTACCCCAATAGATCTAGATACTCTTCCCTCTCAGAATTAATTTCACTGAGAGTAAGATTTAAATATTACATATTAGCAGATTGGCTAACATGACAGCAAAGGAAAGTAATGAATGCTGGAAGGGACGTGGCAAAGTCGGGACATTAATGCATTGATGGTGGAGTTGTCAATTGATCCAACCATTCTGGATGACAATTTAGAACTATTCCCAAGGAGCGCTAAAAGACTGTCTACCCTTTGATCCAGTCATAGCACTGCTGGGTTTGTACCTCAAAGAGATAATGAAGAAAAAGACATGTATAAAAATATTTATAGCTGCGCTCTTTGTGGTAGCAAAAAATTGGAAAATGAGGGGATGCCCTTCAATTGGGGAATGGCTAAAGAAATTGTGGTATATGTTGGTGATGGAATACTATTGCGCTCAAAGGAATAATAAAGTGGAGGAATTCCATGGGGACTGGAGCACCCTCCAGCAATTGATGCAGAGTGAGAGGAGCAGAACCAGGAAAACATTGTCCACAGAGACTGATACACTGTGGTATAATCGAACATAATGGACTTCTCCAGTATTTACAATGCAGTGATCCTGAACAACCTGAAGGAATCTATGAGAAAAACCACTATCCACATCCAGAGGAAACACTGTGGGAGTAAGAACACCAAAGAAAAACAACTGCTTGAATACATGGGTCAAAGGGATGTTGTTGAGGATGTAGACTCTAAATCAACATCCTAGTGCAAACAACAACATGGAAATAGGTTCTGATCAAGGACACAAGTAATAACCAATGAAATTGCACATTTGGTGCAGGAAGAGCAGGTGGAGGAGAGGGAGGAAAACAATGTGATTATTGTTACCAAGGAATAATGTTCTAAATTGACTAAATAAATTAATTCAAATGGAAAAGAAAGAATATGCATAGCTGTGCTCTCTGTGATAGCAAAAAAATGGAATATGAGGAGATGCCCTCCAATTGGGGAATGGTTGAACAAATTGTAGTATCTATTGGTGATGGAATACAATTGTGCTCAAAGGAATAAAGATCTGGAGGAATTCCATGTGATCTGGAACGACCACCAGGCATTGATGCAGGATAAAAGGAGCAGATCCAGAAGAGCATTGTACACAGGTGAAGGATACACTGTGGTACAATCGAAAGTAATGGATACTACTCTAGTAGTAGCCATGCAATGATCCAGAACAATTCAGTGGGATTTATGAGAAAGAACACTATCTACTTTCAGAGGAAAAACTGTGGGAGTAGAAACACAGAAGAAAAACAACTGCTTGATCACATGGGTCGATGGGGATATGATTAGGGATATACACTCTAAATGATCACCCTAGTACAAACATCAACAACATGGAAATAGCTTTTGATCAATGACACATGTAAAACCTAGTGGAATTGTGTGTTGGCTATGGGAAGAGCAGGGGGAGGGAAGGGAAGGGAAAGAACATGACTTGTAACCAAGAAAAAATATTCCAAATTGACTAATAAAATAAAATTTTCAAAAAAAAAAGAAATCAAACTTTCTCTTCAGAAAAAAATTAAAAAATAAAGGGTAGGGATCTTCCAAAGTGTTTTGTGGGGTTGAAACCTCAACAAAAATATTCTTTCTTTTTTTTAGTTGTAAGCAGATAGTCATTCTACATGAACAACAAAGTACTATAGCACAGAAAATAGGAGTAGAATTTAAGGATATGGTCATATATATTATGCCTATGTTTTTACACACACACACACACACACACACACACACACACATATATATACTTGTCCTTGTTCAGCCATTTCAGTCATTTCCAGCTCTTTGCAACCCTATTGGGGTTTTTCTTGACAAAGATGGTAGAGTGGTTTCTAATTTCCTTCTGCAACTCAATTTACAGATGAGGAAACTGAGGCAAACATGCCTTTTCCATGATATAAAGCTAGTAAGTGTCTGAGGTTAGATTTTAACTCAGGCAGATGAATTCCTGACTCCAGATTTAACACTTTATACACTGACAATTAGTCCGAAATAATGAGGACAGAACCCAAAAGCAAACCATATCTGATTCACATTTTTGACCAGGAAAAGTCTTGGTGAAAGACCTGATTTGCCTGGTTAGTGGGATTCATTTAAGGAAAGAATTAACATCAAAGATTGCATTGCCCAAGTTGATTCTTTAACACAAGCTGAACAGTAGTAGCCTTAAGAAACAAAGACTTGGGCCCAGGTGACAGAAAAGACTATGAGACCCAATATAGATTGAATGTTCTGAAGGTCAACTAAAAGCAGAAAAGGGGGAAATTAGGCATAACCTCTGAGGCTAGCTCTCTCAATATCACAAATTAATAGGTAGGGTCCCCAGAATAAGGTTGACTGCATCTTCCCTTAAGGTTTTAGAAAAAAAAAACATCAGGAATTGGGGAGGGAGAGAATTTATTACTATTATTTAGGATCTCTCATTATGATCATTAGTCTATAATTATCAATCATCTTCTTAGTAGCTCCTCAATTTAAAATTTACCAATTATTATGAATTCTCTGTTACCAATAGATATTTTTTCTTTAATTTTTATTCCTTCACACTTTCCCACTTTCACTACTTCAAACCCTTCTCACCTCTCTGAGATACTGATTTGTATGCAATTATGTAAAACATTTTCCCACATTATTTATTTTTGGAAGAAATCTCAAATGGGAAAAAAGTAGAAAGAAAGTGAAATATAGTATATTTTTTCATTTCAGTTTTCATTCAGACTATCAATTATTTCTTAGAGGGTAGATGGCATTTTTCATCATGAATCTGTCACTGTCTTGAATCATTGCTTTGCTGAGAATAACTAGGTCATTCACAGTTGTTTGTCAAAATATATTGTGTCACTGTGTACAATTTTCTTCTGGTTCTGCTCAATTCACTTTTCATAAATGCATGTAAATCTTTCCAGATTTTTCTGAAATCATCTTGCTTATCATTTCTTATAATATTATAGTATTCTATCACAATCATATATATCATAATTTGTTCAGCTATTCCCCAACTGATGGACAACCCTTCAATTTCCCATTATTTGCTAATATAGAGAGCTTTTTTTTAACCCTTACCTTCTGTCTTAGAGTCAATACTGTGTATTGGTTCCAAGGCAGAAGAGTGGTAAGGGCTAGGCAATGGGGGTTAAGTGACTTGCCCATGGTCACACAGCTGGGAAGTGTCTGAGGCCACATTTGAACCTAGAATCTCCCATCTCTAAATCTGACTCTCAGTCCACTGAGCCACCCAGCTGCCCCCCATATAGAGCTTTTTAATAAATATTTTTTTACAAAAAGGTCCTTTTCCTGCTTTTTATCTCTTTTTGAAATAGACCTAGTAATGATAATGCTAGATCAAAAGGTATGCAGTTTCAGAATCCTTTGAGTATATTTCCAAATTATTCTCTACACTGGTTAGATCAGAAAGTCAGTCCAGCAATAGCGTATTAGTGTTCTAATTTCCCCTCATTCCTTACAACATTTATGCTTTTATTTTCTGTCCTATTTACCAATCCAATAATGTGAGGTGGTATGTCAGATTTATAATTTGCATTTCACTAATCAAAAGTGATTTAAATAATTTTACATGACTATCAATGTCTTTCATTCCTTCATCTGAACACTGCCCATTCAAATCCTTTGACTATCTTTGGAAAATAACTTTTATTTTTATAAATTTAACATAGTTCTTTATATTTAAGGAATTTGACCTTTTAATGGAGATACTGTAATATTCCTCCCCATTTTCTATTTTCCTTCTACTCGTAGATGCATTTGTTTTATTTTTACAAAACCTTTTTAATTTAATAAAATAAGAATCATCATTTTACATTTTGTAATGATATCCATCTCTCATTTGGTCTTAATTTTTCTCCTTATCTATAGATGTGACAGAACTAGTCTATGCTCCTAATTTGCTTGCAGAATCACTCCTTATGTCTAGAACATGTACCCACATTGACCTTATCCTGGTATATGGTTTGTGATGCTGGTCTATTACTCATCTCTACCATAACATTTTCTAATTCTTCCAACAGTTTTTGTCAAATAGTGAGTTCTTGTTCCAAAATCTTGCATCTTTGATTTATCAAATACCAACTTAATATTTATTTATTTATTACTAGTTTTGGTGTGTCTACTCCATTTCACTGATCCACTGAATTATTTCTTAGCCAGCACTGAATTGTTTTGATGAATACTATTATGTAGTACAGTTTGAGATCTGGTACTCAGCATTGTCGATCAAAGTCACTCCCTTGTTGGCAGTACTTGATGTCTCAGCTCCCTGGCCCTTCCTCAACTGGTTTATGTCATGAAGATTGCTCATTCAGGGAGGCTCATCAAAGACTTGGCTTTGATTATCAGAAGACTCCATTTTAATGACTCTAAATCATAGTCCAGGGGAGATGTTCTAGAAATAGAAAAGCAAGATTTAGCAAATGATTGACTATGTAAAGAATTAAAGATTTAGACTTATAGAATATCAAAGGGTGCCTTCTGAAGGACTCTTCAGAGGAGAAAAAGGAGAAGGATTTTTATTACTTGGATCTCAGGTTTCTTTTATTCTGAGAAACTGGAAAAGAAATTCCAGGGGGCAGCTGGGTAGCTCAGTGAATTGAGAGCCAGATTTAGAGATGGGAGGTCCTGAGTTCTGGCCTCAGACACTTCCTAGCTGTATAACCCTGGGCAAGTCACTTAACCCCCATTGCCTAGCCCTTACCACTCTTCTGCCTTGGAACCAATACACAGTATTGGTTCCAAGACAGAAGGTAAGAGTTTAAAAAAAGAAATGCCAGGTAAGAGGAATAGAAGTCAAGCTATGTGTCAGATTATAAATGCATCATCTCATTGCAAAAGCATATGATTTTATAAATAATGAATAACAAAATGATCTACACATATATATGCTGGTTTATCAACAAATATTGTTCTTAGGAAGACTTATCTGGTTCCAAAGGTAATAGAAATCAAATTCTGAAGAGTTCTAAAGCTCCCCAACTCAATTTTTTTATTGTTACACAATACAAATTCTAATACATCTAGCTTAGTCTCTAACCTAAGGTCTAAAAGAAAAGGTACAAATAACTTCATTGAAATGATTTTTGGTAAGAAATACTTTTTTCCCAAACTTGCATTTTGTGACTAAATATCTCCCTTATCTTCCTGGTATGGCATCTTTCACAGACATTTTAAGACAAGCAGTGGATATGTTTTGGAAGAATGGCCTATAAATCATCTATAAATCAGATCCTTATGAATCTAGCCTTTGAAATGAAAAGAGATATTTCCAAGTAAGTTATAACAAAGCATCCATTTAGAAAGGAGCATTTCACTATCCTATAATTTCCCCTCATCTCCTCAAAAAATGTTAACCAACTGTACCAGGCTAAATTTTTCAAAGTTATCAATAAAAGACCCTGTAAATGGAGAAAAAAAAAGTACTGTGCTCTAACTATGTGATCTTGCTTTTCAATGGTTCTCAGTTTCCTCATCTGTCCCATGAGATTGACCTAGAACTAGGTCACATCTTACTGACTCCACAATAAGAGTAATATACAACACAGGGAGAGAGAGAGAGAGAGAGAGAGAGAGAGAGAGAGAGAGAGAGAGAGAGAGAGAGAGAGAGAGAGAGAGAGAGAGAGAGAGAGAGAGAGAGAGCCACATTCCATTATAAATTGGGCTTCCCAGATATGCAGAATAAAACAAACAAAATCTTGACAAGACAAGATGAAGCATGGCAGACAAAATTATTGAGATTGCCAAATGTTATGTGGGGAATATGATAACAAGACAGTAGGGAGTAAATGAGCAAGATCTTTGAGACAGTCATATTGTTTTATGCTTCAGCATAATATTACCTCTGTTAAAGAAACTGAAATTGCCTGAAAACTGAGTAATAGCAGCACTTACAGGATCAGTCACTGGGCATTATCTTCATCTTTTACCCTGGCTTCCCATATCTTCATGCATAAGGAGTTGTAGATACAGAGACTGTCCAGGTTGTCCTATAAAGAACTGTAAAACTTCATTGAAATAATTACTTGGAAGAAAATTTTTTTTTCCAAATTTGAATTTTGTGGCTAAATGTTTTCCATATTTTACTTGCTATCCTTTGTGGGCATCTAAAGGCAAGCAGTGGATATGTTTTGGAAGAATTACTTATAATTCAGATCTTTATGAACCAAATCTGAAATTCAGAGGAAAAATATTTTTAAGTGCATAAGAGGAACCATGTAGAAAATTCCTTTATAAGGAAAATAGTCATTTTGCATTATAAAAATTCTACTTCTCCTTATTGAAATTAAAAATATATATATTCTTATAGTGGGGTTTCCTGATGGAAAACACAATCATTTGTAAAATTTCATTTCATTTATTTGCTTGTCATACATTCTGAATCTTTGCTTATTTTTCTGGGATTGGTTGGCTTTTTTCCCCCTGGCTATCATTTCTTCATGGACAAAGTAAACCAATAATGTAAAAAAAAGATTGAAGGGCTGGAAAGCCATGGTAAAGGGCCATGGGGTGGGGAATTGGGTAAAGAGCAGGACTTGAAGTCAGTTTATACATGGATTTGAATTCTACCAGCTTCAGGTTTGAATCCTGTTTCTGACTGTATAGAAAGAGGATCTCCTCCCCACCTCCATTCCTACTGGCTTTAAATATTTTAGGAAAATAAGAAATTCTAGGTAAATAAAATCAAAGAGAAGGTAACAGTATCTACAATATTTTAAGCAAAGTGTTTCAGAAGCAATAAAGTCAATCAAAAGATTTAAAATCATTCTTATCTTGTTCATTAAAGCAAGTTATCAAGCTTCAGTAATTTTTGGACCATATATCAATTATTTTTCAACTATCTGAAGAATTTTCATATTGAAGAGGAGAATAGAGTAGATTCAGAGTATAGAACTACACCAAGACATGGAAGGTACAAGGAGATGGATTTTTAACTCTGAAAAAGACAGGAATTACTAACAAGCTAATAGTGGAAAGGGAAACACTGCACATTAATGAGTTCTCCAATGTCAGACAAGTGTTCCTTCAGACAAGTGATGATCATCCATCAGATCTAGTAAAAGGGATTTCTGCTTCGGGTGCAAATTTATATTAAATAGGCATTTGAGTGCCTTGGGCAGTATTCAAAAAATGCATCTCTTTACATTTGAAAATTAGGTCCATTATGTGTTACTTTCCACTACAGCCATGGGCCTTATAACAAAATACTTTCCTATGAAATATTTCCTTTAGAAAATAGAATTTAGGGGCCATATGGGTAGCTCATTGGATTGAGAGCCAGATTTAGAGATGGGAGGTCCTGAGTTCAAATCTAGACTCAGACACTTCCTAGCTGTGTGACCCTGGGCAAGTCACTTAACTTCCATTGCCTAGCCTTTAACACTCTTCTGCCTTAGAACCAATACATAGTACTGATTCCAAGATGGAAGGTAAGGGTTTAAAAAAAAATAAGATAAAAGACAAGGATATCATTTAACAAATGTAACTGGGAAATACTTAAAATAAATACAAATAGAAAAGAATATAGGCAATGTTAATATGTAGTTTTCTAAGTCAAAGTCCATTTCTATTTGAGTTTCATTCCACTAATCATCTCAATAGGACTAAGTGGGTCAAAGAACAAATTCTAAAAACAATCAATGGTTTCACTAAAGAGAATGACAACAATGAGATAACATACCAAAATTTATTGTAGTAGTAGTAGTAGTAGTGGTAGTCTCTCGGTGACCGAGAACGACTATTGTCTTTGTGCAGTTTCATCTACAGTGTACCCTCATGTGGCTTTGAAGTCCAAAGACTGCATTTTGTTTCTTTTGATTTTGACCGCTTCAAGGGATGACCCGCCAGCCGCGGTGTGCTGTCCGGGTGTTTGTAGGGCAGGCAATGTTTGGGACACCTTTTCTAGTCCCCTTCCTTGATTAGGGTGAGCAGTGCTGTCCTAGAGCAGGCTGCTCAGTCGCCCAGGATGCTGCCTAAAGTCCCTGCTGCCCTACAGGGCCGAGCGACCACTGGTCCGTGGGCCGCCTACGTGCAGGATCGTGACTCCAACTGCCAGTGGTCACCTCCACTTGTTGTGTCGCCACTCCCCCATCGCCGCAGGTCTTGAAGAGGGTGGACGGGGTCAGGATAGATGAGTGTGCACAAAGATACTTGTGCGTGAAGGAGATTTAACTGGAAAAGTCGATGCACAGAGACAGGCCCACTCTCTCGGCGTTGGAAGCCTGGGTCCATTGGCACGAAAAGTTGTTACGCCTGGAGACTTCCTCAGCTGCATTGGATGGCCGTGTTGTCTTTTGTGCTCCAACACGCCCTAAGCACTCCACTGTGCTTTGTTGCTTCACCATCTCAGCCGTTGAAACTTCTTATTGGTTTCTTCCATCTATTTGGCCGAAGCAGTCTTCACATGCTGGGTGAGCAAAGCCCTGGTTCACCAGGGGTCCACGACGACCCGATGGCTACCCTCACAAGGTTTGGCCGGCCTGTCGAAGCCTGGGGTGTGGCTGCTGCCGCATTCTAGCAGCTACTGGGAGCCACAAGTGAGAGCTGGGTGTCGGGTGAGGGTCAGAGGCTAGAGAGCTGCCCTAGGAGGGCACGACAAGCCCTCCATACCAGAGATACTACCCCTCCCTGAGCACCTCATAAATATAGCTAAAGCCATACTTAGGGGAAATTTTATACCTCTAAACCCTTATATCAAGAACAGATCAACAAATTGAGCATGTAGCTAAAAAAAAAATAGAAAAAAATTTAAAATTTTTAATTAAACACAAAATTGAAAATCCTAAAAATTGAAAAAGAGATAAATAATATTGAAAGTATGAAGGCCATTGACTAAGAAATAAGAAAAGGAGCTGATTTTATTTAAAAAAAAATTTTAATGAGCAAACTGTAGGTTAGTACATAAAAAAGAAAGGAAACCATATTACCAGTATCAAAAATGAAAAAGGTGAAATCACAACCAATGAAGAAGAAATTAAAGCAATTGTTGGGAAATATTTTGCTCAATGATATGCCAATCAATATGAAAAATCTAAGTGAAATAGATGAATATTTACAAAAATATAAACTGCCTAGATTAACAAAAGAAGAAATCAAATACTTAACCCCAAAACAGAAAATGAAATTGATCAAAGTCTCAAAGATTCATTAAGCAGAAGGCCCCAAGGCCAGATGGATTCACAAGTGGATTCTATCACATATTCAAACAATGACTAACCCCAACACTACATAAACTATTTGGGAAAATAGAGGAAGAAGGAATTTTTCTAAATTCCTTTTATGAGATAAATATGGTTCTGACCTAAATCAGGAAAAGATTTTTAAAAAGAGGAAGAAAACTACAGACCAATATCCTTAATGAATATTGATTCAACATTTTAAAATAAAATACTAGCAAGTATATTACAGTATTTTATCACAAGGATCATACACCATGACCAGTTAGATTTAATACCAAGAATACCAGAAAATAGTTTGATATTAGGAAAATCAGCAGTACATTTGACCATATCAATATTAAAATCAACAGAAACCATAGGATTATCTCAATAGATCTGAAAAAAGCCTTTGAAAAAATACAAAAATCTTTCCTCATTAAAAAAATAAGAAAACAGAATAAAAGAAACTTTCATTAATGTAATAAGGATTTCTGTCTAAAATCATCAGCAAGCATTATCCATAATGGGGACAAACTAGAATCTTTCCCAGTAGTATCAGGGATGAAGCAAGGATGCCCATTATCATCACTATTATTTAATATTGTACTAGAAATGCGAGTGATAGCGATAAGCATAGATAAAGAAAATGAAAGAATTAAAATATTTAATGAAGAAACAAAACTATTATTCTATGCAGATGATTTGATGGTATAAATAAAGAGAAGCAACCAAAAAACTAATAGAACCAATTAATGTTAGCAAAGTTGTAGGATACAAAATAAACCACCATAAATAATTAGAATATCAATTTACCACTAACAAAGAGATAGAAAAGGAAATTCCATTTAAAATAACTATAGACAATATAAAATACCCAGGCTTACCGAAACAAACTTAGCAACTATATGAAAACAATTACAAAACACTTTTCACAGAAATAAATTCAGACCTAAATAACTGGAAAAATATTAATTGTTCATGAATAGGCTGAACCAATATAGTAAAAAAAATTACAATCCTACCTGTAAAAGAGAGAATCTTCAATGCATTCAAAGGACATCATCTGTCAATCAAAAGTAATAATCTGTTGAAATGTTCCCAGGAGAAGCAATTGGAGCCAAACCAGGCTGAACTGGAAGATTTACTTATGAGCTAGACTGAGAGGCTTCTAACTGGACCCCTCTTAGCTTCTGACCTAGGCTGAAGGACCCTTGTGGCTTCTGGAGATGGGAGAGAGGCTTTTGAACTAATTTTTGGCTAGTATGGCTGATGGTGGTGGCTGAACCTGAAGAACTAATTGTATATCTGAGATTTGAGTTTGAAGAAGAAAGAAGAAAAATATTTGTCCTCTTATCTCTCTCTGACTGTCTCTGATAGTGACTAATTGCCATACTCCCAATACCCTCTTAACTCCTTGTAGCTATTAGGGAAATCCCCATCCCTCTTACCTCATCCTCTATCCTTTTGCTGTCTCCCCCAATAAACTCCTTACTTGAGAAAGAAAGAGTATCTTCTCTAAACTTCATAGTTCACTTTGAGATACTTAGAAGGTGGCTGACTAAGAGGGGGGAGGGGAAGGGAAGTAGGAGGGAGAGGGAGGAAAACTAGGAGGCATTTGTGGGAGAAGGGTAGGCAAAATCTTGATCCATTAGCCATCTAGTAGTGATCAATAGACACCCTCTAGAGGTATCCCTCTATCTCAGAGTATCACCTTTATTACAACTGGCACCTTTAAGACAGACTGAACCCCACAATCCTTAGTAAGACAGAGAAGGAGAAGACATGGCTAAGCAGATTATCTGTGGATTTGTGGTCATAGCAGCCATTGCTTGTTTCTGGGTCTACAACATACTTTACAGTAAAATGACCCATATGATCTTTGACTCTATTGATTATATAGGCAACAAGACCATGTCTATATTGTAGCTACCTTTTCAAACAGACCCTATACTCTGGCAGGTCCTGGCTCAAGTTTATGTGCTCTTAATGGCAACCCTACAGACTCTAACCAAACTAATTTACATATTCAGTTCCATACAAATTAAATTACCTCAAAATCATTTCATAGAACTAAAAAAAATTACAAAATTCATATGGAACAAAAGTCAAGAATATAAAGGGAATTCATGGAAAAAATACAAAGGAAGGAGGTCTATCCATACTAGATTTCAAACTATATCATAAAGTGATAATCATCAAAACAATTTGGTGCTAGCTAAAAAATAGAATAGTAGACCAGTGGAATTGGTTAGGAAATCAACACATAGTAGTTAATGACCATAGTAACCTTGTTTTTGATCAACTCAAAGACTGAAGCTCTTGAGTAAGAAAACACTATTTGACAAAAACTACTGGAAAAATTAGAAAACAGTATGGAAGAAACTAGTCATAGATCAACATCTCACACCACACATCAAGATAAAGTCAAAATAGATACTTGATCTAGAAATAAAAGGTGACACATAAACAAAGTAGAGCAACATGGAAAATTTTACCTGTTAGACATAAAGGAAGAATTTATGACTAGATGAGACACAGGGAACATGAAAAATATGAAATAGATAATTTTGATCACATTAAATTTAAAAAGTTTTGCATGAATGAAACCAAGATTAGAAAGGAAACAACAGATTGAAAAATATTTATAACAAGTCTCTCTAACAAAGAGCTCATTTCTCAGATATGGAGAATTGAGTCAAAGTTATATGAATGCAAAGCATTCCTCAACTGATAAATGGTGATAGAACTTGAACAAGCAGTTCTCAGATGAAGATATTAAAACTATCTTAAGTCATATGTAAAAAAAATTATCTAAATAACTACTGATTACAGAAAGGCAAATTAAAATTAAAAGAACTCTGTGATAACATCTCACACCTGTCAGATTGGTTAATATGACCAGAAAGGAAAATGATAAATATTGGAGGGAAAATGAAAAATTGGGATGCTAATACACTATTGCTGGAACTGTGAACTGATACTACCTTTCTGAAGAGTAATCTTGAACCACATCTAAAGGGCCATAAACTATGTATACCTTTTTTGCCCAGCATTACAACAAAGATGAGAGATAATGAAAAAGGAAGTACTTGCCTAAAAAACATTTTTAGTGGCATTAGCTTTGGAAACTGAGGGGATATCCATCAATTGGGAAATGAATGAATAAGTTGTGGTATATGGTTGTAATGGAAAATGCTATTATGCCATAAAAAATGATGAACAGGATGAATTAAGAAAAACCTGCAAAAACTTATATGAACTGGAGCAAAATGAAGTGAGCAGAGCCAAGAGAATATTGTATACAGTCACAGAAATACTAAATGATGATCAACTATGAAGGACTAAATTATTATCAGCAAAACAATGCCACATGAAAACCCAAAGAGATTGACGATAAAAAAAATGCTATCCAAAGTCAAAGAAGAAACTGTTGGAATTTGATTCCAAATCTAAGCATGCCATCTTTCACTTTATTTCTTTCATGTGTGTTTTATTGCATGTATGTTATATGTCTTCTGCAACAGCATGGAGGATAGAGAAATATGTATTTAATGAAGTACTGGCATAACCTATAACATATCATTTACTAGAGAATAAAGGAGAATCAGAATCTGAATCACAAAATGTGAAAAAAATTGTTTCCACATAATAATTGAAAAAAAAAAAGATAATGATTAAAAGAGAGAGAGAGAGAGAGAGAGAGAGAGAGAGAGAGAGAGAGAGAAAGAGAGAGAGAGAGAGACATGTAAAACCCACTGGAATTGGGCATCAGATATGGGAGGGGAAGGGGAAGGAAAGAACATGATTTTTTGTAATCCTGGAAAAATGCTCTAAATTAATCAATTAACTAAAATTTTAAAAATCAAGCAAAATAAAAGTTGTCCATGTAAAACCCAGTAGAATTGCACATTGGCTATGGCAGGGAATTGGAAGGAGGGGAGGGAAAGAACATAAATCATGTAACCATGGAAATTTTTCTTAATTAATCAATAAAATTAAATTTAAAAAATAAATTTTGTAATAAATTTAAATGTAAATATAAATGTAAAAATAAAGCTTTGTAATAATTAATATTACATGGAACCCTTATTGTTTCCCTCCCCTTGCATGATGTTTCTCTCAGCAACTAACTTATCTATATCAGGTGTACACTCTGTTCACATTATTGTGAGTTAAGAAGAGGAGGGCATAGTGGGAGACCAGAATCACTGGACTTCTGTATCTTCAGTGCTTTTCACATAGTAGACACTAAATATATGATTATTAATTTGACTCACATATTGAAAGGTAGTGAGGTGGCACATGAGATGGAGTTCTCACTCTGGAATTAGGAGAACCTCCAGCCAAATCTGAACTCAGGCACTTACTAGCTGTGTGACTTTGGGCAACTCACTTAATTTTATTTGCTTCAATCCCCTTGTCTGTAGAGAAGGAAATGGCAAACCACTTCATGATCTCTGCCAAGAAAACCCCAAATGGAATCACAAAAAATTTTACATGATTAAAAAATGATGTTTATTGACTTGACTCACATATTGAAAGGGCTAAGATTTGAATTTGAAACTGATTCTCACCTATTGTATATAGCTGTGCTTGTTTCCCCCATCCAGGGGCGCTGGTTCTTCTTACATTTGCTTTGTTGGGTCTCAGGAGTAGTATATGATTTATGTGCAAAATATCCTATTCGTTCCCCAGAGCTACTCACCAGCAGGCTTTTCTAACTGATTCCAGCATTTTCAGGCTCTATTCTTTTATTTTCTTTTTCCCTTTGAACTACCAAGTGCCCAGTAATTCATTATCCACTAACCTGAACAAAAATTAATAAGGAACATACTGTAAGTCTATAGTCCTGAGAACTAAAATTGTATTTCAGAACTTTTACAACTGGGTCAAATCAGGAGGTGGGGAGACTTACCTGGTGTGATCATTGTCATGCAGATACCAGAGAACAATTAAAGAGTTCTAGGGTGCTGAAGGACTCTAGGGCCCCTTAAGAGGAGCGGGAGAAGCAGAGAACAGGAATCAGGAAAAGTGGAGGGGTGGAACATACCTGTGATGAGGCAACTTTCCATGTTGTAAAGGATAGAGATGATAGAGAGGTTGGGGGAGGCAGTGAGGAAGGAAGCACTGAATAAGACTGCATTTCATTATATTTCACTATTGCTGTGAGTGGAGCAAGAATGCCCACATATTGACTATGCAAAGAAATAAGACATTAAATTTCAAGCATCAGAACAAAACACAATAGCATAAAGATTTTTATTTTTAATATTTTAATAGTCTTCTACATCAAGTGCAATCAGAAATTTGTACAACTGAATATCTGCTTCTGAAACAGTTACAAATTAAATTATAACAAAATACATAAAATCAACTGGACCATAAAAAAAATTCTTAGTGAATTCTTCTTCTGATCACCTGGAGCTTTTCAGTTTCTTTCTACTCTTTCTCTTTTTGTCTGGTCATGAATTTTTCTGTATTCTGCTTATCATGTGCTTTTGTGACTTGTTTTACAACAAGATAAATGAGAGGGGAAATATATATTTCCATGGGGAGGGTGTAGGAAACAGCAATCACATCCCAATGAAACACACCAGCTTTATGGGGAGTTCCCAACATCATGGTTTTGATCTTGGCAATGTTTACCACCCGAGCTAGATCAAAACTGTACTTTTTTATATGAATTCTTTACCCAACGCAAACGTATTTTTATATGAAACTGAGTTCTTTAACTAGCATATATGTACTTTTATGTGAAATTGATTTCTTTGGATAGCAGAATTGGAACTTGCACAACATTGGTGAAACACTTGGGCTTTGTACAACACATAAGAACAAATGAGAAGATTATGGTGACTAAGTCCAGGCAGAGGTCACTATACCTCTCTGAAAATGAGAGCCACCTTTGTTCAATCTGTCTTTACCAAAAAAAAAAAAAACTCTTCAATAGAATTCCCTGTTTAAAACCATCTATCCCCTTGAGCAAAGGGCTTTAATAAGTTTCAGGTCTCCAAGATGTCCTAAAAATAACATATTAGGTACATCAAAATCAAAGCAGTAGAAATTAAATTATTAAGTTTTTTCTAACTCTTGTACCCAACATCATGGATTTAGGGACATATGGTAAAAATGGCATTAAGATTTACCATAAGACATTTGAGTATCTCTTGACACCATTAGAGGAATTCACTATGAAAGGACAAAAGGAGATATGGTTAAGGTAACACTTAACATGTTAGGTCTGGATTTGAAAGTCATAGCCTGCCCTAACATAATTATGATATAAGTATGAGTGGGCTGGAGCCATTCTGACTAGCTTGTGAGAACCAATTATTAAATTTTCAGTGTGAGCATTTACACCTTAATAATTGGCAACAGCTACAAATCAGAACTTGATTTATTGTTCTGTTGATTATCTAGATGTGAGAAAATAATGGAAAAAATGTTAATTATGCAGATTAAATTTAAAAGTCTGTCTTGCATACTTTTTTTTTCTTTTTAAAGAGACAATTATTAAACACTAGCATGCCATTGCTTTATTTAATTCCATGTATAGGTTCTAAATCCTTTTTGGAATGAATAATTCATGCATCAGAAATTTATATTATTCAAGTGGTATGGTTTCTCACATTAACAAGTAGGAAACTTTTCTATTTACTGATGAAATAGAAAAAGGAAAAGTAATTTCACTAGAGTTTGAATACTTAATTATCTGGCAGAGCTACAGTTTAAACCTGTATCTTTTCATTTTCAGGCCCATGCTCTTTCCACAATGTAAAAAGTAAACATGAATAATCTAGGCTTTCATCAGTATAAGGAATTTCTTATGTGGGAGCTTTATTTACCAAACAAAATAGCAACCTATCTTTGGTAGGTATGCCCTGGGGCAGTGATAGTGAACTTTTTAGAGACTGTGTACCCAAACAGCACCCTCACACTGCATGTAAGCCTCCCTGTTACCCAGACAGGGGAGGGAAGAAGAGCTCCCAATGGGATGCTAGGCAAAGGGAAGGGTGACGGGAGAAATGTCCTCAAATATGCTGGAGAGAAGGTGGAGAGTAGCTCCCTTTGGCATGTGTGCCATAGGCTTGCCAATATGGCCTTAGGGTGTTGCTTGCACTTAGAAATTCTGATCAGGGTCATATAGTAGTTATTAGGGAGAAGTTTTGAATACTGGTCTTTCCAAGTACAATCTTAGATCTCTAAACACTAATACTGTGCTTCTTTAATCTTTTAATTGTTGTTTGTTGCTCAGATGATCTCTTTGTCTTTTTTAATTTTATTAATTAATCAATTTTAGGATATTTTTCCATTGTTACATGATTTAGGCTCTTTCCTTCCCCCTTTACCGTGACCCTATTTGTAGTTATCTTGGCAAAAATACTGGAATGGTTTGAAATTTCTTCTCCAACTCATTTTATAGATGAGGAAATTGAAATAAACTGAATTAAGTGACTTTGCCAAGGTCCTACATATAGTAGGTATCTGAGAGCAGATTTGAACTCAGATTCTTTTGGACTTCAGGTTGGCACTCTATTTACTAATTCACCTAGATGCCCCAGCCTTTTGATTACACTATCCTATCCTAATAGAGTCTGCATGGTTAACTCCTCAAATATTACACCAGTATTTTATTCCAATAAAGTTTGTCTACACTGATTACGACAAAATAGTTGGCTTTGGGGCTGATAATGGGTAATTTCCACTTAAGCTGTCTCTCATCATCACCTGAGACAAGCCAAGACTAAAGGGCCTTCCTGAAAAGGGAAGACTGACAGAGCTTCTGAGGAGTCTGACAGTGATTTGTTCTAACAGTCCAAAACAGGTGGAAAATGTGGAAGATTTGTTGAAGGTTCTTAATTGCAATCTGGGTACATCTTGTGAACAGCCTGTATTTAGATTGTCATTTTTTAATGTCAAATAACTAGTGGCTGAGACCCATTGCCCCTCAAGAACTCAACAAATTGGAACGCTATTTACCAGAAATAGCTGGGCTTGTTTTGCATGCTCTAGACACTGCAAAACTTCCCTGGTTTTCCTCTACTGTGAAATATTCTTATACCAAGAAGCAGGGGCTGCATCTTCTCACTGAAGCTTAAACACTTCATCATTTCTCTGCAGTCAAGGATAACATCTGAATAATCCAGGGAGGTTAAATAATTGCCCCCAAGTAAAGCTATTAAATTTTTTTTTCCTTTTCAGAAATGTTATACTGGTAAAGGAGGTTGTTCTTGGTACATTTTCTCTTCCTGAAAGAAACTTGCATCAATGATACATTTTCTTCTGTCTATTTTTTCTGACATATTGTTGAACATAATAAAAAATGAAGTTTGAATTTATTAGGTTCCAGTTGGGATTTAAATTCTATGGCTGTTTAGGGTG
This sequence comes from Monodelphis domestica, assembly GCF_027887165.1. Classification (NCBI taxonomy): domain Eukaryota; kingdom Metazoa; phylum Chordata; class Mammalia; order Didelphimorphia; family Didelphidae; genus Monodelphis; species Monodelphis domestica. Next base: position 214,843,846 of record NC_077234.1, read on the forward strand.
GCTTTTTTGTCTTTTCAGATTCCTTTCTTCTACTTCCTAAGGAGGTGAAAGTACATTCTGTGACTCCATTAATATCTAACATTTATATGGCATATACTATATTAAGTGCTTTAATTATATTATTTCATTTGATCCTCACAACCCTCGTAATTTCTTTAATGCCCATTTTTATACATGTAGAAATTGAGACAAGCAGAGGTTAAGCAACTTGCCTGGCATTATACAACTAATATCTGGGGCTTTCTGACTCCAAACCATACACCGTACCACCTAGCTCTCTCTGAAGTGACTTTAATTCTCAGGAATTCATAGAATAAAAATAATAATGGCTAAAATTTAAATAGCTCTTACTATGCACCTGGCAGGCACTTTGCTAAGCATTTTACAATTATCTCATTTGATCCTCACAACAACCACAAGAGGTAGGTGTTATTATTACTCCTATTTTACAGAGAATGAAACTGAGACACTATAGTTGTTACGTTGTTACTGCTCAATAACCCTACATTTGCCCAAACAAACTGATTCATCATCTTAACTGTTCTAAAATTTTTTATTTCTATTCAAAACCTCTCACTGTGCCCCTACTCTGTACTTAATTTAGTGGGTAAGGTAGTTTCTTAAATCACTGAAAAAATTCTCTGGTCACCAGCTTACTCAGCTCCCTCATTTCATTGCTCATATTTTTTTCAGCATCATTGTTTAATCTTAAGAGTTTGGTTTTTTTTGTTTTGTTTTTTGTTTTTTTAAGTATGTGAAGTATTTATTAGAAAGTTTTAAAAATCAGAATATTTGCAATAAAAGTGAAGACAGATGAAACTGGTAACATTCTTCAGAAAATTCAAAATTTGGGAAGATATTTATGTCCTTTATTCTTCTAATGGAGAGAACCCACTTTTTTGTTTGTTTTTGTTTTTTGTTTATTTTTTTGTCAATTTCAAACATTATTCCTTAGTTACAAAAATCATATTCTATTTGTCCCTCCCCTCTCCCCACTCCTCCCATGGCTGACATGCAATTCCACTGTGTCCTTGATCAGAACTCATTTCCATGTCCTTGCTGTTTGCATTAGGATGTTCATTAAGAGTCTACCTCCCCAGCCCTATCAACTCAACCCATGTAATCAAGAAATTTGTTTTATTTCTGTGCTTCTACTCCCACAGTTTTTCCTCTGAATGTGGATAGTGTTCTTTCTCATAGATCCCTTCAAGTTGTTCTGGATCACTACATTGACACTAACGGAGAAGTCCATTACGTTCCATTGTACCACAGTGTATGGGTCTCTGTGTACAATGTTTTCCTCGTTCTGCTCCTCTCACTCTGCTTCACTTCCTGGAGGTTGTTCCAGTTCACATGGAATTCCTCCACTTTATTATTCCTTTTAGCACAACAGTATTCCAACACCAACATGTAGCACAATTTGTTCAGCCATTCCCCAATTGATGGGCATCACCTCATTTTCCAATTTTTTGCCACCACAAAGAGCACAGCTATGACTATTCTTGTACATGTATTTTTCCTTATTATCTCTTTGGGGTACAAACCCAGCAGTGCTATGTCTGGATCAAAGGGCAGACAGTCATTTATTGCCCTTTGGGCATAGTTCCAAATTGCCCTCCAGAATGGTTGGATCAATTCACAACTCCACCAGCAATGCATTAATGTCCCTACTTTGCCACATCCTCTCCAGCATTCATTACTTTCGATTGCTGTCATGTTATGTAGCATTCCAAGCATATTCACACCTATGAAATATAAATGATTGTATGATTACTGTGTCTTCAGACACAAGGTAATACTCTGATATTTGTGAATGAAATCTTGACCTGGCAAACTCATTAACACTTGGTGGGAGTTGCTCTGCTCTAGGAACCTCTCTCTCTCTATCTATCTCTAGTAAACCTTCTCCTCTCCCAAGGCTCTAGCACCTCTAGGCTTTGCATTCTCTACCTTAATCTCCTCCTCTACCTCGTGTTCCATAGTTCTTATATTTTCCTTCCAAGGAGAATATCATAGGAGTTTTGTCTGTGTCTGTCATTCTTCACCCTGGTTCTTAGATTCCCTGCCTCTCCTCTGGTTCCCACCACAAAGGAGAACCCCTTCTCTTGTGGGCCCTGTGGGTCAGGGACTCCACATGTTAGACAATCTGCTAGGTATGAGGTGGTACCTCAGAGTTGTTTTGATTTGCATCTCTCTGATTATAAGAGATTTAGAACACTTTTTCATGTACTTATTAATAGTTTTGATTTATTTGACTGAAAATTGCCTATTCATGTCCCTTGTCAATTGGAGAATGGCTTGATTTTTTGTACAACTGATTTAGCTCTTGTAAATATCAGTAATTAGATGTTCGTCAGAGTTTTTTGTTATGGAGATTGTTTCCCAGTTTGTTATATCCTTTCTAATTTTAGTTACATTGGTTTTGTTTGTACAAAACCTTTTTAATTTGATATAATGAAAATTATTTATTTTATATTTTGTTACTCTTCCTAAGTCTTACATGGTTTTAAAATCTTTCCTTTCCCAAAGATTTGATATGTATACAATTCTGTGTTCAACTAATTTACTTATACTTTCCTTCTTTATGTTCAAGTCATTCACCTATTCTGAGTTTATTTTGGTGTAGGGTGTGAGGCGTTGATCCAAACCTAATCTTTCCCATAATGTCTTCCAATTTTCCCAGCAGTTTTTATCAAATAATGGATTTTTGTCCCAAAAGCTGGGATCTTTGGGCTTGTCATAGATGGTCTTGCTGAGGTCACTTACCCCAAGTATATTCCACTGAACCTTCTTTCTGTCTCTTAGCCAGTACCATATTGTATTGATGACCACTATTTTATACTGTTTGAGATCTGGTACTTCAAGGCCACCTTCCTTTGTATTTTTTTTTTCATTATTTCCCTGGATATCCTTGACCTTTTGTTCTTCCAAATGAACATTGTTATGATTTTTTTCTAATTCAATAAAAAAAATTTTTGGTAATTCAATGGGTATGGCAATAAATAAGTAAATAAGTTTTGGAAGGGTGGTCATTTTTATTATGTTAGCTCATCCTACCCATAAGCAATTAATGTTTTTCCAATTGTTTAGATCTAGTTTTAATTGTGTAGAAAGTGTTTTGTAGTTGTGTACAATATAAAATACTTAGGAATCTATCTGCTATCTAATTATACTATCATATAGTTCCTGTGTTTGTCTCAGCAGATAGATTCCTAGGTATTTTATATCCTCTATGGTGATTTTATATGGAATTTCTCTTTCTAATTCTTGCTGCTGAGATGTGTTAGAGATATATAGACATGCTGATGACTTATGTAGGTTTATTTTGTATCCTGCAACTTTGTTAAAGTTGTTGATTATTTCCACTAGCTTTTTAGTTGATTCTCTAGGATTCTTTAAGAAGACCATCATATCATCTGCAAAGAGTGATAACTTGGTCTTTTCATTGCCAATTTTAATACTTTCAATTTCTTTTTCTTCTCTAATTGCTACTGCTAGTGTTTCTAGTACAATAAAATAATAGTTATTAAATAGTTAAATAATAGAGGTGATAATGGGTATTGTTTCACTCCTGATCTTATTGGAAATGCATCTAGTTTATCACCATTGAAGATGATGTTTGCTGATGATTTTTTTTTCTGATGATCTAGTGTTTTCAATAGGAATGAGTGTTGTATTTTGTCAAAGACTTTTTCTGCATCTATTGAGATAATCCTGAGATTTTTGTTGGTTTGCTTGTTGATATGGTTAATTATGTCGATGGTTTTCCTAATATTGAACCATCCTTGCATTCCTGGTATAAATCCTACCTGATAATAGTGAATAACCCTCCTGATCACTTGCTGGAGTCTTTTTGCTAGTATCCTATTTAAGATTTTACATCTATGTTCATTAAGGAGATTGGTCTGTAGTTTTCTTTCTCCGTTTTTGACCTGCCTGGCTTTGGAATCAGTACCATATTTGTGTCTTAAAAGGAATTTGGTATAACTCCCTCTTTGCTTATTATGTCAAATAGTTTGTATAACATTGGGATATTGTATAATATTGGGATTAGCTGTTCTTTGAATGTTTGATATAATTCACTTGTGAATCCATCAGGCCCTGGGGATTTTTTTGGGGGGGAGTTCTTTGATGGCCTGTTCAATTTCTTTTTCTCATATGGGATTATTTAAGAATTCTATTTCTTCTTCTGTTAATCTAGGCAATTTATATTTTATGTAAATATTAATCCATATCATCCAGATCGGCATATTTATTGCCATATAATTGGGCAAAATAGTTTTTAATGATTGCCTAAATTTCCTCTTCATTGGAGGGGAGATCTCCCTTTTCATCTATTATACTGTTAATTTGGTTTTCTTCTTTCCATTTTTTTTATTAGATTGACCAGTACTTCCTCTGTTTTGTTTTTTTTGTCAAAATACCAGGATTAAAATGCCATGTCTTGCCATGCTGATGCTCTTCCATTTCTTTTATTTTTTTCTATTAAATAGGGGTGCTCTCCTCTTGGAGAGCCCCCATTCCCCGATGGCCACCCCCATGAGGCTCGCCAGCTTCTGGGCTGCTGCTCCCCTCGACCATCCGCATCTGCGGGGGGCTGTGGAGCGTGTATGGGGATGGTCTGGGGAAGAATGGGCTGTATTAAAACGCCATGTCTTGCCATGCTGATGCTCTTCCATTTCTTTTATTTTTTTCTATTAAATACTTTTTTTTTCATTTAAAAAAAAATAAAAGGCTGCTCCCCTCAACCATCCGCATCTGCGGGGGGCTGTGGATTGGATTAATCCTTGGATTTTTGCATTTTTGCATTTCTCTGACTATAAGAGATTTAGAACACTTTTTCAAGTGCTTATTAATAGTTTTGATTTCTTTGGCTGAAAACTGCCTATTCATGCCCTTGCCCATTTATCAATTGGAGAATGGTTTGATTTTTTGTACAGTTGATTTAGCTCTTTGTAAATTTGAGTAATTAAACCTTTGTCAGAGGTTTTTATGAAGATTGTTTCCCAATTTGTTGCTTCCCTTCTGATTTTAGTTGCATTGGTTTTGTTTGTACAAAAGCTTTTTAATTTGATGTAGTTGAAATACTTACATACTTACATACTATATATACTCTTTGTATATTTCCAAGTCCAACTAGACCTGTCTTGAGTTTTTCTGAATTTCTTGACTTTGCTCACACACTATTCTTATGGCCTTCTATGTCCTTCCTTTTGCCTATTGAATCCCTACCTGTACTTAAAGTCCTGTTCAAATGCCATTTCCTCTGTGAAACATTTTAAAACCTCTTCTTGCTGAAAGTTTTAGTAAACCAATGACTGCTCTTTAGCTGATTTAAACTAGATATTCACCTTTCTGCTACCTCTATTTTTAGGGAGACCAAAAGTAACTTTCACTAGAACTTCAAGAGGTAGATATTTAAAAAGAAACAAAGTTTAGAAGGTGCATATCCTCTCTCTTTAGGCACCAGATTTTCCGAGGGGTGAATCAAATATAATTCCAGAGCTTAGAGTATCCTCAGTACAGAGTAAGAGTATAGATATTCAAGCTCTCATTGGGTTCAGAGATTGTATTCAATTATACAAATAATTTTTCAAGTTTTTGGAAAATATTCTACTTATTTATGATTTGGGCCTTTGATAATTCATATAACTGATTTAGAAAAATATAGCATCTTTTTATTTTCCACAAATGAAAATGAAATCTTGGACTAGAAACCTTTTCTCAAAAACATCTTAACCATGGAATTTATAATTCTAGCAGTAACACCTTAGGTAGCACTTATCGAAGGCATTTAGCATGTAATGTCACATGCTATAATTGTTCAATTTTCCTTACTAAGCTATAAAATCTATGGGAAGAGACCATACCTTACTTAAACTTCTTATCCAAAACTCATCTGGGGCCTCTGACATAATGAACACCCATGACTGTTGTACAAAAGCTTGGAAAATGAAGCATACTTGGCTCCCAAGAATCTCTTTGAAGTTGTGAAAGAAATCCAATTATGAATCTATTATCTTAAGACCTTTGATAGAAAGTTCTCTTGGCCCTCAGATTCTCTCATCTATTCCACGGGGATCAATCATTTTCTTTCCATATCACAAACCAAATTTGTGGTTGTATCAACTTCAAATATTTTACTCTGTTTCTAATACCTTGTGTCTGATGTTTTGTTTACTTTACCAGTCCCCTTATTTCCAGATCTTCTTCCATAACCCTCAAGAAGAAATAAAAATTAATAAACCTGAAGTCCTCTCAGCTTTTAAGACATATATGTACACCAAACGCTTCCAGTGACCAAAGGCATCAATGGCTCCCAGTCAGTCATTACTCAGTTGCCATCTGCAGGTTTGTCTTTTGATTTTTTTAATAGTTTCAGGCAAGTTTAACTTCTCACCATCCCACATTGACTTCTGTGAATCTTAAAAACTACTCAGATTGTACCTTAGAAGATTTGGTTAAGCTATTCCCCTATTGTAACAATGGAGATACTTGATCAGGAATGTCTTGGGAACTTTTAAACTTATTCCACCCTACTCAGACAGTGTCTTAGGGCAAGATAAAGTTGTAAACTCCTGATTGAACAATGAAATTCCCCAATTCATACTTTATAGTAAAGCTAGAACCTTAAGCTAGGTCTATTTTTAGATCTAATACAAAAAGGTGTTAAGTACCTATAAAGATTAAATTAGTACCTAAAAAGGTCAAGTAACTTACAAAAGGCAAGCTTAACAAAGACATGTGAAGTACTCAGAACATTTAATCTAACCAGAGAAGGTGAAAACCAAAGAAGATGAAAACTAAGAATGGATAGTCCTGGAAAAAGGCATCTACTGTGATTGGTAGATGTGAAAATTTAGGAGAGGTGACATAAGAGAAAATTTCTTTAAAAGGAAGGGGCAAAAAGTCAATGGAGGTAATTGAGTTTGGAGAGCAATTCATTTTGGAGTGGAGGGAGATTCTGAACTCAGTTCAGGAGATTCAGTGGAGGACTGGAGCTTGCTTGGAGACAGTCTTGTGGTAAATGATAAAGACTGACTCACTCCTAGGCCTTTTTGTACTGCTTGGTTTAGCCTGAGCCAGAGCAGTTTAAATTAATTCTCTCTCTCTCTCTCTCTCTCTCTCTCTCTCTCTCTCTCTCTCCTTCCCTTAATTCCTTCTTTCTTTATTAATTAAAATCTCCATAAATCCCAGCTGACTTGGGTATTTTCATATTTGGGTATTTCCCATGGCGACCACTTATTTTAGATTTTAAGTCAAAACACTAAAAATTATACTAACAGTTTTGGCATTTACTACTTCCAAAAAATATTTTCTTAGTCTTTGAATCTGATTTTGAAGAAGTGACCCTTTCTCATTGCACATGAGAAAATAGAGAGATGGCAAGAAAGTTTCTTCCATGTGTATATAGAGGTCAAGTGAGTGACTAAGGATTCCTCTTTGGAATTTTCAATTCTAATAAATGATGGACAATATATTTCTGTATATATCAATGTGCCATTACTTCTCATATCTTTCCCCTTCATCTCAAGATAGTATTGCAAAAATTAGCACAAATATAGAAAAATAAAGCCCTAATGACATTAAAAAGTAGGTTGCCATAAAAAAATTAGGGGGTGATTACTAAACCAGCTTTGTCACTGTAGAAACTAGGACACTTGGCCACTTATCTAGGGTTACCACAGGCAAATTAAACCATCGATTAAGAAACCCTGACTAAAGTCTTTATCATAATAAAACACATTTTATAACATTCTACAATTTTGACAGAGAATTTTATATATGCCTAAGAGATGAATGTTATGAAAGTTTTCAAAAAATGTTTCTGGAATCTAGCCCTTAATAAAATGAGTTATGCTTTGAAATCAAACAGAACTAAAAATAGGTTGCACTTCTTTGTCAGAATTTAACTTCTCATAGTCAACTGTTTCTTTAATATGATTGAGTTCATGCGGCTCAAAATCAAAATACAAGAAATTAATTGCTAGGACTGTTAGGTATGGCAAGGAAAACTCTAAATTCAATAATGAAGATTTGTAGGAGAGCTTTAAAAGATTTTAAAAGATTACTCATCTCTTTTTATAGTGTCAAAGAATTGAAAAATGAGAGAATGTCCATTAATTGGTGAATAGCTAAACAAGTTGTGGTCTATGATTCAATGGGATACCATTATTCTGTAAGAATGGTATGTGAGATGATTTCAGGAAAATCTGGAAAGACTCATACCAAGGTAAACTGATAGAACCAGGAAAATATTGTATATAGTAACAGTAATGTTGTTACTGTATACAATCATTGTTGCATGATGATCAATTATGAATGGCATGGCTTTTCTTAGCAAAACAATGATCTAAGATAATTCTAAAGAACTCATAATAAATTGCTAACCAAATTTAGAGAAAAAAACTGATGTAATCTGAATGCAGATGGAAATGACTATTTTAATTTTGATTTTTTGTACTTGTTTTATATGAATCTTCTTCTATAACATGACCTATATAGAAATATGTTTTTGTATGATCATACATGTATAGCCTAGATCAGAATGCTTACCATCTCAGTAAGGAAATGAAGAGATGAAGAGATTTTAGAACTCACAATTTTAGAAAGTAGATGTAAAAGCATTGTGGGAAGATAGTAGAGTGAGAAATCTCCTAAACTCCACTCACAAACAACAAAAAACTACATAAAATCAATATTAAAAGCAGAAAAAATGGAGTCCAGAATGTAGCTAAACAGCTAAGGACAACTATAGAGAAAGTTTTTAACTTCCCTGGCCTCAGTCCCACCACTGTAGGCACTGGGGGGCAGGAACAGAACAAACATAGAGAATCCACAAAGCAATCCTGAGAGAGCAAGATTAGTGTCCTCATCTTATTTGCTGAACCTGGTGAACCTTCAGCTCTAATGATACCACTAGAATCTGAATCCACAGGCAGAGGATCTCATGAAGAGCCGTGCTTGCTGCTGCCTTGGTTTGGGAATAAAGAAGTAGACACCAGGCAAGAACTCAAGCCTCATTGCTAATAAACCAGGTACATTGGTTTATTATTATATCCAGCAAAGACGAGCTTAATTATAAAAGGAGGAAAAAGGGATATTTAACAAAGTAAAGACATTTTGGCTATTCCTGGAGAAAAGCCCAGAATTCAGAAGAAAATTTGATCTATTAGAAACATACAAGTATAATGAAAAACTAATCATAAGAATCCCAAATGTCACATTGTTTGATTCTGATATAAGAAAATGTCATCTATTGCCACTGGGAGTGGCATCACTGAGAGGGTACTTTGAAGGAACAGATATGTATGGAAGACTTAAGGTCAAGGAAATGAGCTGAAAAGGCAGACTAATAGACTAGAAGGAAGCAGGGTGAAATGGTTATCGCCTTTGGAGGAAGAATGAGTGAAGGAACTGCCATGGAGAAGGGGTTGAGAGGGTGGAGGGCTAGTAGTATTAAACCCAATTATCATCAGCTCTAGGATAGAGAGTGACATACACAACAAAAAGGATAAATTTTTTCTTTACATACAGAGAAACAGTAGGGAAAGGGGATAAGAGGGACTGGGAAGAGAAAGGACAAAGGGATAAAAGAAGGGAGGGAAAGGAGGGATACCTGGAGAAGAGTACATGTCAAGAGGTAGAGGGAAGGTTAGTGGACACAGAAATCAAGGAGTAGGGGGCCCAGTTGGAGCATAAGGGAGTGATTTGGGGAAAGTTGGATAAAATAAGAAATAAAAGGTAAATGGCAAGAGATAAGGGAATCACCTTTGAAAAGGTGGGGCAATTTGGAATCAGGAGGGCAAGGGGAAAAGATAAGGGGAGATTTTTGGGAAGGAATATGAATAGGAGTGGTATTGGTCAAAGGACAATGGATATATATGGCAGAAAAAAAAACAAATAGGGGTGCAAACAGTGAGGAATAACAGAGTAGTTGGAAATTCACAAATAGTAAATATGACATTGAGTGTAATAGGATGAATTCACACATGCAAAGAAAATGAATAGTAGAAAGGATAAAAAACCAGGGCCTAACAATGCAGTGCTTATAAATAACACTGAAAATTAGAGAAAATGGTAGGATGAAGATGAGGTACTGGAACAGAATGTACTAAGCCTTAGTTGATCCAGAGAAGACAGGGGTCATGATCTTTAACAAGGTTGGAGTTAAATGGATATAATTGGAAGTAATGAACAGGATAATTATATTTGCAGGGCAAGGGAGTGAGTTACTATAGATAATGAAGTATTATCAACATTGAATTTTTGGGCACTAAGTGTATTAGTACCCAGATTTTTTAAGGAAAAACTAAATGAGATGCAGAAGGAAATAGATAACAAAATAATAATAGTTGTGGAAATTAATTTTCCCCTCTCAGAACTAGAAAAAATTAACCAAAAATGAATAAGAAAAAAGTTAAGAAGATGACTAGAACCTTAGATAATATGAATAAGATGGATATTTGGAGAACCCACACACACCTGCTTGAGGTTCATAATGGATCTAAGTCTGAGCATATACAAAATCCAAACAATTTCTAGTGGGACAAAAATGGCTTAGAGAGTATAAATATTTTACAAAAGTCTTACCTTAATATGCATCATATTATGGAGATAATCTTGCATACCTGAGGGATAATCCTGGAATAAAAGTTTCACTGAGTATGACCAAGCTGGAAAGATTTGTTTTGGAAAAAGTATGGTCCTGACAACAGATTGTGTCTCTCTGCCTAAGGTCCTGGTATGGTCCTGGTAATACATGTTACCTGAGAACCAGAGGGGCCAAAGTGATCAAATCAAATGCTGTTAAGAATATGGAGAAACTGATCTAATATTACAATGCTAGAGCAGCTGTGAATTTTTTCTTTTTAGAAAACCAGATGAAATTATACATTAAGAGTTGTAAAGCTATTCATGTTCATTGACCTAGAGATTTTATTTCTAGGGGTTGCCCCTAATTATAAAAAGCTTTATTTGCATGAAAATATTCAGTGATGCTTTGTTTCTTATAACAAAATAATTGTAAATACATAAATGTAATGGATGGGAATAATGGCTGAATACATTCTGACTGAATAGCTGAATAGTGATATTTGAATGTAATGAATTATATTGTTATTGAAATGAAAAATATTGGAAATGTTAAGAAAAAAGGGAAATATGTGCCAATATGAAAAGAGAAGAGATTAAACATAACACATACTATGATTACATTTTTTTAAATGCCACTAAATCAAGATAAAAAAGTATCCAAGTAAAACACATCCAAAGAGAACTCAAAAGCAGAGGATATTTATGTTAGCATAAAGGTATAATTGACATATTTTAAAATAATTAATAAACAATGTGGAGTTTGTGGTCTTGAACATAATCTTTTTATGCATTTGTTCAGTTAAATGTTTTTTGGTGATGATTGTGGTTACTAAATATATAATTAAAAAGAAAAAATAAAATAAATGCTAAAATATTTTTACATTTATTTAATTGGGAAAAATAAAAAAATATATAATTTTTAAAATGATTAATTATGTGACAGTAAAAATTCAACCACTAAGTTCATGTGTACTAGGATATTTGTACTTTCCCTCCATTCTAAGACCCTTCTTAATCTGGATCCATAATTCTCATATAGGGTTTTGTCCTAGAGAGTTCTGGTATCTAAAGAGAAAGACTCTTTTTTTCAGATTTTACCCAGAAGCCTTCAGAAAAAATCACTTTGGGCCTCCTGAGAAAGAAAGAATAGAAAGATACTCAATATATAGTGTAAATAAAGGCACATAGATCTGCCATTTATTTCCAACACACAAAAGAAATGCTTAACTTATGCAATTCTTGAGATTCTCTGAACTGAGTTTGTCTGACATAAGCAGTAGCAATACTATAATTACTATTATATTTTCTATGGATGTGATACTTAAAGCATCAAAACAAAATATTTTATAAGAATGCTAAATCAACATTTTATGTACTCCTCAGTTCATACTATCTATATAAATATCTCCATATTCATATATTCTAGTGAGCCAGGCCAAGGAGTCTGACTGATGTTCTATCAAGAACATCAAGAGGGCATATTCTTCAAGAAATTCTGTAGTAGTTGTAGGGGTTACTCTTAAAGTTCAGCTGACACTATGAGAAGACTCCTGACTTCTTGAACTCACAATTCTGCTTCCATTGTTTGAAATATACATTCCAGGGTCTGTGGTCAATTACCTATACTCAGTAAATAAACAAACAAAAAAAGGAGGAAAAGACCAAGTCTTAGCCTTACCTCAACTGGATTTATGCCCATTTTCATGTGCTTGGTATTTATTATATTAATTAGTCACAAGCTTCACCCAGGTTCTCATCCTTCCAAAGAGTGGTTCATAAAGTTCTGACATGATCAGCCAACTAAAGAGAAAGAAAACTTCCAAGTTGTCTCTTTTTTTGAAACTATTACTGCAATCCCATACTTCTGCCATTCTTATGGCACATCCAACTAGAGATCACAGGAGAGACTGGGGTTGGATATATCGTTTGGGGAGTTATTGGCATAGAAATGATCATTAAAAGCATAGGAACTGATAAGATCACTATGAATATATATATATATATATGTATATATATATATATATATATATATATATATATATATATATATATATAAGAGAATCAAACTCAAGACATAGCTTTGGAAAAAACTCTTGGATGCTGATCCAATATTTTAACTGTTAAGAGGACTGGGAGAGAGAAATGTTATGGAAACTCAAAGAAGTGAAAGTATCCAGGCCACAGAAGTGTTCAACCTCATAAAACTCAGTAAATACCTTTAGAAGAATGAGGACTGAGAAAGGTCCATCAGATTTGACAATTAAAATATTATTTGTAACTTTTCAGGGAAAAATTTCAGCTGAGTGATGAGGTCAGAAGCCAGAATATGAAGGGTTCAAGAAGGATATGCACAAAGGACATAACGGTAATGAATGTAGGTTTTCTTAAGAGAATTTGTCTGAGAAAATAAGAGATATAAGAAGACAGATTGTGGGGATAGACGAGCCTACAGAAGAATTTTTTTTAAGAATGGGTAGACTTGCATGCTTGAAGACAATAGAGGAAGATTAAGTACTGAAGATTAGAAGAAGAGAGGAATAATTGAAGTAGAAATATGCTGGGATAGACAAGAAGGAATAAGATCAAGAGTATATATGGAGGGCTTGTCTTTGGTAAGAATATGAGATGTGAAAAAGACAGAGAGTAATGAAGTTAAGGAATTTCTGAGATAAAGAGATCATTTGTTGATTTTTTTTCTTGTAAAGTAAAAGAAGGTAAATTTATTCATTAAAGTAAGATTTGAGTTTCTCAGCTAAGAGGGAGAAGATGAAATTGCAGCAGAATATAACAGAGGACAGAAGAGAAGGTTTTGAATAACTTCTTTGAGGAATGAGATAGGGGATCACTTAGGAAGGAATAAAAGGATTGGATTTTACTCTATTTCCTGATAGAATTGTACAAAAACATCGACAAAAGTAAGGAGACGTTGAGGTCAATTTGACTAGATAATAGAAAGTAGAATAAACAGATTATGAAATAAGGTTGAAAAGGCAAGCTGAAGTCAGAACATGGAAAGCCCTGAATTCCAGGTGAATGGGTTATGATTTTATTTTATGGACAAAGGAATGCTGCTCTTATCTAGTTCCATCATGAACATTACATACTAATTGAATTTTTTGCTTTGCAGATAGATAGCAATAAACTCAACTGCCTTGCTGGGGAAAATCTCTATCTGCTGTCCTAACACTACCACATAAGATATTTCTTTAAGTAGTCTATATTTTTTGAAGGTGTATTTGAGAATAGAACTGCCCTTTTGCATGGTAGTATTTTTTGATAGATTAGATCATAGGCAAAGAACATTTGAAAGTAGCAAGAAAATGATCTGCAGGTATAACAAATGAAATTCCTAAGAGGCAATATTAATTATTTTTAAATTAACTTATTAATTGACCAGTCAAGACATCTTAATCTGCTCAGTTATCTCTCTCCACCAGCCAAAAGGAAAAAAGAAGAAGCTTCCTTTGTTCTTCTGGAACAAAACCACTTGTAAGCTCACTACTCAACCTTCCTCTAGACCTCCTAAGACATCTCTTATCAGCAAATAGCCATTGAGGAAGTACCCTTAGAGCAGCAGTTCTCAACCTCTCAATTTGTAGCAATGAGAATACATAATGCATATACAGATATTTGCATTCCAAATCATAACTGTAGCAAAATTACAGTTTGGAAGTAGCCACCAAAATAATTTTTTGGTTTGGGGTAACTGCAACATGAGGAACTGTATTGTGGGGTCACAGTATTAGAAAGGTTGAGAACCACTGCCTTAGAGACTCCTCCAACTCCTTCCTTATTATTTCATCACAAGAGGGATGTGTCCTCGCTGGAACATGGAAAGTGGAATATTTTTCCTACATAGACAAACCACTGTACTTTCAGTCAATGCAACATTCACAATAGCTAGAGTTTTGTGATTTAACTAAGAGTTCTGTATTTTAAGAAAAGGGAAGTTTGTACCCCATGGGAAGCTTGGACTTTGGGTATGGAGAGGGGAAAAGGGAGGAGAACTGCCTTCTCAAAGGGGGATTCAGGGGAGACAGCAGATGTAATAGGTTGGCTCAGAGAGAGGAGAGGAGGTTTGAAGATTTCCCCCCTCATGCCTTCCCTCCTTAGCTAAAGCTGCTCTCCCCAAGTCTCTCTTGTCCCTCTTGTCCCCCCTTTACTACTCGAGACCAAAGTCTCTCCTTGATCTGTTCATGCACACTCAGATTGGGGAACAGATAAATTTTAATGCCAACTCAATCAGGTAATACAAAAGGAAATAACAAGCAGGGAAGAATGGAAAAGGAAAGTGGGGAAAGGGGGTCCCTGTCTATCTAAACCCTTTCCCCTTCCTCCTCCAGTTTGGGGGAAACTCAGGCCTTGGCAGTCTGAACCCCCTGAGAGAAGGTCAGGTTGACTAACCCCTGGGCAACAGGAGCTGAGGAAAAGTCTACTCAGGTTTCTCTTCAGAAAGTCTCTTCAATTGGGAAGTGTTGGGGGGAAATATTTCCAGTCACCAGTAGGAAAAATGGATAACCCTCAGGAGAATGTCTTTTTCCTGACTTCTCTCTTCAGCTTTTCAAGACCTAGAGACTCCTCTGCTCTCTCTGTCAGAGACTCCTCCTCCTCTGGATTTTACTCTTGGGGCCCCTCCCCCATCGAAGTGATCAATTTCACATATTCTTCAGCTTGGCACTTTTTCTCTAGTTCCAGTCTCTGTCACAGTTCTTGTTTATGAACAAATAAGGAGTAGGTCTGTACCATACCTCTAAAAAAAGCAAGCCCAGTAAGATGCTTTGAGGCCTGGGAGTGAATTACATTATCATGGAAGCTGAATGACCTTCAAAACTCAAGGTTTAATAAATGTTTCATATAGAAACTATTAAAATTAAACATTAATTTTTTATTGGTATGATTTTCAAAGGTCCCTAAGAAAGCCCCATAAAATTTATATGTTATTATGAAAGACAGGATAAAAAAAATGGAGAGTATGAATGCAGTCCCACAAGTATGAGGATGAACTCTAGATAGTGAAAGATTGCCATCAAAATAACTGAAAAGTGAAATGATTTTATTATAACCTGTATTCTTAATCAATGAAGTAACTATAGACTCAGATAGCACTAACTTGACTGTGTTGACAAGTAAAAAGTGAAGTTGGGATTTGGAAATTAACAACAATAACAATAATGATACATTGATCAACTCATTACTCTAACTAATCTTATAGAGTCAATCAGTTGCTAAATCTCAATATTTCTATTCCTATATTTTTTGCATTTTCCCATTTTCTCCACTCATATAGACACTACTTTAATTCAGGTTCTCATCACCTTTCCTGGGATTACTGCTTTATTTATTTCCCCTCTCCAATCTATGTTCAAAATGATTTCCCTAAAATATAAATATCACTTGGTCACTCTCCTACTCAAAAAACTCCATTGGCTCCCTATGAATTCTGAAGTCAAATATAAACTTCATTGTTTGACATTTAAGGTCCTTCACAACCTGACCCCTTGCTACAACAAACAACTCTGTCAGATTTACTTGATGTTGGAACTCTACACATCTCTGTGTCTGTGTTCTATCTCTATGTCCTCTCTTCTTTAAACTTTAACTCTTTACCCATATTCACTCAGTCCCTAGTCCTCCTTTTCATGTGTTCTACCAATGAGGAATGTTAGCATAGTTGGTGGATGGCTTCACTTAATTATCCCTTCTGTCCATTTATTTATTCATTACATAATTAGTTGAGGAGCCTGTATGCAAAATGATGGATATTTGATATTTATTATATTACTTTGATATTTGTTATAACTCCATTTCTTACTATTGTAAGGGTCAGAAATATAAGGGGTTAAAATTAAAGGGTTGGACTAAATTTATCAGAGTATTATCTATCACCAGGAATTAATTAATCCCAAATGATTTTTGGCACTATATTAATAAAATATAGAAAGAGTGAAAGTAGAGAAACGAGAAAGAGGGCAGAGTAAAAAAATCTAGCTTAGTGGACTAGACTATTTGCTCAAGCCTTGGCTTTACTCTGGCAGGGCTCCAGAAGCCCCAGCTGGAGGACGGCCTAGGGGTCAATTAAATAAGGGTTTTAGTGGAGGTTAGTACAGCTCAGAACAAACCAGGGAAAGGAGTCAGTCTTTCTCATTCACCCACATTGTAGTCCTAATAGAAGCAGTCCTCAGCCAGAGCTCCTCCAAGGTCAAGTTGAAGGTGAGAGACCTCCTCACAGGAAGTTCTTGGCATTTTTAAAGACCATTCCTTTTTGTCACTTCCTGTGTCTTCCTTCCATTTCACTTGGACCAATTATATTTAAAGCTTTGCTTAGGACTGCCCAGAGGGCAGTCAGTGGGTTCTGATTCATCACCTACTTTCACACACATCATCACAGACCTCTCCCACTTAAGGATAAGTGTGGTGTATGCATTTCTGGGGATTAAATATAAAAAATGGGCAGAGGAGAGTTAATCCCGTCTTCACACTATGTAATGCAAAGATAAAATTACAGGCTATCTCCTTTAAATGCTTATGTAGCCATGCCTATTCCTATAAAATTAGACTTTGAAATAATTATTTCAACTGATTTCCAATCTTATTTGTATTGCTACCTAGCCTCTTTGATGATTTGTGTCCATATGTCTGTAAAACCTCTAAATCAGCAAAAAACTATCAGTTCATTAACCATATACATTATACCGGCAAAGAAAATAAAGACCATCAATAATTCTTTTCCTTGTAGTATCAATAATAGATAATTGACACTCTTCCTAGTGTGAAAAGGTATTGTGAGAAATAAAAATTAATCTAGAGGCTTATTACCAGACTTATAAACATTCATTAGTAAAGAGAAAGAAAGAGAGAAATCGTTTTCAGACTTTCTAACTTTAGTTAAAAAATCCAATCCCCCATTGCAACTGGAGCTCTGAGCCATGCTCAGGTAAGTGGGCTCAGGGAGAGAAAGTCTGACCAGAGAGAGTGATTCAAGTCCTCTCTGGAAACAGAGAGCTCTTCAGCTTATGCTGATGACTTTTCAAACCTATCCTCCTTCCAGTCCCTGGATCTTTCCAGATATTACTCCAGGATTCAGGCTCTGACTTTGGGGAATGCTTGCCAGGGCACCCACTGGGACCCTGGCAGACACACGATTCTGGAACTCCTATTTGAGTTTTTTCCAAAATGGACTGAGTTAGAGAGGTCACCTAAATATTTACTTCACACAGTATAATTAGAAGATTTGAAAAGATGGCTACTGAAAACTTTTTGGAAACAGTTACCTTACTTGATTCTATTTCACTATATTAATATTCCTTAGTGATGACAATATAGAGTTTTAAAATTTATAATTTTAACAGGATAATAACATAAGCACCTTAAGTCCAATTGAATCTAAATTGGGATTGAGAAACTGTGACAACTTTGTATGCCCTGAGACTGTTGCAAATAGCTGTGAAATTCTGGCAAGAACCTTTACATTTCAGTCAGTTTGAGTCTGGTAGAATACTGATTAGCTTCAGAGCACCCTGGCCAATGTAATTAATTAAAATTCTCCTAAGGATCAAAAGTATAGAAAGGATCCATGGGTTGCAAGTTGGTCCTACTCAAAATAGTTCTGAAAATCAACTTGACACTAAGGAAAGTGGAGTAAGTATGATTTCTTTGAATTGAGTTTCACAAAAAGTCAAGATACATCAAAACAAATTATACATTAACTCACCAGAAGGAAGTGTATTGCGGTAGAGGATAAACCTGGTATGTACGTGAGGTGAACTGGAAACACTGGTGCTTTCATTAAGTACCAGTTCCATATCTTAAAAAAAAAATGGAACAGATCTCATTATGAGCATCATACAATGTATTGCAGACAGGTGCATGCAAATCATAAAAAATAATTTCTTTCATAAACTTAGATTAGATTTTTTGCTTAGACAAGCATAATTATGAGTAAGCTCTTATTTTCTGGAAACCATTAGAATATACCTTGTTTCATTATTACTTTCAACAATGAGAGGACTGGCTTGCCTTTACCCAGTACTATCCCTAAACCTAACCTACTAATGAGGAACAAAGAGGGCCAAAAAAGAAACATGGTATATTACTAGTCTTGGACTCTGCTTCAAATCCTTTCTCTGACATTTACAATCTCAATAAGTCACTCAATATCTCTGATCCTTAATTTCTTCATCTACAAAAATGGCATTTTCCATCATTTTCATCTGTCAGACTCTCCGTGACCACTTTAGGGGTTTTCTTGGCAAAGATACTGGGGTGGTTTTCATTTCCTTCTCTAGTTCACTTCATAGATGAGGAAATGGAGGCAAATAGGGTTAAACAATTTGCCCAGGGCCACATGACAAGAGCCTGAGGCCAGATTTGAAATCAGGAAGACTCATAATTCTGACTCCAACACTCTACCCAGCACCGTCTATGGGCCTGAATGTCCACGATGTTAAATGGCACAGTAGATAGGACTGTATAGTTGAAAATTCTTGAACTCCTAAAACTACATTACCCAAAATTCCTTTCTGTATTACCCAGAATACTTTTCCCTTTGTGCATGTTTGTGTGGTCACATTATTGTTTTATAAGTTCTGTAGCTCCTCCCTCTTTCTCTCTTCTCTTAGGACAGAGCTGGGTTAGGTAGCTTTTTTTTTAACTTTAGTAATTATAAATAAAACTTTTAAAATATAATAGTTATTGAATATTAATTTTAATCTTTATAGAACACTTGGCCTAAAGTCAGAGAGAATTCAGTTCAAATCCATCATCTTACTGTAAAAATTAAAATTATTCACAAATAATAAAAACATTGTATTTTTAAGAGATTTATTTAATGACCATTAGAAATAAAGGAATAAAAAGGTAACAAAAATAAAAGCCATGTGCCCATGGCTAATCTTCCTGTTCAAACCCCCCCTCTTACCACCATAATCACAACAGGAAGCAAAAGAGTCTGGAACCAACAATCCCACTGCATAATATCCCCTGTCTAAAAGGAAGTACATAACAATGGGAAGTCAAGGGGATCCCAGAAAATGTAGTTTTTAGGGTTACAGATTTCCAATTACACATTACTAAACCTTAGTTGTATGAACTTGAACAAGTCACTTAACTTCCATCTGCCTTAGTTTCCTCAACTATTAATGGGCTAATAACAGTTGTTGTGAGGACCAAATGAGAAAATATTTCTAAAGTGCCTAGTACATAATAAACAAAAACACCCATTTTCTCCCTCTCTTCCTTATAAAATAGTGTATAAAGATATTTGCTAACTATCAAGTTCAAAAAGAATTCTGTAAAAGAGTCATTACTATAAAAGAGAGAAGAAATGAAAATGAAAAACACAAGAAATAAGGAACATCAAGAGTTGCTAATGCATAGGAAAGATTATAGGTCAGGTCCAAAAATGAAATAAAAGCAGCACTAAGGATTAAGCCCTTGGATGGTGTAATCAACTGCTGAGAAAGGATAGCTTAAAATGGGAAGATTGATGGGAGAGTAGAGAAAATAACTTAAAATATAATGAAAGGATTGAGTCATACTTTGGGTAACAGATAGCTGAGATGGGTGATCTCCTCAGTTTGGAAAATTCCTGAAGTGAAACTCCCTCTACTAATAAGAATCAGAAGTTCTTTAGCTAATTGCCTTGGAGGTGCCTGGAGCAAGAAGAGGTTAAATGACCCTAGGTGACACCATCAGGATGTGACAGAGACAAGAATGAAACCCAAATGACTTTAGACCAACTCTCTATCCATGACACCATACTAGCTCTTTTCATATTTTAACATTTAAAAATGAGGGAGTTTGTATTGAATACCCAACAACACCTCAATTTGTCCTCTAGAACAAAGACACCAGCTCAGAATCAGGTGAATAATCCTTTTTTTTTTAATTTTCTAAAGTCACATGTTTTTCCAACATTCATATTTTCTTAGATTTTTTTCCTAGCTATAATCCGAGTAGGTTTGGGGAGGAGGGAGGAGTATCATAGATTAAAAGGCAGACACTGTATCAGGTATTTAATAGCTTTCTTTTAGTGAAGGAATCATTATTATCCTCAACAGTGTTACCTACTGGTTTATTTCCCAAGAATTTAGAAAAGGTTTTTCTATTTTTGAGCTTCTTCCACAATTGCCAGGGATTAGTCTCTCAGCATTTATCTCTTCTACAAGACTAACCTGCAATTAAGTAAAAGTCGGATCTTTCTATGCTCAGTATTTTACAGCCTGAAGAGCTCGCCTGAGAAATTCCTATATACTTTAAACAGAAACTCACAACTTTTTCTTTGGACTCCCTTAGAGAAGAGCAGGTCTCAAAGGGAAACCTAGGATGCAGAGAAACCTTGGGCATTGCCAAATAGTGAAGAAAACTCAACTTTAAGGCAGCTAGATGAGGGAATCATCCTTTCAACCCCTTAGGAAGAAGTTGCTCTTTTCAACACTCATTTCACTGAATAACAGACTGAAGGGGCTGAAGGGGTTCAATTCCATCATTTTAGAGCTACAGAAAAGAGGCCCATAGAAGGAAATAAATTGCACAAGATTACACAGCTAGTTTTTGCCAAGTCAACACAAATCCTTTAATTCCAAGTCAAAGAATTTTTTTTTACAAGACAAAAATTAAAGCAAGTGGTTGGATTTGATACTATCACTCAGTTATATCCAACTCCTTCTGCCCTTGTGGACCATATTGTCTATGGGTTTTCTTGGCAAAGACATCCAAGTGGTGTGATATTTTCTTCTCCAATATATTAAAGCAAACAGAGGTTAAGTGACTTGCCCAGGGTCACAAAGCTAATAATTGTATGAGACCAGATTTCGACTCAAGTCTTCCCAATTCCATGACCATTGAGCCATCTAACTGCCTCCAATAGTTTGATATATGTATAGAAGTAGGTACCTATGTATATCTACATATACATAAATATATAAATATAGGTATATATGCACACATTCAAACACATTTCTATATATGTACTTCATACATATATACACATGTGTGTGCCTATAGAGATAAATATATATGCCTGTTTTGTTTGCATAGACTTTAAAAGATATGTTAGCATAATCCTTACTATGCAGATGAGCCTGATGGAATAAGATAGCATAGGATAATAGCTACTCATTGCATTTTATTAAAATTAATTATTTATTACTTTCTTTTGTGCCTACTTAATAGGTAGTATTGAGGGGGAAAAACAAAAACCTTGCCAGTGACTTCACAAGTCTAGTCCTCCCTCCAAAATAAAATTAGCACTGGAGGAATAAGTCTTTTTAAATGAGTGCCCAGTGACTTTTGCTTTGTTTTGTTTTGTTCTTTTGTGATTTGATGAATACTGTACACAGCTATGATGACTTTGGATGAGGAAGACCCAGGTTCAAGCCCTGTTCTTGAACAAATAGCCTGGGCAAGTCACAACCTCTCAATGCCCTAAGCAGCTGTCTCAAATTATAAGTACAAAATTCATGAACTATTATGGTTGGGGCATGGATTTATTTACTCATCAGAAGTTCATTGTGCCAATGAAATCACAGTTGAGAGTCCAAAACTAAAACCAACAAAAGTTTTCCTAAAACATGTGATATTTGGGTCCCTCCTATTTGCCATATCATTCATAACACTTTCACAAGTAACTAAGATCAATAACAAGCTATCACTTCCAGTATTATGAAGGAATTCCAGAATACTCAGAACAGAGTTTCTCTTTGTTAACCTGCTAACAGCTGGCCACTTTCTAAATTTAGCCAGTGATTTGGAAGTGGGCTGTGGTCTTGCTAAAAGTGGGGCAGTAGATTCAGGTTATTTCTCTTTACAAAATATATATTTGTTCCCTTTACTGCTCACAGAATCATTTCATTCCATTGGTCTCTTACTAATTTTCTGGTTGCTTTTTTTTTACTGTAACTTAGTTAAGAGCCATTCCAAGGATTCTCTTTGGTCTCTGACACAGATATAGTTTGTTCATCTTGAGGTTGAAAGGGATGTAGCCTCATAAATTCCCTT
The DNA here is from genome assembly GCF_027887165.1 of Monodelphis domestica. Classification (NCBI taxonomy): domain Eukaryota; kingdom Metazoa; phylum Chordata; class Mammalia; order Didelphimorphia; family Didelphidae; genus Monodelphis; species Monodelphis domestica. Next base: position 214,866,439 of record NC_077234.1, read on the forward strand.
CTATTTTATTTTATTTTTTTCACTATTTAAAATTTTTTATTTATTTTGGAATATTTTCCTATGATTACATGATTCATGATTTTTCCTGCCTCTCTTCTCTCCCCCTCCCAGAGCTGACAAGCAGTTCCACTGGGCTATACATGCATCATTGTTCAAAATCCATTTCCATGTTATTCATATTTGCAATAGGGAGATCTTTTTGGGGGGGGGAATTTTGGTTTAATTAGTTAATTTAGAATATTTTCCTATGGTTACAAGATTCATGTTTTTTCCCTCCCCTCCTCCAACCTCTCCCATAGCTGATGTCCAATTCCACTGGGTTTTATATATGTCATTGATCGAGACCTATTTCCATATTATTGATAACTGCACTAGAGTGATTGTTTAGAGTCTACATCTCCATTCATATCTGCATCAACCCATGTGATGAAGCAGTTGTTTTTCTTCTGTGTTTCCATTCCCACAGTTCTTCCTCTGAATGTGGATAGCATTCTTTATCATAATCCTTCTATTTTAAATTGCAAGTTAGAGTAAAAAAAAATACCCTTATTTCCTGACCTCATACAATCACCATCATTCCCCCATATCATAAGATTCAGAATGTGGACACTAAAAAAGATATGGAGAAGCAAAGAATTAGGAAGAATACACCAAATCTTTCCCCTTTTACTTCAGTGGAGTATATGGAAATATAATGGATCATTTGTAGAAATATACAGTTTCAACCTCAAATTCTCATCACACAGCTAACACTTATTTTTTCTTTTAAAAAACCCTTAAAAATATAAGCATCACTAATTGCTTATCACAACTTTTTCAAAAGACCAAAAAAAATTGCTAGGTTTTGGGTAGTGCTGCTATATAAAGACCCACTTGACAAAGACTGTAACTCACAAATTGGAAGGCTTCTCTCCATGATTCATTTAGTGTGGGTGAATTTCCTAATGTGTGATTCCATGAAATACTAGTAGGGGGTGAGATAGGGGAATTGGTACCTACATGCAATTTGCTTGGACAGGCGTTTATTAAATGTCTATCAGGTTTAAGGCACCATGCTAGGCATGAGGAGGTTAAAAACATAGTTCTGCCCTAAAGGAATTGATCATTTATTAGGGCAGATAAGATAAATATCTTTTATACAAACTGATTTACAGTTGGTTCATGAGAGAACAAAGTATCCTGTGTGGCAATGAACAAAATATTTAGCATCTCTGGAAAGCATACTAGATTTAGAATCAGAGGACCAACTGGGTCTCATTTCTTTATCTGTGAAGTGAGGCAATCCTCCCTGGAGAAGAATACCTCGCAGGTGTCTTTTTAAATCTACACTCCTCTAACACACTGTAGAGTAGCAGAGTGGTACAATGGATAGCATATTGGGCCTGGAATCACAAAGAGTTAAAATCTGGCCTGAGACACTTACTAGCTTTGTGACCCTGGACAAGTCACTTAACCCTATTTACTTCAGTTTCCTCAAGAAACAAATAGCAAATCACTCCAGCATGTCTGCCCCCCAAAAAATACAAACCAGGGTCATGAAGGGTCAAAAACTATGGAAAACAACTGGACAATGATAATAATATATTATGGCATGAAAAGAAATAAATTTGATTGGTTTGGTGATAAATACAATTTCACAGAGTTGAGAGCATTTGTAAAGAACATTGAAGGTAGATAGGATTTCAACTGGAAGAAAATGAGCAGGGAATTCTTTAAATAAATAAATGGCGTGGGAAAAGACATGGAATTAGCAAGTAGAGGTGATATTTTTGGTGAATGGTGGTGACGATTCCATATTATTTGCCATACAGTATATAGATAAGACTACAAAGGATGGGCCTCTGTCAGACTGAAAAAAAAAATCTTTCTTTCCCAGAGAAGAATTTCATTTATGAGCTTTTATGAACACTCTCCACATGCCACAAACTCAGCAAAAAAAAAAAAAAAGACAAAAATCGAGACAGGCCCTAGCCTTGAGATATATTATATATTCTACTAGAATTTTGGACTTTTCATGGTATGCAATGGGCATATATTTGAGAAGTGGAGTGAAATGATCAGTTGTGAGAAAAAATTACCTTGATAGAAATACTGAGGATGGATCAAAAGGAAAAAGAACTCAAAATGGGGAGAAGTTTGAAAAGTTATGATAATAACCCAAAGAAGAGGCAATATGTTCCTGGAATAGAGTGTTGATAAAAGGAATGGAAAGAAAAATGATGAGAGGGAACAATGAGATAAAATCAAGATTTGGCCACTGATTATATGAGAAAAGGAAAGAAGAAGGGGAAGTCAGTGAATAACTCAGATTATGACGTCCCTCCTTCAATAGAGGAAGTCTAAAAAGCCATTAAACAAATGAGTGCAGGCAAGGCACCCAGTAAAGGTGGGATCCCAACTGAGATGTACAAGGCCTTAAATGGAAAGGCGCTCCAGGCATTCCACATAGTGCTGACCAGCATATGGGAAGAGGAAGACATGCCCCCAGAACTCAGAGATGCCTCCATCATAGCCCTGTATAAGAACAAAGGCTCATGAGCAGCCTGTGACAACTACAGAGGCATCTCACTACTCTCCACTGCAGGAAAGATCCTCACCCATGTTATACTCAACAGACTCCTGTCATCTGTTTCAGAGCAGAACCTGCCTGAATCACAATGTGGCTTCTGACCAGATCGCAGCACCATCGACATGGTCTTCATGGTGAGGCAAATGCAGGAAAAATGCCTTGAGCAGAACCTGAGTCTCTACATTGTCTTCATAGACCTGACAAAGGCGTTCGACACAGTGAACAGGGATGCATTGTGGGTGATCCTCAGCAAGCTCGGTTGCCCAGCAATATTCGTCAAACTGATCCAGCTCTTTCATGTCAACATGACAGGGGAAGTCCTATCTGGTGGAGAGACTTCTGATCGCTTCAACATCTCCAATGGCGTGAAACAAGGCTGTGTCCTCGCTCTGGTACTATTCAACCTATACTTCACCCAAGTATTACGACATGCTGTGATGGATCTAGACCTGGGCATCTACATCAAATACCAACTGGATGGCTCACGATTTGACCTTCGCCGCCTGACTGCAAAAACAAAGACAACAGAGAGACTCATCCTAGAAGCTCTCTTTGCAGATGACTGTGCTCTCATGGCTCACCAAGAAAATCATCTCCAAACCATTGTGGACAGGTTCTCCACCACAACAAAACTGTTTGGCCTGACTATCAGCCTCAGCAAAACAGAGGTGCTGTTCCAACCTGCACCAGGGAGGCCAACGAACCAGCCGTGCATTACAATCGAGGGTACACAGCTTTCTAACGTCAACACTTTCAAGTACCTGGGCAGCCCCATCACCAATGACGGGTCCCTAGACCACGAGATGAATGCCAGGATCCAAAAGGCCAGCCAGGTACTCGGGCGGCTGCGCTGCAAAGTCCTCCAACACAGCGGTGTAAGCACTGCGACGAAGCTCAAAGTGTACAACGCAGGGTCCTCAGCTCGCTCCTGTACGGTTGTGAGACATGGACACTGTACCATAAGCACATGAAACACCTGGAGCAATTCCACCAACGCTCCTTCTGGTCAATCATGAGGATCCAATGGCAGGACCGAATCACCAATCAGGAAGTCCTCGACAGAGCCAACTCCACCAGCATCGAAGTCCTGGTCCCCAAAACCCAGCTACGATGGTCTGGACACGTGATCCGCATGGACCCACAGCGAATACCAAGACAGGTATTCTAGGGTGAACTGTCAGCTGGACTCAGGAAACAAGGCAGACCAAAGAAAAGATTCAAAGATCAGCTAAACTCCAACTTGAAGTGGGCTGGCATTACACCAAAGCAACTAGAACTTGCTGCCTCTGACAGAAGCAGCTGGCGAACCCACATTCACCATGCTGCCACCACCTTTGAAGATGAGCGACATCGACGTCTTGCCGCTGCGCGTGAACGCCGACACCAGGCCACAACTGCACCTCCTGTAACAACTGGAGTCCCATGCCCCATGTGCCACAAACTCTGCGCCTCAGTCTTTGGACTTCAAAGCCACATGAGGGTACACCAGAGATGAAACTGCACAAAGACAATAGTCATTCTCGATCACCAAGAGACTACCACTATACTAATATTATCATGAATATACATAGACAAATAAGAGGAACAGATTATGGAGAAAACATAATAAATTCACTTTTAAACAAGGTATTGGTTTGCCAGTGGCATATCCAGAGCACATGTCCATACAGTTAAAGATTCAATTCTTGAACTCAGGAGAAAGATTATGTTTGCTTCTATAAATATGAGGCATCTGTATAGTAATCATTTAAACAAGAAAAATAGTTGAGATTGTAAAGGAGAAGAATGTAGAGAAATAAGGGTCTAAGAAAGAGGCTCAGGGCTCATCTCTCTGCCTATAAATGCCCCTCATTGTATCATTATTATTATTAGCTCACTCTTCTATATCCCTTGGGGGCAGTAAGAAGAAAGGAAATCAGAGGAGGAAACAGAAGTGGTCATAGAGGTAGGAAGATAAAGGATTTTGGTGTTAAAATTTTTTTAATGAAAAAATTCTACTGATTGGGGGAATCAGAATAGGGTTAGTGTAGAAGCTAGTGCTTGATCTATGCTTTTAAGGAACTGAAAAATATCACAAAGCAAAAAGTAAGGCATAAGTCTGTTTCAGACATGGAGGACCATCTGGGCAAAGACAAGGAGGTAGGAGACAGAAAATCTCTCTTATGGTATTTTAACACCTCAAAGATCAATTTGAATACAACAATGAGAGTGCTGGGGGGCATATGATATAAGACTAGAAAGGCAAGGGGGAACCATATCGTGGAGGGCTTTAAATTGTCAGGTAGATGAAATTTGATTTTTTGTTGCACAAAAATGGAATTTAAAAGCATATTGTTTTTGCCTTTTGAACTGGCATTGCAATCATCTCTTAGGTTCTTCTGACTTTCCCCCCTATGGGAATCCTATCCCATTCCCAAAACATATGCCAAATTTCCCATCCCACAAAAAATACAGCAAATTTAGATAAGAATGTTGGTTTAGGAGAATGTATAAAACCCTGTACTGTGATGTCTTCTCTTCTGGGCTCCTTTCACATATGAGATACTCAAGTCTGAAATGTCAGAAATGATTTCTGTAATCAGCAGCTAGCCTTTCAATGCAAAATGCTAAGAGTTCATCCAGACATTTTAAATTTGTATTTTGAGTCTGAAATTCTAACTTCTTATTGGTCAACATAGGACAATAAGAGCCTCTTAAGTAAGACAAGTGGCGGACAGGCTAATAATTGATTGCCTGATTTAAAATAATACCACACATGAGCCAGAGATCTCAAGGAAGTTTCCTTCCTGCTTCACCCTCATTATTAGAATTGTGTTGTTGAGCTTTGGTGATAAAACCCAGTAATTCACAGTTTCTGTAATTATCATTACAAGGGGAAAGGGAACCATTATGAAGAAATGTTTAAAAAGAATGCAAAAAGAAAAGCCCATGATTTATATTTCTAGCTCCAGTGGTCTCAATGAAAAGTCACTCATCCTTGCTCTACATTGTCATAACTAAATGTCATCTCCAGAAGAACTGTCATCAAAGTTCTTTCTTCCAATATCTCAGCCAAGTGTTCCATTTGCCTGAAACTAGATGAGTTAAAGACTCAAAACAAACAAACAAAAAACCTCAGTAGATGACTTGTGGGGGTATGGGTAAGGGAACGAGTATAGTAAATCTCAATAGCAACAGCAGCAGCAACACCTACATTAATAATAATAATAATGATGATGATGGCGATTATTACTATTATTCACAATGATAATAATGATCATCATGATAATGATGACATTCTTAAAGTTCAACTTATTGTCCATGTTATGGAGGAAGAAGCGAAGTGAATGTAGCCCAATTCAGGAACAGAGAAAATCTGCAAACTTTTGTAAAAATCTCTGGTGATACAAAAAGGGGATCTATAAGGAAACATTAGACTGGGTATTGTGTCTTGTGGACAAATATTTCTGTGAAAGAATTCAGCCTGAAAATGTAGCCCATTAGAATAGCATCCTGGTCAATCTGATGAAACACTTCTATGAATGTAAGAACTAAAAGGGGTGACATGGGGAATTTTTCCTTGAAACTATTGTGATGATAAGTTTGATATAGAATACAGTGGAATGAGTGTCACTCCTTTCTATTCTGGTACCACGAGAAGACAAAATTGAAATCAGAAATGCCCAAAACCCACTTTCCATGAGGGCTTCAGTATGGATGGCTCTAACAATTAATACAAACAGACCTCAAAAGTGCAGGAAATAGATTGAAGATGGCAATAATTTCATTATAAACCAGCAGTATTAAAATTGGAAAAAGATCTCATGATGCTTTACTCTTTATATTTTTGAGCAAAAGAATCAATGTAGAGAATTTTTTTTTTTAAATTGTAAGCCTAGATTAGACAAAATAAGAAATAAAATCAAGGGACTTTTTAAATCTCTAAAGGAAAAAGCTGAAGGAAGACCTTGAAGTCATTGAAAAACTTCACTTGATTCCAGAAATTTTACCTAATAATAATTGATTTTAAAAGAATGAAAAAGACAGCATTGAAGTCTAAAAATTATTTTGAAAATGATGAGTTGCATAGGGTTGCAAGCTGACCGTACATTTGATTATCATAATGAACAGTTTCATATGATGGATATTGGAGTAAACAGGTCTCCATCTTAGATTGTCACCAGAAAAGCCTTTTTTGAGGTTTGATAGTATGGATGCAACCAGAAGGAAAATTTAGGCATGAGTACCATAGAAATACTAGAGTATTTCAAAAAAGCTGGCATTTAGTATAACCTTCAGGGATAAATGCATTTTCTTGATCTATTTTTCAGAAAGTATAAAAATGTTTTGGACTCATTGCAAAGCACGGAATGTGACAGCTTTTACAATGGTAAAAGCCATAGGAAACGAAGTAGAATTGTCCATGAAAACCATAAGGACAGGTGGCAAATAGCACCATGGCAGAAAATATTTGAGATAACAATAAAAGCTCTAAGGAAAGGTGCTAAAAAATTACATAAAAAAAGATTGCATCATTATCCAGCTGTTATTCAGAGTAGAAAGTTGGAATTCCATATTAGCCATTTAAAGGCAAAAAGGAAAAAGTACATTTTGTTTTCCTGCAAGATCAGCAGATCCCATGAAATCTCATCACCATGCTAATTGACTCAGTGTTTGATACTCAGCACTTTCTCAATTCTATCAGTTTTTGTTTTTGTTCAGTTGTCTAACTCTTCATGACCCCATTTGGGGTTCTCTTCATTAAGGTACTGGAGCAGTTTTCCATTTTCTTCTCTGGTTCATTTTACAAATGAGGAAACCAAGGTAAACAGAGTTTACCAAGGATCTCCTAATGAGTAAGTGGTTGAGGCTGGATTTGAATCGGATCTTCCTGATTCCAGTCCTAATACTCTTCCACTGAATGAATTTAGGTGTCTTTCTTTCATTTACCTTTTCCCTTTCATTGGAGAGCTGGAGATGGAGCAGTAGATTCATCCCAAAGCCTCAGAACTGTTTTTCCATTACCAGCTTTGCTTAGTTTCCACTCCAGGGAACATCAAGCCCCAAGGCAGGTACTCTCAGGGCCTCCTGCCCTAATCCATTTTGTATGTTGTCTGAACTTATTATATAAGCTTCTTGAGAGCAAGAAGTATCTATTTCTTATTTGTATCCTCAGTGCTTAACATGCTGCTTGTCACAGAATGAACATTTAATAAATATTTATTGAAGTGGATTAAATTGAAAGGAACCCAGAAATGAAAGTATATCATAAATTATAAATCCCTTTAATCACTAACTGAAAAAACAAGTCAGAAATTTAAAGTGACATGAGGATTCAAAGCAATACAAAGAACAAAAATTTTTAAATCCATTGATTAAATGCATTTCCACAAAGTTTTAAGAGATTCTCAAAGAAGAAAGAAGGAAATTTCTGGTCATCTATACCATGGTATGAAATGCAACATGATGAAAACTGGAATTGGATTCAATGAAAAACAGAATTTCTGTATCAAAATGGGTATATATGTGAAGAGAAGCATAATGAAAAAAGAAAACTGGGCTAAAATCTGAGCTGAGACTGATTTTATTTGTAGTTTTCAATAATCTAATCCCATCCTGTCTGTGATTTAAAAAAAAATACCATCTTGTGGATGTTCACAGTTTTTTAAATTAGCTTTTGACTACTGATACCAATCATTGACTAACAAAACCCACATGTCAAAGTATATTAGCTAATTGTTGATAAATTCTAGTATAAAATCAAAGCATTTTATTGATCATATAACTAATACCCTTAAACAATAACTCTTAAGAAGAGACAAAAAGATAAACAGTTGTCTGAGTCATAAAAATATGAAGACTCTTATTATAAATCCCCATAAAAGCAAATGCCTTTAATAAATTCCTAATTTAACATCTGACTCTATCTTCCTCTTATCTTTATTCAGAATTAGGATTTAGTCAAACTATGTACTTAAACTAACTCTCTACTTATCTATCACAGTTAATTAACAACTTCACTAACCTTTCTAACATTATAGTTATATATACTACCTAAAGGATTATATGAGATGAGTTACTTTCCTACTAAATGATACAAAAAGAAATTAAAAGAAATAAATTCAAGTTAAGCTCTTCAGAGATGCCTGAAATTCTAGTTGCTCTGAAAACCAGAAATTTAGTAGGATCGGATAAGACCATTAATCATCCATGGAAATACTTTATAGTTGCATTACTAAATTGAATTGCTAATTCATATCCATGAATTACTAAGAAAGCATTTGATTAGCTTCCTCTCAGATGCCAGGCTTAACTTGCTTTACTCAACAGGGGACATTATGCATCTATTACCAAAAGATTAGAATACCAGTGGCCCTTTTAAATATAAGCTAATTCTGTGTAAATGTAGTTTGTACAAAGCATTAACAGTTTTTATTAATTACATACATATATGTGGTTCACCCATTGTTTTGAAGAGGGCTAATGACATCAGGGAAGGAGGGTCTTGACCCATGGTGAGGAACAAATTGAATTTAAATGAATCAGAGTTAGTTGCACAAGCCATGTTCTCTTTTCTGGAAAAATTGAAGTCTGGTGGCAAGATCTGACAGGCAATGATCTGGGATACAGTGAATGACTGTGGAGTTTTTGATGTCTGACAAATCTACAAGTAACCCACAGTATCCACTTCAGGGATCTTCTTGGTCTTTGGGCCAAATTGTTCTCAGTTACCCATTCTACTGGTTGATAATTCTGCACTCAAGTCTTATTAAAAGAACTGCAAACTTTTCAAATTAAAACAAATAAAGTGAAAATATTAGACAACTGGATAATGACATGGAAAACTATTCTTTACTTAAAACATACCAACAACAAAATATCAAAGGTAATTAATATAACATTTGTGATTTTAATAGATATGGTTTAAGTTTGATGTAATTGTTTCCAGCTTAAATTCCATTATTGTTTCAAAAATAGAAATATGGCTTGAAAATTAAAGTAAGATATCTTATTAATGAATTGATATATTTAGATGTCATGGTATAGGGGTCTCTTCAAAAACACATTAAAAATTTCTTTCATTTCATGGTGTGTTTCTCCATTAATATCAGACTATTATTTAGGTTATTCAAGTATAAAATTTCAATAAATGGATCACATTGAACCTATAGATGAAGGTGATATTCATAAATATCTTGATATCCGTCAAAGAAAATAATTTTAAACTTAAGATATTAAAAAGAAGACTGAAATAGACTATATTAAAGAATTTATTGGCATTCTGAAATCAGAACTGAATGGGAAGAACATATTTAAACTAATATCCCAAAAATTTTAGTCTTAATGTACCCTTTTGGATAGACCATAATGAAATGGGAAAGTATTATAGCAAGAACTTATAGCAAGAACTTACAATGGAATAGGACTTCCATTGAACAAAATTGTTTCTGTGATAATGATAATAATACCATACAGATTGCTAAAATTTAGCATTTATCAAATATCTAAGATGCAACCTGGTGGCTATATATATATATATATGTATATATATATATATACACATATATATATATACAAATTCCCCATGCTACCAAAAAAAATAAACTAGAAATAGTCTTGAGAATTTAAAAAATTAATTGTAATAAAATTAGAACATTATCACAAGCCAAACCATTGCCTACAAACATCTAAACATAACTTGTAAACAGAATAAAGATTAGGAATTTTAAAAATTATTTTCATTTATTTCATTAAATATTTTCCAATTTTACATAAAAATTATTTTAACTCAGTTTTAAAAATTAGACTTTGAAATTCACTTCCTTACCACCCTCCCCTTCCTATGAAAAAACAAGTAATATTTTTTGGCTGCATCCCATAAATTTTAAAAATATTTTCTCATTATTGCCATTCACTTTAATGAAATAGTTGACTGTTTCTGTATAAATTGTTCTTTGACCCATGCATTCATTCTTTAGGATTAGATTTAGTTTCAAATTAACTTTTAATTTATGTTTCTTTAGCCTTTTATTGAATTTAATTTTAACTACATTATGATATGAAAATAAGGCATTTAATATTACTACTTTTTTCCTTTTGGTTATGAAATTTTTATATCCTAATAAGTAGTCATTTTTTTTCCTTAAAACCCTTACTTTCCGTCTTGGAGTCAATATTGTATATTGGCTCCAAGGCAGAAGAGTGGTGGTAAGGGCTAGGCAATGGGGGTCAAGTGACTTGCCCAGGGTCACACAGCTGGGAAGTGTCTGAGGTCAAATTTGAACCTAGGACATCCCGTCTCTAGGCCTGACTCTCAATCCATTGAGCTACACAGCTGCCCCCTAGTCAATTTTTTTTTTTGCAAGTTGCAATATACAACTGAGAAAAAGGTGTTTTCCCTTCTCTTCCCATTCATTTTTCTCCAGAGATCTATCATATAAAACTTATCTAAGATTTTATTTATTTCCTTGACTTCCTTTTATATAGATGTTATATCATTTGATGCATGTTTATTATTGATATTACTTCATTGTCTATGGTTCCTTTTAATAAGATGTAGTTTTCCTGTTTATCCCTTTTAATTAGGTCTATTTTTGCTTTTGTTTTTTTCTTAGAACATGATTATTTCCCTTGTGTTTTTAACTTAAGCTGAGACATAAATAAAAATAGATACTTCGCTAGCCCCTTGTATTAATGTCTTTCTGTTTCAAATGTGTTTTTTCTGCAAACAACATATTGTTGAATTCTCATTTCTGTTTTCTACTTCCTTTTTATGGGTGAGTTCATCCTATTCACAGTTATAATTTCCCACCATCTTCCTTACTTGTCTTTGTCTCCTGATGATTGTCTTCTTTCATTTCCCCTCCCCTTTGTCACTCCTTCTACTGTTTTTCTCTTATTCCCTTCTTTTCCTACTTCCCTCTTGGATAAATTAGATTTCTGTTATCAATTGAGTTTCTATATATATATTTTCCCTTTTTTAATCAATTTAAGAGTGAGCAAGATAGAAGTATGGCCCACCCAACCACACACACACCATTTTTCTCTCTTCTATAAAAGTTCTTTCTTCTGTACCTCTTTGATGTGAGAATTTTCCTCATTCCTCCTCTCCCTTCCTCATTCTCCTGAGAGTCTCTCTTTATTGCCTATCCATTGTTAATATCATTCCACCATAACTGACTCATTCCCAATCCCATTTACTATGTAGAATCCTAATTGCTCTAATAATAATATAGTTCTTAGAATATATATTTCTCATTTTCAAATACAGAAAGGTAAACAGTTTAATATTATTGGATGTCTTAAATTCTCTTTCATGCTTACCTTTTTATACTTCTCTCAAATGTTATATTTGACATTCAAATTTTCTTTTAAGCCCTGTTCTTTTCATCAGGAATGCTTGACAGTCCTCTGATTAAATACCTATTTTTCTCTTAAAGGATTATATTCAGGTTTGCTGAGTATTTTATTCTTGTTTGCAAGAATAAAAAAAAGTCTTTTTCCTTCCTTATTATTATATTCCAGTCTCTCTAATTCTTTGATGTGGTAACTGTTAGTGTCTCTGACTGTGAATCTATAGTATTTAAATGGTTTCCGTCTGGCTGTCTGAAGTATTTTCTCTTTGACCTGTGAGCTTTGGAATTTGGCTATAATATTACCAGGAGTTTTCATTAGGGATTTTCTCTCAGGTGAGAATCAGGGCTTCTACCCCTTCTTGACTGAAGAGGTTCTTTCTTGCCCTTCCTTAAAAATAAGAATGATTGAATTACCTAAAAGTCATGATTAAAGTGGATGTAGACAATGGAGTTGCCAAAGGATAACTGGTCTTATGTCAAGTGCCAGCACAGAGTCCCCTGTTGTTTCTTTCTGATTAGTTGCCAAGTCCCATTAATTTCTCTGTCTTGGGAGCTCTGAAAGCTACTACTGAAGTGGTACACTTCACAAATGAGTTCAAACACCTAGAATTTCAATAATTGGAACCACAATTTATTAATAAAAGAACAAATAAAGAATCTACCAGCTGGGACAGCCCTCCCTAGTGGAAGACTGCATGGATCTAACAATTGGAACAGTTTATATAGGGTTACAAGAGACAATCCTTACATTTACTGGGGTTGTTATCTAAGGAGTGTTTATTTTCACATGCATTGAGTCACTTAGCCAAATGTTATTTCACTTCCATCCTGACCTTTTGATATTCCTGAAATTCCTCTTTGTCTCCTGCCCCTTTCTAATTCCCATCCCCCAAGCTAAGTAAAGACTAGTTTGTGGTCTGCATAAACAGCTTGACTTCCTGGGGGAGGGAAGCCAGGTCTATTCCCTAAAAATGCTGGCAGGGGTCTATCTGCTTTATCTCCTTTTAATTTTTCCATCTTTGGCCTTTTGGGCACTACTTCAATGCTACTTCTATTAGCACCACCTAGTCTCACCACTGGCATTTCATCCATGTGGGCTCTAGGTCAGCCTCCACCTCTGTGCCACAGAGCTTTCTGAACTCCTAAGTTGTCTTGTGTTGAAGAATGTCTCACTCTGACCTTTTGTTGGCTCTGCCGTTCCAGGATTTTACTTGAGGAATTATTTTAATGTCATTTGTAGGGGAATATTGAAAGGTCTCAGCTGAGTTTCTTCTTTACTCTGCCATCTTGGCTTTGCCCCTCGAGTTATAAGTATGTTTTATAAAGATATCTGTATCAAATACTCTCAATATCAAAATTAAGTAGCATTAGAAACTTTTGAAATATAGAAATCTTAATGGAAAGATATCAATAATAACAGTTAATACTTATATAGAGATTTAAACTTTACAAAATATCTTACTACATAAATTGTGCACAACTCTCTGAACTAGATGCTGTTTTTACTCCCATTTTTACAGATGAGAAAATGTAGGTGAAATACGTTGCCCAGTGTCAAATGGATCAAAAGTGTCAGTGGATGAGACTCAACTCAAAGTCTAGCACTATGGTGACACCATACTGTCAAAGGCTCTCTATATAATATGGTAATAAGATGAGGTCTATATAATTCACACAATTCTGTTTGTTCCTAGAATTGTAATAAAAACACCTTCTTTTATTTTTAAACCCTTACCTGCCATTTTAGAATAAATTCTATGTATTATTTCTAAGAAGAGTGGCAAGGGATGGGTAATGAGTGTTAGATGACTTGTCCAAGGTCACATATTTAGGAAATGCTTAAGGTCACATTTGAACCCAGGACCTCCCATCTCCAGGTCTAACTCTATATGTGGAGCCACCTAGCTATCTATACTAAATGCATTTTTACAAGATATTTTATTTTCCCTATTACATGTAATAAGAATTTTCCTCATATGCTGTCTGAAGTTATAAGTTCCAATTTGGCTCACTCTATTTTCTCCAACCCCATCCAGGAATGGAAGGTAATTTGGTCTGGGTTATGCATGTATTATTATGTAAAACATAATTCTATATCATTCATTATTATAAGAGAAAACTCATATGAAATCAAAACTCCAAAATTAAAACACAAATAAACTCAAGTGAAAAAGTGTGTGCTTTGATCTGTATTCCAACTCCAATAGTTCTTTCTTTGGAGGTGGATAGCATTTTTTTCAGAAGTCCTTCAGAATTGTCTGGATTGTTGTATTGCTCAGAGTAGTGAAATTTTTCAGTTGATCAGCCCACAATATTGCCATTATTATGTATGATGTTCTCCTGATTCTGCTTATTTTTATTCAGTATCAGTTCATGTAAGTCTTTCCAATATTTTCTAAAATCATCCTGTTTGTTTCTTATAACACAATAATATTCCATCATCATCCTCTGCCATTTATTTGATCATTCCCTAACTGATGAACATTTCTTCAATTTCCAGTTTTTTGCTACCCCAAAAAGAGAAGCTGCAAATATTTTTGTATAAGTAGATACTTTACTCTTTAAAAAAATCTCTTTGGGATATAGACCTAGTAGTGGAATTACTGGATAAAAGGGTGTCCATAGCTTTACGGTATTTTGGGAATATTATCAAATTACCTTCCAAAATGGTTGCATCAGTTCACAACTCCACCAAAAATGCATTTGTATCCCCATTTTGCCACATCCCATCCAACATTTATCACTTTCCTTTACTGTCATGTTGGCCAATCTAATAGGTGTGAGATGGTACCTCAGAGTTGTTTTAATTTGCATTTCTTTAATCAATAATGATTTAGAACCTTTTTTTTTTATATGATTACTGATAGCTTTGATTTCCTCATCTGACAACTACTTCTTCATATACTTTGACCATTTGTTAATTGGAAAATAACTTATATTTTTCCTAGTATGTTATTTCCCTTCTAATCTTGATTACACTGATTTTGTTTTTATAAAATCTTTTAAATTTTATATAGTCAAAATGATTCATTTTATATCTTGTAATGTTCTCTGTTTGTTGTTTTGTTATAAATTATTCCCTTCTTCATAGATTTGACAGATGACTATTCTACGTTCCCCTAATTTATGTATGGTGCCAACTTCATGTTGAGATAAAATTTGGCCTTATGTTGGTATAGAGTATGATATACTGATCTATATCTAGTTTCTGCCATACCGTTTTCCAGTTTTCCAGTTTTCTCAGCAGTTTTTGTCAAATTTTGAATTCTTATCCCTAAAGCTGGGATCTTTGGCTTTATTAAACACTAGATTGCTGAGGTCATTTACCCCTATATACCTTGTATCCAATCTAGTCTATCAAAAGTACTTTCAATTGGCCATATATCATAATATATTTTTATTCTAATCACCAAAGGTAATTATTTTATCTACCCATTCAATTGTCCAGAAAATAATATATAATAATATTAGCAAGATATTGACTCTTGCTAGGACCATCTCATCTGAAATCAATCCAAAAGGATGAGAATAAAATGAATTATAATAATAAAACCTTTAAATGAACATATACTTAATGAGGTTATATCCAAATACTTTTATTCAAATATAATCATTTAATCTACTTATACAAAAGTGCACAAGACTAAACATAAAAGAATCATAACAGGACTTTGGACTAACTCTGGACTATGAGCCACATCAAGGTAAAAGGAGATGAATAAGATAATGATAAAAGGAATAATGAAAAGCTTTCAAGTCATAGCAATAATAAAACTAATCAAAACACAGTTGGAAAAAGATTGAACAATTCTTATTTGCCTTGGTTTTGCATTCATTACTATTACATTTTCAGGTTTAATCTGCAAAATCAAAATGTGAATTGAGTTCTGATGCTATGAAAGCAGGATATGTATTTACAAATATAAAGAGAAAAAATATATGGTCAATTTAAAATAGAGTGTTTACTTGTACCAACCAAAAGAATCTAAATAAGAAATAAACTTCTGATAAGTTGCTATATTCCTGTGAGATTGAGATGTAACTATCAGAATCTTGTGAACAAAGGACCATTTTGCAATCTGAAATTCAGACATGAAATAAATCCACAGAGTATTACAGTTCGTGAAATAAAGCACCACAAAAATAATTCATTTTCATTTTATCTACTTTCTCTGCCTGGCAGAGGGTCTAGAGTTAAGAAGACAAATTTAAATCTTGTTTCAGAATTATTCACTAGATCTATCACAATTGTCAAGTCACGTAATCTTTGTATGCCTCAGTTTCTTCAACTATAAAATTGGAATAATAATAATATTATCTACATCCCAGAGTTGTTACAAGAATGAAATGAGAATTATTATAAAGTACACAACACTTTGCACATAATAGGTACTTAATAAATGTTTCTATCCTTCTTTCCCCTGTTTCCCATTGCCATTGTCAGAATTTCTGCCATCAAATAGTGGACCATGACCACCAAAACAGAAATTGAGGTTGACCAAAATGTTTCAATTCTAGTATTCCTGACTGTGAATATTAGAGTAAGAATATATTGATATAGTTGGTGCACAGCCAAAGCTTATTATTTCTAGATTCATCCCAATTGTCTTTGATTAAAGTATTATATCAAAAATAGACCATGTTTATAAAAAAGAAAATAAAATTGCATTTGCTTTCATTTAATCATGTGACCCCATGAACTTTTCTTGGCAAAGAAACTAAAGTGGTCTGTTATTTTTTTCCCCCAAAGTATTCCCATTTTTTAGAAAAGGAACTGAGGCAAATGAGGTCTAAGTTACTTCCCAGGGTCATACAGTAAGTGTCTGAGTCCAAATTTGAACTCTAATCTTTCTCATTCCAAGTCCAGTGCTCTAACTACCACCCTGTCGGTTTGTTTTCCTACTTCATATAGCAGGGATAAATTATAAATCTGAAATCCTGCAAGATTCTCCTTCCTATCCTTGATTTTTGTGATAATATGAGAAAATGGATGTATTTTGAAAATTATTTCATTGTTGATTGTGAAGGAAGACTCCAACTCCATTTCAAAAAGCTTAAGAAAGCATCTCAATCACCAGAAACATGAACAGCAAGACATAAATATTTAATGTTGGGAAAATGAGATCTATAGCCCTGGGTGGTTTCCCATTTCTTGGTGACTAAGAGTGACTCCTGCAGGTCAAATATCCAGTGACTATCGTTCTATTGTTCATATAAATTTATTGCATTTTTTAGTTTGCTTACTTGACTGACTCACAGAGTCTGATAGCAATCAAAACACAGTAATGGAGTCATTATTGGAACCTGCAGGAATATTACCCACCATGACCATTTCTTTCAAACAGGGCACTATTTATGTGAATAGAGACTATAAACATAACATCTAAACATTTCAAAAAAGAAAAAGAAAAAAGGAACCTGGGAAATTACCAAGTGTGATGTGGGAGGTAGGTCAGCAAGGTGGCACAGTGCCAGAGCGTCAGACCTCGAGACAGGGAGACTCATCACAATAAGTTTAAATCTAGCCTGACACTTGCCAGCTATGCAACCCTCAGCAAGTCACTTACCTTGTTTGCCTCAGGTTTTTTTTTTCATCTTTAAAATGAGTTGAAAAAGGAAATGGCAAATCACACCAGTATCTTTGCTAAGAAAACCCCAGATGGGTTCATAAAGAGATGTACAGAACTGAAAAATGACTAATATAAGAGGTATAAAACACATGCATGACACACTCTATGACTTTGGTAGAACAGGATTGAAAATGAAATTTGTTTTCAAGTGTTCTTATTCCTTTCTTTCATTAATTCCTACTCTGTATTCTTCCAAGGAGCCCAGTGTACTACTCATAAAGAGAAGCAGGACAATTTATAGGAAAGAAGTCTGTGATTTAGGAGACCTAGAGTCCAAGTCAGGTTCTGTTACATTTCTGGGATGATCATAGATTTTAGAACTGAAAAGAACCTTACAGTCCATCAAAGTATTTTGCTAATCAGTTTGTCAGCCAATCAATAAACATTTACTAAGCACTTACTATATGCCAGCATTTTTCTAAGGGAGAGAGAGAGGAAGAGGGAGAGAGGAGAGAGAGAGAGAGAGAGAGAGAGAGAGAGAGAGAGAGAGAGAGAGAGAGAGAGAGAGAGAGAGAGAGAGAGAGAGAGAGAGAAGACAAAAAAGAGACAGAGAAAGAAAGAAAGAAAGAAAGAAAGAAAGAAAGAAAGAAAGAAAGAAAGAAAGAAAGAAAGAAAGAAAGAAAGAAAGAAAGAAAGAAAGAAAGAAAGAAAGAAAGAAAGAAAGAAAGAAAGAAAGAAAGAAAGAAAGAAAGAAAGAAAGAAAGAAAGAAAGAAGGAAAGAAAGAAGGAAGGAAAGAAGGAAGGAAAGAAAGAAAGAAAGAAAGAAAGAAAGAAAGAAAGAAAGAAAGAAAGAAAGAAAGAAAGAAAGAAAGAAAGAAAGAAAGAAAGAAAGAAAGAGAGAAAGAAAGAAAGAAAGAAAGAAAGAGAGAGAGAGAAAGAAAGAAAGAAAGAGAGAGAGAGAGAAAGAGAGAGAAAGAAAGAGAGAAAGAGGGAAAGGAAGAAAGAGAGAAAGAAAGAAAGCAAAAACTTATTTTTGATCTTTGAGGTAATAGAGAGCTATCGAAGTTTGTTGAACAAGAGTAACATGTCCAAGTTCCTATTTTTGGAAAATTACTGCAGCAACTATGTGAAATATAGATGGGAATGTAGAAACACTGAGGCAGGGAGGCCAAATAGGAATCTATTAAAATAGTCCAGATCAGTGGTGATGAAGGATTTTACTAAGGTGGGAGTTATGAGAGTATAAAGATGTTAGAAATGTGATGGAAATAGAAACAAAAGATTTAGCAACTGATTACTACATGGGATAAAGGTGAGTGAGGAGTTTGAGTATGACACTGTTTCCAAATGTAGAGGATGAAAGAATGGTGGTGTCCTTGACAGGGAAATTAATCATAGGAGTTTAGAAGGGTAGAATTTTAGTGGAAAGATAATGAATTCTGTTTTGGCAATATTTAGCTCAAAATGCCTCTGTAATATTCAGTCTTAAATGTCTATTAGACAGTTAATGATATGGGAATGGAGATCAGGAGAGAAATTGGGAGTGGATATATAGATCTTGGCATCATTATCATGGAGATGATAAATAAACTCATGAGAAATGGTTAGGTCCTCAAGTGAGACAGTGTAAAGAGAAAAAACAAGATGGCTCCAGATAGTATATTGAGATACAATGATTTAAGAGGTGGCACATGGATGCTAAATCATCAAAGAAGACTGAGAAGGAGTAGTCAGACAGATAATCATACCAGGAAAAAGCAGTGTCATGAAAACGTATAGAGGAGAGAGTATCTAGAAAGAGATGATCATTAAAAGAGTCTTAGACTGCAGAGGTCAAGGAGAATGAATTTATAGACCTAAATATTATCTGTCGATTAAAAATAACTGGTGACTGGAAAGTGTGGTTTCAGGTCAATAATTAAGTCAAAAGACAGATGAAGAAATTGTTACAAAAAAGCAAAAGAGAATGAGGAATGATGGGAAATTATTATATTAGACAAAAAGAGGTTATTGGGGACATTAGAGAGAACTACTAGTAGAGTGGTGATTCTAGAAGCCAGACTGTGAAAAGGGGCAGTGAGTCCTTTACCAGGAAGGAGAGATAGTCAGTATAGACAAATCTTTTTAAAACTTTGCCAGTGAAGGAAGATGCTTTTAAAGAAAAGCAAAATCAAGGGATTTTTTTTTTAGAATAGCATAGATCTGAGCAAATTTTTTGACTCAGACAAAGGTATTAGTAGAGAGAAAAAAAAAAAGACTGGTATTGGGTTAATACAAATTTTTGCAGAATGAGTAATAAAGCTTGATCCTAGTGGCAGCAAGAAGATTTGGAATCATAAGTAGAGGAGTTGGTTTTGACAAATAGAGTTAACTATCTCATTCCTGGTGATTAAAAATAATGGGAAAAGGATGGGAGAACATATAGCTGTCAGAAATGTGGAATCAAAAACAAATTATTATTGTCTACTATGAGCCAAGCTCGTGGAATACAAATGCAAAGAAATGAAGCAATCCTTCAATTGAGAAAGAGCTTAAATTTTAATCTAATTATTACATAATTATTATACATATTATATAATTGAATATTATAATCCATGCCTGATTAAGGGTAGTCTGGTATTTCAGGTTTCTAATTAGAACAAGATGAGACACAAGATCTAATGTGTTAACGAAAGATTTTCTTAGCCATAGCATAAAAAGGATACTCAATAAGTATACAGCATTGATTCCAGTGAATTCAGCTTCCCTATTTCTGTTTTAGGCATGCTGGTATGCTGGTCTGAGGGAAAGCAACTACTACCTACTCATGTTTTGACCTCAACACCTGAGTTACCAGGAAGTTGCATTAACAATCGAGGTCTTCATTCCCTGAGCCAAGGACATCCTGAGAATAGTTGCAAAGTCTTTTAAGAAGAAATTAGCCAAATCTTCACAGCAGATCTACTAGAGTTCTACTAAAGGGAAGATGAATTACCTTAAATCAGATACATTCAATCTTTTCTGAGAAATAGGTGGAGAATCAATCTTCTAGTTGAGAAAACCAGTGGCAGAAGAGTTGACTGCTTAAATTAAGAAGAAAAGGTTTACAAGAGCAGCTATGGAGAATATATTAGAGTTTTATAAGAGATTAATAAAATATATGGTTTTTGCTTCAGAGGAAGAATAAGGTCCTCTAAAGGTTTAATCAGTCTTAAGTTGGCTTCAGTGACTTCAAGATTGTACAGAGTGGATAGTCTTGAGTTGGAGGGCATCAAGATTGATTTCATTCCTTAATGAATATCAAGCTTTAGGTAGCCCACAGTTTTGAATTATGCTATTCTCCCTACCTAGAATGACCCCTTTGCTTCTCTCTACCTCACCAAATCCCCTGGTTCTTTCAAGGTCTTGCTCAAGTCTCATTTCTGCATTATTCCTTCTATTCGTCATTGTTCTTTTTCTTTCCTGATCGCCCATAGCTCTATTATTCAAATTAATTTATGTCCCTTGTTTATGCACTCAGCTGAGTCAAATCTATATTGTTTCATGATTATTTCATATGTGTAAGTCTTACTTTTCCTTTATAAGTTTCATTAGGGCAAAGATATCTAATGCTCAGTCTCCCCTATTGAGCCTAAATACAGTGCTAAATATAAGACACATCTCCACAAAATTTTAGGACATGATGGAACCTGTTGTTTCAATGGTATAAGGAACTGTATCAGGGAAACTCACTCATTTTACAATTGAAGATCTAACTTTTTACAATTTAACATCATAAAAAGTGAGTGCCATAAAAAGAGAGTCACTTCTGAGGGTCACATGGAGATAATAATAATAGTAATAATTATATTTATGTAGAACTTACAAAGTGCCAGGCACCATGCTAAGCACTTTACAATTATTGTATCTTTGAAACTCAAACTCAAGAGGTAGATGCTGTTAGCTATTTGGGTTGCAAAACTCAGGAGATTCAGATTACAGATTACATATCTATGCTTTGACTTGCTATATGAAGGCAATTATGTTTCTATTTAGGTTTCTAAAAAGCTATTGAAATATTTTGGAAGAGGAAAGAGATTGTGACATGAAATATCTTCAACAGACTTTCCTTTGTACTCTAAATGCATTTTTGAAACTTGTATATAAATTTCATTTCTGTAAATCAAAATAACTCATCTCTGATCCTCAAATTGTCATGCTTAAAATCTCACCTTTTGCTGTTCTGGATGACATACTGAATCTCCTCTCAAACCTGCTTTTAGAGGCTATTAGGTGGTACTTTGCATGTATAGACAGGAAAGTCTGAGTTTGACTCCTACTGTAGACTCCAAAGAGAAGTAATTTAATTTCTCTGAGACTCACTTTCCTTATCTGTAAAATGAAAGAGTTGGAATCAGCAGTCTTTAAGGTCCCTCAAAGTTTTAAATCTATGAATCTATTATCTCATTCCATTTATCCATTCACTTTGGCTATTGAGTGTAAAGCACTGTTGGAAAAATCTTGGCTTATTCTGAACAGTTAATAATTCACAAACACTAAGATACATAGGGGAACTGAATATTTAGTGAAATTTTGTGATAAGCTATTCTTTGAAACAAAGATTCCTCTCTTATATGAGTTCATATTTTCATATAATTTTCCTTACTACAACTTAAAGTCTAGATTCTACTGTCTTGCACCCTTTTCTCCCATGCACTTCAGCTTGAGTCACCAGGATACAAAAAGAAACAAAGTAAACTATACTTCCAAAATAATACATTTCAACTTTATCTAATGTCTATATCTATATCTAATATCTAATATCTAATTAGATATTAGATATCTAATATCTAATTTATATGTTTGAAACCCTTCCATTTGGCTCTGGTCTCTTGACTACTGCAAACACTTTTTTGACTGAATTTAAAAAATCAGGATTGAGTGTGAACAAGGCCTGTATTTCTCCTTGAATCAAGCAAAGCCATTATGTGGAAGGTTGGACCAAGCTCTAAGCACTTTGTTTAATGATAAAAAGCTATCTCTGAACTGTGAGTTTGAGTGTCTTGATTGGAACTAACATGGGCCACAAGAAAGACTGAGCTATGGAAGAGGAGAGAGATATCAAAATGACTTATTGGCTTTATGGACATCAGGGAGAAGGAAGATCCAGACTGGATCAAATCATAAGAAAAGCTTGTCTCTTTCCCAAGTTTCCTTCCCAATTCCTATAGATTTATAGATAAGATATATTTGCTATTTTGTTATCCAAATGTTGTCAGAAAAGTGATGACTTACAGAAGGTTAGGCATTCAATAAAGATAGATATACATATAATGTTAGTCAGAGGAAGCAACCACTGCCTAGAAATTTTTTTCCTTATTGGGGGTTGAGTGTTCCTGAACTAAGCACTTTTTCTCTAAATTATGCTTCCTAAAGTGGAAAAGAAGGAAATTGAATAGTCCTCAGGGGCCAATATATTGCCCCTTGGGTTTAATATGAGCTAATTGTTCTAACAAAATATTACAAAATTGTCTCCACAGGCAGGTTAAATCAAATTGAGGGTGACCAAAGGCCTCAATGCTGCTGATAAGTTAGGTGAATATATACCCCAAGAAGATGAAGACTCCTGGAGGCATGGACAAATGAGAATAATTTGTCCCAATGACCACGAAGGTAACTGAAGCAGGAATTAAGGAGTGCTTAGAGCTTGGTCAGACTTCAAAGACACCAAGGTCATTCACTGCACTCTGGGCCATTACTAGTTATCCTGACTTCTATCATGCCACTAGATTTTGATGACACTGGAAGAAAGAATAAGATTGATGATTTTGTGCAACTCTGCCTCACTTTAAATCCTATTCACTGGAAAGTCCAGACATCACTCCATGTTGTTAAGAATAACAACAACAATATCAATAAAAGCCTTAAATTTTATGTCATGGATAAAATGATGTTTTCTCAGAGCAGAATCATTAAAGCATCTTACAAATATTATACACTTAATAATTATGAATTTGATTGAATTGCATCTCAGTAATCTATTATGCCTGGAGATCCATTTTTATCCTTAGTAAACTTTAATATTTATTATTTTTGTTTATTTATTTCCCCTGTTCTCTTCCTCCCTCACTCCATCTTCTCTTACTTCAAGGCACATCATTCCCACCCACTTTTAAATAATGTGGGATATAGTGAATATTCACTCCCTGCTAGTTGAAAGTTTTAGTGGTTAAAAGCTTCAATAAAATGGCATCTTCTAACTAGAGTCTAGAAAGGTCAAACATAACTTGATATAGGTTATAGAAAAGCAGAATTTGCAATTTGTTTTCAGGGAAGAATGGTTCTCACCTTGCAAGTTCTTTTAATTTGGGAGTCAAACAAATGAATGCAGGTTTGGAAAAGGATGAAAAAAGTGACACAATCTTAATTATATCTTTGTACATCCCTCTATGCTTTAACATTATACAATGCATCTCTGCTGAAAAGTGACATTATAAAAACAATACAATACCTTAGTTTGGCTCCCATCTCATACCACCTAACACATATAGTGTCTGAAACAGACAAATCATACTCCTGCGTGCACAGAGAACTGGGATTACTCTAATTGAAAGGTTTCCAGACTCCAGGCAAAATCTAAACTCTGGCTACAATGTTGGGTACCAAACGTACATCAGTTATAATATACAATGAATAAGGAAGTCAAGGGAAATACAAATATTCTGAAAAACAAATAAAGCTTTCAAATTGTAAGATGAAGAGGAGAGTAAGGAATAAAAGGAAAAATTCTATGGGAGTCCAAAGTGGAAATGAAATTAATTTTTATTTCATGGTAAGAAGAGTAGCTAGAGACTTTGACCTTTCATCACGGGAAAAGAAAGGGAAAGGAAGCCTTGGAAAAACTCTAGCTAGCTGGAAATTATTTTGACAGCAGAAACTATTTGCAGGCAATCTCTTAACAAGGCATTAGTTAGAGGATCCAGCTAGAATGTGGGTTATATGTAAACAGTGAGTCATTGCTTTCACATTTGGTGGAGGTTCTTGGCTAAATCTTATTCGGCCCTGCATCTACATTGCTGAAAATTACAGTACTCAGGTGAGCTCTGGCTAATTATGCTCCCTATATGGAAACCAAGGGATAGAAATTACAGTTGCAAAATTGCCATTGACTTCAGAAGCACCGTGGAAAGAGCTTTGGCCTGGGAGTCAGAAAACATAGACTCTCACCCACTAGCTCTGCTACTAATTCATTGTTTAACCTTGGCCAAATTACTTAAACTCCTGTGGACCCCAGTTTCCTTACCTGTGAAATGAAGTCCCAGATCATCTCTTAGATTCTTTGTAACTTGCAAATGTTATTGTCCTAAATATTCTGAGCCAGTTTTCAGATTAGATAGAGATATATTAGTCTCTCAATTTCCTGTGTTTTCTTCTGGAAAATTGCTCTGGGGCCTCATAGCTACAATAGTATATTCCATTGATAATGGTCTCACTTTTCTTAAAGCAGAATCCCCTTGATCTTGATAAAAGGCAAAGCTGTCCCTTGTCCTACTCTGAGGAACTTGTCCTACTCCTAATCATAATCGTTTTCATTCCCATTTGCTTCAGTCCTCTAGTCCTGCTTCAGCCCCTCTTCTCTAAAGTTCAGAATTGAGGTGCTCATGGAAAACCACAAAGGAAGAAAACTGGGACAAAACCTTCCCATTATTGTTCCTGATCTTCAGCATTCTTTCTTCTCATTATATACTTACATATCTTGCCTACTGAGGAATTAATCTACTCTCCTAGCTTCAACTATCAACTCCAAAAGACAATAATCCCTGTCCTCTTACCTTATTCCAGCCCTGTGTTGTTAACTGACTAGTGAGAATTTCCTATATGTCCAGCTATCACTATAAGTCATCATGCTCAAAATTGAACTTATCATCATCCTTCCAATACCTATTGTTCTTATAAATTATTTCTCTTGTATCATTGGTACTGCAATTCTTCTAGTGCCCACTTTCACCTCTTATATCTGCCACCAAATTCTTACATTTCTTTCAAATCTCACAGATTTCTCAATCTTTGCTATTTCGACTCTTACTCAAAGTTCAGTCTCTCATCATATCAAGTCTAAGTGATGGCAACAGCTTCTTGGCTTGGTCTTTAGTCTCTCTTCTCCCCCATTCCAATCCAATCTCTCTTCAATATTTCTGCAAGACTAATCTTCCTAAATACCTCTTTCTTGATGCCACTTTCCTGACAAGTCAAACTCTTTAAGTTGGCTTTCAAGGTTATTCTGATTCCACAAAACTTAGCCAAAACTATTTCCCGTTGCTCCCCAACTTGTACCCTCTTCTCTAATCAGGACAGTCTCTTCCAGTCTGTTCAAACACATGCATGATGCTGTCTTTGTATCTTTATTCATGCCATTCCATCCAAAGGAAATGTTCTCCCTCCTCTTTAAATCTAGAGGTTTTTTTACACTAAATAATTACATATATTCACTGAAATGTGAGTGTGGGGTGCAGCTGTATCTTTAGCCACTGAGGTTGTAAATCTGTTTGAATATGTCTTTTTGTGGTTCCCCTTTTTCTGTTTCTATACTTTCCCCCCTCATGATGCCTTTTCCATGATGCATGTTTTTTGAAATTTGGGGAAAAAAACTTTAACTAAATTCATGGTGTTTATGACTATATTTGTTGTTGTTCATCTGTTTTCAGGCATCTCCAATTCTTTGTTACCCCATTTGGGGTTTTCTGGGCAAAAATAATGGAGTAGCTGGCCATTTCCTTCAGCTCATTTTACAGATGAAGACACTGAAGCAACCAGGTTTAAGTGACTTGCCCAGGGTCACATAACTAATAAGGGTCTGAGTACAGATTTGAACTCAGGAAAATGAGTCGTCCTGACTCCAGGCTTGGCATCCTATCCACTGCACCACCTATTTGCCCTTATGACTATATATGTGACTATATACTTGTTCATAAACGTTCCTTTTTATATGGAATTACTTATTTTTTCACTTTCAAACATCCTTTTGTCATAATAGAAGAAAAACAATATGAAAAATGTTTCTCCTTTCTTTCATTCCCCTAGAAAGACTTTTGGTACCCGTAAAAACAACTGCTGAATTTCAGTTATGTGAAATTTCTCCAGAAATAAATTTATTTAATGATAGAGACTGGTGAAGAGAAGAGCTGGGACTTTTAATGAGATAATCTATTATAATACTGACACAGTGAAGATATTTCTCTTTGTCTATCCATTTGAATTATGGTGTTTAGCACAAGAAGACATTTGCTGTCAAGACCCAAAAGGCATACTTCCTTTAGCTCTGATCACAAAGGAGTTAATAGAGTCCTAGCATTGGAATCTGTCCCATTAGTCATGCACTACTCTAAAGAACTTGGGCTACTCTAATATAAATCTTATTCTCTCCTACTTGTCTCTGTCTTCCAGCCTTGGGGGGGAAATCATAGAGGAGGAGAATAGGAACTCCCTTGCCCACTAGTATCCCCTGCCCATAGCCTTCTCTTCTTCTCTCTTTATATTCACCTTCTGAACGAAATCCTCTATTCTCACAGCTTCAACTGTGGCTTCTAGACAGAGTTCCTAAACAAAATTCATTCTTCTCACTTTCATTCCATTCCATTCTTCTGTTTCAAACTAACTACTGAACATTTGGATATTCTGCCATCATCCCAAAACCATCATACTCAAGGAGTTTAGGTGACTTTCTCAAGGTCATTTAGTCAGATTTTGTCTAGTGAGCAGGGTATATAAGTATTCAGGGAGGACTGGCTAAAGTTTTCTCATTTACAAAATGGGTGTAAGGGCATATACTTCATAGGATTGTTTTGATGACCAACCAAAATAATACATGTAAAGTGCAAGTTTTAAAGTGTTCTATAAATATTAATTAGTTACAGACTTGCCTCAGGGTGATTGCAATTTTCACATTTATCCACAATTTGGGGCTTACACCCCTGTAAGTCTGATAATTGCTCATTACTTCTTAGGACTAATTTCGCATTTCTATTTTCTCATCAATAGCAGGAACTAATCTTTGAGAATGGGAAGGTCAGTGCATGTATCCTGAGGACACTAAATGGCTTCTCCACTGCACTCAGCTAGTAAATGTCTGAGGCAAAGTTTGAATACAGTATTACTAACTCTAAGCCTAATACTTCTTGGTATATAACATAGTCAGTCCAACAACACTTAGCTTGAGGGTAACCAAAATTCTTTTGTATTATTCTGACTTTTCCATGGTCAAGAAGATAATGGCAGTACTAGAAGGTGGATATTAGTAGGATTCTCATTACTTCCCCATTTACAAAACAAACAACTTACCTTTCAACATTCTCTTCATTTGTTTTCAAAAGAGAAAAAACTTTTCTTAACTTCAAAGTCACCAAGAAAGTAGACAGAGGAGCTGCCAGTGGGATTCTGACACAATTCATCCTATTCTAATCTGTACTTGCAAAGCTATGTAAAAAACAAGTGACTTTGAGTAGCTATATTTGTGACTTAAAGCTGTATAGAACATCTATTCAGATTAATTTTTTAATTTATTAATTTCCTCTCTAATGACTCTATTGAAATGAAAAGTAATAACCAATTGGTTAACTTTCATCCCATAAACTTTAACCCTTGTCCAATGATCATTTGTTCATTTTACATAATCTTTTAATGTTTCTATTTGAAGACATTCCCAAAGGGCTGAACTACTTGAAGATAACTATGTCTGACATCTGTTCTGAGGAGTATAAATTGACCCTTGCTTCCAAACTCCAGGGTGCTCGGAAAATCTCTTCTTGTTGCTTCCCTCATTCAATTGAGCTTGCAGCTGAAGCCTCAGGTAGGAAGACATGCTGGCTCACTGCTCTTTGTTTGAACTCACTAATAAAATGATGACATTTACATGGCACTTTATGGTCACAAAGTACATTATACATGTATTATTTGATTGTTGCTTCCAAAAAGACAGAGAAGAAGAAAGTGTGAAATTCATCCACAGATTGTTTGGCTTGAAAGGACTTTAGAAATGAGAATTATATCCACTTAGACTTGGAATGTTTAAAGTTGTTTGAACAAAAATGGGAACATTAAACATCACAGCAGTCCTCCCTAATCTCATGATTTTGCTTATCAAGTGTAAAAACTTTCTTTCAAGAAAAGGTTATTATTTTGTATTGCTTATTTGGAAATGCTTCTATAAGTCTTACCTTTTAGTAAAATTTGTCAGTCATCTAGCCAACCTATAGTTGAACATGTCTCCTCCACATCATTCCCAACAACTGCATTTGAGAGAATATGAATGCCTAGAGATGTTGTCACTTACTCAAGTACATGAAACTAATTCATGACAGAGGCAAGACTAGAACCCATATCAACAGATTCCCAATACAATTATCTTTCCACCATCACACACTACCATTAACAAAAGTAGTAAGTGAAGCATTCAAGTATTCATTAAGGTTGCTTAATGAATTCCATTTCATGCCTACTATGTACAAAACACTAGACTAGACAACGGGGGACATAAAAAGATAATTAAAACATAGTTTCTGTAAACTTCATGGAGCTTACAATCTGCCTAAGACCTACGTAAACAAATATGCAATATTATATAAAAAGGATACCACAACTCTAGTCATCTTCCAGTGTTATCATTGGAGGTCACCAAATAATGCTGAGAGGAAAGTGTTTTGTAAAGTTTAGAGCATCATATAAATTTATTATTGTTATTGCTGTAGCTGTTATTCCCCACAACAGTTCCAAGTGATTTCCTCTTTCTTTCAACAAGTACATAACATTCTTAACAACCATAATGATGCCATTGTCTCCTCACTGAGAAGACTGAGGCAAACTGATGGTATATCCCACAATTGTCCATTCCTCGAAACTTTCATTATTATCACCCATTCTCTCCTTCTTTTTCTTTGTTTTGAAAGAAGAGGCATTCACATACATCACTAAGAATAACTCCCTATCTTACTATTGTCTACTATTTCTAACATATATTACTTGTGTATACTTGAATAAGTCATTTAGTTCCCCTGAACCTCAGTTTCCTCATCTATAAAATGAGAACATTAGAGTAGTTGGTTTCCAAAACTCCTTAAATCTTTAAATCTATAACTAAATACTATTTTATACTGTCCTGATTAAGGTTTTCAGGGAATTTGTTTGTGATTTAAACTTTAGGCTATAATAAAGCAAAATGTTGTAATAATAATAAGGGCAACTAGATAGAGTGTCAGGTCTGGAGTTAGAGAGACTCATCTTCCTGAGTTCAAATATGGCTTCAGACATTTACTTGCTGTGTGACCTTGGGAAAATCACTTAACCCTGTTTGCCTCAGTTTCCTCATATGTAAAATGACATAAAATGAAAAGGAAGGAAGAATAAATATAAAATGAGAAAGAAGGAAATGGCAAACCTTTACAGTATCCTTGCTAAGAAAGCCCCAAATGGGGTCATGAAGAGTTGGATACAACTGAAAAAAAAACTGTAAACAAAAATAATAAAAAGTAATCTATATCTGATTCTCTTATTTTACTATCAAGTGTTTTAATAGGTCCTTATAGTTAGGTTTTTTTTTTTACCAATAACTTCATTAAAACTGTTCTCTCAAAGGTCACTGGTACAGTCCTTATCACTAAATTTGGTCTTAACACAACCCTCATTTGTCAAACATACCACAGCTGTTAGTACCACTGACCAACTTCTCCTTGAGAATACTCCTTTTTGTCAAAAAAAAAAAAGTTCTAATTCACTCTTGATAAGAACAATGCAAATTAAAACAACTCAGAGGTACAAACTCACACCAATCAGATTGACCAATATCACAATAAAAGAGGTGATAAATGTCAGAGGGGATGTGGCAAAACTGAGACACATGCATTGTTAGTGGAGTTGTGGACTGATTCAACCATTCTGGAGGGCTATTTGGAGCTATGCCCAAATGACTATAAAATTGTGTCTAGCCTTTGATCCTGTAGTATCACTACTAGATCTACATCCTAAAGAGATTTTTTAAAAGGGGGGGGGTAGATCTACTTGTACAAAATAAATTATAGCTCCTCTTTTTGTGGTGGTAAATAATTGGAAATTGAGGGACTATCCATTAATTGGGTAGTGGCTGAACAAATTTTGGCATGTGACGTTGATAGAATACTACTGTGCTGCAAGAAATGACGAACAAGATGATTTCAGACAAAGCTGGGAAGACCTGCAAAGTGAAATAAAAAGCACTGGGAGAACATTGTACACAGTAACAGTAATATTGCAGGATGATCAGCTGTGAAAGACTTAGCTATGCTCAGCACAATCATGATCCAGAACAGTTCTGAAGGACTTCTGACAAAGACTGCTATCAACTTCCAGAGAAAGCACTGCTGGAGTTGGAATGCAGATCAAAGTATACTATTTTTCACTTTAGTTTACTCATTTACATGAGTATTTTCTTTCACCAGTAAGCAATATGGAAATATGTTTTGCATGATAAATGCATGTATAACTCAGGTAAAAATTGTTTATCTCTGGAAGGGAGGAAGTAAGGGAAGGAGGGAGATGTTTCAAGTCTTATAACTTCAGAAAGCATATATGGAAAGTTATTACACGTAATTGGGGAAAATATATCTCTTAAAAAAGAAAGCTGAGGTGATAGAAGTAAGGGAACAAGCAAGCAGAAAGTACACATCTTAGAAAAAAGAAAGAAATTTTAAAAGGAGCATATACAAACATAGCAGTTTGGGTACCAATATATGAAATTTAATAAACATATTAGAGAGCAAAAACAACAAATAAAGGTAATCCCTGCCCTCAAGAAGGGGCTCTTTTTATTGCCAATCCAACTGGGTAGCATGATGAGCTGGAGGAAATGTATGATGTTGTAGAATGGAGGGTCCCTGTCCCAATTCAGAGCATATGTAGACATTCTATGACAGTCTTCTATCCAGTTACAATATAGTGTGGACAGTGTCTGGTCCATAGTAGGTGCTTAACAAATGTTCACTAAATGATCAGTAAAGGAATAAAAAGAGAATACTCCTTTCTGGGAGGGTGACTTGTGGGAGACAATGATAAGAATTTCAGGAGGAAGGACAGAGTGAAAGGAGAAGGGGAAAATGGGAAAATAGGATTGAGGAAAATACACAGAGATGTAAAATGAATAGTTTTATTCATACTAAATTTAAAAGGTCTCTAATCAATAATTATTGAGATAATTTTTCACATAGTTATATATTGCTTGTATTTATTCATCCAAAAACTGTTGATATCTTTTGAACATTTGTCAATTAAGGATGGCTGAGACTCATAAATTTGATAGCTCTCACTATATGTTTTAAATGGCACCTCTATTCAAGAAACTATCTATAAAATTTTTTCCTCAATTAACTGCTTTCCTTCTAATCTTGGCCAAATTAGTTTTATTTGTACAAAATCTTTTTAATTGAAAGTATTCAAAATTATCAATTTTACATCTTACTTTTTTGTGTAGTATATGTTGTTAGTATTTGTCTTATGGAAACAAAGTACTTTTATATGCATTATCTCATTTGAACTTGACCACAATCCTATGAAGTATTCATTCATTTATTTGTTTTTTTAAACCCTTACTTTGCACCTTAGAAATAATACTGTGTATTGGTTCCAAAGCAGAAGAGTGTTGAGGGCTAGGCAATGGGGATTAAGTGACTTGTCCAGGGCCACACAGCTAGGAAGTTTTTTATGATGCTATAAGCAACCTGCATTTAATTAAATTTAAGGAGCATTTCCTTTTTCTTTTTATAGGACTAAGCAATGGAAGTTAAGTGATTTGTCCAAGGTCACAGAGCTGGGAAGTGTCTGAGGTCAAATTTGAACCCAAGACCTCCCATCTCTAGGCCTGGCTCTCAATCACTGAGATACCCAGCTGCTCCCTTATTCTCTTTTTTTAGAGATGAAGATACTGATGATTAAAGGCTCTACTCATGTCCCATATCCTATAACAAAGCACTTATTAGGTGCTTCTTATGTTTCACACACCGTGCTAATCACTAGGGATACACAGGCAAAAATGCATGACTTCAAGAAGCTTACATTCTTGGGGGGGGGAGGGTACAAAAAGGGAAGCTGGAAAGTGGGCTGTAAGGAAGAGTCAAGGGTACATGGTGTGGTACATTTTGGAAATGGTAGCCAGGATTATTTAAAAAAAAAGCAGAGGAAATCCTATGGGGATTAAACTTTTAAAATGTAGAGGCATGGTTCTAGGCAAGATAAGGCAAAAACTTATATAGTAGCATCCGGGGTGATTTAAGGATCAGAATCTAAGCATCTGGTCTAATTCACATATTTCAGTGAAGATGAGAAGGCTGAGAATGATGTCTAAAGTGTAGTTGGTTTAATTTGGGGAAGGGGCAGCTGGGTAGCTCAATGGTTTGAGAGTCAGGCCTAGAGATGAGAGGTCCTGGGTTCAAATCTGGCCTCAGACATTTCCCAGCTGTGTGACCCTGGGCAAGTCACTTGACCCCCATTGCCTAGCCCTTACCACTCTTCTGCCTTGGAACCAATGCAAAGTATTGACTCCAAGATGGAAGGTGAGGGTTTTTAAATATTTTAAGTGCATTTTGAACCCAGGATTTTCTATTTCTAGACTCTCTTCCATTGTGAGGCTGTAACCTCACCAAATAGGACTTTCATAGGTTATTATTGAAATTGGCTCACATTCCCCAATATGGTCATAAACTAGTTAAGGACAGAAATGACAGGGTGGGAATTTTGTTAGCATCTCAAGGCAAAGACTTGTGGATTCCTGTTCTGAATGTACCCAAGAACTCAGAAAATAATTTTTTCTCTTTGTTCCTATCTAAAGAGTGACAATTTTCTGCCTAGCACACTCAAAATTCTCATAATTCTCCCATGTCCCTATCCTTCCCTTCTGTACTCTTACATGGTACCATTAGGAAGCCCTGAATTGTTATTAACAAAGTGCCTTTCAAACTGGCTCTGTGATGTCCTCTCGAAAACTCCTTTGCAGTACATATTGTTTTCTCCCTAATAGAATTGAAGCCCCATGGGACAAGAGCTATTTCTTTTTGCCTCTGTATCCCCACTACTATGCACACTGCTTGGCACATGATAGACACTTCATAAATGCTTGCTAAATTGAACCAGAACATTTTGATGGAAAGCTATCAAGGAATGTGGTCCTGCCTTCTTTTTATTTTAGCACCATTAGCACAATAGATCACGTAGTTTTTCAAGGATATGTGCATTGCTCCTTCTCCCTTTCAGAGGAGTCATCAAGATGCTAAGAATACAAGCTAAGAAAACCTGAGATAAGGCATTTTTTGGTCCCAGAAAATGGTTTCTGATTTTTTTAAAGCAGAGAAAATCCTATAAGAATTAATCTGAAAAACTGGTACAGTGGCTGCTCTTCCTTTGAAAGCTGAGGATTTCATCTAAGAGCTAATGAAATCAGTAGGAGAGAAACAGATAGGTGGCTCAATGGATAATAAGCCAGACCTGGAGTTGGTAAAACTTGGGTTCAAATATTTCCCAATGACCTCATATACCTTCTAACTGTGTGACCCTGGACAAGTCATTTAACCCCAATTGCTTAGCCCTTGGAACCAGTACTTGATATTCATTCTAAGATAGATGGTAAGGGTTTAAAAAAAAAGAAAAAGAAAGGAATCAGTAGGAGAGTTTCTGGAAGAAACTGCTTGTCTAGTAAAACACCATCTAGCAGAAACTGATCTACTAGACACCAGAAGACCAATTGGAGATTTGGCACAATGTGAGCACCATAATCATATCACTGAAAGACAATGATGTCCTTCCAGCATTGTAAATATGAATCACCTGTGTACACATCTTCTTTGAATACATAGTGATCCCCCTGGTTGTCCCCCTCAGTTTTCCTAAAGGTACACCCTTGTATCTCTCCATATTTGTTCTCTACATGTGCCTATTCTTAACACTCATGTTATAAGGGAGAATTTAAAACAAAATGTTAATTTAGCTGGGAGTTGGTGCAATGATAGTCTAGTCTAGAACATCAGTTTTTTGTTTGTTTGTTTGTTTTACCAAATGGAAACTTAGGAAGGAGGTGGAAGAAATTCATGGCAGAGCTGGAAATGGAAGGTGTGTCTATCTAATTTGAATCCAGGACTCTTGCCACTACCAAATGAATCAAAGCTTGAGGTTCTTCCACCCCACTCAACCCCTACCATCACACATAGATGCTTCCAAAGCTGAAAGTATAAATTTCCAAAGACAGCCATGGTGGGGAAGAAAGGCCAGCATAAGGAGGGCATATTTTCCTGCAGTTGGCATTCCTAGAGTCCCTACAGTCTTATTTTATATGTGGTCACTTGCTATGTGAAAGTTCAATTCTGCAACTCCACTGTAGAAACAAGGAAGAGAAAGGAAACATGGAATGGATAGAGATATGAAATAATGACTGAGGATACAGAGAAAAGGGAGGCAGTAGAAGAATATAATACTGAAATTAGCCATCAGTTCTCTAAAGATAAGCAGTTTCTCTTCTATTAAAATATAATTGCATGTTGTAACTGAGATATTGTTATTGCAGTTTAGGCACCATAATAAAAGATCTCATTTCAGAAGATTGGATGAAAGAAATACTTTAAAAATTAACAAGCCCTAGAAATACATCATGCACTTTATAGTTCAGGATTGAATTACACTGTAAAGTACATGGCTTTTTTGTAGTATTTGTAGAACAAGGAATTTGAGGGATTTCAGACAGCTCAATACAAATCAACAGTGACATGACAGCCAAAAAGGGCATCATTGATTGGTCTTGTGTTCAGAAGGAGTTTTCATTTTATTCTGTCCTGGTCGAACCACATATAGAGTATTGTGTTCCATTCTGGGCACCATATTATAGAAATGACCTTGGAAAGCATGTCATCACAAGAGGGAAAACAGAATGGTGAGAGAATTGCTGATAAAACTGTAAAAGTATCATTTTGTGAAAGTGGCAATTTACCTCATAAAGACAAGGTAGCTAACTTCACGTCTTTGATGGGTTGTCTTGTGA
The DNA here is from genome assembly GCF_027887165.1 of Monodelphis domestica. Taxonomy (NCBI): domain Eukaryota; kingdom Metazoa; phylum Chordata; class Mammalia; order Didelphimorphia; family Didelphidae; genus Monodelphis; species Monodelphis domestica. The sequence goes on from NC_077234.1 coordinate 214,901,914, forward strand.
ATGAATAGATGAATGATTAAGATTCTTCTTCTTTTGTCTTAGGCACGAAGAGATGAAGAATGACAGATTTATGGGAAAAAAATTCCTGGACATAAAAGTACCTTAAATTGAGAATGGTAGTTTTGGGAGGCAATGGGTTCTCTCACAGATCATCTTTAATTGAAGGATGGGCAGCCACTTATCAAAAATGTCATAGAGGGCAATTTTTGCTCTTGGATGGGTTTTGAATAGAAAGGCAATGTGGCACAAAAAGACTTAGATACAAATCTCACCTCTGACAAATACTGACTGTGTGATCCAGAACATGTCCATCAACCTCTCAGAGCTCTAGAAAATACTCTTTGAAGCTATTTGTTGCAGAGAAGGAAGTGGCATGTATTTTGTGAATAACTCTTTGTAACCCTGTTTGGTGCTCTCTTGGCAAAGATACTGGAATGGCTAACCATTTCCTTCTCCAGCTCATCTCGCAGATGTGGAATTCAGGCAAATAGAATCAAACGACTCTCAACTGGTCACAAATCTAGTAAGTGTCTGAGGCTACATTTGAGCTTACTAACGATGAGTCTTCCTCATTCCAAGATCATTACTCTATCCACTGCACCATCTAGCAGCCAGGCCCTTTTCTGTTAGCAGAGTTTCCCCCTTTGGGAATTCCTTATACATAGAAATTAGAGAATTAGTCCCTAGCCCCATTATTGTTACTTGTAATAAATAGTTTCCAGTTTTATCAACTCTGAGGTTTTGTGATTTTCTGAATCATAGAAAATAGGAGAAAAGACTTTATGAGAGGAAACTGAGAAGAATTATCCTTATTCTCAAAAATGGTTGTTTCCTACATACTTTGAAGCATATGATGAGGGTCACCAAGATATGGGTCATAGAATTTACTGAGAGACATCATTAGATCATCAAACATACCATGAAGAATACAAGAAATAATTAAAATGTAAATGGATAAAAAGTATGTACTGTTCAAAAAACAAATAATAGAAATGATAGATCATTTTATTCAATAAGTGACCATAATGTGAAAGCCAATGAGATAGAGAAAATCTTAAATTTCTAAAAATATTTTCATTAATAAAAGAAATGCTAGATCTAGAAAATATACAATTAAAAAAAACAATAAAATCTATAATAATAAAAGCTAATTGCAAAAAATTCAAATGGATAAATAGTTACAAAATAGATAAAATATCCATATAAACCAAAGGAAAATCAAGAACTTAAATAATGTATTCTCAGAAAAAAACATAAATAAATAAATCATAAAGTCAAAAAAAGTTTTTAAAAGACTAGATTGATTTACAAGTAAATTCTATCAAATATTCAACTTATTATTAACTTTGAATGTTCTATCAATTATTTGTGAAAATAAACAGGTCATCATATTGATCTTTAATTCTTTCCCTTCCTCCCTTTTAAACTCATCTTTTGATATGGTAAGCAGTCTCATATAGATTTTACATGTGTAATAAAGTAATACGTTTTTCTATACTAAGCTTTTTAGGGAAGGAAACTTGAATAAAAAAATTAAGAAAGTAAAAAAAAAGTTTTCTTTGATCTGGATTCAGGATCTCTCAGTTCTTTTTCACTAGAAGCAGATGGCATTTTTATCATGATTCCTTTGCAATAGTTTTGGATCATTGTATTGCTAAAAATAGCTAAGTTACTCACAGTTGTTAGTTGTACAATATTCCTGTCACTGTATACAACATTCTCCCGGTTATGCTTATTTTACTCTGGTTCAGTTTCATAAGTCTTTCCAGGTTTTTCTGAGATCTTCCTGCTTGTCATTTCTTACAATACAATAGTATTCCATTGCAATCATATACAATAACTTACTCAGTCATTCCCCAATTGATGGGTATCCCCTCACTTTCTGATACTTTGCCCCCACAAAAAGAACTATTTTAAATATTTGTGTGCATATAGATCCTTTCTTATTGTTTTGTTTTTTTATTTCTTTGAGATACAAACCTAGTAATAGTATTGCTGGGTCAAAGGTGATGTAATGTTTTATAGCCCTTGAGGCATATGTGCATATGATTTTCTGGAATGATAGAATCACTTCACAGCTCCCTCAACAGTACATTTGTGTTTCAATTTTTCCATATCCCCATCCACCAAGTTTTGTAGTTTTCCTTTTTTTTATTATAATAGCCATTTTCTAGGTATTGTTCCTCAGTTATTTTAAATTTGCATTCCTCTAATAAATAGTTATTTCTAACATTTTTGAATGTTAGAGAACTTTAATTACTTTGAGAACTGCCTGTTCATATTTTTTGACTGTTTATCAATTGGGGAATAACTTGTGTTCTTATATATTCGCCTCTTCTCTATATATTTGAGAAATGAGAACTTTATTAGAGAAACTTGTACAATTTGAACTCTTATTATTTCTGTGCATCACTCTCCATCCTATTTCCCCTTATTTAGTTTCTAACCAACACCTCCCCCAAATTTCTCTTTTCTATCAGTCCCACCTTACTTCTTTTATCCCCTACACTTCCTACTTTTCTATTGAGTAATATAGATTTCTATGCCCTATTGTTTGGATATGTTCTTCCTTCATATATCTAATTCCAATGAGATTAAGGTTCACATGTCCTCCTTTCTGTCTTCCCCAACTTCACCTCTGTAAAAGCTCTATCATGCCTCTTTTATGTGAGCTAATTTACATCATTCTATTTTTCCTTCTCCCTCCTCCCAATTCATTACTTTCTCATCCTTTAATTTTATTTTTTAACATCATCCCATTATATTCAATTCATACTCTTGTGTATTTTATTTGAGAGTCAAATTTTCCATTCAACTCTGGTCTTTTCATCAGCAATGCTTGAAAATACTCTATTTCATTGAATATCCATTTTTTCCTCTGAAAGAATATGCTCAGTTTTGCTGGGTAGGTGATTCTTGGTTGACATTCTAGTTCCTTTTCCCCTCTGGAATATCATATTCCAGGTCCTCTGATACCTTAACTTAGAAACTGATAAATTTTGTGTCTCCACAGTATCTGAATTGTTTCTTTTTTGACTGTTTGCAATATTTTTTCCTTGATTTGGGAGTTCTGGAATTTGGCTATACTTTTAGGATCTCTTTTAGGAGGTTATGAGTGGGTTCTTTCAATTTCTACTGTGTCCTGTAGTTCTAGAATGTCATGGAAGTTCTCCTTGATAGTTTTTTTTTTAATGTCTAAGCTCTTTTTTATCATGACTTTCTGGTAGTCTAATTATTCTTAGATTATATTGCCTAGATTTCTTTTCCAGGTCAGTTGTTCTTTCCATGAGAGTTCACATTTTCTACTATTTTTTTTCATTCTTTAGACTTCGTTTGATTGTTTTTTTTTTGTTTTTGATATCTCATGGAATCATTAACTTCTACTTGTCCAATTCTAATTTTTAAGACATCACTTTATTGGATAAGTTTTTGTACCTCCTTTTCCATTTGGCTAATTTGCTACTTTGTAAAGAGTTCTTTTCCTCAGTGAATTTGTGTAACTCTTTTTCCAAATGGCCTATTCTTTTTTTAAGGCATTAAATTCTTCCTTATTTTTGTTCCATGCTTTTATTGTTTTCTCTCATTTCTTTTCCAATTTTTCTTTTACCTCTCATTTGATTTTAAAATTCTTTTTGAGCCCCTCCATTAATTCTTTTGGAGTATGAGAACATTTATATTTGTCTTGGAGGCTGTAGATATAGCAGTATTACTTTGTTGTCTTCTGAGTTTGTATTTTGTTCTTCCCTGTCATCAAAATAACTCTCAGTGTTGAGTTTCTTTTTGTTGTTGTTGTTGTTGTTGTTTGCTCATTTTCCAGCCTTCTCCTTTTCTTTTAAAAAAACTGTTAAAAGTTGGATTCTGTTACTATAGTGAAGGGAGCACTATTCCAAGCTTCAGGTTATTTGGACAGCTGCCTTCAGAGGTGGCTCTGGGGATATATCTGCTTTCAGTTCTTCCAAGGTTGTATGATATAAAGAAAAGTGTATTTAATACTCTGAGGTTATGCTCTGATCTGTGATAAACCATATTTTACCCCCATTGGAACTGTAATCAGGATCCCCTACTCTCCTATGGCCACAAGTTTTAGTGTGCACTAATGATCCTCCTTTCTCTGAAACTGAAACTTTGCCCCAGGATTGCTATCTGGATCTATTTATGCGCAATGCAAAAAGAGTCTTGCACCCAAAGCTAGCAAAGGGATCCCTGTAATCTCCTCCTGAGTAGTTGTCCAACCCACAAACACACATACACTCATCATCTATGGCTGAGAGTTTAGGATGCCTTTGCTACTGGTTCAGTTGCATCGAGGGCCTTTGCTCTGGTGAGGCAAGCTATTGTCATGGGATATGGCATTGCTTTGAGCTCTACCTCCACTCCACTTCAGTAGACTACTTGTGCTGGCCTTCCAAGTTATAAAAAATTAATTCACCCCCATCTTTGTGGTTTATGCTGCTCTAGAATTCATTCTGAGGTGTTACATTATAGATTTTTGGAGAAAAAATTTGGTAGAGATCAGATGGGTCCATCTCAATAATCTTGGCTCCATTCTATATGTAGTTAAAACAAAGTTTTAATATATTTTTTAAAATCTAGAAAAAAAAGGAAAACAAAGCTAGGTTGCCCAATGTACAGAATTCTAAGCCTGGAGTAATGAAGACTCATCTTCCTTAGTTCAAATCTGGTCTCAGATCCTTATTAGTTGTGTGATCCTGGCCAAGTCAGTTAACTCTTTTTGCCTCAGGCTCTTCATCTGCAAAAGGAATTGGAAAAGGAAAGAGAAAATCACTCCAATATCTTCATCAAGAAATCCTAAATGTGTTTATGAATAATTAGATACAATGTAAAAGGCTCAACAAACAACACATTTAAAAGTAAAACAAAAAACAAACAAAAATACTTTTCTTAGTTTACAGGCCATATACAAACAGGCCTTGAGTTGGGCCTCAAGTCATAGTTGGCTGATTCCTGAATTATAAACCATGATCTAAACTGAGAGTTTTCTCATGAAAGCATTCCTTTCTAGAATCTTTTCCAGCTAAAGAAGAAGATAGAATTCTTCATTTCCCCCAAAGGTATCCATTTCATCCAGTTTATGTATTGAGGTCAAAAAGCTCATATTATAAATTATTATTGTCTGTTGTTGTTATTACCTGGAAGACTGGATCTTCCTACCACTCCCAAGTTGGAGGGGCAGGGACTATTCATGGATCCAATCCCAACTGCTGATCAATACAAGAAATCTGAACTGTTTCATTTCTGACCTGGGCTGTCTTACCCCATCCTTAGGCAACCTGATGACCTTCAAATCTCAGAAATTCACCATATTTATGTGAACTTAGGAGAAATAACACATCAGCTTAGCTCCCAGTAACTCAGACCTCCAAGACACAAGAAATCTACCAATCATAGAGCATCTATAAGCTATGATTACTTGTTGTTGCTTTTTGGTTGTTTCAGTCCAACTCTTTGTAAATCCATTTGAGGTTTTCTGGCCAATGTTCTCCAACTTATTTTACAGATGAGCAAATGGAAGCAAGCAGGGTAAAATGATTTGCCCAGGGTCACAAAGTTATTAAGTACCTGAGGTCAGATTTTAATTCAGAAAGATGAATCTTCTCAACTCCAGTTGCAGTGTTCTGCCTACTGTACCATCTAGCTATCAGATGTAATTATAGGTATCTTCTTATATGCACAACCTAAGAAATTTTAGATTAATAATTCTAATGCCAAAAAAAAAGCAGCTTAAATGAGGAAACTTTGAGACTAAGAAAGTTATCACTTTTACAAACAAAGCTATAGTTCATGTTGTTTCTGAAGGAAATACAATTGATAAGGAATAGGTCTTACGAGGCTGAGAAAAAAAGAGTAATCCTCCTTCTGAAGTGTGTACATAAACAATGTGAAACAACTCTTTGGAGGAAATAATTACCAGTATATTGGTAAAACATTTACCATTAAATGAGAAGTTCCAGCTAGAAGCAATTTGGTCTCATTGCTGTGTGAATCTTAAAATTTCTCAAACTCTACCTTGGAACATTATCTTAAAGTTATGGTTAAGGTTATTCCCCATTTAAACAATGGAGATACTTGATCAGGAATGTATTGGGAACTTTAAAATTACTCCACCCATACTTAGGCATACTTTAGGGGAAGATAAAGTTGTAAAACTCCTTAGTGAACAATGAAGGTACTTAACTCATACTTATAGTGAGGCCAAAACCTTAAGCTAGGTCTATTTTTAGATCTAATACAAAAAGGTGCTAAGTACCTATGAAGGTCAATTAATCACTAAAAGGTCAGGCAACTTGCAAGGGGCAAACTTAACAAAGAGGTGTGAAGTACTCAGAAGATATAATCTACCCAGAGAAGGTGAGAACTAAAAACTAAGAATGGTCTGTCCTAGGAAAAGCTTCTACTGTGATTGGTAGATGTGAAAATTTAGGGGAGGTAATACAAGAGAAATTTCTCTTTAAAAGGAGCTATCTGAACCAGTTCAAGGTGGTTCAATTTAATTCAGCTTTGGAAGCTGAATTGGAGGTCAGGAGTCAGAGGAAGCTGCTGGGTTTCTGAACACTAGAGTTTTGCTTGAAAAGATCTTGTGGTGAGTGATTAAAGACTGACTTAGTTTCTCTCTTGAAGAGAAAGGCCTAGGCTGTTGGCCTAGGACCTAGCCTTTTTGTACTATTTCCTCTTACTCTGTCTCTTTCCTTTTCCTTAATTCCTTCATTTATATTAATTAAAATCCCCATAAAACCCAGCTGACTTGGGTATTTCATATTTGGGAATTTTTCCCATGGCGACCACTTATTTTTGATATAAAATCAACACGCTAAAAATTATCTTTACAGTTTGGACAATTCACAGTCTTGAAACCCATATTTTCTCAGTCATGGCTGCCCAATACACCAGTTGGCTGCAGGCATAAAATGATTGGACTGGGAGAGATCTGAAATCTAGACTCCTAACAAAAATTATTTTGGAGGAAGATTATTAATAATAAATTTAGTGAATTTATCACTAAATAAATTTGCATTTGCATGAAATAGAATGATGTAGTTACTACATAAAACTCAAAATTTACTGAAAATAGGTGAATGAAGGACTATACCTCACAAGAATTTATCTTTATGAATGTGACCATGCATTGTAAAAGGTGATTCCAGTAGAGGAAAGGCTCTACCAGGATCTACTAAAATGAAAAGGCTTGAATTTTGGTCCTGATGATGGTGTGCACATCAAGCCAGCCTAAGTTCAGAAGGGACTTATTATCAGTTTGGCAACAGAACAATAATTTTTCATAATTAGCACTTCTCCAGGTATACTCAGTAATTTATAAAAAGGTTACAGCCTGCATCAACAGAACAAATACTCACAGACATAAAATTACAGGATATCAACATATTGAAATATTCAAGTTCAATATATAAGTTCAAGTATATAAGAAACATAATATTATATAGTATGTATATTATATTATGGTATTGCATATTATATAGCAGTGGTACAATAGACAGAGAAGCAATCCTGGAATCAGTTTCCTTGTTGCCTACTTTAATTTCTTCATTTTCTTTTTCTTCTCTAATTGCTACTGCTGGAATTTATAATATAATATTATATAATAGTGGTGATAATGGGCATCCTTGCTTCACTCCTGACCTTATTGGGAAGACTTCTAACATCCTCATTGTAAATTATATTTGCTAATGGCTTTAAAGGCCCTATTATTCCTATACTTTCTTGTGTTTATTCCTATATTTTTCTAGTGTTACTATCCTGAAATCAGGAAGAATCATCTTCAGGAGTTCAAATTTGACACATACTTATTGTGTGATCCTGGGCAAATCACTTCACCCTGTTTGCCTCAATTTCCTCATTTGTAAAGTGAGTTGGAGAAAGAAATGGCAAACCACTCCAGTTTCTTTGCTAAGAAAGCTCTGAATAAGGTCACAGACATATCGATATGACTGAAAAATGACTGAACAACAAAATTAATTATAACATATTACATGTTAAAAAAGTTCATAAAATGATATAATTTGTCCATGATCATATAACTAACAAGTATATGATAGCAGTAAGATTTAAACTCAAGCCTCCCACCTCCAATTCCAGTTGGCTTTCTGCTTTACCATCCTGCCTTTCTTGGTTCATATGTGGTTAGCACTTGCTCATTGACTATGCCCAAATATATTGCATTCATGGATCGTCTATATTCTCTCCTTCCATTTCTTTATCCATTCAATCACTTTGAAACCCACTGCCATCTAATTTCCAACCAGACTAATCTACTGAAAGCCTATTTTCACATGTTAGCAATTCTCTTTTTTCTTTTTTCTGTTTTTATTTTCCTTGACCTCTTAGAAGGCTTTAAGACTGTTTATCAATATCACCCCCTGCTCTTTGATGTCATCATCTTCCTTAGCTTCTGTAGGGTAAGTTGATGAAGAACCCAAGGCATAACCATTATCTTTTAAAATAAGCATGTCTTAAGTATTGCTACCAAAATTATCCTGGATACTTCCCTACATCTCCTTCCCAGCCCAAATAATAGTAAACTGCCCCTCTGTTCAAAGTGGACTTACCAATTCCTAAATATTCCTCTGTCTTCCCTCTCCTCAGACAACCTTGGGAGACTGGGAGGTCTCTTCTGGGTCTGACTTTATTGTGGCAGAGAAATCACAGGGCCTGAGGGCTACAGCTTTCCCAGCTGAATGGACCATTGACTAACAGGTTTTTAAAGATAAAAAGAGGAACTTACAGAGGGAGGATGAACACTTACAGGCATCACTCTGAGGGTGCTTGTCCTCCATGAGTTTTGTATGACCTTCTGGTCCCTGTAGCCTCTGACAAGAATTAGTTTGTTATAAAGTAGATTCACACATCTAGTTTTAACATAGTAACTTATTTATGATTAATATGGTAGCACACACTTAAAATTAGTATAACAATACACACACTTGAAATTATAACTCAGTTATTATCCTGGGAATATATTCATTTTAGTTGTTTAATTAATTAATTTAGAATACTTTTCCATGGTTACATGATTCATGTTCTTTCCCTCCCCTCCTCTCACCCTTCTCCTGTAGCCAATGAACAATTCCACTGGGTTTTACATGTATCATTGATCAAGACCTATTTCCATTTTATTAATATTTGCAATAGAGTGATCATTTAGAGTCTACATCCCCAATCATTTCACCATCAAACCATGTGATCAACCAGTTGTTTTTCTTCTGTCTTTCTACTCCCACAGTTCTTCCTCTGAATATGGATATCATTCTTTCTCATAAGTCCCTCTGAATTCTTCTGGATCGTTGCATTGCTGCTAGTAGAGAAGCCCATTACATTTGATTGTACCACAGTGTATCAGTCTCTGTGTACAATGTTTTCCTGGTTCTGCTCCTCTCACTCTGCATCAATTCCTGGAGGTCATTCCAGTTCCCATGGAACTCCTCTACTTTATTATTCCTTTGAGCACAATAGTATTCCATCACCAACATATACCACAATTTGTTCAGCCATTCCCCAATTGAAGGGCATCCCCTCATTTTCCAATTTTTTGCCACCACAAAGAGTGCAGCTATGAATATTCTTGTACATGTCTTTTTCCTTATTATCTCTTTGGGGTACAAACCCAGCACTGCTAAGGCTGGATCAAAGGGCAAGCAGTCTTTCAGCACCCTTTGGGCATAGTTCCAAATTGCCCTCCAGAATGGTTGGATCAATTCACAACTCCACCCACAATCCAATTTTACCACATATCCTACAACATTCATTACTTTCCATAGCTGTTATGTTAGCCAATCTGCTAGGTGTGAGGTGATACCTCAGAGTTGTTTTGATTTGCATCTCTCTGATTATAAGAGATTTAGAACACTTTTTCATATGCTTATTGATAGTTTTGATTTCTTTATTCTTTTCCCATCTATCAATTGGGGAATGGCTTGATTTTTTTGTACAACTGATTTAGCTCCTTATAAATTTGAGTAATAAAACCTTTTCCAGTTATGTTAGCTAGGCTATCACTCATCTCTTAAAACTTAAGCTTGATTATCCCTCTTAGCTCTTCACTGGACCCTTTTCGCATCTCTACATTCTCTCCAAAGGGAATTTCATCAGGTCCCATAGATTCAACTATCATCCTTAAGGAAATTGATCATAAATTATATATAAACACTGCCCTATTGGACATTTCTACCTGTATTTCCCATTGGTGAATACAATTTAACATCCAAAGTAGAACTTAACATCTTCCCCTCTAAAACTATTTATCCTCTAAGTTCCATATTTTTATCACCTTTCAGTCACCTAGAAGTCATAGTATTTTCTCCTCTCCTTCTGTCTCTGTATACAGTAGTTTCTAAATCTTTGAATTGATATGAGATTTTTATACAGATTTTCCTTTTTTGGCATAACCTAGCTCACACTTTTTCTTTCCTCTGGACTATTGTAATACCATGTTAATTAGATCCCACTCTTGTTATTCTTCACCTAATAAATCTTTAGTGCCTCTTTGTTGCCTTCTTGCTAAAATATAAATTTCTTAATCCAACATCCAGGAACTTTTAGAATCTGTATCCCACCAATATTTACACCCTGATTTCATATCATTTTCCTTTGCAAATTCTACCTTCCCTACAAACTTGAATACTAACTGTTCCATTCACCCGTCATCTACAATTTTTATAAGCTGTCACCAGTGCATGAAATGTTCTCCATTCTCAACTCCAATCTGCAAATCCTTATCTTTCTTCAAACCTCAGTTCAGATACAATCTGCTTCATGAAACCTCTAATTATTCTAATTGTTTGTGTTTATATTTTGTATTGTATACTTAGTATACAGTATTAGCCTGATTATAAAGTCCTTGACAGTAGGTATTACTTCATCTTTGTTTTTATATACCAAAAATGAAAGTTGTTGAACATGAAGGGAAATCTCTATCCATCAAGGATCATTTTTTGTCCAATTTTGTTTGCCATATTTGTTATTGATTATGCTAAAGACATATAGCATATTTAATAAATTTAAAGATGATTCAAAGCTGGAAATGGTAGATAAATGCAATCTACTTAAATGAGGCATTGGTGCTGAAAATTAGAAATTGATAAAATAACCCACAAGCACAAACTATTAACATTTATTGAGGAATTTTAGCCAGTGTAATTTAACTGCCATAAAGAAGGGACCAAGAGAACCAAGAAAATTCCTCTTGCAACAAACAATCAATCTCCTTGCCAACCAGAAAGATTAGGCAATCAAAGGAAACATTAGCTTAGAATGTAAACTCATTTGTAAAGTTTGTTGAAAAGGCTGGTAGAAGATAATGAGCAATATTGCCTCATAAAACAGATTAGTGGTAAACGAATTTTCATTAAGCCTGATGAGACTCCTAATTAAGACAAATCAGTCTAAGGGATTTTTCAGGGTGAAACTGGAGGGACAACAAAAAATGAAAAATTTAAAAGATCTGTCAAGTGTAGGTCATGGGTTCATTGGGGAAATGTTTTTACAAATATACCAGGACCAGTACAATTTTCAGTTGTCTTGAGTAAAAGAACATTTATGAAGCACTTACTGTGGGCAAAGCACTGGGCTAAGTAGAAGATAGTCCTTGCTCCTAAAAAACTGACAATATGATAAAGGAAGACAACACTCTTAGAAAATTTTGTTTGTAAGTTAGATCAGAAAGGACCTAGTGCTTGCTAAAAGAAGTAGCAAAAGAAGGTTGTAATGTATATTCATTAGTAATATTTCCATGGATAAAACCATATATACTGATCCATTTGATGGTATCAAAAAATTTGTTAAGAGGTGTCTTATCTGCTTCTTTAGCAATTTTAGCTTCTGAGGACCCAGGGGCTTGTAAGGGTTAAAATAGGGTTGTTTTTTTTACAAAATAAGAGAGCAGCTTTTAATAACAAGTTTTAATGAGAATATAGTAGAATTGTAAATTAATATTATCCTTTTAAGCCAGAGAAAAGAAAACTTCTAGCAGCTTTTAACAATTAACAATTTAGTTTGATTAAAATAGAGATAGTAAAATAATATAGTATAATGAATATAATAGTAAAGGAGGGAAATATAGGAAAGAGGTAGAGAAAGAAAGTTTCTCATGTCTATACTAGTTATGCTATAACTATCTAAAACTGCCTATATTTACCCATAACTGCCTTTATTACCACTAATAACAACCACCCTACAAAGTTCCAACCCAATCTACCTGATCAAAAGCAACCCAATCAGTGTTTAATCCAACCCCAATTAGGTCTTTCAACAAAGACTAGCCACCTTCCAAAAAGTTCAAGGAAGGGGAAAAAACCTAACAGCCCAAACCAAAAGCCCCGAACCCCCAAAGCCAAAAAGTCCTCTAAGGGCTAAAGCCAAAAGCTCTCTCAGTAAGTTCAGGCCCACCTTTATATTCCAGCAACTAAAAGCCAACCACCAACTAATCATCAACCCACACCACTGGCAACCAACCCCCAATGACCAACTCATGCACAGCAGCCAAATTCCCGGCAACTGCCAGCCCTAACTGTCAGAAACTGACTCTCCTGTCAGTAACTGACAGCCACTGGCAGCCCCAACCAACTGATGCTGACATAGCAGGGGGGTTCCCTGTTCCTAATTCCTGTCACTGTGGGTTTATTAATCCCTATACATGTCTATGGTAAGAGGACCTCCAGGTCCCCCATTAAGTTAAAAGAGGAATAAAAAACTCCTTTTTATAGACTGAAGTATCTACAGAGATAAAAGCTATGTCTTTCCTCCACTAAGGTTGCACTCCTGTATGATAGCTCTAGAAACTTGGGGGAAAGCAAGACAAGTAGTTGGGGGAGAAAGTGGGATGGAGGGAATTGTTATTTTCAGGGATCTTGGGTTTATCTGTCCATGGTCTTAATTGGTATCATAACTTTTGCTGTTTGGATTAAGGACACAATATCACACACTGGATTAGAACTTGAAAGTTAAGGACAATGCAGTACCAAAAGGGAAGGACTAATTACTGAAAAGTGGCTCTAACTCACAGAGATAGCCATTACAATGGGAAAACATGTAGACTGATAATAGTAAAAAGATGTGGCCTCCATTGTTCCACAATACCATGGGCAACATAGTGATGTGAATCAGGACCTGGAGCAATATAGAGTAGGCTCAAACTTATACAGAGTAGGCTTAAACTTTTACAGAATTTTTGGACAAAATCCTGACATAGCACTAATAGAAGATTTTACCATCAACAGTGGAGTGAGACAATGAGGTATGATAGACCACTAAAATGACTATATACAATTAATTGCCCAATCAGAAATGAGTCAAGGAGCCAAGAAATTGAGTCTAATCATTTCATAGAATATTATGAGAGGTGGGGGAGATGGATAAATAGACATTCTAGTCCATAAGAAGAAATAATCATGATGAAAAACAAACAAAAGAGGATAAATAATGGTTCTTGCCCATATTGTGGCATATAGTCAGGTAGACAATATCTAGAGCTGTTCCAACAAAATATATACCTTGTATAAATACTTTGGATAGCTGAGTAGGAAAACAGTAGTTGGATTGCCTTCAGTAAAGTGGATAGAACTTTGAATGGTACCAAGCCTCTCCCCAAAACAAATCCTCATTTTTTAAACAACAGTATTTTTGCAGTGATGTCCTATAGCTTACAAAACATTAAATGAACTACTTTGAATATAATCTTTGGAAATTCAATGTTGTAGTTCACTCAAAGGGCAATGGAGACACAGGGCTTTAAAAGACTATCTGCCCTTTGATCCAGCCATACCACTGCTGGGTTTGTACCCCAAAGAGATCACAAAGAAAAAGACTTGTACAAAAATATTTATAGCCTCACTCTTTGTGGTGGCAAAAAATTGGAAAATGAGGGGCTGTCCTTCAATTGGGGAACGGCTGAACAAACTGGTATATGTTGGTGATGGAATACTATTGTGCTAAAAGGAATAATAAAGTGGAGGAGTTCCATGGGAACTGGAACAACCTCCAGGACGTGATGCAGAGTGAGAGGAGCAGAACCAGGAGAACATTGTACACAGAGACTGACACATTGTGGTACAAGAGAACATAATGGACTTCTCTACTAGCAGCAATGCAGTGATCCAGGACAATTCTAAGGGACTTATGAGAAAGAATGCTATCCACATCCAGAGAAAGAACTGTGGGAGCAGAAATGCAGAAGAAAAGCAACTGCTTGATCACATGGGTTGATGGGGATGTAGACTCTAAATGATCATCCTAGTGCAAATATCAATAATACAGAAATAGGTCTTGATCAATGACACATGTAAAACCCAGTGGAATTGCTCATTGGCTACAGGAGAGGGGTTAGGGGGAGGGGAAGGAAAAAACATGAAACATGTAACCATAGAAAAATTTTCTTAATCAATTAAACAAGATTTGAAATATTTTTTAAAAAGGCAATGAGAGGCCATGGTGACTGTGATTAGGTTGCAATATATTGTCAACAAAGGACTGCACAACAGAAAGGCAATTGCCAGCCAAATGGAAAAGGAGGTGGACCTCGGATGATGTGGCAATGAGAGATCACAAATGAGTAACCACCGTGTCCACCTAGTATCAAGAAATCCATAAGGATCTATAAACCTACTGAATAGGCTCACTGTGGAGAATTTGTGGGTAGAAATATGGCTTCTTTGAAAGAAGATATAGCTGGCTTATCTGTTTAGTTAGAAGGAGCATCACAGATGAAATGCTAATAATAGTAGTATAATTGCTTTTGTTGTTTAGTCGTGGCTTACTCTCTAGCCTTATTTGGGGTTTTCTTGGCAAAGACTGCAGTGGTTTGCCATTTCCTTCTCCGGTTCATTTCAAAGATGAGGAAACTGAGAAAAGCAGAGCTAAGTGACTTGCCCAGAGTCACATAGTAAGTGTCTAAAGCTAGATTTGAACTCAGGAAGATGAGTCATCCAGACTCCAGGACTGGCATTCTTTCCACTGTACAACCTAGTTGCACATAAACTTTCTGTCTCTCTCTGACTCTGTACATATTTACATATATATAATATATGCATATATAGAGCATGTATATAAGTATAAACTCTTATACTTATTTTTAAATAAAATCAGCTTTGTAAGGATGCTCTTAAAGTTGAGTTAACATAACAAGAGATCATTATTTCATTGGTGAGTATAATTCCTTTGCCAAAACCTAGCACAATAGTTCTCTGCTATAGCATGTGATGCCAATTGTAGTTGAAAAAAATTATATATATATATATATGTGTGTGTGTGTGTGTATATATATATATATATATATATATGTAACACAAATCAACTGTTTATGAGGTTTTCAGAACGTACCTAACCTGATCCTCATACATCATATACTACTAAGTCTTTCCTCCTTTTTTACAGCTGGCTAGAGCAGAATTACATTAGCATAGGTTTTCAAAATACAAAGATCACCTCCAAATTAAGAAGTTATAAAATATCACTGTAGAGGAAGACGTATCTTAGGCTACATTGGTAGGCTTAATCATATAGTATGCAAAGCAAGGGAAATTATAGTGCTAGCTAATGCCTCAATCAAGCTCTATTAAGAGAATTGTGCCAGAGGCAGGTAAGTGTCACTATGGATAGAGAGATAGGCCTGGAGTCCAGAGGACCTGGGTTCAAATGTGACTTGAGACTCTTCCTAGCTGTGTGACCATAGGCAAGTCACAATCTCATTTGCCTAAGTCCCTGCTCTTCCATCTTAGAGCTGTTACTAGGACAGAAAGTAAAGGTTAAAAAAAAAGAGTCTTGTGTCTACTTTGGAACTTGGTTTTAGAAGAGCAGTTGACAAAATGAAGAAATATAAAAAGGTAACCTTGAAGGAGAGCTATTTTGAAACCATTCTATACAAGAATCAGCTATGGAGAAAAGTATAGGAGGCATAATACCAGTCTTCAAATATTCCAAATTTGTTAAGGGGAAGATAGATTAGACTTGTTCTGCTCTTCTATAAAAGGGAGAAGGAAATGAGTATTTATCAAGCTCTTACTACGTGTCAGGTACTGTGCTAAGTGACTTACAAATATTATCTCATTTGAAAGCATAAATGAGGCCAATGTAGTCAAGTAAGGGGAAAGCAAATTTCATCTTAACCAGAGGAAAAACTTATCATAACTTAAAACTGTCTGATAATTAAATGGGGATGTTTGGTGGTAGAGGAGGAGATGGAATTCTTGGTCACTAGAGATCTTTAATAGCATGAAGATAATTTGTCAGCATTGTTGTAGCAGAATTAGTTATTCTATGTCATTTAGACTGGATGACCTGTGTATTCATTTCCAATTCTGAAAATGAATGATGTTATAATTATATTATTTAATTATTTTTAAAAGATTGAAATTGCTGCTAAAGCACAAGCATACAATTTGTGTGGGATTGCTTACTCTGAAAGAATTGTCTATTGCTAGAACCAGAAAAATCATAATCTTGACTAGAAGAATTAAGTTCAATGAAGAAGGGTTGAAGAAAGAGAAGAGAGTAGAATACCTCAGCATGACACGATCATGTGGTAAAAAAAAAAAAGCATCAGATAAAGAGTTAGCGAAGACCTATGTTAAAATGAAGCTTAGCTATTTCCTACCTATGTATAAAAATCACTCTAGTTCTCTGGGTCTCAGTTTTCCCATCTGTAAAATAGTGGGGCATGATCTCTAAATTCCATTCTAACTCAAAATACTTAACTATAACTATATAGATATCAAACTATATATTCATACCAAATTATATATATATATATAAACATATATACACATGTGGCTACACAAACACATACAAATACACACATTATACCCACACAAACTCAACAAAGTAGAAGTTGTTTAAAAAAATAAAAGACTTGAGCTGTGGGTTCCAAAAGTGCCTTAGAGAAGTTCCTGATGTTTTTGGTCATCTTTTTTCCTCAGAGCGAGATCATGAGGGACCACTGAAAAAAGTGAATATAACAATTGACTGCATTTTGCTAAACCCAGTGAGGCAAAATGATCCTCTCAGGGTCAGAGAGAAAAAATGGCTGCTCACTGACTCAGGCCAGTAATTATCAAAATCTGATTGCACTGGTCAAAGGTAACAAAGGTTTATTAAGGGTTGTATATGAGGACTGGGTTAAGAATGTGAGCTAAGAAAGTACCCCAACACTAATAAAACTATCCTTTTCCCCAATCTGACCCTTCACAGGGTCTCTTCAGTCCCCAGATATAAATCTATACTGACTGACCTCACTGCCTCAATATCCCTTTTCTATCTGATCTAATCCTGGGCTAAGCCCACAAAGGTATTATTAGTCTCTAGTATAAGAACAAAATAGTGATGGAGGCAGAAGTTGGGTTTGGCCAAGTCCCCCTCAGTGAGGCCAAAGCCTTCCCAAAGGTAAACTAAGCAGTTCTGGCCAACCCTTCCTGAGACTCAGTTTCATCAGAGTAGCAGAAGAGTCAAGGATTAATTGGTCTTCAGGATGTAGCTGGATTTTCCACTGGAACAAGCTGGAAGTCCACAGGAGGTCATAACTGGGATCTGAAGATGCTTTTAGTTCCTCAGTCTTCACCCAACTCCTAGATGGCATTTGATTTCCCAGGATTCTCACCCCCAGATTCTAAAGGATGTCTCTTGCTTCTCCTGGTTCACAGCATTCCTTTCAACTCTGCATATCTACACTGTTACCTTATGTCCTTCCCAAAATCTCTCCTAACACCAGTCACAGTAAAGAAACAATTTAAGATTCTGTGCCAACTGTGAACAAGTCATCACTTTTTTTTTGCAGATTGAATTATACCATTTCTCCCTTTATTTCTTTCATGAGTTGTTTCTTTTTTAATCAGTCCCCCTAGTTCCCACTCTTATTTTACTTCCCTTTCTACCTCTCTCCCTTCACATTCCCCCCTTTATTTTCCCTGTAGTCTTTCTAAATTTATCCCCCCATCCTCTCCCTCCCTTGTACAGCTTCCCTCCCCACCAGTTCATTTGTTACCCTTCTACTCCCCTATAGGGCACAAATCTATTCTCTGCCCCAATGGATTGGATTGTTCTTCCCTCTTTGGGTCAGTTTCAAAGCACGTAAGAGTTAAGTATTTCCTATCTCCAACCTCTTTACCCTTCCAGTGTATTGATGTTCTCCATCACCCCCACCGCCATGAGCTTCTTTGTGACATATAAACTTACCCCCATTTGTTTCTTTTCCCATTTCTTTTAATATTAACCTCTTTTTTTAACTCTAGTTGTGTATATATATACACAACATATGTATATGTATATGTATTTATGCATGTATATATCTATATACCTATTTATGTCTTGTCCTTTCATCCTATACAGTTTGTCACTGTTCCCTCTAAGTGTAATTCTACTTTCTAGCTGCCCAGGTGATAGCAAAAGTTTTTTGGAGTTACCGATGATCTCTTTTCTTATAGGGATACATATTATTTTAACTTATTAAGTCTCTTAAAAAAGTTTTTTTTTGTTGTTGTTGTTTTGGTTTGGTTTTTTTCCCCTCTTTTTTAATTACCTTTTGATGATTCTCTTGAGTTCTGTGCTTGGGCATCAAATTTTCTGTCCAAGTCTGGTCTTTTCTTTACAAATACTTGGAATTCTTCTATGGTGTTGAATGACTATACTTCCCCCTGTAAGAATATAGTCAGCTTCACTGGGTAGTTGATTCTTGGTTGTAGACCTAATTCCCTTGCTTTCCTGAATATCATATTCCATGCCTTTCAGTCCTTCAGTGTGGATGCAGCCAGATCCTGCATTATCCTCACTGTGGTTCCTTGGTATCTGAATATGACTTCTTGGCCACTTGTAATATCTTTTCTTTGGTCTGATAGTTCTTGAGTTAGACTATAGCATTTCTGGGTGTTGTCAGTTGGGGATTAAGAACAGGAGGTAATCTGTGGATTCTTTCAATCTCCACTTTTCCCTCTTGTTCCAGAATATCGGGGAAGTTTTCTTGAATAATTTCCTGTAGTTTTATATCCAGGATTTTTCTTTTGTCATGGTCTTCTGATAGACCAATGATTCTTAAATTTTCTCTCCAACAATGTTCTAAATCTTCTGTTTTGTGAATGAGATGCTTCATATTTCCCACAATTTTTTCATTCTTTTGGTTTTATTTTATAGTGTCCTGCTGCCTTGTGAGGTCACTTGATTCTAGTTGTCACATTCTGGTTCTTAAAGACTGTATTTCATCCCTGGCTTTTTGGTCATCCTTCTCCTTCTGGTCTGATTTTTTTTTTTGGAGATCATCTTTCATTCTCTCTACCTCATTTCTCATCTCCTTTGCCTCATTTTCAAGCTGGTTGATTTTGGCTTTCAAAACACTATTTTCTATTTCCAGATGACTTATCTTAGTTTTTAAATTCTTGTTCCAATTGTCTTTAGCCTCTCTTAATTATGTTTTGAATTGCATTTTGATTTCTTTCAAAGCCTGTATCCAATTCGCTGGGATTTCTGTTTTATTACTTGCCTCCTCCTGTGTATTGTTTGTTCTTGGTTTGTTGCCTGTGCAGAAGCTGTCAGTTGTAATTTCTTTCTTCTTTTTCTGTTGTTTGCTCCCTGCAGTTGTCTGTGCTCTTGCTCCTCTCATTATTTTGGTTTGGGGGCTTTCTGTCAGTCTCCCCTCTTGGAGCTTTGTCAAATCTCTCAGAGCAGTCTCTGGGAGTATTGGAGTTTGCCCTTCCCTGTCCTCTGGAGGCTTTTGATTGGATTAAAGTCCAGCAATGAATGAGAGACGGGTGTGGATCCTGGGCTTCCTTGAGTTCTGAAGACTTTTGATGGGATTAAGCTCAGCTTGCTTGTGTGCTCTGAGGCCAAAAACCTCCTGAAAGGCTGAAGCAGTATGGAAGATCTCCACAGCTCTGACCAGGCTGCCAGATCCCTCTATAGCTCCTTCCCTGCCATCTGTGCTCGATGCTCTGAACTTTGCACTGCCCTGCCCACAAAGGTACACCCTCCAGACCAGTGCCTTTGCCCACCCAGAGGTTCCAGCTGCCACTGGAGGCCAACACTCTAGTTGGGGGATGGAGATGGTGGGGGGGGGAGAATGAGTCCTGGGACCTTTCTTCTGCCTTCCCCTTAAACCTGAGTGTTCTCAGATTCCAACTTTTGGGGGGGTATACCTTTTGAGTTGAGTCCAGCAGGAGGGTTCCTTGACTCTGTCTTGTTGTTAGGTTTGATTTTCAGTCCCCTAGGAGCATTCAGTTTGTGATTGGTAAGGAAGGGTATTCAGAGGTCTGAACTTCTGCTCCTTCTATGAGGCCATCTTGATCCACCTCCCCCAAGTCATCACTTTTTATTCATCAGGACCTCTGAAACTCAGACACACCTATGACCGTGAGCAGCCAATGGATCCTTGAGACTTGCTCAGAGGGGAAGGGGAGAACATAGGATGTCAGCCTTAGAACAAAGAAGACCTCTTAGGGCAACTGCTCAAACTTGCCCATCCTGGAGAATGGTGGAGATGATCGTAAGGGACAATTAATTCCCACTGGTTGAGCTTTGGCTATGTGGCTGCCTTCTGAGTTATAATTTTGCAATGTATTAATGACTCATTGGTATGGCAAGAACCAGTATGTCCTTGTGTGACCCAAATGCTCTACTTTAGGAGTCAGAAAATCACTTTACCAAACCCCACTAATGAGAATCCTCTTGAGATAAGTAGACAAGCTTGAAATCAGCCACAAAAATAGAATTTTTTAAAAAATATGGCTGCTGGCTGTCATGTTCTAAGCCTGCAATCAAGAGCTCACCAGGTGAGTACTGAAAAGGTTATCCTCCAAAGAAGAAACTGTTTTCATCACTTTCAATGCACCACCATTAGCTTTCAGTTTGTCAATAAACCTCCACCATTAACTAACTTTCACATCCTGAATCAAAATGTGGATATAGGGCTTTCACAACTAAAAGGAGATTAGGGGAGGATGACTAGGAGTCTACTCCTTAAGATATCCACAGCATCTCAAATCTAACTTATTCTCCTTCCCTATAAGGCCACTAACTACCCAAGTTAAGGCCCTCTTCAACTCATATGACCAATAGCAATAGCCTCTCAATTGGTCTCCCTGTTCCCCACATCTTCCAATCTATCTTCTACATAACTATGAAAGTCATATTTCTAATGCATAGCTCTGACCATGTCACTTTGAGCTCTGTAAATTCCAGAGGCTACTTATTGCCTCTGGGATCAAATACAAATTCCTCTTTCATTTAAAACCAGACTTTCTAGGTTTGTTGTACATCATATCCCTTCACATACACCAAACTGACCTTTTTGTTTCTTTGCTCCACAGAATTCCCACTCCATGCAATTGAAAAGGCTATCTCTCCCTCTTCCTATTTAGATTTCTCTTCCTTTTAACCCTGGCCTTTTAGGAACATTCATTTTCTCTGAGGTTCAACTCAAGCTCCATTTCCAACTTGAGACTTTTCCTGATTCTTTCTTTTGCAAGTCTTTTTCAACCATTGCTGATTTTTATATGGTATTAAAATATTCTTCTCGTCTCTAATTCTTTCTTTCATTTCTGAAGAACCAGAGCTATTGTGTCACTTCCAAATCCTTCTTCCCTTCTGATCTATATTTTCTTTTCCAACAAGGATAGGTGAGGCTTTTTTCCTTCAAAGGTTAAGACCAAATAGCTGGGATGCTGCTTTGGGGAGATTCCAAATGTCCACTTTACTTAGATCTATTCTGCATCTTTACTATTGGCACATTTTTGGATTCTCCAGTTCATCCTGCAACTCTATCTTTATTCAGACCATAGACTGACTCCCGGAAAAATGGGTCAGTGGTCAGGAGGACAAATTATATTCTTAAGAAGGATTCTATGACGATTCTTTATGCTTCCAATTAATCTCTATTCTTCTCCCACTCCTACTAGGGGCCTGTTTTCTTTTATGCTATGTTAAGGGCTATCTCTAGGATATCACTAAAGCAACTTTTAAAAAGGCTAAAGAAAGGTTCAGGAAAGCCCAAAGCATCCAGAGTTCTGATGGCTTTCATTTTCCCTAGGAATGGAGACTACTCCCCCAGTACACAACCAAGGGATCAAGTCCAAAATGTGTTTTGGCCTAAATTATTGTAGCTACTGAGATAATTTTTTTTCAGTTGGCAAATTAGGATAATATGGACCCCTGGACATGGGCTAAAATGTACATAATTGGAAGGATATCTAAGATCATAGACCTAAATCTAAAAGGGACCTCAGAGGGTATATAGTCCAACCCTTTCATTGTATAGTTTAGGAAATGGGGGCCTAAGGACTCGTCCAAGAACACAATGGCTGTAAGAATCAGAGGCAGAATTTGAAATGATGATCTCTCATAATACTGTAATTCATAGTATAATGTGTCTATAGCCAAGTTATAGCTCCTCACAACTCTCATATGGGTACATGGACCTCTATTTACTCTCTGAGCTGACTCCCTCCCTCCAATGTACTCTCAAACTAGCATATCTAGTTTCCCACAGAAGAAGCAGCTTCAGACAGTTATTTTCAAATTCTCTCAATATCTAAGGGATAACCTTGTTAGAGGAGCACATACCTCTACATATTATTTTAGCTCTTTATCCCCCCTACGTTTGGTTTGCTTTTAACCAAATTAGCCATTCATTGATTATAAACTTAATCATCTAATTAAAATAAGTAAAGAGAAATAATATCATAGGTACTCAGATATTACAGCAAATGCAAGAAAAATACATACATTATAATTCACATAGAGCAACCTGAAAAGAAAGCACCTGAGAGAGGGAAACCCATGTCCTTGGGGATAATGAAGAGCTCTGGACTATAGCCTTTGACATAAGTAGTTCATTCGGGAACATCTGCACCCACTAAAAACAACTTCTTTGATAACTGCTAGTCTTTTGGTCCTTGTAGCTCTCCAGCTAAGAAAAAAAAATGCTCTTTTCTATTATCTTTAATCAAAAAGGAATTTACAAGCTCTTCCTTACAATCATTCTTAAAAGAGTATTGGCAAAGTGATATACTTTTGAATTGACTAACAATTTCTTCCAAGTCAGAAAATGACAAAGCTCGTCAGACTAACTCGCTCTCCGTTATGCAGACAAACACAGCCAGCAGGGTTTGTCTCACTCATGAGGAGTCTACATCATCCATCTTGATCTGAGTGTCTCTTCTTATGCAGCAAAGCAGCTACAAAATTTCTTTCCCTCTTTCTATTTCCTTCTTAAATCAAATGGGGTCAGCAATGAGAAAAGGGCACTTTGAAATATATCACCTTGCTTAAGCTCTAGGTGGTGCTGAAGTGCAATAACTGGAATTGAAGCTTTCATTCCACAAATCTAGATCTTTGGTTAGCCAATCAGAAATTAGTAGCAGCTGAAACAGTCTTGCCAACTGAATGGTTTCTTTAAACTTGTTCAACAAAGCTATTTTTTTACCTCCTACTGAGTCTTCTAAAAACTTCTTTGACGTCAATCTAAATTTTTTTCAGCCTCTTAAATCCTCAGTGTCTTAAATCAGAGCTTCTTGGTACTCAATGACTACTTTTACTGCTAAGATTTTTAAAATTAATATCATCAGTCATTGTTTAATCACCCTCATTCTTCATATAGTTATATGATTTCTTAATTTGTACTTATTACACATCTCCTCAAATCTCAAAACAGTTACTTGCAAATGAGCTAAGAAAATGATTTCCTGTAATTTCTTCTGACAAGTTTTCCACATAATTCAATAGCATGTACTGTGTTCATGAAAAGGGCTTCTCTTTGTACTCATATTTTATAGTTTTAATAAATAAATAAATTTTCTTTCTTTAAACCCATTTAAACCATCAAAATATTTACACCTAATTGAGAATTTATATTTTACAAAGTCATTTGTCATTATAACTATTTTAGTAATTTCTGTCTAAAATTCCTTAAATTCCATCTATAAAACTTTTTACACACATATTCTAATGGTTTCTATTAGAAAGAAAGTAATTTCCACATTTCTTCCAGGTAGTAAAGTGTTCATTTATGAAAGAGACACTATCTTAAATTTTCTGGAAGCTAACATAACTTTTTTTCTTTATACACAATAATTTATTCTGCTCCTTTAAACACTAAACTTCTTCATATGAAAGGGTAGTACCTTATAACACTTTAATAATAAATAATAAAATAATAATAAATAATAAAAGGAGTCCCAATAGCATAGGCATGAAGATTTCTTGTTTAAAAGTTACTCTAAGATTTCTAGCTGTGGCATCAAACTAAAACTTTCAAGAGTTATTTGATGAGGACTGGAGAACCAGACCTGGAGATTGAAGGACCTAGGTTGTTCAAATCTGGCCATGGGCACTTCCTAGCTGTGTGACCCTGGGGAAACCACTTAACCTCAATTGCCTAGCCCTTACTGCATTTCTGCCTTTAAAAATGATACTTAGAATTAATTCTACCTTTTTTTAAAAAAGAAAAATAATTTGATGAATTGAGTCAAGAAGTCATATCAGATTACTAGCCTCAAATCATCATTATTTATAGACTATGAGGAATATAACTTTTCACTATAATAGAAATGGTTAAATATGTTTATAAAAATTTTCAGATGGGAATTTAGTCGTTTTGAACAAAAAAAAATACCAAAGAAAATAATATCATTAAAAAAAAAACAGAAGAGGCCAATTGATTAAAGAGGCATAAAACTCCACTGAAGAGAACTCCTTAAAAAATAGAATTGTCCAAATGAAAAAGAAGGTTGAAATAGTTCACTCAAGAAAATCATGTCTTAAAAATTTAGAATTGGGTAAATGGAAGCTAATGACTCCTTGAGACATCAAGAAACAATCAAACAAATTCTAAAGAATGAAAAAATAGAAGAAAATGTAAAATCCTGTGGGAAAAACAACTGACCTAATAAATACATCTAGGAGAAATAATCTATGAATTACTGGACTATCTGAAAGCGATGATTTAAAAAAAGAGCTTAGACATCATTGTCCAAGTAATTATCAAAGAAAACTCCCCTGACATTCTAGGACCAGAGGGGAAAATAAAAATTGAAATAATGCACTGATTACCTCCTGAAAGAGATTCTTAAAGGATCATTCCAAGGAATGCTATTGCCAAGTTCCATAGCTCTCAAGGTCAAGGAGAAAGTATTTCAAGCAGACCAAAAGAAACAAGTCAAATACCATGGAGCCACAGTTAGGATAACACAAGATAGAATATGATATTCCAGTGAGTAAAAGGAACTAGAACTTCAACCAAGAATCACCTACCTAGCAAAACTGAGCATATTCCTTCAAAGGAAAAATTGTTATTCAATGAAATAAAGTCCTTTCAAGCACTACTGATGAAATAACCAGAGTTGAAAGGAAAATTTGACTCCTAAATACAAGACTCAAGGGAAGCATAAAAAAAATACAGGAAAGGAAAATCAAAAGATGCTCAGTAAGGTTAAACTATGTGCATGCCTTCCTGGGAAGATGATTCTTATAACTCCTAAGGACTTTATCATTTTTAGACCACTTAAAATAGTATACATAGAGAGAGGGCAAGAGTTTGACTTGACTATAATGGGATGACATCTAAAAAATAAAATTAAGGGATGAGAAAGAGGAATGTATTGGAAAAACGGGGAAGGAAGAATTAGAATGGGGTTAATTATCTCACATAAAAGAAGCATAAAAACACTTTTATAATAGATGGGAAGAAGGAGAAGGTTGGGAAGGGATCTCTTGAACCTTACTTTAAATAACTTTGACAGAAAGGGCTCTGGGTCAGAATAAACTTGTTATATATGAGAATGAGACATTGCTCAGGGCAGCTGTGTCATATACCATGGTGAAATAGGTGAGTTATTTGACTCTTAAAGATGACAGATGGTCAAGTGCTATTCTCTGGTAATATCAGGCTATAGGAAAATCTGGTGTCCCTCAGGCCTTATCCAGTGACACAACACAATCTGACTACTAGATTTCCAAACAAAAAGGGTTTATTTGGGTGTTTTCACACAGGGAAAGGAAGGAGGGCCAAGGGAGATTTCCCTAAACTATAATCCTCTAGATCTTCTCCCCCAAGCAAAGAGTTCCTCATGAATCTGCCTTCTGTTCTTCTAAGATCCTTAGCTCCACACTGACTGTCTTTGAACCTCAAAATCCTATCTAGCTTTCCTGACTATTGGCCTCCCAAAATAGTATTGGTAGACTAAAGATAGTTCAGGTTGCTTTGATAGAGTGAAGATGAATGGAAAAGTCACCCCACAGGATCCAGCCAAGAGGCTGCAGGCTTCAGTTGATGACAAACAGATCTTTCTGGTTCAGGTCTGCTCTTCTTAGTAAATCAGATAATAAATAGGGAACAGGAACCCAGGAACAAGGTCAGTAGGAACAGCTGTAAATCCAGCAGATAAATCTCTATTCAGAGAACGAATAGAAGATTGGAGAACTCTCGGGTACAGGACAAATGGCTTCCAATCCAAAGTCAGTTATTCACCCTGGCAGGAATTGAAGGAGGAGACAGAAACCAAAGGCCCCTTTCAGGAATCTGCTCCTCATTTTATATCTTTCTGACATTCCTTGGAACTCAAATCCCTAGCATTCCATGCATGAGCCCCCATGGAATGAAACCCAAACCTCTGCCTTTTGCACACCTTTTTTCTTGCTTTTTCTCATTCCTATAATGGTTAAACTGATCACAGGACTCATTACCTGTAGCATTTATATCTTTGTCACCGATCTCTGTGGCAACCTTCAGTTGTAAAAGAGGATTGAGTATCACTTCCTTAAACTGTAGAAAAAAGGAGGATTTTTTTAGTAACTCACAGGGATTGCTCAATATTTGTATTTGTTCCTATAACACACTATTGTAATGGATTCATGAGTATAGTTGATTTTGTTTCTTAAAAGGGAAGTAAATAAGTTGGAGGAATATGTCCTCATTCTCCAGATAATCATGAAGAATTAAGTTGTCCTTCTGCTCTTTGAAAAAGTAAAAGAAATACTCTCCATCATGTCCGAGATATATACCTCAGGAATATAATAGATATTAACAAGAGATATGGCCTTTTCTATCTTTCTGGAATATCTATCCAGGATATGATTGAGATCCATCTGAAACTTATCAAATCTAACAAACACTACCCCTTTCAGAGAATTTACATAAGGCAAATAATACTACAAAGAGGAACTCACCAAATATTGCTAAGGATTATGAAGTCACAGGCAAGCAACTGAGGACCTTAAGAGCCCAAGGAGCTATTTTCATTATGGCTATCAATCTAAGATCTACAGGAGAAAATATTGATTTGTAAAATAATCAGCTATTCAAGAAGATGGTGTCTGAAAAAGGGATTTCAATTTCTATGCCAGAGTTTCAAATATAGAAGAAAAAAGAGACCTTTTGTCATTCAGGGGTAGAATGTTCCCAAGAAAATAAGTTCAAAATATATTTACCTGTATTGTTGAAAATCTGATCAAAATAACTTGAAACTGAAAAAGGAGAAAGAGAAAAATGCCTGTGTATATATGATCTTGCTTATCCCCCAAAGCCCTATTATACTCATTTCAAATTGTTCAGATGCTAATGGCATTGATAGTAGAGATGGCTGTGGCTGTCTCTATGGGGAAAAAAGGGCCTGGTATGTTTTTATTCATCTCTCTTAATTACTCCTAACTCCATACTCTTCACTTATACTTTCTTATGTCCCTACACTTCTATAAGCAATAAGAAGAGTAAGATTGTTCATTGGAATCAGAGCAGGTACTCACAGGATTGAGTAGGCCAATGGAGTTTTTCTGACTGCCAACATTTTCTCTAGAACTCTGTTTCATTCTCTTTGCTGAAAGTTAATGGGTTCAGATTTATATTTAGTCTATTCTTCTGGGAGTATCTGTCTTATCTGAAAGAAATAGAAAAAAATTAAAAAGGGGAAAGGAACGTGATTATTTAATAAGATTATTCATGATAAAAACAAGGAATCAGAAGAAAGCAAGTAGAGTAGAGGATATTTGGTTGAAGATTAAGAGAGAAAGTCACTGAAGCAATGCAAGTGTGTGATATACCATCTCCTCAGAAGCAGTTAATAGATAAGAGGTTGAGGCAATAGATCATCTACTAGATTGGTCTTGTATTTACCGACACTAAGGCAAGCTTGAGCAGTTTATCTAAACATAGTTTTTACTGATAGTTTAAAAATTGGACTTTGGGGTATCTGTCTATACTGTGAGGTTTGGCTGTTAAATGTCTTAATTGTATCCAGGTTTTTAACCTCCTCTAATTCTTTCTTCCTTAACATTTCAAAGGTCTCTTGGAGCCTTTTCTTTAGATCATTCTTTACTCTTTCTTGATCTACTTTCTTATCATGAATATAGGTGGCAGTATCTCTAAGTTCATTAAGTGAGATGGTGTCAAATTTAGGGCAATAGTTCCTGAAGAAATCCCTCAAGTGCTTATCACAGCCTTTGAGAAATTGTCTCCTCACATGTACTTCTGCTTCTTTTGAATCAGGGCTAAAACCTAACAGTTCCTCAGTTTTTTCAATAAGGCAATCAATAAATGTGCTGGGTATTCATTTTTTTCTTGGAATAATTTGTCAAATTTTCCCCATGCATTGGGTCTTTCTGACAACTGCTTCATTCCCTGCAATAGATCCTCATGGCATTTTCTTAGATAAGCCATTGATCTTGGATTAGAAAAATCTAGATCCTCGAAAACTTCTGGCCAGCTCATGAGTGAAGAATCTTTTCTAGTTTGCTCAATAAAATTTTTATGTTCCTGGGGTGTAAAAAGTTCAGATAAAAGAATTTCTACATCCTCAAAATCTGGTTCATAGAGGCAAAATGCTCTTTTCAGTTCTTTAATTGTGAGATGAGGCTCTAATAAAAATTTAGGCATTCATTTATGTAAAGACTCTAAGTCATGGGTGGTAAATGACTTATGAATCTTTGCATGTAAAATGCCAGAGTTATCAGTGACCTTGGCTACATCGCACAAAGGCATAATCTTTTGAGACTTTGATGCATTTGCAAGATTGTTAGCAGATGCATTAGTTGGTGCCTGTATGTTATTGGCAAGGTCATTTCCCCCTACTGCACCTAATGGTGTCCCAGTATTAGTATTAGTAACTACATCATCCTTATTAGTCTGTCCTGTCACGTCCCCAGTCTCCTCATTGGTTCCCTTACTCATGCTTTGTTTTCTCTGCATGTAATCCTGGTCCATCTCAGTTATAAGACAGATCTGATCAAACAATGTCTCTAATCTATTATCAATGACTAGAGCATGCACAGTTTTCTTTGGGAAGATCTGGTTAGCAGCAGCTTTGATATTCTTTAAGATGTTAGTCACTACCAAGAACACAACATAGACTTGGAGTATGATTTGCCAGAGGTAATTTACATCTAGATAACTCATTGGCAACTGAGTCCATCCCATAGTCATATTGGTTAATATCCCCAGAACAGTGTCTATCATCCCTGCCACTATATTATAAATGATACAGTAGCCCCAATAAATGGCAATTATTCCTAGCACAGCCGACCACAGTATTAGTTGTAACATGTTCCCCATTAGATATTTCTAAGCTCTAACTGCCAGGAGTTAAAAATTAGAAAATGGTTATAGTCTCCACAAGCTTTGCTAGATAGGATCCAAGAAGGCTAGATCCTATTGCTGAGAGCCCTAGTACAGCCTCTCTCCCTCAATACTGTAACTGACCACAGTGGTAGTTGGTAACTGACTTGTTCTCCCTCACTACAGAGTCAGTGACAAAGACTGCTCACCTCAGGAGTTGTAATTGACAACAACTTCACAACTGACAGTTGATGGCAGCTGGTGACAGTCACTAAAGCTCTTTTTTCCCCAATAAATGGGGTCCTTTTAAATATGAGGTGCCAATCTGTTTTAAAAAAAAGAAAAGAGAAGAGAATGTACCCCCAAAGGAGCTCTGGGCCTTTGGTATGAGAGAGAGGGAAAGAGAGGAGAAACCCCTTTTCCCATAAAGCGGGGTTCAGGGGAGACAGGTTGGCTCAGAGAGAGGAGAGGGGGTTTGAACATTTTCCCCCTTCTGCCTTCCCTCCTTAGCTAAAGCTGCTCTCCCCAATTTGCTCTTGTCCCTCTTGTCCCCCCTCTACTACTCAAGACCCAAAAGGGTCTCCCCCTGATCCGTTTGCTCACACTCAGCTTGGGGAACAGATAACTTTTAATATTAACTCAATCAGGTAATACAAAAGGAATAATGGGCAGGGAAGAATGGGAAAAGGAAAGTGGAAAAGGGGGTCCGTGTCTCTATCTAAACCCTTTTTCTCCCTCCTCAAGTTTGGGGGGGGGGACTCAGGCCTTAGCAGCCTGAGCCCCCCTGAGAGAAAGTCAGGTTGACTCACCCCTGGGCAACAGGAGTTAAGGTAAAGTCTGCTCAGGTTTCTCTTCAGAAAGTCCCTTCAGTTGGGAAGTGTTGGGGGGAAGGATTTCCAATTACCAGCAAGAAAAATGGGTAACCCTCAGGAGAAAGTCTTTTTCCACCTTCTCTCTTTGATGTCTCAAGACGGAGAGACCCTCACTGCTCTCCAGCTTAGGTCGAGTTGATCAATTTCATGGCCATTCTTATTGAAAACACTAGAAACCATAGAAATAATAGAGCCTTTCCTTAAAATAATGAATAGTATTTCATTAAAATCATTAGCAAGTATCATCTGCAATGGGGACAAGTTAGCAGCCTTTCCAATGAGATCAGGAGTGAAGCAAGGATGCCCATTATCACCTCTATTATTTAACATTGTACTAGAAATGCTAGTAGTAGTAATTAGAGAAGAAAAAGAAATGGGAGAAATTAAAGTAGGCAATGAGGAAACAAAACTATCACTCTTTGCAGATGGTATAATGGTATACTTAGAGAATCCTGGAAAATCAACTAAAAAGCTAGTGAAAATAAATAACTTTAGCAAAGTTAGGGGGACACAATAAATGCACATAAATATTATATATTTCCAACAAAAAATCAGCAGCAAGAATGAATGAATTTTCTTCATTATACTTGAAAATCTTGAAGGCAAGTCAATGAACCTCTGTCTCATTTTCCTTATTTGTTAAATGAGCATAATATCTATATCACAAATGGTTGTGAAAATGAGACATGATAATGTAGGCAAAATGTTTTGTAAGCTGTAAGATGTGCTATAAAAATCATCTATTATTATTACTATTGGGTCGCATATTTATCTGAACTATGAAACTAAACTTGTAAAAATTTTTCAACAAATCAAACAAAACAATCAAAAAAATCAAAACAAAAATTTCACCAAATGGATATAGGTTAAAAAATTTAAAAATTATGAGTTTTGGGGGACAGCAGGGTGACTCAGTGGATTGAGAGCCAGGCCTAGAGAAGGAAGGTCCTGGTTTCAAGCCTCAGACACTTCCTACCTGTGTGACCCTGGGCAAATCACTTAACCCCCATTGCTTAGCCCTTTCTGCTCTTCTACCTTAGAACTAATACATAGTTTTATTCTAAGATGGACGGTAAGGGTTAAAAAAAATCATTAGTTTTCTCAGCCCTATTGCTGTTTCTTATTTTTGTTTCTCTAAAACAAAAAGCAGGCATGCATAAATTAGACTTAGACAACATCACAGCCAATAATTAGCATTTTCTCTTTCTTTCAGATATTACCTTATATTTATAATGATCTCTTATTCTGTTCCTGGGAACACAGCAGAGAGTAACTGTGGGGCACATAAAATAATATGTATATTAAAAATGCAAACACCTAAACCTGTCACTTCTAGAACACATGACTGAATTCACTCTGTAGACTACATGGATTTACAACTAATTCTTCCTAATCTTTTCTTTTTATAGAGGTGACCTGAAATGTATCTGAAATGTGAAATATGTAGGCTAAGGAGTTCTCAGGAACACTTCAAGTTACACTTTCTAAATATGTATTCAATTTAAAGTTTATAAGAGCACTTCTGTGACATTTAAAATAAAACAGGAACAAAAGCGAGAGTTGAGGTGATGCTAAGACCACAACAAGACCAATATTAATAAGCAAACAAGAAAAAGTCTCATGTTGTCCTCATGCTGATCTTTAAAGGACTAATGTGAGGCTCTGTAATTAGAATGACCAAGGACAGCCCTAAAAATTATTTGAGAAAATAAACTTCCCTCCCTTCTTTACAGAGCAGTTAACTATGGGTATGCCCTATATATACACCCTTCATTCATAGTCGATGTATAATTTTTCTTTTCTGAATTGCTCTTTCTTTTCTAATCTCTCTTACAAACGACAGCTTGATGGGGAGGGGAGAAGTAAGGGGGAAAATCAAAATAAAGGTGAAATAAGGGAGAAAAATAGTTTTAAGGTGAAATAGAAAGACTTTTATGAGCTGATGCAGAGTGAAATTAGTAGAAAACAATTTCTACTTTAACATCAATATTGTTAAAAAGAACAATTCAAAAGTGTTTTAAAATGAATCAACTGAATGATAAGCCAAGATTTTAGAGAACCGATAAAGAACGTTATTCATCTCATGACATAGAGACAATGGACTAATATGAAGAAGAAGAAATGCATTTTTGGATGTGACCAATGTGGAAGTTTTGCATGACTGGGTTTATGTGATATACAAGTTTTATGTTTCTCTCTCTCTCTCTGTCTCTCTTTCTCTTTCTATCTCTCTCTCTCTCTCTCTCTCTATCTATCTATCTATCTCTATCTCTCTCTCTCTCCTTCTTTCTTCCTCCCTCCCTCCTTTCTTTCCTTCTTCTCTTCCTTCCTTCCTTTTCTCTCTCTCTTCCTCCCTCTCTTCTTTCATTCCCTCTCTTCCTTCCTTCCTTGCTTCCTTCCTCCTTCCCTTCCTTCCTTTGTTCTTTTTCAGTAGTTCAAGTTGAAGAAAAATAACTGATTGAACATTTTAAAAAAGGGATATGAAAATTAAATAAATCCATAAAAATAAGACAAATTATTTAAAAAGAAGGATGTTCAAAGTATATCATCTGTTCCATATTAAACTTGGGGGAAAACAGAGTACTCAATGACTAATAAACAGACTGCTAGATACCCCTCCTTCAAAGGAGAAGAAAGGAAAGTGAATCAAGGAATGGGATTAAAAACTTCAGTAGGATGACTTGGATAGAGCCAAAAAGAAAGTAAATTTTGCCATCTGACACTGATATAAAGATTTGTAGAGCCTTTCCCAGAGACAGTAAGTTAAGGACAGCAGCTTTATGGACTGAAATCGAGAGACTATTTTGGGGATGAACAAAGGCATTGCTGTGCAGTTATGTGATATAGTTATATTTAGATTACATGAAATAATTTTTATATTTCATTTCCAAAAATAATTTTTGCGTGACTTCCTGTGAAAGATGTCATACTGGGCCCAAGGAGGACACAAAGATAGAGGCAGCTATAATTTAGTGGGAAGAGTATGACTACAGGATTATGAGTCAGAAAACCTGGGCTTGAATCTCTGAGTCTGCTGCTTACTAACAGTGTGACTGAGGGTGGGCCACATCACTCTTTAGGTTTCAGGCTCCTCATCTGCAAAGCTAAGATAATATTGCCTAAAGGGCTTATGTCATAGGATTGTTCTGAGGTTTTAGTGAAATGATATATGTAAAGCACTTGATATTCCTTGCAGTACTAAATCAATGTCAACTATTATTGCTTTGGTTATTGTTTTCTTCATTCTCACTCTCTCCTTTCCTTTCCCCCTTCTCTGCTTAAAGAACTATTTCTGTAGTGGCCATTGTGCTATAAGCTATGCATTTAGGTCCAGGACAGTTTCCAGCTGGCTAGATGAATCCAACAGGTATCTCTGAGTCAAGGTGTGGCAAAGGGCCAAACAACAAGGAATGCTGCTGACCAAGAATAACAGCCCAGTATTTCAAATAAAGCAGTTCTCACAAAAATCCTGCTGAGGAGGTTTTCCCAAGCACTGGAAGTAGTTACTACTTCATGGTAAATTGACTACTGCAGAACTTTTTTAATTCTTTCAAGAATAAAAATATGTCATCCACATAGCACTATTTATAGAAGTTATTATATTGCCTGACAGGGAGTATGGTTTAGTGTCTAAAGAACTCACTATGTCAAGAAGACCTGGCTTCAAGTCCAATGTCTTACCCATATTTTCTTTGTGACTCTGACCTAGTCATTCAACCTCCGTGTTCCCAGGCAATTTTCTAAGACCATAAGTTGGTCTTAGGGCAGATACTGACTTGGATTGATAGGGGAAATTTAGTCAATGGGGGTTCTCTATACCAGTGAAATCTCAGGTCCATTCACATCCCATCCATGATGATTTCTTGGCTCAGCCTCCACCAATGAAGACTTTGAATAGAAATTGATTACCCCACCCATGGTAGCTATATAAAGTGTCCTTATCTTAAACTAAGTGCTAATGAATTGGGTCTATATCCTAGATTCTCAACCAACCAGAATCAGCAAGAAAGGTAAGGTGAAACATAGAAACAAGATTACTGGTAGCTTGTTTAACTCTGGCTTGCTGGGGTGTATGCTCCATGGAGGAAACCTATAGCTTAAGAAAAATTCCCCTATTAGTTCAGCATAGTCACAAAGCAGATGGTAAAAGTAAACAAATGAGTAAATAGTCAAGGTGGGGGGGGGGGGGTTAGATGGTGACATCAACGAATAAAAACCATAGTTTATTGAAAAGATTAACTTACTTCCTTTCTCGACCCAAAAATTACTAACAGAATATACAACACACCTTTGAAGAAAAAATCTACCTCCAAAAGGAGATAGATTGATTGGGAAGGACCTAGATGGATAGGTGATGGGGGGGGGGGAGAACCCAACTAGGGACCTTCCCAGGGCCAGTAAAGCACAATCCCTTGAGATTATAGAAAACTAAGTTTATTGAGGTTAGGGAAATGGTAGATAAACTCAACAAGGTCCCTGTATCTAAAAAAACTCAATCTCCATCCACTCTCCTACTCTCCCCTCATGGGGAATGCTCTTCTGGTCTTCTCAATCCCTCCTTACCAGCTCCCTGATCTATCTAGACCCCAAACCATCTGACTACCTTGCTAACCAAAATATCCCGGGTTGTCTCTAAAAGGCTAAGGATACAGAACTCACAGGTGTACCAAGTCCTTCCCCAAGCCTGGGGTTGACTTCCTACGTAAACCCCAAAGTCCCAGATGTAAAAGCCTTGGGTTTACCTTAGCCAAGTTGTCACAGCCAGATTGTTCTCAGCACTTCAGGGAAACACATATCTCCTCCCAGGTATTTCTCCAAACCCAGGAACCTACTAATCTTTCTACAAGACTCATCAGTTCCCAGGAGATGATGGAGCAGCTGTACTTCCTTCCAGGTCAGAGAGAGGCAAATCAGGAATGGAAGTTAATCTCAGTTACCTCCCAAGATCCTCCTCTGCAGTGCCTTCTCCTTCCAGAATCTTTTCCCAGAGTTTGTGGCTAAATTCTCTTCTTTCCCCTTAGAGACAATCTTTACATCTTTTCCTATCCCTTATCCCTTGTCCTTACACCCTTTAAGATGCCCGATTTCTCTGCATAGTCATGAAACTAGAACACTGGAACTCCCAGAGAAGATGCTCTCAAAAAGGCCCTAGATAGTGAGGCACTGCCCCAGATTTAAATTGACTACATATCTGGTCCAATAGTTCATGACATCGGCTCATTGGGAGAAATCCTAGAATCACAGGAGTAAAGAATCTGAGAGTCGGAATGAACTTAAGTTATTAGAGAACTCTGGAGCTGGAATGGAATATAACATCCTTGGCCTCCAAACAATGGACAGCCATGGTAGTCAGAGTTATACTTATATAGCTGCCATTCAGGTATGGGTCCTTATCCCCTGCCTAGACTATTTCAATAGCCTTATAGTTGATGTCTCTGCCCAATAAACTCTACTGGCTCCTTTTTACCTCCAGAATTAATTAGAAAATATTACTTTGGTCCTTCAAAGCCCTTCACAACCAGGCATTTTCCTTCCTTTCCTTTCCACATTTATACTTTACTTCCTTTAGCATATTCTATTGTCTAGCAACTTGGTCTTTTTGCTATTCATCTTCTGATTTTGTACCTTTCACAATCTGTCCCTCATTCCTGGAATGCTTCTCCTCTTCACATATGTTTTCTGATTTCATTTCAAGTTGTGTTTTAGTCATGCCCAATGTTTTGTAACTCCATTTGGGGTTTTCTTGGCAGAGATACTAGAGTGATTTGCCATTTCTTTCTCCAGTTTATTTTACTGGTAAGTAAACTGAGGCAAACAAGATTAAATGACTTGTCCAGAGTTATATAGCTAGGAAGTTTCTGAGGAACATAAGTCATTCTGATTCCAGGACTGACACTTTATCCACTGTGCTACCTAGCTACTCCAATTCATTCTAAGACTCAGGAAACTTATCCTTGTACCATTCACTCACCACTGCCACCAACACACACACACACACCTAGTATCTTTCCTTTGATATAATCTCCCATTTAAACTCTATCTTTTATGTACATATGGTTTTATATTGTATATGTTATCTATCTCATTAGAATGTGAATTCCTTTAGGGCAAAAGCCATATGTTTATTCTTTTTTAATATCACAATGCTTAGCACAGTGACTAAAACATAGTAATCACTTAATAAATGTTTGTTGATGGTAATAATGATAATGAGAAGATAAAGGATAGAATCAAGTATACATGTGAAGATTTGGTTTTGGTAAAAGTCTGTAAAACTGGAGGAAAAGAGGACAGAGTAGGTGGTGATATCAAAAAGTTTAGAGATAAAAAGAATAGAATAACTATATAGATTCATTTTGTTGTTGACATGATCAGTTATGTTAATAGTTTTCCTTATGTTAAACTATCCTTGCATATCTGGTGTAAATCTTTTTTGGTTATAATGTATAATCTTCATGATATATTATTGTAATTTCCTACTTAATATTTCATTTAGAAATTGTATATCTATGTTCACTAATTGTTCTATAATATTCTTGTTCTGTTTTTGCTTTTCCTGGTTGAGGTATCAGTGCCATGTTTATTTCATAAAAGGAGTTTGGCAATTTTGCTTCTTTACCAATTATTCTAAATAATTTACTTAATAATGGAATTAGATTATCTTTAAGTGTTTGGTAAAATTCACTTGTAAATCCATCTGGTCCTGATGATTTTTCCTCAGAAAATTATTTTAAGGTTTGTTCAATTTCTTTTTCTAAAATAGGTTTATTTTAAATATTCCTCTTATGTTAGTCTATGCAATTTATGTCTTTGAAAGTATTCATTTCACTTAAATTATTAAATTCTTTGGCTTATAATTTGGCAAAAAAATCCTAATAATTGTTTTTATTTCATCTACATTAGTGATAAATTCACTCTTTCTGTTTTTGGTGCTAGAGATTTGATTTTCTCTCTTTTAAAATTTTTCATCTATTTTGTTTTTTCATATAATCAACTCAGTTTTATTTATTGATTCAATAGTTTCCTTACATTCAATTTTGTTGATCTCATCTGTAATTTTTAGAATTTCCAATTTGGTATTTAATTGGGGATTTTTAATTTGTTCTTTTTCTAATTTTTTAAATTGTTTATGTAATTAATTGACCTTTTCTTTCTCTATTAATAAAAATTTTCTTCTAGTAGCTGTTTTTGATGTATCTCATAAGTTTTGGTATATTGTGTCATTCTTATAATTTTCATTAATAAATTTATGTATTATTTTTATGGTTAGTTCTTTAATTCATTCATTCTTAAAAATTAAGTTATTTAGTTTCCAATTAATTTTTGTTCTGTGATTCCCTGGTCCCTTATTAAATATAACTATTGCATTATGATTTCTGAAAAGAATACATTTAATGTATTTGCTTTTCTGCATTTAATTATGAAAATTGGGGATCTTAATATATGGTCTTTTTTGTAATAGTATCATATTCCATTGAAAAAATGGTAGATTCTTTTATATTCTCATACAGTTCTCTCCAGATATCTATCATATTTAGTTCATCTAAGATTTTATTTATCTCCTTAACTTCTTCTTTATTTTTTGATTAGCTTGATCCAGGTATGAGATCTATTATAATTTTGCTATCTATTTCCACCTGTAACTCCTTTAGCTTTTCCTTGAAAATTTTAGATGCTATAGCATTTGAGGCATGTATATTTAGTATTGATGTAATAGTTATCCCTAACAAGTAATCATCATGAAAAGGAAAGTAGGTGTGAGTAAGGTGGCATTAGTACATGGACTACAAGGCAGAAGTAGTGTAAGAAGTTTTCATTTTAGCTTTTCCTGATGGTTGGGGATGTGAGTCAAAAACATCAAACATGGGAGAGAGTGGAGAAGGAATGATAGCTGTTGTGGGAGACTAGAAATCTAGAGATTGGGAAGCACTGAGGCAACTAGCGGGGCTGCCTACATTCTGGTAGCTAATTCCATCTCCATGGCTCTAGAAATCAGGAGGGCTATGATTAGAAAGACCAAGACATATAGAACTCCTCTCTCAGATATCTTGTCTACAATTTCCCCCAAGGCAGTTGAGAACAATGTGTTCTAATAGCATGAAGGGAGTGGAAGTGCATACTGTGGACCATCTAGAGCTTAGTTAGATATTGATAAAGGCAAGGTCATCCACTATATTTCAAGCCATCACCTGTCACCTTGACTTTTGTCTTGCCACTATACTTTGAAGATTCTGGAAGAATGAGACTAATGTCTTTGTTCAATTCTGCCTCACTTAAATCCAACTTACACATAAGTAACTAGTCTTCCCAATTGGAAGCCAGCAATGACTGCCTTGTGACAAAAGCATATCCATGCATTTGCTGAAAGCTGACTTCTTTACATCTTCTGGCTTCATTTAAAGTAAGAAATTTTGGGAAATGTATTTCACTTTCTTCCTTTGTATATAAATTTGTTGATCATCCAGGACTCTCACCATTAAATTACCAAAATGGTCTAAAAACTATGATTCTTAGTATCCTCTGAACTTTTTTTTTCACAACTCAGCAACCACCACAAAGAACTAAGGACTATTTAGGATCCTTTTTTTTCTTCTTTATTTCAAAGAACTCCATTAAAAAAAATCATTTCCAAGGTGGAAATGGTAGTGATTATATCTTAGAAGACTCTGTATCCTAAACTACTATTAAAGGTCTAAAAATGCACCAATTTTATTTTTAAGAGAACTATAAATTCCTACATACAGACCAGGACTACATAAAAAGACTAGAGAATCCTGAAGTAGCAAAATTTCAAATGTTTGATTTTTTATTTCTCTAACTGAACCTACTTGTCCTGGTGGGTGACTTTACAATTCCATTTGAATTGACTTTGCAGTGGCAGGGATCCATTGGGAAATGTTTTTGGTTCCCCTTTGGAATGATGACTGAAGTGAAATTTGTCTAGACCTCTAAATGGATTATCTATAGCACATAAACCACTGAAGAAATTTTGGTAAGCCATTTACATAAAGATGCACTTGGAAAATTTTGTCTAGTTTTCAGTTGGAAAGTCTTAGGTGCTGAATTATCAGCATTTACTCCAGAGAGTTGTCACCTCTGATAATGAAGTGGCAGTCCTTATTCATTACCAGGGCTTGTATTCCTCTAAAAGGAATTCCATATGGTTTGGAAAGCCCTGTTATGGACCAGATTTCTATCCAAGGCAGAAAGCCAGTTATCTTTGTCTTAATTTTCATTTTTGTTTTTTCAAATAGCAAATCACTGGTAAATTTTGTGGAATATTCCTTGTATGTTCAATCTGAAAAACTTTGCATTTGGAATAATTGTGATTTTTACATTTGCACCTTTTGAGACTCTTTCCTATATATCATTGGGGAAGTTAGAGAAAGGACATGAGGAAAAGAGATAAACAGAGAAATTACATTACACTTAAAGCCATCATAGATAATGAATCAACATCAATAATGAGTATATATGAATGAAATAACAAAGCATCTAAATATTTAAAGGAAAATTTAATAGAATTATAAGGGTAAATAGTAAAACCATAATAACATAGGAACCTCAATGTGACCTTTTCACATCTAGGAAAATCTAACCAACCAAAAGAGAAGCATGAATAAAGCTAAGGGCTAAATGTCTGAAAAAAGGCTTTTCACCAACTCAAATATTCAAATATTCATATCTGTTAGCACCAGGAAGTACTGGCATAATCATTTTTTTCCTTAATATAGTAAATAATATTTATTTAAGACCAGTAGCAAACATGAAAATTAGAAGATTTTGCAATTAGATCAGAATTATAGGAAGGATGTCCATTATTACCAAAACCATTTAACATGGTGACATATGTATGTGTGTGTGTGTGTGTGTATATATATATATATACATATATATTGCTATAAGAAAGATAAATCAAGAGAATAAGCATAAGAAAAGAGTTTTTTAAATTACTTTTTTTTAAAGAGATTCAATAACTTGCTTTTTGTTCAGTTATTTCCCATTCTGTGACACCATTTGGGGTTTTCCTAACAAAGATACTATAGTGGTTTGCCATTTCCTTCTCTAGTTTATTTTACAGATGAAGAATTGAGATAAACAGTGTTAAAAGTATTACAAGGTTTCCATCAAAGACAGGAAACCAATTTTCTTTACCTTTAATTTTAATTTTTGTTTTATTCAAGTTATAAGCTACTAAATGTCTGAGGCCAGATTTGAACTAAGGAAAAAGATGCCTAATTCCTAGTGAATCCTGATTCCAATACCAGTGCTTTATCCACTGTGCCACTTAATGGCCTATATTCAGAGAATCCTAAATAGTAGACTTAAAAACTAATTGAAACAGTAAATTCAGTAAAGTTGAAGTACATAAAATAAGTTCATTAGCATTACTATGGATGACCATCAAAGCAAGTAGGAAAAGATTAAAA
The DNA here is from genome assembly GCF_027887165.1 of Monodelphis domestica. Lineage (NCBI taxonomy): Eukaryota > Metazoa > Chordata > Mammalia > Didelphimorphia > Didelphidae > Monodelphis > Monodelphis domestica. The sequence continues at coordinate 214,942,761 of NC_077234.1, forward strand.
AAGAAATCCCATTCAAAATAACTACAGAATGTATAAAATATGTGCGTCTACCTACCAAGAAACACCTAAGAACTCTATGAATCCAACTAAAAATATTTCTTTATAGAAATAAAGAAAAATCTAAATAATGAGAAAGATATTAATTGTTCGTGGTGGTTTGTTTCAATATATTAAAAACCATGGTGTTACTCAAATTCACTTACATATTTAGTATATTGCCAAAAGTAGGAATGGATAATTTTCTAGAGGTAGAAAAAAAGACTAACAAAATTCATTTGAATAATAAAATGTCAAGAATTTGAGGGAAAGCAAGCAAAATTTTTGGAAAAGGAGGTCTAACAGTATCACATTTCAAATTATATTACAAAGTAATAATAATCCAAATGGTCTGATGCTAATTAAGAAATAGATATGTTAAGTAATGGATCAGTTTAGCTACACAAGACACCCACTTTAATGTACATAATAACAAAGTATTTATTATACCCAAAGACACCAAAACTATGATAGGGACTCATTATTAGGCAAAAACTTTTGGAAATTTTTGAAAGTTTTCTGTTAGAAACTAGATATAAACTAATATCTCACCTCATATACAAAATAATCTATAAGTGAATAAATGAAAGACAAAATAATTCATCACAAAAAAAATTAAATTAGCAAAAAACTGTTTGATCTGTGGATGAAGAAAAATGTAAATTTATTGAAAATTTACTCAATAAGTATTCAGTAAGAGAGAATTAAAAAAGGTCAAAAGCACAATTATGGGGGTTTGTTTTATTTAGTTGTTAGCTAGTTATGTGTTTCTTTATTAGTGTTGCTATTCAATTGGGAGAGAAGGAAAAGACAAAAAAAAGATAGGAAGAAAAATGTTTGATTAAATACCTTTTATGTATCAGGTAATATGTTTAACACTTTACAGAGATATTTCATTCATGACTCACAAACACCCTGTCAGATAGGTGCTATTATAATTCTTTGTTTTATGGTTGAGGAAATTGAGTCAAACAGAGGTTGTGCCTTGACCAGTGTTGCAAGGGTAGTGTGACAAGGAAATCACTTTAAAAGACTGATATATATTAATTTAAGGTCGCCAAGGAATTCAGCTATGTAATTCCTAAATGAAAACTCAAGTCAGCAGTCAACCTTTTATGGAGTTTAATTACAAACAGGAGGAAGAAAGGTATGAGAGAGAGAGAGAGAGAGAGAGAGAGAGAGAGAGAGAGAGAGAGAGAGAGAGAGAGAGAGAGAGAGAGAAAGGGGAGAGAAGGGAATAGAGCTTAAATACCCCCTCTGTTTAGGCTGGGCCAAAAGGCCCAAGCCCTTAGATAGCTGAGGCAAAGAAAAGAGATCAGTCCCTATCACTCACATGACCAAAATGGAGAAACAGTTTCAGGGGCTTCTACCTCCAGCCTCCTTCAGAGCAAGCTTCTCAGAGCACAACCTCTCAGAGCAAAACCTCTCCAACCACCCCTCAGTCCTCAGACCCCTCCATCTTTAAGGAAACCATCTCAGTTCCCTCCCCTCAGTTCTCACATCTACCAATCACTGTCCATGTCTTCCCTGTGCCAATGATGGCTCTAGCTTAACCCAGGACCACCCAGAGGTCTGCCCCTTTGCACATGTCTGTTGAAGGTCATATTCTCAAATAATTAAATTTTGATCTATGCTGTAGCCCTTCCTAAATCCTGTTAGGACGGAGTAGGGTGGAGATTGTAAGTTCCAAGACCTGGTTCTGTCATTCCAAGTATCTCTATTGTATCAATTCTAAAATCAATCATGACTCAAGGAACTTCCTGTTCTATGTTTAAGCATAGGTCAAAGCCCTTTCCATTATTCAGCAAAAGGTTTCTGTCCTAAAGTAATCTTAAGTAGGGAGGAGAAGGACCCTCCCATGCCAAGGGGGTTCACATTCCAATAGACTATCAGTAGGAAATTTTTCAATTATGAAATTTCCCAATGGTGAAATTTCCAACATTTATAAGTCTAAGAAATTTTAAGGTTTACAGTAGAAAGAGCCTGATGTTAGATTGGAACTTGGGTCTTTGAAAGTCCAGGCCCAACACTCTATCCACTTCACTACCTAGCTGCCTTACAGGGAAAATACATTTTTATAAATTTGGAAAGAATGATATTTTTTTAATTCATACCCAAGTATAAAATTTATTGATAATGGACCTTTCTGAACTTAGCCCAGCTGAACTTTAGGGCAGTTTTTGTCTGTTGCCAGGATTATACTCAAAGATCTCCAGTTTGGTAAAATTTGTCAAAGATTGGGCCATAACATTTGAGAACTCAAGATCACCTCCCTACCACTAAGTGTTGCTGAAGTGTGGAAAGGGAACAAGAATGACAGTTAGTGGGAGAAGGGGCAAGTGGGAGTGGCAGTTGGGTCTTGGGACTAGCACTTCCTTCCTGCCGGGGCTGGACTTCCTTCCTGGTGTTGGAGGAGAGAGGAGCTTGTTCAGCCCAGTCTGGTGTGGTGGGCCTCTTCTTGGTTCAGCCCGAAGATTTGGACCCAATTACTTCTGAAGGTCAGGACTATTCTTGTTTGCTTTCTGTCTACTGCTAAGATTCAGAATTAGACAAAGCAGGACTGATATAGAGTATACGGGAGTGGGAGAACTCTCCACCAGCCTCGGGGCCTGGCCTCAACTCTGACGCTAAGGAAAAAGCTCCAATCCCAACTGGTTATTAAACTTTAAATTATTTGAATTCACAGTCAGATAAGTGAGATAAGATAAGTCAGATAAGTCAGATAAGATCTTTTCTGGTCATAGAGGGAGCTGAACTTCAGTTCAGTCATTCCAGGACAAACAGTCCCTATCGGACCCCTGCTGCTTCCTCTCATCAGGGGGCATCTCTCCCTCCTTTGCTTCACCAAGCAATATTCCCTCTCTCCCCTCAACTCCTCCATACCTTGCTACAAACCTCCAATTATCCCCCATTTTTCCAATCCTCCATTTCCTTTCCCAATAAATATTACAGAAGAAAAGACCTTTGGGGAGATAGTCTACCATAGGAGGAATTATTGACATTGCTTCATATATACTCATAAGCCTGAGTTTTCTATTCCCTAAAATCAGAAGCTCTTCTTTTTGAAATGCTTCATTTCTATATGACTCCATTTACTCACTTTCCCCTGCTGTCCAGGAAAAGAACTTGGAGGATTTATTGATTGACATAATTAAAGCTGTTGGCAGAAATGCCAAAAAGGCATCTGGAGAAGATCATGGCAGCTTTTGTGGGGATATTTCCTACACTGTTGCAGAACACTAAAAACATTTCTTTCATCTTAAGCATTTGTGTAAGAAATGAAAGGATAGCATTTGCCCCCAAAAAAAGAAGGGAATGGAGGAGGTAAATCCTAGATTTTGGAGCATCTGGGGAATTAGAATGGAGAATTTTCCAATAAACATTTACTTAGTGATTGACTCATTAAATCTAGCATATTTCATCTCTTTTGAAAATGACATCATTTTGCCAGTCAAACTTAGCATCTAGGTATCCCTAAGATGACAGCAATCAGTGCTATCAAAGCTGTGCTCATTGCAATTTCTATACATGGAAAGAAGGAAAAAAATAAATTATACTTCCTGAACACCAAAAATATCAAAAATGAATGATGAAATTCTACCTCTTACATTCTGACAAATTTTACATAGTGTTTTTTAGAAAATCAACAGAGAAAGGGGATGTACCCCAAGAGGGAGGTCTGAGCTTTTGGTATGAAGAGAGGGAAAGAGAGGAGAAACCCCCCATCCTCAAAAGTGGGGTACAGGGGTGACAGCAAATATAATGGGTTGGCTCAGAGGAGAGAGGGTTTGAAGATTTTCCCCCTTCTGCCTTCCCTCCTTAGCTAAAGCTTCTCTCCCCAATTCACTCTTGTCCCTCTTGTCCCCCCTCCACTACTCGAGACCCAAAAAGGTCTCCCCTTGATCTGTTTCACTCACACTCAGCTTGGGGAACAGATAACTTTAATGTTAACTCAATCAGATAATACAAAAGGAATAATGGGCAGGGAAGAATGGGAAAAGGAAAGTGGGAAAGGGAGTCCATGTCTCTATCTAAACCATTTTCCTCCCTCCTCAAGTTTGGGGGGAACTCAGGCCTTGACATCCTGAGCCCTCTGAGAGAAAGTCAGGTTGACTCACCCCTGGGCAACAGGAGTTAAGGTAAAGTCTGCTCAGGTTTCTCTTCAGAAAGTCCCTTCAGTTGGGAAGTGTTGGGGGGAAGGATTTCCAGTTACCACTAGGAAAAATGGGTAACCCTCAGGATAAAGTCTTTATCCACCTTTTCTCTTAGATGTCTCAAGACGGAGAGACCCTCACTGTTCTCCCAGCCAGAGTCTTCTCTCCTCAGGATTCCACTCCTAGGGCCCCTACCCCATCGAGGTGATCAATTTCACATACCCTTCAGTCTGGTACTTTTTCTCTAGTGCCAGCCTCTATCACAAATCCTCCATTTCCTGATGTTCAAGTGGTGTCACCCTGGCCCACTCTAGTTACTTATCTTCTATGTCTATTCTAATCTATCTATGCTACTTATTGTTACCATCTAAGCTCCCCCCTCCCAAAATAATAAATCTTATCCTAATCTGTCTATTTGCTAATCTAAATTCCTATCTTATGCTAAGACTGACTTGTGGGAAGGGAGTTAGGATCATGTGCCAACAAAATTTTTACAATATAACAATTTCTTAATAAAAAAAAACATTCCTATTGCAATCAATATAAAATTTAAATCTTAAGTAAAATTGAACTATCCTAGGCCTTATATAATGCTAATTCTAATGTAACAATTCATAACATTTATAGGTATATATATATATATACACATATATATATTAACTTATATTCAATAAAATCTGATTTATTCTGTCCCTATGTTACCTCTCTAGTTACAATATTCCCTTTTCCACCCTAAACAATTCTGTCCCTGTCAATTAACGGTTAGTATTTTAACTCTCTTTTCTATTTAAATTACAGGAATAGATCATTATTTTGTGATATATATACATATATATATATATACACATGTCTGCTATATTTATACATTTACATATGTCACATGTTATTTAAATACATATATACATATATTATATATATATATATATATTTAGGTAGTAGAGATCTATTTACAGATATACAATTCATGGGCTGCCCTTATTTACGGTACAGCCCCTAATGTCAATGTGAAATTTGTTTATGTTCTATATATGTTGTGGTGGATGCATATTTATTCCAATGTGCATGTGAATGTACTTCCCTATATGTAAAGTTAATATGATTGGTGATTAATCTTACATGACCCATTTTCCTGAAGTTCATTTCCCATAATGTCTTTGATTCAAAGTTCTTTCTAGTTGTCCATGTGTCTTCCATCCTTTGGTGTTGCTTGAAGTTTGTCACAGGTCCAGGGTGCCTTCTCCTTTACAGGATACATACTTGCCTGTCGTCTCACCTTGAAAGATGATCTCAGGTATCCAGAACAACAGGATCATGCATGTGTGGAAGATTAATGCGTGCATGCATATAAGAGTGAATATGTTGATGCATGTGAGTGAAACTTTATACAGGATGTTTATGCCATCCTCGTGTGCAAGTGAGATTTTTTTTTTTTATGTAATGAAAGTAGGTAACTTTCATAATGTATGATTGTAAGGTGATTATTCTATTCCTATGTGGTTGATTGTAGAGGTTAATGATAGTTTAGTCTAGGCTTGAGATTGAAATTTGTATATATAGGTTTAATAATTCTAAGGGATTCTAAATCCTCCCAAATAAACTCCCAGGTTCCACAAGGAACCACTTCTCCTGTGTTTCACAGGCTACACTAATCCTCCCTCATCTAACTAACCAAAATTTATACTGTCTGTCTTAGGCATTATTCTATTTAGGTTTCATGCTATAATTTTTGTTTGTGTAAGATGCTTCAATAGAATCTTGGGTGTTTTTCATCTACATTCACTTGGGTTCATGGACTTGTCTCAGTTTTTTTTTTTTTTTCCCAGCCAGGGCTAGTCATTATGGGCTTAGGGATTTTCCTGATTTGAATGAGGTTTTTCTTTGTGAATGATGTGTCAGATCTTATGCCAAGTACCAGTCTGGGTTCTTATAAGGTTTCGTGTTGTTTGCTACCCTATAGAACTCAAACCAGTCCTGGTACCAAGATCGTTATCTCACCTTATGTCTTTCCAATTTTTACTGATTTCATTTTAGAGGAACCTTCTCCTTATTATTAGAGAAACCCTCCTCCCTTATTAGTGGACTCTCTCCATGTTCTGTCTGAAGGAGATGGAGGCAAGGAAAGGGTTTTACATGACTTTTTAATTTATATTTCATGCATGGCAAAGTATTATTTTTCTATATTTGTTGTTCAGTCATGTCCATCTCTCTGTGACACCATTTGTTTTAGACTTTTTTTGGCAAAGATACTGGAGTGGTTTGCCACTTTCTTCTCCAGCTCATTTTACAGATGAGGAAACTGAGGCACATACTTATTCCCATTAACTTTGGTGATACAGTAAACAGGTGTCAAATGGGTTAAGTGACTTGTCCAAGGTCCAGATTTGAATGCCTGGAAATGAGTCTTCCTGACTCCAGAGCTGGTGATCTATCTACTGTGCTACTTTAGCTACCACATATTTGTTCTCATTGCCACATTTTTCCACAAATTTGTTCCCATTATCCTTGATGACAGTAAACAATGCCAACATAATTTTTTGTTCTCACTTTTATATCATACACATAGAAGTAATGAAGCCAAGAGTAGTTCTATACTAGGGACTCAGCTCATAGTGGGTATAATGATGGAGCCACAGTCAGGAAAACTTGGGCTGGAATTCTACCTCAGACTGCTAGCTATGGGACTGTTCCTTGCAATTTCCTAGTAAGTCACTGTTCCTTTTTCTGAGTCTTATAAGGATGAAATACAATAAGTCACATATATACTTAGCAAACTTTAAACACAATGTAGGGTATCATAAAAGTCTCAGTGGAGTTCTAAATTTTAAAAGTTTAAGAATAACTAAAATAATTACATGTGCATTAAAGATTATGGGATATGTGTATAAACTATTTTTAAAATATTATGTTAAATAGGCCATTTCTATTTCCTTGGAATTACATATTTAGGAAAATGAGATCAAAGTCATAGCATGTCAGCACAAATCAGTTTCCAAATGCAAACAGCAAATGACATTGCTACATAAAAGAAAGTCCTTCCACACGTGAAGTCATTGGTCTTTTCAGAATTTACAGGTGTCACAGAAGGATGGAGAGATGAGTAGGACTGTCCAACCATTTGTTGCCCCCTCCCGCTAATCCCTAACACTCTGACTGATGATGATGCATTACCTTAGATGAGTTACCATTTTTAGAAGTTTCTTATGTGCTCTGGGAAGTAATCAAGGGGTTTGTAAGTCTTTCTGAGCTCTAAAACCTCAGCCAGAGACTGAGCATTGTCAAAACACCTCAATATTAAATCTCTTTTGGTAAGGAAATCCTATCTATCAATGAATGAAAAAAGGCAACTTTTTTGCAAATTATATATAGTTTTTGAGAATTACCTGGAGCTGAGAAATTTTAAGTGTCATATCCAGACCTCAAACTTACAAGAGTCAAAAATACCTATGTAAAAATTAAAATTAATCTCAAATAATTAAAATATATTTTAAGAGATTTATTAATGATCATTAGAAATAAAGGAATAAAAAGGTAACAAAATAAAACCACATGCCTGTGGCTAATCTATCTGTTCAAAAAGCCCACTTACCACCTCAGTCAAAACCCAGGAAGCAAAGAGACCCAAGACCAGGAGCCCCATCCAATATATCCCATTGTCTACATCAGCACATAAGGACAGGAAGTCAGTGGGCTCCTGGAAAATGTAGTTTTTAGGGTAACGGATTTCCAATTACACACCTATGAGCTATGCTGGCTTATAACCTGAAACTTCTTTGTCCTAGAAGTTAGAAGACCTGTTCAGCCTCTGTTTGATTGTCCTTCAACAAGTCACTTGAAACTCTTGAGTTTCAGTTTTCTTGGTAAAATGAAAAGGTTTGATCGCCAAGGCCCTGAAAAAGCTATGTTTATTTTCAGAAAATTTAGTTTTGAAGGCTAATCAAAATCTATGTGAAAATCCTCCAGTGCCAGGGATAGCTTCCTCATTTGTGTAGCATTAGCTAGTCTCTTCTGAGTAGGGATTTTCACATCAATTTGTATAATCCCCATTAAACACAGATTAAAGGCTTGAAATAGCAATTCAGATTTTTTTTTAAATGTTGAATCATTGGAAAACAATCTGACACCACAGGACAGTGTGCTGAGCACATCTCTCAGTAGGCATCGGCTTTATAAATTCTTACAGTCTTTATCCTTCATGTGTCAAATAAAGCCACCTCTATACACACAAAACAAAATAGCCAAGCTGGCCATTCTAATTCTTTTAAAAGATTAAATAGATTCTTAATTGGGATCATGACAATGCCCAAAACAATCGGTGCCATATCTTTTTGTTGTTAAAAAATTATTTATTAGTCTTTTCTATCTAAATTCTATTATAGTAATGGAAGAGAATTCACACTCAAATAAAACTCTTCAATACCACTGTAGTCAGAAGGTACTTAAAAAGGCATCGGTGCCATGAAAATGATTCTCTTTACAATTTATTCAAATTTCAAAGAATGAAAAAGTGAAGGTGAGAGAAGGAACACGCTTTTGTGAAGTGTCTACTAGATGGCTCAGTCCTGAGATTGGAAACATTAAGACTCATCTTCATGAGTTAAAATCTGACCTCAGATGCTTGCTATATTTATGATCCTAAGCAAGTCACTTAATTCTGTTTGCCTCAGTTTCTCATCTTTGAAATGTGCTGGAGAAGGAAATGGCAAACCACTCCAGTACTGGGTCATGAAGACAGGACTTAAATCATTCAATAACAATATATTCCAGGCACTCTACTAAGTGCTTTATGGTATTATTTCCTTTGATCCTGACAATAACCTTGTGGTGTAGATACTACTATGATCTCCAGGTGAGGAAATTGAAATTAACTTCCTCTTAAAATGTATTTGTTATCAGGTCTTCGTGACTTCAGGTCCACCACTGTATCCACTGAGCAACCTAAGACTAACCAACATAAAATTGCTTAGACACATCCCCCAAATTAGAGACTATAGAAAGTAGCCACAAAGAAGAAAGAAGATAAGTGGCAGATATACCCACAAATTCACAAAAAACAAAGTCCGGGGGGAAAAGCTAAAGCTAATAGTAACCCCACCCCCCAAATATATCTATGCATAAATCCACAGAGTTTGGGCAACAAACAAGAATTGTAAGTTCTATTGCAGGAGTCCTTGGATCCACGAAATTGTGGTTTGTTTGTTTTTAGCATGTTGATATTTCAGAATCATTCGTTTCCTTTTTTTGTCCTATATACCTTATTTAATGTATTTTAAAATATTATTTTTCTGAGAGGGGGTTCATAGGTTTTTCTAGATTTTCAAAGGATCCATTTTATCCCCCCAAAATATGTAATAGGGCATATATAACTTCATAAGTATCACTGAGTTTTGGTACAGTGAAGTTTAGGGTTGTTCTATGACTCTAGATGGGTATATGTGAATCTATTCAAAAGAAAAAAAAAAGTAAAACAGGGTGGAAAAGAGTGGTAAATTAAGAAAATATACTCATTTGAGGAAATCCAGAAACCAAAGTGAAGAAGCATAATAGAGTGTATTGGGGTGAAAGTCAAAGAAGGGGGAGATATAAGTGATTTTTGTCTTTGAAGTATACTACAAACTACCTGCACAGAAACAGATGAGCAGTTTTGCAGGAGGGGAGATCATAAGTCTGGCACAGAAGCATAGTAGTGATGGGGGATTTCAATTATCCAGACATGTGCTGAAGTTCCCTTTTTGCTAAGAGCAGCATAGCTAATAATTTCTTATCTTGCCCCAGAGATAATCTTATCCTTCCAAGGAGGAGGAAATAATGTGAAGAAATCTATTCTAGCACAGATTCTCGCTAACAAAGAGAAACTGGTAGTTGGGGGTAAAAATGATGGCAGCCTTGGGGGAAAGTGTCCATTTCACTCTGGACTTTGTGATAATTTGTGTCCAACCTAACTAAATTTTCCAAAAATTGTTTCCACATTTCAGAGAGAGCATATATAGTATCCTAAGGAATAAAATGTTCAGAGGAAATCAGTCCAGGAGGAATGGAAGATCCTCAGAAATGTAATTCTAAAGACATAAATGGAAACAATTCCAGTGAGGAGACAAAATGGGATTTGTCAGAAGAGATCAATAGGATTACACTAAGGAACTCACCAACAAAGTTTGATTTTAACACTAGAACGACTAGGAAAGTCAATAAATGCAGAAAAGTTCTTGTAATATTATCCTATCTCAATTTTCTTTGCCCTATAGATTTTATGTGTGTGTGTGTGTGTATCTATTGGTATAGCTATATATCTGTGTACATACACATACAGTAAGACCTCCACATGGGTGGGTTTACCTTCTGAGACTGCAAGGAATCAAACAATTTTATTGTTAACCTCATTTTCACTTACACATTGATAACTGTGCACATTTTTGGCTAAACACAGAAGAAGAGGGAATGCAAAGAGCATTGTATCTGCACAAAAAGAAGGAAAGTGTTAGTAAATGTTCAAGAATCCTCTACAGAAATTTTCCAAAAATTTAAGTGCACAGCAAGGGAATTATAAAAATAGAAAAGTATCTAATTTTGTGGGTAAATGAGATGACAGTCAGCCCTACCCTCTCTCCAGTGTTCTACCCCATGCAGGATGGAACTACAGACCCAAGTATATGCTTTTCATCTGAGTACAGTTACAACCAAGGAACCAAAATGGAGAACAGAGATGTTAGGTTGGTTTTTTCCCTTTTTTCCCTTTTGCCTTCTTCTGATATCTCTGGCCTTATGCCTCCCCATGTCATCTGGAGTTGACTCTACTACATTTTATGGGTTATTTCATGATTACTGTTAGGGAAGGTGTATATTATTGTTAAATGTTTTATAATAAAGAATTGAATGCTGAAAATGTGTTTTTATCAATCTCTAGTGAAAGATTATAGATTTTGGTGGTTGTGGAAACCTAACTCCCTATTTCCCCTGGATTCAAATATCAACATTCATATTTTTTAAGTGACTCCATTTTTTTGGTGGAACATTATCCCACCAAAATTGAGGAGTGTGTGTGTGTGTGTGTGTGTGTGAGAGAGAGAGAGAGAGAGAGAGAGAGAGACAGAGAGAGAGACAGAGAGACAGAGAGAGACAGAGACAGAGGGACAGAGACAGGGACAGAGACAGAGACAGAGAACACTAATTGATGCATCTGGTCCCTTTAAATGTTCTTAAATTCTGGTCCTTTGAAAATGAATGTTGTAGGAAGTGGGTGGCTCAATGGACTAAGAGCCAGGCCCAGGGAGGGGAGGTCCTGGGTTCAAATCTGGCCTCAAACACTTCCCAGCTGTGTGACCCTGGGCAAGTCACTTAAACCCCATTACCTAGCCCTTACTGCTCTTCTGCCTTGGAACCAATACGCAGTATTGATTCCTAAATGGAAGGTAAGGGTTTAAAAAAACATTCCAAAAGATAGAAGCAAGGTCAGATAACTATATATGAACTTGGCATACGTCTCTAAAAATAGTATGTAGAATTCTAAAGTTGGTGAAAGAAGGCAATAAAAACAATTGGAGGAGGGCATAAAAAGGTTAGTTGTTTTTAAAGCAATATTGGGAGTCAAAGGATTATTGAAGAAGGGACAGAAACTTTCCTTGGGGTGAATTGAATAAAGATTGCTGACAGAGAAAAGCAGAGCTGCTCTATTCTTATTTTGTTTCAGGTTTCTCTTTCTGAGAACAATGATCATACAGGTCAGGACAGAGCAAAAATTGCTAACAGGATGCTAGCACCCAACAGAAATAAAGAGGCACTAAGAAAGATCCTAGGTATTTCTTTGAGATGTCAAGTTCAATGGCCAAGATGATATACGTGTTTGGATCCAGAAAGAATTTGCAGACATGACTCCTGTAAATGATATGTGAAAGATCATGAAAAACAGAATTTGACCCCCCCCAAAAAAAGGCAAGAACACAATCTATAAGCTACAGGTACTGAGTCCTGGGGAAATTCTTGAAAGAATCATTAAAGACATGACTGGAAAGCATAAAAATACTTCAAAAACATGTATAACCAGAGTAAGCTCACTTTTTTCTTATGATAGGACTAATAAAGAATAAAGGAAATATGGATATAGTTTAGCTAGATTTTATCAAAACATTTGATAAAGTTTATTGTTGTTATAGAAAACAGAAAGTTATGAATTAAACAATTCATTCAGATGGATTCAAAACTGGTTGGATAACTAAAGTAATATGAACAATTTCACATCTCCAGTGGAATACCCAAGGAACATGTATTATTTAAAACTTTTGCCTTTTATTATTTTTTTATTTTATTTTTAATTTCAATTCCAAATTCTTTCCTTCCCTCTAGCTCCTCCTCTACCAATTGAGATGGTAAGAAAACCAGTATTTGTTATATAGATCAAGTCTTGCAAAGCATATTTCCTCAGTAGTTTTGTTCAAAAAGTAAAACGAGAAAAAGGAAATTTTTTCAATCTTGTTAACATTTTAATCAAATATTTGAATGATTGTATAGATGGCATCATCATCAAATTTACTAATAACAAAAAGCTGGAATGGAGTGACTGTCATGGACTGTATCCAAAAGACTATTGACAACTTATGGCTTTGTGCTGAATCTAGAACAATGAAATTAAATAGGGATAAATATAAAGTCATACACAAGTAAAAAAAATTAACCTCAAAAGTATAACATGGAAGAGGTCAAAATTGTCCAGATTTGGGGGAAAAGATCTGAGAGTTTTAGTGTACCATAAGCTCAATATGAGTCAGCAGCATCATTGGTCAGCATAATAATAATAATAAACTATGTAATTTTAGGGTACATTAAAGGGACTTAGGAGGCAAAGTCAAGATGGTGGCATAGAGGCAGCAAACGTTCAGACCTCTGAAAACCTTTCCTTATGGATTGAAAACTAAATGCTTCTAGGGGACTGAAAATCAAACCTAACAACAAGACAGAGCCAAGGAACCCTCCTGCTGGACTCAACTTAAAAGGTATGCCCCCAAAAGCCAGAATTCGAGAACACTCTGGTTTAAGGGGAAAGAAGAAATAAGGTGCTGGGATCACTCCCCCACCTAGAGTGCTACGCCTCCCAAAAGCAGCTAGAATCTCTGGACAGGCAAAAGCACTAGTCTGGAGGGAGTATCTTGTGGGCAAATCTGTACCAGGCTCAGAGTGTCCAACACAGGCAGTGGGGAAGCAGACAGAGGAGAAACAGAGTGGATTAGAATCCAAAACCCTACCATATGCTGTCTACAAAAGCACACATGTGGAAGGTAGATACCCATAGGGTAAAAGTAAGAGGATGGAGCCAAACCTATTGGGTATCAACTGATAAAAAGAAGGCAGGAGTTGCAATCATGATATCTGACAAAGCCAAAGTAAAAATAGATCTAGTTAAAATAGATAGAGAAGGTAATTACAATTCTGATAAAAGTCAGAATAGACAATGAGGAAATATCAGTATTCAATGTGTATGCACCAAATGGCATAGCATCCAAATTTCTAAAAGAAAAACTAGAGGAGCTTAAGAATGAAATACATAGAAAATCTATACTAGTGGGAGACCTGATCCTTCCTCTATCTTAACTAGATAAATCAAATCAAAAAAATTAATAAGAAAGAGGTAAGAGAAGCGAATGAAATCTTAGAAAAATTAGAGTTAGTAAATATGTGGAGAAAAATAAATAGGGACAAAAAGGAATACACCTTCTTTTCAGCAGCACATGGTACATTCACAAAGACTGACCATGTAATAGGGCATAAAAGCATTTCAAACAAGTGAAAAAGAGCAGAAATAATAAATGTAACCTTCTCAGATCACAATACAATGAAAATAATAATTAGTAAGGGTACATGGAAAGGCAAATCAAAAATTAATTGGAAATTAAACAATACGATTCTCCAAAATCGGTTAACGAACAAATCATAGAAACAATTAATAGCTTCATTGAAGAAAATAACAATGATGATACATCCTTTCAAAATATATGGGATGAAGCCAAAGCAGTACTCAGGGGGAAATTTATATCGTTGAGTTCATATATTAACAAACTAGAGAGGGCAGAAGTCAATGAATTGGGCATGCAAAGTAAAAAACTAGAAAGAGAACAAATTAAAAATCCTCAGATGAAGACTAAATTAGAGATCCTAAAAATCAAAGGAGAAATTTAAAAAATTGAAAGTCAAAGAACTATTGATTTAATAAATAAGACTAGAAGGTGGTACTTTGAAAAAATAAATAGAATAGACAAAGTATTGGTCAATCTAATTTAAAAAAAGGAAAGAAGAAAACCAAATTGACAGTTTCCAAGATGAAAAGGGAGACCTCACCTCCAATGAAGGGGAAATTAAGGCAATCATTAAAAATTATTAAACCCAATTATAGGGAAATAAATATGGCAATCTAGGTGATAAGGACGAATATTTACAAAAATATAAATTGCCTAGACTAACAGAGGAAGAAATAGACTACCTAAACAACCCCATAACAGAAAAAGAAATTGAACAAGCCATCAAAGAACTCCCTAATAAAAAGTCCCTAGGTCCAGATGGATTCATAAATGAATTCTATCAAATATTCAAAGAACAACTAATCCCAATATTATACAAACTATTTGACAGAATAAGCAAAGAAGGAGTTCTACCAAATTCCTTTCATGACACAAATATGGTACTGATTCCAAAGCCAGGCAGGTCAAAAACTGAGAAGAAAAACTATAGACAAATCTCATTAATAAATATAGAAGCAAAAATCTTAAATAGGATACTAGTAAAAAGACTCCAGCAAGTGATCATGAGGGTTATTAACTATGACCAGGAAGGATTCATACCAGGAATGCAAGGATGGTTCAATATTAGGAAAACCATCCACATAATTGACCATATTAACCAGCAAACTGACAAAAGTCACATGATTTTCTCAATTGATGCAGAAAAAGCCTGTGACAATATACAACATTCATTCCTACTGAAAACACTAGAAAACATAGGAATAGAAGGGCCTTTCCTAAAAACAATAAACAGTATATATCTAAAACCATCAGCAAACATCATCTCCAATGGGGAAAAACTAGAAACCTTCCCAATAAGATCAGGAGTGAAACAAGGATGTCCATTATAACCTCTATTATTTAACATTGTTCTAGAAACACTAGCTGTAGCGATTAGAGAAGAAAAAGAAATTGAAGGTATTAAAATAGGCAATGAGGAGACCAAGCTATCACTCTTTGCAGATGATATGATGGTCTACTTAAACAATCCTCGAGAATCAACCTAAAAGCTAGTGGAAATAATCAACAACTTTAGCAAAGTTGCAGGATACAAAATAAACCCACATAAGTCATCAGCATTTCTATATATCTCCAACCCATCTCAGCAGCAAGAATTAGAAAGAGAAATTCCATTTAAAATCACCCCAGACAATATAAAATATTTAGGAATATATATGCTGAGACAAACACAGGAACTATATGAACATAACTACAAAACACTCTCCACACAATTAAAACTAGATATAAACAATTGGAAAAACATCGACTGCTCATGGGTAGGATGAGCTAACATAATAAAGATGACCATCCTACCCAAATTAATTTAATTATTTAGTGCCATACCCATTGAACTACAAAAAAACTTTTTTACTGAATTAGAAAAACCATAACAAAGTTCATTTGGAAGAACAAGAGATCAAGGATATGCAGGGAAATAATGAAAAAAAAAATGCGAAGGAAGGTGGCCTTGAAGTACCAGATCTAAAACTATAGTATAAAGTAGTGGTCATTAAAACAATTTGGTAATGACTAAGAAACAGAAAGGAGAATCATTGGAACAGACTTAGGGTAAGTGACCTCAGCAAGACAGTCTATGACAAACCCAAAGATCCAAGCTTTTGAGAACAAAACCCAGTTTTTGATAAAAATGCTGGGAAAATTGGAAGAAAGTATGGGAGAGAATAGGTTTGGATCAACATCTCACACCCTACACCAAGATAAACTCAGAATGGGTGAATACCTGAATATAAAGAAGGAAACTATAAGCAAATTAGGTGAACACAGAATAGTATACATGTCAGATCTTTGGAAAAGAAAAGACTTTAAAACCAAGCAAGAGCTAGAAAAAATCATAAAATGTAAAATGAACAATTTTCATTACATCAAATTAAAAAGTTTTTGTACAAACAAAGCTAATGCATCCAAAATTAGAAGGGAAGAAACAAATTGGGAAACAATCTTCATAACAAAAACCTCTGACAAAGGTCTAATTACCCAAATATATAAAGAGCTAAAAAATAAAGCCATTCTCCAGTTAATATAATAATATATAATATAATATATATAATATATAATATATATAATAATATCTAATATAATATATAATATATGTAATAATATATAATATAATATATAATATATATAATAATATATATAATAATATAATTATAAATGGGCAAGGGACATGAATAGGCAATTTTCAATTAATGAAATCAAAACTATTAATAAGCACATGAAAAAGTGTTCTAAATCCCTCATAATCAAAGAAATGCAAATCAAAACAACTCTGAGGTAACACCTCACACCTAACAGATTGGCTAACATGACTACAATGGAAAGTAATGAATGCTGGAGGGGATGTGGCAAAGTAGGGATCTTAATGCATTGCTGGTGGAGTTGTGAATTGATCCAACCATTCTGGAGGGCAATTTAGAACTATGCCCAAAAGGTTCTAAAAGGCTGTGGTTTTGATCCAGCCATAGCATTGCTGGGTTTGTACCCAAAAGAGATAATAAAGGAAAAAGACATGTTCAAAAATATTCATAGCTTTACTCTTTGTGGTGGTAAAAAATTGGAAAATGGGGGGATGCCCTTTGATTGGGGAATGGCTGAACAGATTACGGTATCTGTTGGTGATGGAATACTCTTGTGCTCAAAGGAATAATAAAGTGGAGGAATTCCATTGGAACTGGAATGACCTCCAGGAATTGGAAAAAAAAGTGAAAGGAGCAGAACCAGGAGAACATTGTATACATAGATTGACCCACTCTGGTACAATCAAATGTAATAGACTTCTCCATTAGTGGCAATGCAGTGATCCTGACTAACTTGGAGGGATCTAAGAGAAAAAAACATTATCCACATTCAGTGGAAAAACTGTGGGAGGAGAAACAGAAGAAAAACAACTGCTTGAATACATGGGTCAAGGGGATATGGCTGGGGATGTAGACTCTAAATGAAAATCCTTATGCAAACACCAACAACATAGAAATAGGTTTTGATCAAGGACATATGTAATACCCAATGAAATTGCACATCAGCTGTGGGAAGATTGGGGGAGTGGAAGGAGGGAAATAATATGATTCTTGTAACCAAGGAATAATGTTCTAAATTGACTACATAAATTAATTCAAAAAATAAATAAATAAAGGGACTTAGCTTTCAGAGCATGAAGGTAAGTTCCTCTGTACTCAGTAAATATCCAACTATTTAAAAAAAAATTCAAGAAATCAAAGGAGGAATTAATTTCTTTGTAAAATTGTCAAATTCTTTTTTTTTTACTATTCATAAACCCATTACCTTAGGGGTATATACATAATCAAGATTTTTAACATAAAATCAGAAAAATACTCATGAGAATTCCAAGATAATAAAAGAAAGGCAAGAAATTTTTTAAGGGATATGATTCATGGAAGACCAAATTCTGATATATTCCCAATAGAAAGTTCTTATGCTCATAGAATCATGGGATTTTAGAGTTGAAGGAACTTCAAAGGCCATTTGGTTCAAATATTAATCTCCATTCTCCCTTTCTCCCTCCCAAAAAGGGTCTTCATTACAACATATCAAATAGATGACTGTTTGAGTTGTTTTCTTTAATTTAAAAAGCTAGCTGCTTTATGTTATTGAGTCTCTCAGGAGACTTCCTGATCTTGAACCAGGGTTTCCCATGGGATAATTTATTGCACATTTTTTGTGTTTATATATGTATCTTAAGGACCGGAAAAGAAATATACAGGAAGCAAAATATAAGTATTTTAATTTTTCTATTCATTAGCAAGTCTAATAAAAATAAATTAGTGGAAAGGTAATTGAAAATGTTGGCTAAAATGAAATTTGCAGGGAGATATGTGTACAGGTCATCTATGTATTTTACTTAGCTTCTGTTATCAGAAGTTGCCTGTAAATATCCTCAGTCCCATTCTTGAATTTGACTATGGATACATAGTAATAATGCTTAGAGAAAATAAAGGGAGAATTTGACAGAATCAATTCCCCACAAAACATAGCAAGAATTGTTCCTAAAATCTTTGAGACATTTTTGGGACAAATATTAGTCTTTTCATCTCATAAAGGAAGTTAATGAAGTAGAAGATTAAAGAGACTGTTTTGTGGTCATATTTTTTTAAAAATCCATAGGCAAGTCTAGAACAGAATTCAGTCCATTTGCTCTCTTCCAAGGGGGGGAGGTATGATCCTAAAAGAAATATAGAAGTTAATATTATCAAATTTATCAATGAATTTTCAAATTATTCTTTTTTACTGAATACATTGAACTTTTTTATCTTTAGTTGTAGTATCTACATGTTGAACAAAGAATTCAGGCAAGCGCAAACTTCATGTCAGTAGATCCTGTTTCTCTTAAATGGTTGTCTTAGGAGCAATGGACTCTAAAGCTAAAAGGCTATAACTGCTCTGGTTACCAAGTTAGGAAGCAACATGATTCAATAGTATAAATTGTGATTTTAATGGTATAAATTGTGCCTAGATTTTTAACAAAATACTTACTGCAAGAATAGGGGTATTATCCAATAATTATCCATATTTTCTGTTGGTAAGCTCTGGACTTAAAGCCCAATTATATGAAAGTGGAAGAAAGATTCTGACAAGAATATAGACAAACTGGATAATATCTAAAAGAGGATGACTAGAATGGAAGAGAAGTGGAGAGGAAGCTGTATATGAATCAGTTGAAGGAACTGATTGGATTGGAAAAGAGAAAAAAATTATAATTGTCTTCAAGAATGTGAAGATCTGTCATGAAGAAAAGCAACTGTGTTTTATTTTGTTTGCCTCAGAAGATAGAATAAAGAGAACTGAGCAAAGTTTGCAGAACATCAGGTTTTAACTTAGTAAAATGAAACATTTCCTAACAATTAAAATAATCCCAAAGAAAGTGTGCTGCCTTGGGTAATTTCCTGGTCAATTTGATAAGCTTACTAGCATGTGAGCTTTTATGTGGGACTTTTGAATTTACCTTCCTTTAGAGGTTATGAATGTGTTCCAAATACCTAATAAAGGATGGGTTTCACTGTTGCGGACTACCCCCAGGAATAGTTTGGTCTATACTCTAATATCAGAGAATTTTAGAGGAAAGACCATTGCAAGAAAGGCAGGTGACATATCTGTCTATCTATCTATCTATCTATCTATCTATCTATCTATCTATCTATCTATCTATCTATATATATATATATATATATATATATATCATATTGCGAGTTCCCAAATGATGTTATGGGACTGAAATGCTAGGGGACCAACAATTTGAATTGGATGGAGATACCAGCCCATTCAGATTTGCACAAAATACTGATTCTTCTACATACCCACCAGTAGTTGAAAGAGGATCATAATTTATAAATCTGTAGGGCTTTCATTTTCTGTTTTGAGAATCTGTGCTTTAAAAGAACTGGCCATTATGTTTTCCCTCCTACCTTTCTTCAAGAAAGATCTGAAGTGTAGAATTTTGGGGGAAGGGAAGAGTGTTGTCCTCTACCCAAGAGCTACTAATGATGGCTTTGGAAAAGGACATGCCACATGGAGACATGTAGTTTCTGGACTATGTTATCCTCCTAGCTAGATGAGTAAATACATTTCCTAGGCAGTAAGATCTAAGAACTGATCTTCTTAAAACAGAAAAGAAAGCAGCCCTTCTCCTTGTCAAGGAAACCCCTCTATATACACAAGTGGTCCCATTCCATTCTAGCTTCTCCAGTAGATTGCCTCATTTATCATCCCCACTCTTTCATTTTCTTCAATATCTCCCCATCTACTGTTTGCTTCACTACTAATTCTCACTTGATCCATCCATACCTGCTGGTTATTATTCTTTATTTCTCTTCCCTTTTGTGACTAGCCTGCTTAGAATATAGATATTGTCTATAATGGGTGCTTCCATTTCTTTTGGGGCAGGTGGCACAGTGAAACAGTTATTCCAGGGTTACTAAGCATCTCTGAATGGTCAAATCGGATGGTCTATTACCAGTTCTCATCCTTTTCTACCTCTTGTTAGCCTTTGACACTTCAAATACTCTTTTCTCCTTGATACTCTTTTCCTCTAGATTTTCTTTCCTCCAGACATTCTTTTCTCTCTAGATTTTCATGACACTTTCCTTATTCTTTTACATTTTTATGATAATTCCTTCTATATATCCTTTACTGAATCTTCATTAATGATATACACTCCCAAGTCAAATGCTCCCTCTGACTCTTTCTGGTGCCTCTTCTCTTCTCCCTTCATACTATTACATTTACTGATACTGTAAGCTCCCATAGATTAATGATTATATCTATGCTTATGACTTAGAAATCTCCTTGTCCAGTTCTAAACTCCCTAAATCTGCAGTATCTAATTTCCAACAGCCCATTGTATGCCTCAATCTGAATGTCCCAGAGACATAGAAAAGTTGACATATTTAAAAAACAACTAATTTTCTTTACCTCAAAATCTTCCCTGTACCTAACTTCCTGATTACTGTTGTGGGTGCCACCATCCTCAGACACTCAGGCTTCCCAAATAGGTGCCATTCTTTATTCCTAACTCTCTCCCATCCCCTATATCTGATTACTTATCAAGAGTGGTCAATCATATCTTCATAATATCTCTCATATATTCTCCATTGGTAAAGGCCCCCATCACCTCACATCTGAACTATTTCAATATTCTTCCTGCCACAAATCTTTCCTCACTCCAACCCATTCACCTTTCAATTGTTAGATTGATTTTCCTAAAATGGAGGTTGGAAATCACTTCCCATTCAATAAACTCTAGTGGCTCTCTAGTGTTTTTAGAATGATATATAAAATTCTTTGTCCATTAAAATCTTTCATAACCTGACCACTTCCTATATCTCTTGTCTTTTTACATCTTACTCCCTTCCATGTTTTCTGCAGTCCAGTGGCATTGACCCTATTTGCTGTTCCTTGGTACAAGACACTTTAACTCCCAAGTTTAGCTAAATTCTTACTTGGTCCTGGCTAAGACTCCAGATGATTGTGATCTTGTCATGACATTAGAAACATGACAAGATCAGTCATCTGGACCAATCCCTCCCTTACAGCTTTATGATTCTTCTAATGCCAAGAAGCAACAAAGAGAGCCATGATACCAAAATAGAGGGGAAAATTTGTTATGCAATAGGCACATAGACTATCACAAAAGGAAAAAAAAAAAAGCTCTCTGGTTATTTTTTCCATTAAGACCTCCTAAAAAGCAGAAGGGGGAACTCTTCGTGACAACCCCAAACTAAAGCATTTAGAAGTTTATTTTCAGCATGATGAGACCCTCAAAGCACCACAAAAATAGTCTAAAGGGATCTGAATCATGGTTGGTGAGTCAGCAGAGCTTTTGCTCTGTTGTACGCTCAAATGGCTTGTCCTTGAAACACCTCAGGTTAGAGTATCTTGTCCACTCTTCTGCACCCTGAAAGGGGAACATCCATCAGGATGCCTAGACATGACTAAGGGAGATGCCCTCCTCTCTCTTACAAATAGTATTAAATAGTTTAAATAAATTCAGCTGCAGGAGACTTGACTTCCTAATGTCTGATCTTGTCACTTGAGTATGTTATTCATCTGTCACTTTGGCTTTCCCAGGCATTTGTAACAGGAAGAAGGATTGAAAAAGAAGTCTGTTCTCTTGAGGAGAAATTAGTAAAACAACACAACTATAGGTTTGAATATACATGCATCTGTGTGTATATGTGACTATTGATCTATGTCTTTGTAGAGATGCCTTATGTGTAGGGGGTTATATTTAAAGACATATATGTTTATATCTCTGCATATAGTGGATTTAATTGGGAGAATCCTCTGATCTCTTTGAGTGGGCTACTCTTGGGGTTGAATGTGGGTCCTGGGCCCCAACACCTTCTTTCGGGCCCCATAGGTCCGATCTGAAGGTGGCTCTCCCTGCCTGCCTTTCTCTAGCTCTTCCTGGTTATTTAATCATCTTTAACACCGACCTTTCCATTATGGCAACAAGGGAGACAACCAGAAACTTCTGGCTATTCAGACCTTTTTAGAAAGCCACTGGAGTGTGTGCATCACTAGGAATGGTCTGAGCCTTGGTCCTCTCTGAAGGACACAGTTCCTTAGGAAATAGACCTGTCAAATAGAACAAGGGACTTTTCTGATTGTTCCCAGGGATGGGTCTGTCTCTACATCTGTATGGGGATACTGATATGTATAAGCACAGCTAGATATGTATGTGTGTATGGCTACTTATACATATGGATATGCTTATTGTCCATATATTGGATATGTGTATATACAGTGTTCATGTGTGAATTTATTAGAGAGGGAGAAATTTAAAAAGTTGCTTTGCATTATAGATAGAGATCCAGAGAGCCAGCTTCTGAGTGAAAAATGCCTCAGTTGAAGCAAAGTAATGAATGCTGGAAGGGATGTGGCAAAGTCAGGACATTAATGCATTGCTGGTGGAGTTGTGAATTGATCCAACCATTCTGGAGGGCAATTTGGAACTATGCCCAAAGGGCGATAAAAGACTGCACACAGTCCCATTTTGCATTGGCAGAGAGAATCATCACCCTGGTTACTCCTTAGACCAATGAAATCGTAGATCTGGTCCAAAAACTAAACCAAAAAATATCTGGAAAGAATCACAGATTTAGAGAAGAGGCCCCAAAAGCTGTCTAGTTCAAAATATGCATTTATCAAATGTGGAAACTAAGACCCAAGGAGGTTAAGTGATTTGTCCATGGTAAATCAACTACTATGTACTAAAGGTAGAATTTGAACCCAGGTCTTCTGCCTCCAAATTCAATATCACTTTTACTATATTTGTATTGCCCAAATATGATCTATATAATACATATATCCATATTTTCTTTATAAGCCTGCTTCTACATAAAAAGGAATATCAATTCATAATCTCAGTATTATGGAAGAAAAGAAAACAAATGAGTTCTTAAGTGAATCTAGAGACAACTTAACACATTGGTTTATTCATTGTTAAAATGGTTAATGAATGGCATAAGAAAGAAGAAAGAAGATTTTAAACAGTCGTCCTCCATCTCTCTGACTGTCCTAGAGTCGCAGCTGTGATTGGACTGATTTCCCAAATTCCTCCTATCCCTCATTATAGATTAGAGAAAACCTCATCCCTCTTACCTCAGTTTCCCATCCTGTTGTTTCCCAATAAACCCCTTACCTGAGAAAGAAAACAGGAGTATTTTATAGTCCACTGCAGGGGGGTTGGGGGGGAGGGAGGGAGGAAGCCAAAAGACTTCAAGAAGTGGATGGTTAAGGGAGGGAGTGAGGGAGGAAGAGGGTAGGAAATAGACTGATCCATTAGCCTTCAAATAGGGATCAATAGGCAAACCCCAGAGCATTCCTCTATAACAGCATCTCTCTATCTCTCTCAGTGTCTCTCAAAGTACATCTATCTCCATTTTAACTAAGCAGCCCTCAGGTGTGTCCTCACACTAGCAGCTCTCTCTAGTCACAAACCAGAGTACCTAGTCACAGCAACCAGAAATAGTGTCACACAGATTATTACACAGATCCACACAGATTATTACAATTGGCACCTCAAGTTGACTGAACCCCATAATCCTTCAAGCAGGGTAGTTAAAGAAGAAAGGCAAGATGTTCAAACAAGTTGTTTTTGGAGTGGTGGTCATCGCAGCCATTGCCTGTTTTGGGGTATACCACTTACTATATAGCAAACTTACTCATATGGTAGTGGAAACGATTATATAGGCAACGTTACAATGTCTGTTTTACAGTTGCTATTTCAACATGAACTGGTTCTCTGGCAAGTCCAGGCACAAGTATATGTACTCTTTATGGCTTCCTTTTATTACAGGGTTCAATATGGGTGTATGGCGTTTGAGTGACAAAGCAGAGTTCATTTTAGAGAGATACGTTTTGAAAGGCAGGAATGAAAGTATTACAAATCCCTTGATCTTCTGAAGGTAAGCTACATCAAATAAAAGCCTGTCAATGTGAAATTTGAGGACATATATATCAAGAGAATGAATTGCATTTGGCATTAAGGCAATTAACACCTACATGATGCTGATTTTAAAGTATTTTTTTAGCACAGTAAAAATGAATGACACAGTATCTAAAATGTATCCAAATAAAAACTAGTAAAATCTTCATGAAATACAGAGCTCATTCCTCCAAGGCAGCTGAAAAAAAAAAGATTAATACTCCCTTATTATTAAAGAGGAAAATAATTGACAGGTGTTCCCATATCACATAATAAACAACTTTTAAAAATTTTAGAACTAGTTTTAGAAGAAACACAACAGGCATATACAATTGGAATTATCAAAAATAACCAGACTTTGGTTACCTACAGATAGAGTCAATAACTAAGATCCAAGAGTAGAATCAAAAGATACTCCATGTATAAGGTCCATATCAAGTCAACAAATATGGTGACACAGAACCATCAACTAGCTGAGATTTTTTTTATAAAAACAAAAGGATTTATGGTGGTGTTTCATAATGAAGTTGTTACCACCAGACATTAAGGAAAGTTATCTTTATAGAGTCTGTTCTTGTTGGCTGATGTATATCTTTAAAATTTAAATCTTTGTTTCAATGTTATAGAAGATAAAAATATTACCCCAGAACTCAGCTCGAGGATAAAGGAATAAATGCTCAAAGAAGACTCTTTGGTTTCAGGCTTACTGGGAGAAAGATGGTGCTGTTACCCGAATAAGAAAGTTGGGGAAGAGCTTTGGTTAGAGGAGGAAATGATAATCATTCTGGAAACATTGGAAACACACTGGGTGTGATATGTTTCATAACTAATAGACAGATGGTAACATATAGGTAGAGCCTCTAGAAAGATATTAAGGTTAGAGGAATAGACATGGGAGTCATCAGCATAGAGTTGATAATTAAAGCTGGGTTACAAGGAAAAGGGATATAGACCCAAGGTATTCTCAAGGACATTAAAAATATATACCATTTGGCTATTTAAATAGAAAAAGAAACCAGCAAAGTAAAAAAAGAGAAAATCAGCTTGGTTACAAAGGGAATAAGAGAACCAATACCATTCTGTATCATGAAGACCAAAGAAGAGAAGAGTTCTAAAAAGAAAGAGATGGTCAATAGTGTCAAAGATTGAAAATAGTTGAAGAAGATTAGGAGTGATAAGAAGATATAAGTAGGGAAAGTACAAAAAATGAGAAATTGTTTAGTGAAAAGAATCACTAAACAACTTTTTTCCCTTCTTCCTCTAGGGAAGCAATGGTTTGAAACTGTGCAAGAGATTATTCCTCATAAGAGTTGTAAGATGCTGGTATATATTACCAATTCAATTAAAACATAATTTATTAAACTTGTACTGTGTGCTAGATTCTGTTAGATTCTAGGCATACAAAAATAAACAAAAAGACCTGCCCTCAAGGAACTTATATTTTACTCTCAATTAAGACAAAAACATCCCCTCCTCTGAATATATTAAAGTAAAATGAGTGGAGGATTTTTGTTGTGAGATGTCATGAGCACAGAATTTGCCTTAAAACAAGAGAATTTGCTCAGAAAACCCCTTAATGTGCTTTCCAGTCTAAAGACTCCTCACTCTCAAGGCATAGTAGCTATGACCTTCATTTAGGACATTTTTAGTTTTTTCATAGATGAATGGCAAAAGCTAAAGATGATTTGAACTGCCACAAAAAAAAAAGCCAACAGAATACTCTACCATCAGTTTTTTAAAATCTGTTTCTTCTTGCTCTGAACACATTTATTTTAGGTTTCAGGAAAAAGCTACTCATCCCCAAATAAAATATTCCAGCATGCTGCTAGAAGAGGAAATATAATCACATATATTAACTAAGAAGGCTATGTATGAGAACTGCTTTGGGGTATATCTTCAAAATTGCTTTGGAAAAATGATAATAGAAACTGAGCTCCGAGAGCTTTTAGCCAAAAGAAAATATATATGAACTGTTCTCTTTCTATCTGAACTCACTGCAAGGGATTAACTATATTGAACATAAATGTAACATATAAGGATTTGGGGGCATTAGCTGAGCTGTATAAATTACATTGAACTCATACCATATGTCTGTTGTTATTTCTGATTCCAGCAACAGAATCTAGCTGGCTGTTATGAAAATCAGAGATTTCATTTTCCTTAATTGAAGACAGGCCCTCATTTCATCACAAAATGGAGTCAGGTAAGAATTTCTTCAACGATTTACCTTTTCAAGTTTGATATTATCCAAGGCACTGTGCAAACAACTGAATTCCTCCATATGTATGTGGAAATTTAGGTTTCAAGGCAGATCATGTTGAAGGTAGTTATTTCTGGCCACACCACTAATTATACAGAGTAGTTTCTTAAAGTTGAAAGACAGCAAAGACTTCCCATTTTTATAATAATACAGTTCAAGTATAGGAATAGAAACTGGACCTGTGATGTTATTGGTATGAGGAACTCCCAAGTGAGGAAACATCTTTAACCAATGCTAGTTGGCACCCTCTCAGCAACTTATAGTTTCAGAGACTTACCTAGAGCAGAGGTGCCAAACTCGATTCTTGCAAGCCACAAACCTCATCAAAAACCCTACAAAAAGCCCCAAATATTGCAAAAATTAGATTAAAATGTACTTAGCACAAACTTAACAAAAGAAGTAAAAAATATAGTATAAACAGAAATGTTTTTTAACTTCAGTTTTATCTTATTTTTAATTTCAAATTCTCTTCTACCCCATACTTAGTCATTAAGAAGGCTAGATATAGAAAACACATTACAAAGATGGAGTAATGAAAAATAAATTTTTGCATTGGCCATCTTATGAGAAAAAATAGAAAAGAAAAAGAAAAGAAAGATTTGAAAAATATTCTTCCATATGTACTCAGAGACTGAGGTAGGTGGTATTTTTTTCATTATAGGTCCTTTGAAACTGGTGGATCATTGTATTGATCATCTGATCATCTCTATAATACTGACACTATTATGTAAATTTTTCTCCTGTTTCTGCTCACTTCACTTGGAATTATCCCAAAAAAGTCTTCCCAGGTTTTTTCTAGGTTTTCCCTATAAATAATCAAAACCACATTCTTCACCATTTCTTAAAATACAATAGTATTCCATACTGTTCATATATCACATTTTCAGATATTCCTCAATTAGTGAACATTCCCTTAGTTTCCAGTTTGTCACCACAAAAAGAGTTGCTATAAATGTTTTTGAACATATGGACAATTTTGATTAATCATTTCATTCATATACTTCCTGAGCCATTTTGGGGGCTTTCTTATCAAATATACTAGAGTGGTTTGCCATTTCCTTCTCCATCTCATTTTATAGATGATGAAACTGAGGCAACAGAGTTAGGTGACTTGCCTAAGAACACACTGTGAGTAAGTACCTGAGGCCAATGAGTAAGTACCTGAGGCCAAATTTAAACATAAGAAGATGAGGCTTCCTGACACTAAACCTGGTACTCTATTTATTATGCTACCTAGCTCCCCATATTTGGGTCATAGATAAAATTAAGTTGTGATTTTCCAAGTTAATATATAATCCATATAGGTCTACAGGGGTGCCTTGACACATGAGTTTAAGTCATTCCATGGCCAAACTCATCACTCAATTTGTTCATGTGTCAAATTGAATTTCCCCATTAAAATTAATGAAAACCAAATTAATCTGTTCAGGCCCCCAAAAAACACATGAATTTTTTGTTTTATATGCCTTTAAATACAAAAAGTTAATGTGTAAATAACAAATAAGTAGATTTATAGGAAATAAGAAAGAATGTAAAGAAATAAACTTCCTCATGAAATGTTATTTACCTTCAAGATCAGACAATGATGCTGGTGGAGGAGGTCTTAGTTTCATGAGCTATTATTGCTTAACATAACTTACTCTCTATACACGTAATGCTACATTTAAAAGCAAAATTGACCTTTCACATTACTTGTGATATGTAACTTTATTGATAAAGGTAATTGCTATTTCTTACCTTACTTAATTATCATCATTTTCTTCATTGATTTTTGGTTGTTTTGCCATACTTTCCTCAATTTCATTTAGAGTTCATTCCAAGAAAAACCTTTCCATGGACATTTGTTTTTTTCCTTCCTTTCAGAACATTTTGATAAGGTGTGAAACAAGTGTAGTTATACAGCTCCAATGCATGACCTGTTGCAACTTTTTCTGGGTATGTCTTTTCAATAAACTTTTTAATTTTTCCCTAGATCCTCAATATTTCCTTAATTTCCTTTGCCTTGATTACCTCATCTACCTTGGGCTCCTCCCCACTAATTTCCTGCAAAACCTCCAGATGCTGCTGCTGCTGTAACCTCTTCAATTTCTCCTTCCTCAGGATCCATGGTTAAAAGTTAAGAAATTTGTCCAAAAAACTGCTGATAAAGACAAAAATAAAGAAGAAAGCAAAAGCAATTCAATCCAGATGCTCACACAGCCAGATAAACACTAAACAAAATGAGACAGTCTCGTGTTACTTGTGAAACCCAACATTGGGCAGACTATAGTGGAGTGTGGTGGAAGATCGTGATTCAAATATCTGCTTGTGACTTAAAACATAAAATCCTGTTAGTGACTGCTCCTATCTTAAATTGCTCATGGCTTAAGGTGCTTGTGTATTAAGGCACCACTGTATTTCTGTTCAAGAGCACAAAATGGTTAAGTGATTTGTCCAAGATCACATAGTTGACATGTATTATCATGTTCTTGGAATCAAGAAGACCTGAGATTGAATTTTGCCTCAGTTATTTGCTAGTTGTATGACTCTTGGGAAGTCACTTAACTCTCTAAGCCTCAGTTTTCTGATCCATAAAATGAAAATAATGATAGCTCCTATGTCATAAGGATCAGGTAAGATAATATGTGAAAAGAATTGTGCAAACCTTGAAGTCCTATATAAATGAGAACTATTATTTTTTCTAATCAAAGTAAAAAATGATATAAATACCATAGCCCTATAAATAATCAAATTTCCAACATAGAAAGACTTTTGGGGGAGGGGGAAGGGCAGATCTGTGATATTTTCTCTATGTAGGGGATTCTTGGTATAAAAACTTTCTCCACTAATGAAAACCAGTAATTTGTAACTCAGATTCTTAGTTGTCTGGGGTTAAGGAAAGGTTAAGAGATTTTAGTCATAAAGTGAAACTTGTAGAAGTGTCAAGACTGAACCTAGGCCTTCTAGACTCTCGTTATTTTGTAAGTAATAATTACATGAAAATTTCTTTTGAATTTTGAATGTGAAAAGGATATATGGAAACTATAATTACATCACAATGTCCATTCTTTTTGGTTATTCCAAAAGTAGCCTAAAAAGTTATTCTAGTTTCTAGCTATTTAGATTCATTTTTTTCATACTTCTTTATCTCTCTTCTCCTTTCCCACAATCCCATGCCCTTCCTTCAATCAATTAAAATATATATTCCTTATAATTTAGGCTCTATCTCTATGATGCCAAAATAATTATTCAATTCAGTATGATATGGAGAAAATTATCCAATCAGCTTCATTGGTGAAAAGTCTAGAGTAAAGGATTGGATGATAGATTTTAAAAATAAATAGACAGGATCCCAACCGAGGTGTAAAAGGCCTTAAATGGGGCGCTCCAGGCATTCCACATAGTGCTGACAGATGCTGGGCCACATGCCCCCAGAACTCAGAGATGCCTCCATCATAGCCCTATACAAGAACAAAGGCTCACAAGCAGCCTGTGACAACTACAGAGGCATCTCACTACTCTCCACTGCTGGAAAGATCCTCGCCCGTGTTATACTCAACAGACTCCTGTCATCTGTTTCAGAGCAGAACCTGCCTGAATCACAATGTGGCTTCCAACCAGATTGCAGCACCATCGACATGGTCTTCATGGTGAGGCAAATGCAGGAAAAATGCCTTGAGCAGAACCTGAGTCTCTACATTGTCTTCATAGACCTGACAAAGGCGTTCAACACAGTGAACAGGGATGCATTGTGGGTGATCCTCAGCAAGCTCAGTTGCCCAGCAAAATTCGTCAAACTGATCCAGCTCTTTCATGTGGACATGACAGGAGAAGTCCTTTCTGGTGGAGAGACTTCCGATCGCTTCAACATCTCCAATGGCGTGAAACAAGGCTGTGTCCTCGCTCTGGTACTATTCAACCTATACTTCACCCAAGTATTACGACATGCTGTGATGGATCTAGACCTGGGCGTCTACATCAAATACCGACTGGATGGCTCACTATTTGACCTTTGCCGCCTGACTGCAAAAACAAAGACAACAGAGAGACTCATCCTGGAAGCTCTCTTCGCAGATGACTGTGCTCTCATGGCCCACCAAGAAAATCATCTTCAAACCATTGTGGACAGGTTCTCCACCGCAACAAAACTGTTTGGCCTGACTATCAGCCTCAGCAAAACAGAGGTGCTGTTCCAACCTGCACCAGGGAGGCCAACGAACCAGCCATGCATTACAATCGACAGCACGCAGCTTTCTAACATCAACACTTTCAAGTACCTGGGCAGCACCATCGCCAACGACGGGTCCCTAGACCACGAGATGAATGCCAGGATCCAAAAGGCCAGCCAGGCACTCGGGTGGCTGAGCTCCAAAGTCCTCCAACACAGAGGTGTAAGCACTGCGACGAAGCTCAAAGTATATAACGCAGTGGTCCTCAGCTCGCTCCTGTACGGCTGTATGTGTACCGGAAGCACATGAAACAGCTGGAGCAATTCCACCAAAGCTCTCTCCTGTCAATCTTGAGGATCCGATGGCAGGACCGAATCACCAACCAGGAAGTCCTCGACAGAGCCAACTCCACCAGCATCGAAGTCCTGGTCCTCCAAACCCAGCTACGATGGTCCGGATACGTCATCCGCATGGACCCACAGCGAATACCAAGACAGGTATTCTAGGGTGAACTGTCCCAGCTGGACTCAGGAAACAAGGTTGACCAAAGAAAAGATTCAAAGATCAGCTAAACTCCAACTTGAAGTGGGCTGGCATGACACCAAAGCAACTAGAACTCGCTGCCTCTGACAGAAGCAGCTGGAGAACCCACATTCACCATGCCGCCACCACCTTTGAAGACGAACAACATCGATGTCTTGCTGCTGCGCGTGAACGCCGACACCAGGCCACAACCGCACCTCCCATAACAACTGGCATCCCATGCCCCATGTGCCACAAACTCTGTGCCTCAGCCTTTGGACTCCAAAGCCACATGAGGGTACACCGTAGATGAAATTGCACAAAGACAATCGTCATTCTCGATCACCAAGAGACTACCACTATTTGCATTTATTAGATATATTCCAATAGAGTAGTTGTCCACTTCTTGTAGGCAGTCATTAACAGGATTAATCGGGATGCCTTTTTGCAGTCTAATGTTTGTTACAACTCAACTTTCCTGAAGCTAATTTCTATCTGTTCATTGATTTTTTTTTTAACCAAAATTCAAAACAAGTTGGAAAGATAATTTAGAGCACTTTTCCATCAGCTCAGTGTTCACCTCTGGCTTTAGGCAATGAACAGGAGTCTATACTTGGAAGTCCTCTCTTGCTATATATGTGTCCACTTGGGTATCTAAGACTGACTAAAAATTCTTTCTCTGATCTCTACATTTCTTCCTCCCCCATCGGCAAAATTGTATAGCAAAGTGCTCTGAGTTGGGTGAAATAAAGGCTGCCCATGGCAACCAGGAAATGTCAAATCCACTCAGCATCATCTGATAACCCCATAGAACAGGTGATCAATATTCATCAGTCTCACAGTTCTGCTGCTAGTGATGGTTAATGGACTGATAATGCCAACTTCCTTGTAGCCAAATCCCATCAGGAACCAGACAGCTGGAGCTAAAGGAGGAAACTGATCTAATCTGGCAGGAGACAGTTTAGGAGGCTAAAATTAACCTTGGACCACTCATGGAAAGAATTAATTGTTTGTGACTGCTAGATCCCTGCTAGTGACAGAAGATTATTGCTACCTAGATCTTATCCTATAAGTTTTTATCCATCAGAGAGAAAAAAAGAGAGAGGGGGTAAAAGAAAGAGACAGAGAAAAGAGAAGGCAGAAAAAGAAAGAAAGAGAAAGGAGAGGTGAGATGGGGAGAGGCAGAGAGAAAAAGAGAGGCAGAGAGACAGAGGGAGAGATAGACAGTTGTTCTTTATTTATCTAGAGGACTGTTTCAGAATCTAGCATCTTAAAATCTTAAAACTAGCTACAAGTTCAGTCTGTGGGTGATAGCATGATTCAGATTGTCTTGAGAATGTTCAAACCTTCATAATACATTGTTGAATGGGGACCAGAATTTCAAAGTGCAGGATAGCCTTAGAGGCTTAACCAAGTCAAAATGATTCATTAGAAAAGCCAGGAATATGATTTTCTTTTCACACTAAGAAGGAAACTTCTGTCCAGGAAGCAGACATGAAAGGAATCATAGAAGAGTCTAAATTTAAGGTGTGTAGCAGAGGATCAGTTTTATGACTGCCATCTGAGGACCAGTTAGTTAGTTCAGAGTCCATTACCACTCTAGCTGGAGAACAATGAATATTTTGGGTACTGCAAATTTTAGACTATCTACCAAATAAAAATGGTGGTATACTCTGCTTATGCATCAAGGGTATCCCCAACTAGTGAAACCAAAGGATCTTACAGCATCCCAGTAAGCCATAAACTTTGGATTTACTGCCTCCAGTTTCTTTCAATCAGATGTTTTTGTGCTTTTTTTCTATCCTATTTTTGTCTCTTTCTTTTGATTTTTCCCTCCTTAGGTAATTTCAGCAGATATATCACAAGTAAAAATTCTTAAATTCTATAAACTTCCACAATGATACCTAGCCTACACTACAATTATAGTGATAATTATAACAATCATGTATAGGTGCCTTTTTGTTTTCATGTTATAGTAATTTCTTATCTTACTCTTCCTCTGGAACCATATTCAACATTGACACTTTTCCCTTCCCAACCCTATCTTATTCTAGTTAAAAGAAAAATACTTAAGCAAAAATAGCAGATATAGTAAGTGTGATAGAGACAGTATATGCAACATTCTGTCCACATGTTCACTTACTTCTCTGAAAAGAGAGGGAATTTTTTTTATTAGTTCATTGAAATCATGGTTTCTCATTGACTTTTACCTAAATTATCTCACATGTTACATAAAAGTCAGTTGGATGCCCTGCATATCATTTCATAGATCCAGTGTTAATGAATCCACTAGGGTCTTCTTTATGACACTGAAAATTGAGTTACAGTGGGAGAGAAAATTGCTATTGTTAATGGTCTTTTGTTTTAATAGACAGGGTTAGATATCTACATTTCTAAACTATTCCCTTTCTCTCTTTTTCTTTCTTCCTTATTTCCTTCCTTCAATTCCTTTATTCCTTCCTTCCTTTCTTTCTTCTTTTCTTCCTTCATTAATGTTCTTCCTCAAAGACTCTACGTTTCGGACCCAATGAATTGAATAGAAAGCAGAGGAAATCCTAATTTTCCAAACATATTTCATATTCCCCAATTTCTTGGGCCCTATAATAAAAGAAAAGAAAGCTGTGAGAGACATTGAGAGTGGAAAGCAGGGGTTGGAAAAAGACAAACTTTTAAAGCTGTCATCATGTAAAAAGTTCTTATCTCTTCATGTCTATCACTTTGGTATTCATTTGCTCCAACTTGCTTGACTACTCAACATCCCACTCTACCAGATTTCTCAACAATATGACTCTTTGATGGGAGATGATATACATGATTGCTTCTACAAATAAACTTGAGATATTATCAGTTTCTTGTGTAAATGCCTGAATTCTGTTACCAGTGGCCCATCCCTCCCTAATTTCATTCCTCCCTTAAAAAATCAACTTCTTTCAATGTCATTAAAATAGAACACAAAAACAAAATGGAACTAGATCATATTTCAAAATCTTATATACTATATGACATCATTACAAATGATATTTTTAAATTTTTACTTTTATTACATTAAAGTTCCAAGCTGTCTTCTTCCCTCCCCATCTTTACACTACAGAAGGCATCATTTGGCTGTATATATATATATATATATATATATATATATATATATATAGAGAGAGAGAGAGAGAGAGAGAGAGAGAGAGAGAGAGACATATATATGTATTCATGCATGTTATGTATGTGTATAAAATCATGCCATGCATACGTCTATTCATCAGTTCTTTCCCTAGAGGTGGATGTTTACAAGTTACTCTTCAAACAATATTGCTCTCTATATAATTTTATAACTCTTTGGGTGTAATTCCAGATAAAACTTATATTTTATTTGAATCTGTTGGTAACCACAATGTTGTGAGCACAGACTCATGAGTTTACATTAATAACACATTGCTCTTTTGCCCCCAAATATATATCTGCCCCCAAATCCAGAACCTTGATTCATTTCCTTGAGCTTTCAGCCTCCTGACTGGCAATCTGTGGTCTCATGACAGTCTGATGATCAGT
This sequence comes from Monodelphis domestica, assembly GCF_027887165.1. Lineage (NCBI taxonomy): Eukaryota > Metazoa > Chordata > Mammalia > Didelphimorphia > Didelphidae > Monodelphis > Monodelphis domestica. Next base: position 214,977,644 of record NC_077234.1, read on the forward strand.
CAGTATATCTTTTGTCTCTTATCTTTGCTTTATGATCCACTCAGCATCATTTCACAATAAAGCATGCTTACAACATATCTGCTATTTCTAACTATCTGTGAAGCTTCAGCTGGTCATTGGGTCTCACAGAAAAGTTTTCACACCTTTTCCTCTCATGTTATGCTGGATAAAGCTGAACTTTTCCTCCTTGCCATTTATTATCAACTAGCATCCTGATGCATGCTATGGAATTAATTATGTCTCTCCTGATCTTTCTGTGCACCTTCTCATTGATCAATGTCAAGCAGAAATAGCTAAAACAAATCCAGATGGCCTTGAATCTTCCCTCCTATCTCTTATCTATGAAGTTATCTTGCATTACAGGAGTTGTTAATTGAGGTAGGCATATTCTACTATCCACTCCATCAACATCTATCCCTATTTTACATAGAACAAATGAAAACAAATATTCTATGGATTTCTAGTTTTTCAAATCCTTACAGGATCACTTTTTCTCCTTTCCTTTTAGTCTAATAAGCAAAATATAGATTAGGCATACAGGAAAGGCTGATTAAAATACTATAGAATGCCATTTCTCTAGAAAGCTTGGAAGAATGGTATCCCTAGAAATGCTAATGTATCTCTCTTTTCTTCAGGGACTAATGTATGTACACACCAAATGAAAGAAAGCATCTTTTGGTGCCAATTGTTTGTTATTTAACTGTCAACAAATATTTGAGGAGCATCTACATGGTGCTATAATGGATATTGTGAAAGAATCTCAGGAGTTCTGGTTGTGGTTGTTAGAGTGACAGCCTAAACTGCCATCATATTGTACACAAAAGATACAGGTTAAAAAAAGATGACAGTCATTTTGATTTTGAATTCTACAGTGAAGATCTGAAAATGATCTACAATCTACAATTTTTCCTCCATGGCAACCCATTTGGTACTATAAAAGTCTAAATCTTGAAACATTTTGTAATTCATTATGAACTTTCCTTCTTTTAAGGATCAGAAGAGATAACATATCAAGTGCTTTGCAAACCTTAAGGAGCTAAATAAATGCTGACTATCATTAGCTCTGATAATTTGGACAAGGACTTCTGATATTTAAAGGGTGAGAGGTTCATATGACTTTTAATATCTAATGTTTTCAGCAACCTATTCTTAATCATAGGGTTGTTTTTTTTTTTAATTACTCTTAAAGTCGAGCCATAAATAGATCCTCTTCAAAGAAATAAGGTGGTGGAAAATTTCTGGAGAAGAAAGGAAGGAAGGAAGGAAGGAAGGAAGGAAGGAAGGAAGGAAGGAAGGAAGGAAGGAAGGAAGGAAGGAAGGAAGGAAGGAAGGAAGGAAGGAAGGAAGGAAGGAAGGAAGGAAGGAAGGAAGGAAGGAAGGAAAAGAAAGAAGACAATTCTGTATTTAGGTGCAAGTAAATTGCTCTATTTCAAAGCACAACTTAATGATTCTAACATAAAGTGTGGATCTGTGTTTTTAGCTTCTCAGTTCTCTGGTGATTATCTGAAATTCCTCTAATGAACAAGAAATCCTTGAGGCCATTTCTTAGTGAGAAAACACTGGAACTGATCTGTTTTTCAGTTCTATGTTCTGTCTAGCAGTCAGACATTGTTTTACTAACCATCTCTATATTCAGAGTTTGCCTAAGAACGAATCAGCTCAGATCATAACTCTTCTTACAGCTAGGATTGCAATATCAGAGTAGGCTGCAATGCTTTTCATAATGTCTCATCTCCATAGGTCTATACTCTTTTCTTATTATGGTCATAATGCTATGATTTTGTTTCTTGGAATGAGAGCAATTTCTCATCCTGTGGAATGTAAATGAAAGTGTTGCTTGCTATGAAATGCACACACAATTTATACATTAACTATATTAATAATTAAAATGTTTATATCCTTGTTGGGATTTTTTATATAGGAAATGAATTCCTTCTTCACAGCAATGAAATCTGAGTCTGCATCCCACTAGTAGAATTCCAAAGGGGATGTATGGCATTTAATCAATCAATAGATGAATGAATGAACAAATAAACAGATTAAGTAACATTGCTATAAAGTCTTTGATTTCTCACTAGTAAGAATCCAAGGCTAGCTTCTTGACACTTGTCTGATGATTGCTGTGTTAATCACCCCTTGCTTTTTTGCTTTTACCTGTAAAACCTTCAGAGTTAGGACCTGCTCCCTGGGATTGCTTCCAATTTACTGTGCATAGATTCTGGTTGTACATATTTGGCCAGGGGGAAAGATTATAGTCTCCCTCATTTGACTGTGAACTCTTTGGAAATGGAAACTTTGCCTTCTTTGCATGTCCAGGTCTTTGCTGAGTGGCAGGACACATAGGAGGAGCTTAATACAGTTTTGTTGACTTTTTTTGCCCGGTATCAACCTCTAACAAAATAACAGCCTATCTTTTCTGCTTTATCGTATGTTACTTCCCTTCCTAAATACTACAATCTAGTCAATCAAAGCTCTCCCTTCCTGAAATGACACACCCTATCTTCTTTCCTTTGCATCTTTGCAATGGTTATTCCCCACACCCAGAATACACTCTATATTTACCTTTGCCTCATAGAATCTCTGTCCTTCCTTTTAGCAAGACTAAGCTTACGCACCAAATACAGAAACTTTCTTGATCTCTGAAAAAAGAAAGTTCTTTTACATCAGATCCAAATTAACTCATTTCAGTTTACCAACTTCTCTCTTATTTCCATACAGTCTAAGTCCTAACCGGTAATAGAAGTATAACAAATATGTTAATAACTCTGTTTTAATCTCCCTGAGTATTGAATCAAATAGATGTTATTGCTCCACTTATTTTTGTGCATTTTAGTTGGGATGTGAACCAATGTTTCAACACTTGAGGAAATTCCTTTTATGGAAATTCTGCTTCTCTATGCAGAAAATGTATCTGCTATCAAAAGTATCTGAACCAAAAAAATCTAATTCAAGTAAATATCATTTGAGAATAATCAAACTCCCTAAAAAAAGCCTACTTTAAAAAAAAACTCAGAAACTACAATTTAAGAAATCAGAAATGAAAACTTTCCAGATCTATTAGAATAATAAGACAAAGCAATAATAGAATCTGCTATTAAAATCTTGAAAGAAATCTCTAGAGAAAAAAATCTCAGGGATCTCCTAGGAGAAACACAGAAATACCACATTAAAGAAAATATTTGAAAGCATTCTTAAGGAAGTTCGAGTACTAAAGAACCTTTATCAAGATTTCATAAAACCTAAAAGCTTCTATAATAAATAGAGGAGATCTAAGAATGTAATATTCTGCAAGGTAAAAGGTACAGAATTAAATGCAAGAATATACACCTTACAAAGGTGAGTATAATTGAGGCAGCAAAGTAGCACAGCGAATAGAGAGCCAGGACTGGAGTAAGGACTACTTGGTTTCAAATTTGGTTTCAGGCACTTTGTAACTGTGAAACCCTAGACAAGCTATTTAACCCCAATTGTCTTACCCCTCTTCTGTCTTAAGAGTTTATACTAAGCAGGTAAGAGTTTAAAAGGAAAAAAAAATATGAGTATAATCCTAAAGTGGAACAGGGTAAAGAGAAAGATTTTGAACAGAACAGGGGTGCCTTTGAAGAAGAGTATGAACTTTGAAACACAAGACTCAAGAGAAACCAAGAAATGTAATTTTTCTAGCAGTCAGAAAGAGATATATGAGAAGGAAAAAATTAACCTTGTAATGGAGAAAGAAGAATATTAAGATGAGAATCTTAACATATGTATGGGATATTGAGAAGGCTATATTTAAATAATAATAACAGGAACAGATAGGTTCTGTTCATAGCGTTTGAAGAGGGACGAGAAGAAAGAGTAAATGTAATATATTAGTGTAAAAAGGGGAAAGAAGGGGATATATTTCATCTTTTCTTGTAATTGGGGTGCATTAGAAGAAGAGTATACAAACTTGGAGGAAAATGAGCTAATGGGAATCAGATAAAACCCACTAATTTGAACTGGAAATACGAGTTAAATACACTAAAACTCACATGAACTCACAAGAGGTTTGAGCAAAAACATTGGACAATTGTCTCTCAGGAACAATCCTGAACTACTCCATAGCCAATTTGCTTCCTGACTGAATGGAAACCTATATAAGTTTTATTTTTCTGTTCCTTTGGGGAATCATTCACCCATGGGGTAGGATGAATTCAATAAACCCTAGCTGTTTTCTTAATTTTGGGATGGGGATTTGGGTTTTGTATTGGTTCTGATTCTAGGTTGTTCCAAAACTAACAATTTTAGCCACAGATCCAAGAGGAAAGCAGCTAAGACAGGGAATCACAAATTAATTTTTTAATTGATTAAAAAACGATGTACTTTAAGGTTCATCTTCTCATGTCAAACAGGAAAACATAAACAAATCAAACACAGAATGGGAAAGCTGGTTACTTTTCTTTTCTGAGAAAGTGAGCAGAGGAACAAGGTTAAAAAAAAAAAAGCTAAAAGTTAATTGAAAACGGAGAGATGGAGGGAAGGGTTTCCAAGAGAAATGAAGCTATGATTTAACTGGAAAATCAATTGCATTGTTCTTTTCCCTCTTACCTCCCCCACCTTTTTATTAATCAATACAAATGTACTGAAAGGAAAGATTTAACAGAACTTTTACACACAAGCAGCATACATGTAAGAGACAACTTTATTTTGGAAGAAAGACACAACAAACAAAAAAGCATTTGTACTCAGATGGGCATATTAAAGTAGATGGACTTTAATTGTGGGTATTTTCCCATAATGGGGAAAATCAGATGATTCTACATTCAGTGCATGTATGTGTACTCCTTAAGCTAAGAGAAGAATATGATTCTTAAAATGTGATTTCATAAACTCCATATGATGTAGGTAAAGGTCTGCATTACAACAGTGTACAACGTTCTTGTTACTGTATCAATTCTAGCATTCATCATGTTAGATACTAACAAAAATTCTGGAAAGACTACAAAATTATCAGGATTCCTAAGGTTTTATGGTAAGAAAATAGCTCAAGAGAGAAATAAGTGTCCTATTGCCAAGCATAATTTGATCAAATGCATTTGGATATGGACATGTTCTTTTTTTCAAACTCTCAGGCCATGACCTATTTTCTCAGCCTGTTATCTCAGTAATCCTTGTCTTCAGCATCGATAAGTATTCCTAGTAAATGTACAATTGTGTCTAGTAGTTAAGAAATGTGACAACATTTGGTCTGTGGTCCAAAGGTCTCCCCAAGGGATTCTGGGATCTCACAGATCCAGATTCACTCTTGGAAACCTCACTCTATAAAAGTTCTTCTCTTCTACATCATTAACATCTCTACCTGGATCTCTTGATGAAAATCTCCAACATAAAAGTATTCATGATTCATGTCTTGAGAGTAGAGAGCAGAGAGTAGAGCACTTCTCAAGAGCTGAGCTACTCAACATATGGCTCAAGCATCAGGAATGACAGCTTTTTCTTTCCCCCACCCCAGAAGCAATATAAAGTGTAAAGATTAAAGTGTAAAGGATTCATGGGTCCCTGTGAACAAATAGAGGAAACAGAAAATAAACACTTTTGACCACTATTTATCTCTTTGCCAGCCATTGCATGACTTTTGTTATTGACCTACAATATACTCCAGCAGATCTCCCTTTTGTCCTCAGAGAAACATGCTACAGAAATCTCTAAAGTTCAGGTGTATCCAGGAGATCATTTTTCTCTAGATCACTACTGCTCAGTCAAAGAAATGTGAAGATCGGAGGGAAATAACCAGACCAAGAAGTCTAGTTCTTACAATCTCAAGATCACTAAAGCAAACATATTTCTGCCACTGACATGTAATTCTGCTTGATTACCATTGCTGCTAGAGAAGAGGAAGTTCTCTTCCCCTACCCTTTGCTTCATAGTAGTTCAGAAGTCCAAACATGGAATTTTTTAGATCAGAGATTTCTGAGTTGTAATTAGCAAATATCTCCTACTGATCTACTTTTGTAGTTTTTACATTTATATTTTATATAATACATATTTTAATATATATTACATATGTTTTAAATGTATAAATATTTATAACCAAATATTTAGAATGATCATTGTTTAAAATATAATTTAAGATATAGATGTGCAATTCCTCTGCTCCTAAACTTAATCCCTACCCCTACCCCCAAAGGAGAGAAACAGGGTCAAAGGGGCTCCAAAGTGCTGATTCATTTCTATAGTTTACTCTTATAGACAACAGAGGGGTAAAGTTACTCTGATAAAAATCTGCTCCTCTCTTTCAATATCAATCTTGTTTTTTTGTTTTTTGTTTTCAGATAACCAGGGGACTAACGGTTCAGTCAGAGAAGTTTCATACATAAAAATTCACTTGGGGTGCAGCTAAGTAACTCAATGGATTGAGAGCCAGGCCTAAAGATGGGAGGTCCTGAGTTCAAATCTGGCCTCACACACTTCCTGGCTGTGTGACCCTGGACAAGTCACTTAACCCCCATTACCTAACCCTTATCACTCTTCTGACTTGGAATCAATACACAGTATTGATTCTAAGATGGAAAGTATGAGAATTAAAATTAATATACAACAACTCAAGTATTATATTGATAAGATTTATTAAAATATAAACTAGAGTTAAAATGGAGCTAACTCAAGTCCAGACCTCAATAAGGAAGAGAGAAAGGGAGGAGCCCCAGAGAATTATAAACAATAATTGAACAAAGTAAATGTGAGGACGCAGGGAAAGAGATGCTGGGAGATGAAAAAGAATTCTGAGTAACATACCACAAAGGTAGAAAATTCCACTTACACAAAAGTAAGGGTTAAAAAAAAAAACCTTATTTAATCTGAACATCCTCATTAGTCATCATTCTATGTCCTCCTCTTTATAATTAAATTCCTAAAGAAAGCTACCTATTCAATTCTTGACTCTCTTCAGTTTTTGGTGCTATGGATGACTTCCTTCTTCTACATATTCTCTACCCTCTAGGTTTTCATGACATTGCTCCTTATTTATGGCCAATAGCTCATTCTCATATTCTCCTTTGCTGATTTTTCCTTTATGTCATGCCCACTAAGTGCCCAAAAAGTCATGCTCTACAGCCATCTCTATTGCTACCAATACTTAAGGCTTTTTTTTCCCTATTAACCCCAGAATTAAATATAGTCTTTTATTTTTTACTTTAAGTTCTTCCTAAGTAAGCCCCTAGATACTTACCAACTGTGTGACCTTGGGAAAGTAGATCAGTTAACCTCTGTTTACCTCAGTTTCCCCACATGTAAAATGGGAAAATATGGCACCTACCTTGAAGGATTGTTTTTGGAGATCAATAAAATATGGACTTTAAATTCCTTAGTATGGTGTTTGGCACTCAGTAAGCACTATAGAAATGTCAGTTGTGGCTGCTGCTATTACTGCTGCTGCTGCCACTGCTACTACTATTCCTACTACTACTATACTTCTACTCTAACACCTTCCTACTAAAACTAAAAAACCTACATACTGGACCCCTTTATCTTTTCTATATCATTTGGTAATTTCGTTAGCTCTTTCTAAGATCAATTATCATTTCTACATGGACAATTTCCAGATCTATATATTCATCCCTGTTCTCTCTCCTCATCTTCAAGTCAGAGACATTTCCATTAAATATCTATCTTGTTGTTTGCCATTTTTTATTTCTTCTAGGAATGCTTTGTAGTGGTAGCTACACATGTCTTTACTGTGCCTTAGTAGATTGACTACCAGATAATTTATTCATTTTGTAGCTATTTTGAGTGAGACTTATTTTTTTAAATATTTTCTCCCAGATTTTATTATTACCGAATGGAAATGCCATTGATGTTTGGGGGTTCATTTTGTAAACTTTTTAGTGAAGCTATTATTTGTCACAATTAGTTTCTTTGCTGATTCCCTAGTGTTTACTTAGTAAACCAACATATCACCAGGAAATAAGAATAATTTCATCTTATTGGTTGTGTTTAGGTCTTTCTATTTTCTTTCTCTTTGTATTGATATTGCTAACATTTCTAGAAGTATGTTAAATAATAATAGAGGTACTGCTGTATTATTGTATGACTTCCAAATTTATTGGTGACATTTCTGGTGTTTGTACATTTCTTTAGGTTTTAGAAATATGTTTTATCCTATTTTAAAAGTGTCTTTAGTCTGTGCTTTGTAGAGATTTTAGCATAAATGATTGCTTTATTTTGCCAAAGGTTTTTTTCTACATCTATCAATATAATTATGTAGTTTGAGATGTTTTGTTTTTTACATAATTAATTATTTTATTTTTATAACATGGACAGGTTCTTTTTATCTTCTTTTTATAGATCCAATTTATAATTTTTAAGTTTTTGCATTAACAAAATCAAAGCAACTAGTATAAGAAAAGAAATGGTCAACTGGCTTACATCAGACACCTCTAAAAAGAAATTGCTATACAGAATATATTGAGAATTAGCACATGCATTTATATATGCATATATATATATATCCACACATATATATATACCCACATGCATATATATACTTTTATATAACTACTAATTATCCTAGATATAATGACAAGTGCTAAAAAATATGAGCAAACTATTATTGAAAGAATTACAGTCTATCAACAATGATAATAAAGATTGTCCAAAATCACTAATAAAAAAAATAGAAATGAAATGTTATCTGAGAAAAGACATTGGAGGTTTTCTTCCAGCCAAGTCAGGAATCCTGGGTAGAGAGTCAAAGATTGAGGTGAGATGACTGCAGTTGGAAATGAAGGTAATGACTACAATACAGGCAACAAATGGTGGCATGGGGAAATTTGCAGTGGTATATGCCTCAAGTTCAAAGATAGAAAGATCTACTAAATATCAAAATATTCATAGCATCTCTTTTTGTGAAGTAGGAAAGAAAGGAAATTAAGTAGTTCTTCATCAATAAGGGAATGGCCAATGAAATCTTAGCACATAAATTAATGGGACATTACTTCACCTTTAAAAATGATGAATATGGAAAACATTTGGAGACATGGAAAGAACAGGTAATGCAGGTGTTCATGGCATGAAGAATTATTTCATCATGGTAAAGCATTAAGTGCAAAAAAGTACAAATTTTCCCTCAGACTTGTGTGGTCACCTTCTATAGTGACTGTGGCAGAGTCTTAAAAAAGTTACACAGTTTTTAGACTGTCTATAAATATTAATTTAACTCTTGGTACTCTTTGTAATTCTTTTTTTGAGTGGCAATGAGTAAATTTGCTACTGGCAGGACAATTTTACATCAATCTTGACATTCTTACTATAAACTAAATGTAAAGGCAAAATTTCAGTTAGATGAATGTAGGCTCATAGATTCTCCTTGTAGGATCAAAAACAAAACAAAACAAAGCAAGTTTAAAGAATTCGTTTTATCATATTTCTAAAGTCACCAAGAAACATTATCTCTTGGTACAGTTTGTCATTTTGTGTTTCAGTGCTGATAGGACAAAATAGTCATAGCTTATGTGTCATCATCACTTAAAGAAAATGAAGGACAGGAAAAAAAACCTCTATAAAGAACACCATAAGGCTGTCCAAAATAAATATGTCATATCCTTTGATTCTCTGTGACTTCAAAACAAAGGATGATGTTATTCAGCATGGCAAAAATATGTTGAGAAGCATGATTCAGGAGGAAGGAGCAAGGGGAAAGACTACTCAGAAATTCCAAGAATATGCCATCATTAATACATTCATTTTGACAAAATAATCATCAAACCATTGCCAGAAAAAAACTAAAATACATTGGCAGTCATTATGAATATTATGTATTATGTTATTATGTGTTATTCAGGGATGTGCTGGAGTCAACGTATATTGACTCCTGAAAACCGATTCTTAACTTTTTTTTAATTTGGCACATTTATAACTTAGAAATTATGATATACTATTAGTTAGGGGTTGGTTTATCATTTTATTAATCATTTGGATTTAAGAAAGTAATAGAGAAAATGTTAATAATACAGATTAAACACTAATGTGTGATGTGTTCATTTTTTTTTTAGAGAGCCATTTAAAAATTTACCGGAATATCAATGATTGAGAAACAGCATGGCATAGTGGAAAGAGAACTAGTCTTGGAGTCAGGAAAATTTTATTTTAAGTCCTTCCTTTGATGCATATGTTATCAAAGAAATGTACAATTTTTTAAAATGCACTGGTCATATGTTGAGAACAAGAAATTGATACCCCATGTGTTCCATGTGTAATGTTTGTGTGTTATTAGGAAAAGTAAACAAAGGTTCCTCAGGATACTGTTTAGATTTTCTGTAGCAAATTTATTGGATTTATTATATAAATACAAATAACATCAGATGAACTGAAATCATCATTATATAAATCTCCATACCAATAAGATTACATATTCATTAGAATATTCAATCATGTCTAAAATGTGCATTGCATTAAAACAATGTATGTATGGTGTGGAAAGGAAACAAGACTAACAGTTGGTGGGGGAAGGGGCATCTGGGAGTGGCAGTTGGGTCTTGTGACTAGCACTTCATATCCTCTCCATCTCTCCCAATAAATATTACAATGGGAAAGAATTTTGGTTCTTCCTCTGATTCTCTTGACTAGTTGTCAAGAAATCTTTTCCATAATTCAATCCTGAAATGACTTATATGGAAAAAAAAAAACCTTCACAAGGAAATTAAGGAAAAAGTAAAAGAAAACAAAATTATGGACAGAAGAATAAGACTGTCAAGTATACTAAGTCATGGAAACAGAAGGTTAGTCTCTGAAGTTGAATAAGTTCTTCTAACCTGTCCCTGTTTCTAGGCCAACAGTCTAGCATGTCATGAGTAAGGTTGGATCCACTTTGAATAAAGCTCAGTACACTTATTTCAGTCCAATATCTTGGCCCAACTTTGGTCTTGGACATACGCTTCCTAATGTCTATATTTGCTTAAGAGTTCAAAGTTGCTCAAGGTTCTGTGACCAGTGTTCAATACTGACCTACACTGAAACTGTCTCTTTTTAAAGGATCCTAGCATTAGAGTTGGGAGGAACTCTATAAGTCCTCTAGCAGAATGAGAAGAAGAAACTGAAGCCCAGAGAACCACTACCCACAACAAGATAAATTATATGACTTGCCCAAAGTCATAATTGGTAAATGCCAGAGATAGAAAAACTCAAACTGTACCTCTGAATCAGGGTGGTGGGTGGGGGGAGATATGTGTACAAAGAGAAGATGAAGTTGATTCATAGTGGATAAAGTGTTGATATTGAAAAAAGGAAGATTTGGGTCTGAAGCACACTAGCAACCATGTATATTACTTACTTTGAGCTTCAAATAATTCTAAGACTATAAATTACAAGAAAGTTACCATTTCTGTTAGTGGAAAGATTTCTGCATTGGAATCACCTCCCCTAATTAAAGCAAAAATCTCTTAGGAAGTCATTGAACATGTTGAATGAATCCTTTATAAAATGTTTATGGGAATACATTGTAAAGAATCATGAAGGATGAGTTGTGGGCTGGTGACAATCTTAATGAGTGGAAGGATTTTCTTCATTGATGAAATTAGTTTCATTAAAGTATCATAAATGGCAGGATCATAAATAGAAATTTAAAAAAAAATGTATTTCATGGCTTCACCCATAGCTTTTTTTTTTTTAACCTTAGAGAGGAAATATAGGTTGGCTTTAATGAGTGAAATCATTCATCAGCACACTCACTTTCATAATCTACCAGCATTTTGTACATGACTCAATTAGGAAATAAAGACTCTTTTCATTAGAAAATGCCATATTTTACCCAGAATAGAGATCATTTTCTTCATAGAAAGAATTCAAATATTTGCTGATTTAGTTAAAGTTCCATTGATGTGGTTGTCATGGTCATGTTGTTTTTTTAATTTATATATCAGTCTATAAATTTTTATGAACTTTATACAAGAAGTAGGAAGATAATGAATAAAGAATCATTATTTTTGATTATTTAGAAATTTCTTGATCTAAGTCCTTCCCCACAGGTGCATCATGCATAGAGGTAACCCTGAGTTTCAAAAGACTATGTATGCAGTCACAGGACAAACTCTGGAGAATTTTTCCAAGCTGAGAAGCTTTGAGCTTGGGCTGGTGTATGCCCTGCATGCCTGTGGTCTGAGGATCCTTCTGACTAATTTTGGATACACTTATTACTGGAAGGCTCTCCATAAATAAATGGCATTCTCTCTCCCATCTTTGCCTTTGCAGGAGCTCTCCATCATGCCAGAAGAAAGCATTCTTCTTCATCTATCCCTCTTTAAATTCTTAGATTCCCTTAAAGCTTAGTTCAGGTGCCCCTTTTTACATGATTCCCACTCCCACTCCCCACTTCCTAGTATCTTTCCCCTTCTCCCAATTACGTTCTAGTTACTTTATATTTTTTTGTTTACTAATCCATTTACCTGTATTTTCCCCAATCAAATGTTAGTCATTTGAGGATGAGGAATGTTTTCTTAGCATCTTTGTGTCCCCAGAATCTAAATGCTTCTTGAATGAATAAATTCACAACAGTTGGCTACCTGCTGATTGATTTCTTTTGGCTAAAATGACTGAATTTGTTGGAATCTTTTTACAAATATTTAAATACCATATGAATATCATTATTAATATTAACATTACTACTACTACAATTTAAGTGTTGAAGGGCTGAAATACGCATCAGGTGATATTATCTACATAGATGTAATCACAGATTCTGGAATTGTAATCTGAATGTTATAATTCTATTATATATATAAGTTCTATTTATTTTATTATATAGTAAAAAGGCAATAGATTTTTGAGTCAAAGAACCTGAGTTCAAATCTCAGTTCTGTTCTAATGTTTCCTAGCTGTGTGACCTTGAGAAATCACTTAACTGAACTGTATAATGAACGGTTTGAACCAGATAGATTTTGACATCTCTTCTGGTCCTAAACCTATGATTCTCTTATATACTGCTTAACAATAGAAATACTTGTGCACCTCAGGGATGAATATTAGGTTCACTGATGGACATTTTCTCATATATAAATTCGTATAATATCTGTTTCCTCAATATATATTTATTCACATATACATGTTTATTATATTATAACATATTGTAAATATATATATGTATATAAATGCATATATATATTTATTCATGGACCCATGGCAGTTAGGTAAAGCTTATAGCTCCTCTGAATGTTTTTAAATTCCTAATACAAAATACATAGGATTACAAAGAAAACAATTATATTGAAAACATATTTTAATAAATACAATTCATGGACTCCAGGTCAAGAAACCCCTGTAATAGGAAATGGGAGTAGCAAATTATCTAAAACAAAACTATAGCTCTCATTTTTAATAGAGTGAGCTTCACAAAATGTACCCAGGTAAGTGCTCTCAAATTAAATTTTTCAGAAAATTCAGTTGGGGTAGTGGTTGATAGACCCAGATCTTGGGGATATCAACCTCCTGGGCGGAGACTCTGAAGCAGTTATGGAGAACAAAGGTCACTTGGATAGCAGTAATCAGAAGGAAAGGAAGTCATGCCATCTGGTAGTTTCCTATTTTAATTAATTAGTATTTCTAAGGAGGTGTTAAGTTCAGTTGCTTCTAAGCTGCTAAAGTAGTTATAAGTGTTTTCAGCACCCTCTAAATTTTGGCACCCTGGGGAAAAGCTCCAGTCACCCTGCCCTAATTACAGCACAAGTCCACAGACATAAAATAAGGAATAGAAATAACCCCAAAGGAGTGTAATAGAAGAATTCCAAAGATTCTGGTGAGCTAAAGTTTCTCTAGCATCCTAGCATTTCTCACACTGTCTTCTATTGATCTTAAGGGATCTCTCCTTCCTTGCAAAGACAAGAAAAGGTCAACAATAAATGAAATTTCTCTAACAAACAAGGTCTAAGGCACATGTTCTATTTTCAGATAACAACTATATTGTGAACTCTGTTGTCTCCTAAGGTAGCTCTTAGAAGGATGTAATTTTTTTTTATTCAAAAGGATTTTGCAGTACTTTATAATATGCAAAGCAAGTAGAAAAAAAAAACCTGTTGAAGTTCAAAGATATATACGCTAATTTAGGAAGTGTGCTGAGGAAACAAATTTCTTGTTTGCTTAGTAAGACCCTAAAATTATGTGTAAATAGTGGCAAAATATTTAAAGACAATTTTTGTTGTTGTTGTAGACAAAGCATTTAGCCCATTATATTTTTGAAATTTTTCTCTCTAGAAAAGCCAGTATTAGGAAAACTTACCTATTGATAGGTTTTATTTTCTTCCTGCTACAGTCATCACCCTCCCAACTGCAGAGAAGCAGTGTGTCATAAAGGAAAAAAAGCTGGCTGGGAATCAAGAAGACTTGAGTCCAAGTTCTCTCTCTCACCTGTCTCAAATTGTGTGACTCTGGAAGTCACTTATTTCCTTAGTGTTCTAGACAAATCTCTAAAAACAAAAGTAGTAGAGAAATCGCATCTATTCATCGATGTTGTTCAGTCGTTTCCATAGTGCCCAACTCTCCCTAATCCCATTTTGCTCATTTTTGGCAAAGATATTAGTTTGCTTTTTTCTTTCCAAATCATTTTATAGCTGAGGAAATGGAGGCAAAAAGGTTCAAGGAACTTGCCCAGGATCATACAGCCAGTAAGGATCTGAGGTCAGATTTGAACTCAGGAAGATGAGCCTTTCTGACTCCAGGATGGGTGCTTCCTCCACTCGATCACCTAGCTGCTTCTAATATGCTTTAGGGGAGAATATTTCATCTTGGAGTTCCTTATACCAATGAAATTGAAAGTCTATTCCGTCTCTTATCAATAGTACAATGTAGTGAGAATCTCTCATCATGTTTGGATTCATATTTGGGTGAGTGGAGAGATAATTAGTGCCTTAGGCTATGAGTTTCACATATATGCATTTGTAGTATGTATAGATGTATTGCATACATACATGTAATGGCACTCATTTACAAAACAATTTAAGTTTAGGTGTCTTTTGTCCATTTTCTATCATTATCTCCATTTTAAAGCTGAGACTCAGAAAAAGTCATTGATTGACTCAATGACAGAGCTTACAAGTATCTATTATGGGAATGGAACCAAGGTCTTCTTACTCAAAATTCTGTGCTCATTTCCTCGCAACACACCAACTCTCAAATATAGCAATCTCTCTATGTGATAGGTAGATTACAAATGGTTTGTCTCTGGGAGAAAGTCTAGAATTATTTTGCCTCCAAGGCACATTCTCTTCCATAGGATGACAGCTCAGTGGGTCACTGGATAGAGTTTTAAATCTGGATTGAGGAGGTCCTGAGTTCAAATCAAAAAGAATGGGGAAATGAATGGGGGAAACCAGTGTTATCTTCCCTTCTCTACCCAAATGGAAAATCAGCACTTTCAGAAATGTGATGGAGTGAGTATTGTTTGATGTCAATTCTTTCTACAAAGTTATACATATTGGTAGTTACAATTACTATCAATATGAGGAAAAATGACCAATGTTTCCGATATACTTATATAATCAAATTTATTCATTTGCTGTGTTCAAGCTCATCAACTTACCCATATTGTTTCTACATTAAAGGCCTTTCATTAAATTAATGCACAGCTTGGGAGAACTATATATTTCTGTATATTGTGCTAAAATTAAAGAAAATTAGTTCCTTTTAAAAGCATGATTATAATTCTCTAGTCATTTGCAGTCAGGCAAATGTTTCATATGCATGAGTTTTATACTAAAAATACTTTTCTATGGTAGTATCACACCAATAAAAGAGAACTATTTGATGATGATATGGAAACAGTAGGTGTAAGGTAAGCCTTGCACAGAGAGAAGCTTTGGAATGTCTTGGAGAGAGTTTGAGGGGACAGGAGTGGCAGTTGGAAGGAACAGAAAAGAACTCTGGGAAAGAACTAAAGGGGGAGTTTGTTTCCTGGGGGGGGGGGGTTGAAGGGGGGAGAGGAAGCTCATTCCCTTTCTCAGGATGTGAATTCCTGAATATCTGAGGATTTTCACAACCTTTCCTTTAACTTGAAGACCTGAGATTGTACCTGTTTCACCTGGATCCAACAAATAGGGTTGGCTGAACATTTACAGCAGCTTGAAAGGTTGAGCCCTGAAAGCCTGCTGAGGCATCCTGAACACAATTTGCCCTCTCTGCAACAGCTGGAAAGACTTGGCCACTATTCATTTAGATTAGGTTAGCAGGCAGAAAGAAGAGAGGAATCAAGAACTTTGTGGTTGGAGCCTTCACCTTTGGCAAGGCTAAAGAGACTCCATACTACTATTATATTAAATTAAAGCTACCTGCTCCCACTCTTCATCCCCAACCTCAACCCTGCTAATTTATATTGAACACAGTCAGATAAATCTTTGGAGTATATCAAAGAGATGGAGAGTGATAAGGTTCAAAGAGGGAGTCAATTCTAAGAGACTTTGGTTAAGTTGAACCCAATGTTGGGCACCATTACTGATTCCCTGACAGGGTCTGTAACAGAAAGGACATCTAGGGGTGCCAAGCATTTTGCTAAGCCCTGGCAAATACCTTACCCCATAGTTGTCTCTTATCTGAATGCTGGATCCTGTCTCTCCCTGTACTGAGTTTTCATCACAGGGACACTCCCTTGAGACTCTCTGGTTAAGAAGGAAGACAACACTGCTAGGGTTCAAACATCATCCAGCCTAGCTAAAAGTAACATCATCAATAAGGGATTTAATTCTCTTTTAACATAGGGAAAAAATAAAAGCTGTAAATATATCCTATTTATTGCATGCTATTTTGCTTTTGAATGCTGTTCAGGTTGAGAGATCAATTTTAAAGAAGAGATAATCAAAGGAGGAAAAAATATAAGTACATTAATGCAAAGACATTTTTAACATTTTTATGCCCTAAAGTAAATATTAGATTTATCTTCAGTATAAAATAAGGATGAGTAGGGTGCTAGATTAATCTTTTATAAATAGCTTTAATTGTGTATTTTCTTCCTTAGAAATAATCCAAGGCTCATTATTGCCTTCAGGATAAAGTTTTCTGTACTTACATTGACTCTCAAAATTTTCTGTAGTCAGGTCCTTATTGACATCTAAGTTATTTCCCACTACTCCCATATACAGAGCCACCAATGGAGATTATAGGTTTGCTTTTAATACTTTGGAAGGAAACCTAGGCTTCTATCCTTATTCATTCTAATTCATTTTAAGAGTATAGTTGCAATTATGGGATAATATTCTAAAAATTTATTCCCAAGACCAATATCAAACTAATGAGTGTAAAATATTATTTGATAATGACACATAGTTTTATCAGTTTGGAATGCCTAGATAACTAAGGGTTAATCATAGCATGTACAAAGCTTGTTTCCAAGTAAACAGATTATCAGATAAGCAATTGGAGGCTCAATGCTAAAGAGTTCTTGTGCTTTGAGATGCCAAGACAATGATTTGCCAAAGCAGAAAGATCCAAAGATTCAGTGGACCTTAGGGAATGATTCACCCCCTTGACCTCTCTCTCTCTCTCTCTCTCTCTCTCTCTCTCTCTCTCTCTCTCTCTCCTCTCCTCTCCATATGGCAAATGGTTCTCTTATGAGAAATTGGGGAGAATTTTATGCATACATGGGAGAAAAATTTATGAATAAACCAGAGAGAGAAAGCATTATAAAATGGAAAATGAAGAATTTTGATACTTGAAATTAAAAATATTCTCTACAAATAAAACTAATGTAGCCAAGATTAAAAGAAAAACATTTAAATTGGGAAAAATGTTTAGTTTCTTAGATAGAGAAATCATATATAAAATATATAGAAAACTTTGTCAAATATGTAAGAATATAAGCCATTTATCAAATGATAAATTGCCAAAAGATATGAACAGAAATCTTTTGAATGAAGAAACCAAAGCTATCTTTAACTATATGAAAAAAAAAATTCTCCCTATCATTATTGATTAGAGAAATGAAAATCAAAACAACTCAAGACTATCATCTCACACCTATCAAGTTGACTAAAATAACAGGAAAAAATGAAAAATATTGGAAAAGATTTGGAAAGATGAGGACTATAATACACTGTTGGTGGAATTGTGAAGTGATCCAACCATTTTCATTCTGGAAATATTTATAGCAGCTCTTTTTGTTTTGGCAAAAAAAAAATTGGATATGCATCAACTGGAGAATGACTGAACAAATTGTGGTACATGTTAGTGATGGAATACTATTGTTCTGTAAGAAATGATAAAAAGAATAATTTCAGAAAAAGCTGGAAAGACCTACATGAACTTATGCAGAGTGAAATAAGCAGAACTAGGAGAACACTGTACACAGTTAACAGCAATACTGTAGGGTGATCAACTGTGAAAGACTTCGGCTACTTTCAGCAATACAATGATCCACAACAATTTGAAGGACTTCTGACAAAGAATCCTATCCACCTCCAGAAAAAGAATTGTTGGAATCAGAATGCAAATCAAAGCATACTATTTTTCACTTTAGTTTATTTGTGTTTTTATTGGGGGGAGTATGTGTGTTCTCTTTAAACAATGAATAATATGGAAATATGTTTTGCATGATAACATATGTATAACCCAGGTTAAATTGATTATCATCTTTGGGAAAGTGGGAGGGAAGAGAGAGAGGGAGACAATTCGGATCTTATAAAGTCAAATGTACATGGAATATTGTTATTAAATGTGATTGGTAAAATAAATATCTTTGGAAAAAAGCAACCTTCCTTACCTCAGCAATTAAAGGCATAGATTATTGAGATCTCTTCCTTATCTTCTGAATTAAAAATAGCCTCCCAAAAATCTCCTGGCTGCTTCTGATGCTTGATTTATGGATCATAATGGATATCTCAAGCAAGTGAGATAATATTATGAATAATATTATAATAAATTATAATAAATATGCTCATCCAAGAGAAATTAATTCTCTCATTAGATATGTCCAAAAACCTATTTCATTCTTTTTTTTTCTTCTCCCTTGAACCTCTCATCCCTCTCCAAGAAGGCAGGTAATATAACACAGATTGTATAAATAACATCATGTAATATATATTTCCCGGTTTCTCTTATGAAATAAGACACATATTGCTTAGACTAGAGAAATATTCATAGAGGAAATAAAGTAAAGAATGGTATATTTCAATCTGCATTCAGATTCCATCTTTTCCTTCTTTGGCTAGCCTTTCTTATCAGGAGCACTTGGAATTATTCTAGATCCTCACCTTATTGATAATAAAGTTATTCACAGTTGATCATCATAATTATTGCATTAATGTTGTTACAGTGGACAGTGTTCTCCTGCTCACTTCAGTTTTGTGTCACTTGATATGTCTTTTCGAGTTTTCTGTGATCGTTTTGTTTGTTTTTTCTTATAGCACAATAATATTCCATTATAATCATATACCACAATTTGTCCAGCCATTCCCCAATTCATGGACAGTCCTTTGGTTTCCAGTTCTTTGCTACCACAAAAAGAGCTTCTATAAATATTTTAGAACAAATAGTATGTTCTCCCTTTTTCTTTGATCACCTTAAACAAAAATAGGTAGCAGATCAGCCTATAGTTTACAATTACTGCTCTATTCTGTATTGCATGGTTCTACTATATTATTCTAGTGTTTCAAGTACAGTATCTTTTCTCATCAGTTTTATTTGATTATGATATTTTATTCTATTTATAGTCTGTTACATTCACATAGGGGCAGCTCAGTAGCACCGTGGATAGAGCACTGGGCTTGAAGTCATGAGACTTGAGTTCAAATATGCAGTACTTGTGGAGCACCAGGCAAGTCACCTAACCTCTGCTTGCCTCAATTTCCTCAACTGCAAAATGGGAATAATAGTAGCAACTACTTCTCAGGATTGTTATGGGAGTCAAATGAGATAATAACTATAAAGTGCTTAGCATACTGCCTGGTCCATATAGAATCCTATAGAAATGTTTGCTATTTATTATTATTATTAAATATTTTTTAAACCAGAGAGTTTATTCAGCTATTGCCCAGATATTGAGCACCACTTTGTTTCCAGTTCTTTGTTACCACTCAAAGGGCATTGCTGTCAGTACTTTGGCATGCATATGACTATCTTTGACTTCCTTGAGGTATATGCCCAGTAGGAGGTTCATTAGGTAAAAGGATAGAAGGAAGTTCAATGAATTTTCTAGAATTATTGCAAATTGCTATCTCAAACAATTGGGCTCCTTAACAGTGAATCAGTGTTCCTCTCAATGGTCTCTACAACACTGACTGTGCCCAGTTTTTGGTTACTTGGCCAATTTGCATGGTGCTAAATACAATGGAGATTTCCCTTGATCTGTATATCTTTTGCTCTTAATGATTTATAGTATTTTATATGTTAATTTAAGATTTACAATTACTTTGAAAACTTCTTGTCTACATCTTCTGACTATCCTGGCTCTCAGCATTATATATTTGTCAAAAGTTCTCTATACTTTGAATATAGTCTTATTGGTGATATTAAAAATAAGTATTTTCCCATTTTTTCTTTTAATATTCTCTTATCAGTTTTAGTCATGAAAAATCTTTAAAATACAGCTTTAGTCAAACTGTCCAATTTAAAAAGAATAATAATCTATTCTCTTTTGTTGAATCCAGAATCCTTTTCCTAAACAAGGTTGTGAAAGGTAGTTGAGTTCATTCTCTTCAAAATTTTTTATGATGTGACTTTTTACATTCAGGCCTTGTATTTGTTTTGAATTTAATATGGTAGATATCATAGAAGTTGGTGAAAAACTGATTTCTGCCAAATTACTTTCTAGGTGTCCTAGAAGTTCCAGCCAAAAACAGAGTCCTTCTTCCAGTAATTTATGTTCCTGAGTGGAGGAAGCCCTGGACTCCAGTTTTCAAGTTAGTTTTCTATTTCAAGTTTGTCCAATCTATTTTGCAGATCCATTTTTCTGTTTTTAAATTATTATTAAATATTTTGGATGACTTCTATTTTGTAATAGTTTGACATTTGGTAACTTTCCTTTAAATTTTCTTAATATTGTTTCTTTTGCGATTCTATAATTGTTTTTTCTCAACGAATTTTGTTATTTTTCTCATTCAGTGAAGTATCTCTTTAATAATGTGACTGGCTGGCATAGCTCTAACTTTGTTAGTTCATCTAGATTAAATTATCCTTTTTATCATATTGCCATAGACCATTTTCATGGATAGAAAATACTACTACAATCGTCTCCTTTATTTCTGTAAAGGGAGGTATGCAGTTCCATATTTATTAAACCTTTGTTCCTATCTGTGGGAATTTACTATTCAGAAGAACCCCCATGCTTTTGATGTTGCAATCAACCTCATCTTCTAATTAAATTAAAAATAAGGCCTGAGGCTTAAATGTATAAGGGGGATGCCTATGCATTCTGGGAGGGCCAGAGGTTTTCTTGTGGGTCCCTGGGACCTGTGAGAAGCTTGCCTCTCATCCCAGGTGACTCTGGGCAGCAGGAAGACCACAGCCTTGGATCCAGACTGAGGTCAAGTCCAGCCAATCAGAGAGATTCAGCAAAGTGACTTCATGAAAGATGTTTCAGGCTGGGAGAAGGAAGGACTTTTTTTAGGCAGAATCACAAGAGGAAAGCACCATTGGGTGAGTGCTGGCATAGCTAAAGCCTGGCTGAGAAGCTGGTGCTCCCAGAGGAGAGAGAGGACTTGCAAAGGGAACAGCTGACCATGTATGGCTGGTGCCTTTTCTTTGTCTGACCCATTTTTAATTATTTAATAAATAATTATAAATTGAGATACAGTCTCCAGAACATTTTAATCTTAAAATATTCTAGTAGGTTAACTCCTAGATAATATATATGTATATATATATTGTAATCTTTTGAATGATATCTCATCATAATTTATTTTAAGTTTTGTTTCTATAGAACTATATAGAAATACTGATTATTTTGTGGATTGGTTTTATCCTGCTACACTATTGAAAATATTAATCATATCATTTAGTTTCTCTATAATACTCTGAAGCTTTTATAAAGTGTCCCATATTTTCTTTGCTGAAATTTAATTTTTGTTATTTTTTCTTAATTATGTACCTCAAAGAGCTAGAATTTTAACATCATGCTAGAAAAACAACATGTTCTGGTTTTATTCCTGTTTAAATTGAGAATTTTTAAAAAATTTTTTGAAAACATAAACAACATTATATGTTAGTTTCAAAATATTATATGAAAGATAAGTCCTTAAATGTCTATACTTTTAGTCTTTTTGCATGTCATTGTTATATTTTGTTAAAGAACTTCTCTGCACACATTAAAATAATTCTGTGGACTAAAGTCCACAATTTTCAGTAAAAATTATCATTTTTACAATGAATTCTATTATTTGATTTTGTAATGTCAAACCACTCTCCCATCCCCATAAACAATTAATCAAAAATAATTTCTTTCCTAAATATTTTCTACAGTCTCCTTGTGAGGAGTTTACTTAAGATTTTTTGTGTCAGTACTCATGAATGAGATCAGGCTATGATAATCTTTCCCAGTTTCTTCTAAGTTTGGATTCAAAGATCATATTTGTTTTATAAAATTGGTTGGATAGAATCCTTTCTGTCTTTATTTTTTAAAACAATTGTCAATAAGTATTGTTTCTTAAATGCTTGATAGAATTCACCTATAAATCCATCTGGTTTAGGTTTC
The DNA here is from genome assembly GCF_027887165.1 of Monodelphis domestica. Lineage (NCBI taxonomy): Eukaryota > Metazoa > Chordata > Mammalia > Didelphimorphia > Didelphidae > Monodelphis > Monodelphis domestica. The sequence goes on from NC_077234.1 coordinate 215,000,262, forward strand.
TCTCCTCTTTTGTAATTTAGATCTCTATCTCTGTCTCTGTTTCCCTCTCTCACTCTCACTCTCATTTTCATGAGGTTATTAGGTATACACAAAATATATTTATTGTGAAATTTAGACTGTAATTGATGACTAATTATTGATTGAGAATTCTATCTGATTCTCAGAATCAATACTTGTGAAACAAATTCATATTGACTAAAAAGGACTTCAATGTATTAAAACTGACTTCTATTTGCAAAATTTGTAAGTCTGACTTCTCTGTTTCTATGGGCCACAATAAAACCACAAAAGTTCTCATGTGTATTTGACTGACTGACCATGAGGGAAGATGAGTCAATCTGGTGATAAGATGTTTCTATCATAAGATTTTTCAGAGGATTTTATTCAGTTCTGTGTTTTTTCCTGTTATCCCAGATTACAGAAATGCCTTTTCTGAGTCAGGTCAAGTATATCCTCATCTCCAGATCAGACCAATCATAGTCTCAGCTTGATTTGCATTACTGGGCTATTTTGGATAAACTATATTATATGCTAACTTTTCAGCTGTATAAAGGAGCTTCTCTGACTGCCAGATGTTGTCTTGACTAATGAGAAGTCTTGATCCTTTTAATTCATATTTACTAGAAATATTAATAAATTATTTGTACTCAGACCTTTGTGCCTCAGGTCCTCTTTATCATAAATTTTTATCTCTGCATTATACACTATACAAAAAAAGTATTTATTATGTTTTATTATGCCTTACTTCCTACCACATGATCATTTTTTGTAAATGTACACATAAGACTCTGGATAATAAGTATTCTTTAACTTTCCCATTCATTACTCATCATAAGCAAACAAAATCCAGTTTATTCAAAAATTTGTTCATTTCTCTATTTCCCTTATTTATCATTATTTTGGATTTATCCAACACTGATAAAGAAATACTAAAATTTCCTACTACCATTATGTAACTATATATTGTAAAAATAGACTCAAATCCAGGACTTCAATCCCCCAGAAGTCCATGCTCCACTTACCCAGAATGATTTGTAATCTCACTGAATTCTCACCTGGGATGAGAGCAAAATATTATTTAAAGGCTCTCCCCCTTAGGTGGGGTCTCTTTTTTTCCTCTTTTTACTTCCACTTCGGAGCACACACGGCTCTCCACCTGGTAGGCAAGATGTGAGTGGTTGTGAATAGGCTCTCTGGGCCTAGACACATGCTTTTCTTACTTGTATATTCTTAAGTTCTTAATCTTCAATAAACCTCATAAAATATAATACTCCTTGCAGAGAGAAACTAATTTCTACCTGCCTCAGTTTCCCAAAATTTTAATCTTTACAATATACATCTGTGCAGTTCATCCAGTCTTTTATCAGTGAATTTAGATGTCAGATCATGTGATATAGATATACAATTAATGTGTTGTCATTTTTTTCAGTGTGATAACTTTAAACATATTGTTGTTTTTCTATTTTTATTCCTTGACTTTATAAAGTCACTTGAATTGTGATAGACTTTATCATATCCCTCCATCTTCATTTCATCTATGTTCAAAAATGTGGTTCCTGTGTGCCTCAGTCAATTAACAACCACTTACTTTATGGCGGGCACTCTCCTACAAACTCATAATACAAAGAAAGACAAAAACAACTTGTCTCAAAGAAACACAGGTAGCAAATTGTTGAATTCTGTTTTCTTGGCCATTGTTCAATTATTTTTCTTTTTATTCAAGATTTCAATCTCTTTTTTATTCTGGACTTGATTTTTATTAACAAAGAGGAACTGCCTGCTGAAATCATGGGAGCCATGGGGAGAAGCAATAACCCTATCTTAGAATTTGTTTCAGAGGAAAGGAAAGCTGGACAGAGTCTGAGAAACTCCATGGATTTTTAAAAAACATTCTGAGGGGTGCAGAGGAAGAATTGCTAGGGTCTCATAAACTAAAACTCTTTAGGATGCAAGAAGAATTGGTATTAAGCAAGCACTTATTAAATACCTACTATGTGCCAGAATATGCTCTGTGTGCTGAGTAGTGCAATAAGTATGCTCATAAAGCTCTAGAAAATTAAATTCTCAAGATAACGTTTTTGATGGAGGGAAAAGGGGAATTGCTGAAGAGATGGCTGTGGATGCCCAGCAATCTCAACACCCAACTTAGGTTTTTTCTTAAATGTGCAAAAACAGTAACAGCAACATTGCAAGGATGATCAACTGTGGCTACTCTGATCACAGTAATAATCCAAGATCGTTCCAGGAGACCCAGGATAAAGAATGCTATCCATCTCCAGAGAGAGAACTGATGAACTGCCAGTGCAGATGGAAAAAGACTTTTTTGCACTTTTCTTTTGTAACATGGCCAATATAGAAATATATCTTATATGACTTCACGTGTATGGTTTTTTAAAAAACCTTTACCTACCTTCTTAAAATCAGTACAGAATATTGGTTCCAAGGAAGAGATGAGGCAATTCCAATTAAGTGACTTGCCCAGGATGATACAGCTAGGAAGTATCTGAGGTCAAATTTGAACTCAGGACCTTTGGCCCAGCTCTTTATCCACTGAGCAACTCAGCTGCCCCTTAACATTCTTTATTTTTTAACATTTTGATGATCAATCTCTTCACAGTTAGAATTCAATTCGAATTAAAACTGTAATGCTGATGTTTTCTTCAGTTGAATATATACATATATAGGTGTATACATACACAGAATCATCAACATATTTATTTATGCCTTATATATATATATTTATTTTTCTTTTTATTCAGTGCTTCTCTGAAAGCTTGCATAAGCTGATTTGAATTTTCCTCCCATTCACTCCCCCACTTCCTCTTATGCTGCCAAATCCCAAATTCTTTGGACTTACCTTTATTTATATTTTCTGCTTCTTAAATATTTAAATATTTTATTCTTCCTTTTCCAGGATCAGAAGAGAATGGCACCTCATCTTCCATTATCCAGCCCCTTTACCTCCTTCATCTTTCTTTGAGTTTGGTTATATTTATAATGTCCCTTTCCAAGTACCATTTTCATTCTTTGGCCTTTCTTATGTTTTTCTCTTTCTCTTCTGTAAAAATTGAGTCCCTGAAAGATTATTATGAAAGGCGACACCAGGATGCAATGGAAAGTGTTCTGTAAACTTAGTCTGGAGGCCTGATGCTGTTGGTTTTTCTCCCTTTAATGTCATGTCATCCTCTCTTTAAATCTATAAGCTTTCATCTTTAAATCTTTGCATTTACATAGCAATTTAAGCTAGACAAATTACTTTAAAAATATTATCTCATTTTATCCTTATTACAATACAACCTTTAGGAGGTAGATGCTATTATTATCATCATCCATTTTACAGATGAGAAAACTGGGGCAGACAGGTTAAATAAATTATTCAATATCACATAGCTAATAAGTATCTGAAGCTAGTTTTGAACTCATTTTCCCTACTCCAGGACCATTATCTATTAATTGAATCACTACCTGCCTCTAATTCTTCTCTTTAAATCCCTTCTTTGCATTTTTTTCCTTTTCTACATTTCATTCCAAGTTATGACTGCTCGATACTTTGAACTGAGTCCTCCTGTCTTCCCAGAGTCAATACTACTTCCTTTCTTCCAGTATGAGTTCTTAACCTAAAGTCAATGAACTTGTGCTTTATTTTGTTCCTTATTTTTATAACTTTAATTGATCACATTTATTTATTTTATAATCCTATAGATTTTATTTTATGTAATTTAAAACATTTTTCCAAGAAGGTGGTCCACAAGCTTCAAAAGATATACAGAGGGGTCTATGGCACAAAAAAGATTATAAGAAGCCCTTCCCCCAAGGGAGTTATTACTGAGACTTGCAATACTTTCTTATAAAATAATTGTTTTCTGCAGATGTCCAAATCCCTCAACAGAGTTCACCACAAGACCTTTCCTCACCACCTCCCACCTCTGTCTAGATGTTTCCACGTCATTTCTTTTCTATTAGCTGTATTCAATTCCCATTTCTCTTTTGGTAAACTGTCTTCTTTGACCTTTCTCCCTCCCCCCTTCCCAAGTGTTTTAGTCTTACTCTGCTACTACCACAAAGACAGGAAAAGAAATTGAAAGGTTCTTGTCCATCTTTCCTCCCAAGCCCTGTCCACTCACTACCTCTAAATGAGTCATTATCTTCCACCCCTCCTATCTCTATCTAGAAGACATTTTGTATTATCCCACTCATAATTCTGTAATTTTTCCCTGAAACAATTATTTATTATTATATATTCTCCTCTTATTTCCCCCCTTTTATACCTTTTATTCATTGGATCCCTTAGCCTTTTGATGTCCCCCTCCTGTCTTTTCACTGTCACTCACTTATTTTACATGCAATATCTTAGCTGCTGAAAATATGCAGAACAAATGTCATGAATCAGGTGATACATCTTAAGAATTGTGGTTCCTCTGGAAGAATTCCATGGGAACTGGAATGACCTCCAGGAATTGATGCAGAGTGAAAGAAGCAGAGCCAGGAGAACATTATACAGAGAGACTGACACACTGTGGTACAATTGAATGTAATAGACTTCTCTACTAGCAGCAATGCAATGACCCAGGACAATTCTGAGAGACTCCTAAGAAAGAATGCTGTTCACATTTAGAGGAAGAACTGTGGGAGTAGAAATGCAAAATAAAAATATATAATTGATCACATGGTTAGATGGGTATATGATTGCGGATGTAGACTTTAAAAGATCACTCAACTGCAAATATGAATAATATGGAAATAGGTTTTGAACAATGACACATGTATAACCCAGTGGAATTGTTCATCGGCTCTGGGAACGGGAGGGAAGAAGAGAAGGAAAGAACATGAATCTTGTAACATGGAAAAATATTCTTAATTAATTAAAAAGAAAAGAATTATGGTCCCTGCTCGTTTTACACTTGACTCACCTCATTAGATATGAAGAAGAAAAAGTGCAAAGGATTGGAAGACTGGGGATGGTGGCACTGGCTGCTCCAGGGGTAGGCTCAGTTGCTCTAAACAGCACTGCCTTACTTCCTAATCTCCAAAAGCCATGGCTGCTATTTCTCTCCTCAACTAGATTTGATTCTACCCCAAGCCCTTCTTCTACCCAAGTTCATCACACTCCAAGAACTTGTCTCCAGTCCCAAAATCCAGAATGCCATTTTCTCCATCTTCTACAAGTCTATGGTATTAAGGAGAGGACCATAACTCCCAGTATGTACAGATGGCACTGATCATAATATTTTCCTTTCTCGATTTTTAGTAGGTAAGGTGTTATGCATAGTTGTTTTGTTTTAAGTAAGAAAATCAAACAACTTTGTGTAGCATTAGTCATTAAAAATACCTTTTTATTTTAGCTTTCTTTACTATCCGAAAGTAACAGGAGGTTCCAAAAGCTACAAAGCTTCAAAATGCACTAAGATTTGGGGGACACCTTGTATTTAGCTGTATGACCCTGGGTAAGTCGCTTAACTCTGTTCAACTCAGTTCTTCATCTGTAAAATGAGCTGGAGAAGGAAATGGCGAACCATTCTAATATCATTGCCATGAAAACCCCAAATGGGATCACAAAGAGTAGAATGCAATAGAAACAACTGAGCAGCAACAAGTATGCAGCCTATAACAGACCAGAACAAGAACGGTGAAGCCACATGGAAGCAAAAGAGATGACTTGATCTAGTCTTTTTTGTTTTTTTCTCTCTAAATGAATTACATTATAAGGTGGTTCCTTCACTATTCTTGTCTCTGCTCAGTTTCCTGAACAAAACTGCCCTTGTCCTATAATACTAGATATGATATAATATAATATATGATATGATATGATATGATATAATACTGGATATGAACCTAGGAGATCTGCCAACAGAATACCCATCATCCTGGTATCTTTTTAGGATTCCTCTTCTTCTGACTTTATGGATTTCCCTATTGGCTTTATTCCTTTATAGCCAGGCTTATCTATGTGACTTACATTCCAATGAATAAATCTCTTATTTTTAAGTTAGCTATAGTTCTTGACAAGGGCAGCCCGTCCAGATCCAGGGTTTTACCTTAAAGCTCTACCCAAACAACTAGACCTGAGTCTGGGATTCAACCTTTTCCACTTACTAAGTTTATGACTGGAAGTCTTTAGACTGTTCTGGGCCTCAACTTAATGGCAATTTTAATGGACAACTTGAGTTTTCTAAAGAGATTTACATACATTAACTCCCTCCTCACCACAATACTATGAGGAGGATACTACAAGTATAATTATGTCCATTTTACAGATAAGAAATCTGAGGCATAAAGAGATTTAAGGAATTATATAAGTAACTATTAGTCTGGAGTTCTTTCCATTAAATGTATGCCACTTTGGGGACATCTAGGTGGCCTTATGGAGAAAGAGCCAGGCCTAGAGACCGGAAGTCCTGGATTTTAATGTGGCCTCAGATATTTCCTAGCTATGTGATGCTGGAAAATTAACCCTTACCACTTTTCTGTCTTGGAACTGAAAACTAGTATCCATTCAAAGACAGAAGGTAAGGGTTAAAAAAGAAAAAAAATAGAAAAAGAATGTATAACATTTGAGGGAAGGAACTGGTCTTTTTGGGGTTGTTCTGTTTTGCCTTTCTTTATATGCCTAGCTCTTAGCTTGGTGCCAGGTTTGTAAACTGAGTAAACTGAGGAAATGACTGACTGTCACACTGTCACATCTGCAAAACGAGGGAGTTGGACTATCCAGTTATAAAATTGCATCTACCTCTTAAATTTTCCTGAGAACTTAAGAGTTGCAAAAATATTGTTCTTGTCCACAAGGAAGTGCTCAGCAAAATAACTACTTGAAACTTGGGCACCTTGGGTATCTAACATAATTAGCTTTTCTCTGCTAATCTTTTCTCTGCTAATTTCTTTTGCTAATTTGCAAAAATACCCAAAAAATGTCCTAAATTTCTTATTTTGTGAGTGAAGAGATTTACTTACATTAGTAATACTCTGGTGCTATCTGGACTGTTTACTGAACAGAATGAAGGAATCTTTTCAGACCAGATTGTCTCCCTGAGGCTAGGGCTGGTCTACTATTTTGATGAAGGAAGTTGGAGACTTTGACTTCCTTGATATGATGAAAGAGGGTGGGACAACGGGGATGGCCTTCCTGACCAAAACATCTGTTTAATTAAATACCACCAACAGAAATTAATTTCTTTGGGTTTTCTTTTATTAAAATTCTGTTCTTCTGGAGTGTGGGGAGGTTGTAGAGAACAATAAAAGAGATCGTCACTAAGTAAAATACATTGAAGCATAACTTTAAAATACTTGGGGAAAAATAAACAGAAATATAACATTTTTATTGCAGAAATAGGAGTATTACATATTTTGACTATAGTAATGAGATTATGTAGTAAAGTAAGCATCATCCACAAATTGGGATTTCAACATGGAATCTAAAAGTCCCCAAACTTGTAGTTTAGAAAGATTTAGTGATTCCCCAGTTTTATTTAGATCAGAGGTGAAAGCCTCAGGTTTGAGCCTGTTCCTGTGAGAATTCACAATCCACTTCAGATGGAGGCTAAACCCAAGCTTAAGCCCACTGACTCTTTGGTGCAGTAGGCAACACATCAGTCTCCCAAGCTGAAGGTCCTGAGTTTGAATCTCAGAAGAAGGGTGTGACATACTGGGAGAGGCTTCTGGAGACTAGAAGAGTCATTGACCCCATCTTGGGCTTAGGCCCCATCTGAAGTGAATTGAGGATTCCCACAGGAACAGGCTCAAACCCGAGACTTTCACCTCTAAGCTAAATAAAACTGGGGAATCATTAAATCTTTTTAAGCTACAAGTTTGGGGACTTCTAGATTCCACATTGACAGGGTCAATAAAAAGATGAAAATTAATGCACTGACTCCTTCTTGCATATTAACATGCAAGTATGTTAATAGTAAACACATTTAATAAATGCTTTATTTATGTGTGTGAACCAATAGCAAGACTACGATGTGGTGTAGAAAGACTTGTTAGGAAACTTGGAATTTTGTTCCAGTTCTAACATGAATTGTCCATTTTGACCATGAATAAATTACCTTTCTCAGCCTCGGTTTCCCCATTTGTAAAATGTGAATAACTCTTCCATTATATTCAGAATATACTTTTCCTGACCTGCCTCTTCCAGCCCCTCGCCAGATTCAGAGCTCAATTTAACCACCACTACCTTCGACCCCGAAGTCTTTCCTGATTCAGATTTCTTCTTCAAGCTTCATTCTAGACTTTCTCAGGGGAGTTTGGGCTGTTCTGAGAGGACTATGGAGGACTCTGCTGAGGGGTTGATGAGCCCTTTTCAAGGCTGTTTACCCATTTTTGGTGTCTAACTTTCACCAGACTCTTCACTATAGCTCCAGGAAGTTGTAACATGTGCATCCTGGTAAAACTGTCTCAGCAAACAGGTTAAAGCAGATCACAAACAAGCCCAAACCTTTTAGGTGAGTTAGGAGGATGCCTACCCCAAGTCTGTGAAGACTCCCCCTCCCCCTACCAAAACCTAACCCAAACCCTAAACCCATCCCTCCCATTCCCGACAACCCCACCACACCCCCACCAAATGGGTGGATGAGAACAATTTGTTGTAAGGGCTAAAGCAGGCTCTGTGGAGCACTTAGAAGGTACCAAGGTCTTCCCTGGAATCCCAAGCCATTGTCTCTCATCCTGGCTTTTGTCTTACTTGCCAGTGGACCATCAATAGATCTAGAAGAGGGAATGAGGCTGATGACCCTGCAACTCCACTCAAATCCAATTCACTCTTTTTTCTCTGTTTTAAGACATCATCCATTTGGACCTCTTTGAAACAAAAGACAAATAATAGTCTTTCGCTACAATGCCCTGTAAACCTCTTTATCCAGGAAGCCCCCTCTAGCCCTGCAATTCACCTTTTCCCAGCTTCCTCTATATCATGGTGTTGTCTTCATCCTCTAAAACTTCCTGAAGGCAGGGCTGGTGTTTCTGCTTGTATTGATATTTCCTGAGCTTGGTAAATGCCTGGTTCAGAGTAAGAACATAATAAATACTTGTTCAATGATTCCCCCAGTTGCTACTGTTGATAGGGTTAGAGGTGGAAGAGATTTTAGATACCATCTACTCTAACCACTTTGTTCTATAGGTGAATAAACTGAGACCCAGAGAAATGAAGGGTCTTGCCCAAAGTCAAGCAGGTGGAAAATATCAGGTAAGGATTTGATCCAACATCATTTGACTCCAAATCGGGAGCCTTTTCCATTGAAGCCCATCTCTGTATAGGAATAGACCTAAGCTCTCTAAAAGGAGGGAATAAAGGGACACTCATTCATTTGTATTCCCAATGCCTGGCATATAATACATGTAAATGCTGGTTGATTATTTGATTGCAACAGGGTTGTTGTGGAGGATAGATTGTAAATTTCATATGTCAATGGAAAATATCTGTCACAAATCAGAATCTCTAGTTGGAAGAGAACTCAGTAGCTTCCTAATTCAATCTGCATTTGTTCAAGAATACTATAGCTCCACTAAACCAATTGTACAAGAAACTAAGCCATTCTCCAATTGATAAATGGGCAAGGGACATGAATAGGCATTTTTAGATAAAGAAACCAAAACTATTAATAAGCACATGAAAAAGTGCTCTAAGTCTCTTATAATCAGAGAGATGCAAATCAAAACAACTCTAAGGTATCACCTCACACCTAGTAGATTGACTAACATGACAGCAGAGGAAAGTAGTGAATGCTGGAGGGCAAAGTTGTGACATTAATGCATTGCTGGTGGAGTTGTGAACTGATCCAACCATTCGGGAGGGCAATTTGGAACTATGCCCAAAGGGCGATAAAAGACTGTCTGCCCTTTGATCCAGCCATAGACCTGCTGGATTTGTACCCCAAAGAGATAATAAAGAAAAAAACCTGTAAAAGAATAATCATAGCTGGGCTCTTTGTGGTAGCAAAAAATTGGAAAATAAGGGGATGCCCTTCGATTGGGGAATGGCTGAACAAATTGTGGTATATATTGGTGATGGAATACTATTGTGCTCAAAGGAATAATAAAGTGGAGGAATTTCCATGGAGACTGGAACGACCTCCAGGAAGTGATGCAGAGTGAGAGGAGCAGAACCAGGAAAACATTGTACACAGAGACTGATACACTGTGGTACAATCAAATGTAACGAACTTCTCCATTAGTGGCAATGCAATGACCCTGAAGAACCCAGAGAGATTTACAAGAAGAACACTATCCACATTCAGAGGAAACACTGTGGGAGTAGAAACACAGAAGAAAAACAACTGCTTGATCACATGGGTCGAGGGGATATGGTTGGGGATGTAGACTAAATGAACAGCCTAATGCAAATATCAACAACATGGAAATAGGTTCTGATCAAGATCACATGTAATACCCAGTGGAATTGTGCATGGGCTATGAGGAAGGTGGGGTCAGGGGAGGGAGGGAAATAATGTGATTATTGTAACCAAGGAATAATGTTCTAAATTGACTAAATGAATTATTTTTTTAAAAAAAGAATACCATAGCTCCAACAAGTAGTTATTCATTCTGATTGAGCCTCTCACAGGGTTGGGGAACTTGTTACCTACAAAGAGAGCCATCCATTCCATTTTGTGTAACTTCTAATAACAGAATATAAATTCATTCATTTAGGAGATCCCTTTAAAAAAAAACATCTGAGAGGAACAGAAGACGAGATGAGAATGTTTTAATAAGAGAAGAGACAGATTTGAAACATAAAGCGCTGTTTCAGGACAATGCAGGCCTTGACAACCAAAAAGGCAACCCATGGGAATAGGGTGTCACAGATAGAGAGAAAACAGTGCCAAGAAGTGAAAGGGTGCCAAAGGCACACACCATGCTGATCATTTCCCCCTGGGCCAATCCACAGGGACCCTGGTATATTTTTCGCTCAAAGGCTTGTGCCTCATGGGATAAGTGCCACTGGTTCTTGGCACCTTTGTGGGCACCAGATGCCTTCCCTTCCCACACCCACAACTGGCAGCACAACCTAAAAGAAACACACATCGCATCACACATCATTAGTTACTCAAATTGATAAACAAACCTTTATTTTTAATTACAACCACCAGTACCAGACTCATTACTCGGCAAATTGTGTTGGGACTTGCTGTGCAGTCTTTAATCAATATGATCTCTGACTCAATGGAAGTCTCAGGGCTCTGGACTCTGAAAGCTTGCCTCATTTGCTTGCAGACTAGAAGGAGCCAGGCCTTTCAAAAAAATAATTCACTAATACGATGGCATCCCTCCATGCAATTTTAAAGGAGAGCATGTATAGTTCATGTGATGGATTTCCATACTACTAAAGGCTATCTTTATATTTCTAATAAATATTGAAATCTTTTGGTAGGAGATATTTGCAGCATAAATTGTTCCTCTCAACAAGAGGCATCTGACACCAGACAGACCCAATCTTAAAATCAAGGCTGTGGAAACAATTGCAGTACTTCAGTTTGATGGTGGCCCTGAGCTCCTGATCCCTGCTCTCTAACAACTTTAGAGTCATCTGCTATCAAAATCAGGAGGACTCAAGGCATTTCTTGTCATTGAGTGTAATTGTCAGCTGTTTGGAGCCTGAACAACTGATAATGTTTACCATCCGGAGCTGGGATGCCTGCGGGGACTCAAGCATGGAGACCCAGCGCGCTAGAAACAACCTCACGGGAGGCAGTGCAAAAGCCAGGAGCTCTTAGAATCGCTCTGCTGCCCCCTCTGAGAAGCCGTAAAACTAATGCTCCAGAACCTGGACTTTTCCACTGCTGGGGATGAGCAGCCCCTGCCTGGGCTCATGGGGGGAGTTATTGCTGTTTATCAAGTCAGAAGACTGCATGTAAGTTGGGGTATATATATCATACCCATGTGTGGGGGGTCTTTGGGGTTTGCAGGGAGGACTTGCCAAGCCCTTGTCAGGGGGGCTTGTCCACTTTGGGTGTCTACCTGCACCCCGTCTGATTCTCACCGATGGCTCCAAGAACTTGTACCCTGTGCAGCCATCACATCTTGATGATGGTTAAACCGGGTTGAGGATACGTGTCAGGCCTCAAACCTGTGGGTAACAAGGGGATGTCTACTCGGAGCAGGTGAAGGCTTCCTCTGGTACAATGAGAACAATTTATTCCAAGACACCTGAAGTAGGTGCTGTGGAGCTCTTGACATCAGAGGCCAAGTTCATCAGCTACATCTCAGGCCATCTCTAGTCCTCTAGACTTTTGTCTTGTCTCTGGACTTGGATGGCTCTGGAAGAAAGAGGACAACTTTGTACAATTGTCTCACTTAAATCCCAAACTTATGTGGAAATTTGTTATTATAAGAAATTAGTAAAATAAAATCTCTATAAAAATAAAATTAAATGCACAAAATACAAAAAAAAATGTGGAACCTCTCTGGGCCTCAGTTTTTTTAGTCAAAAATAAAGAGGTGAGACTAAAACGTTTCTGGAGGTTCCTTTCAGCTGTGTGATACTGTGACCTTTCTGCTCTAAACTCTATGATCCTATAATTTTTTTAAAAACCCTTACCTTCCATTTTGGAATCAATACTATGTATTGGCTCCAAGGCAGAAGAGCAGAAAGGGCTAGGCAATGGGGGTTGAGTGACTTGCCCAGGGTCACACAGCTAGGAAGTGTCTGAGGCCAGATTTGATCCTAGGACCTCCCATCTCTAGGCCTAGCTCTCACTGAGCAACCCAGCTGCCCCCCCTCCATAATTTTTTTTAAAAGGAGGAATTTCATTTTAGTGATTTTTTAACTACCATCCCTACTGTCAATTCTACTTTTCTATATATTTTTTTTACTTTTAAGATGAGTGGCTTATACTTGCTGCTCCTATTTAGTCACTATTTTTTATTCCTCAATCCCCTAAAATTCACTTTTATGTCATTATTTTGTTGAAAATGTTCTCCCTAGATTACCCAGAGAATTAGTCATCAAATCCAATTGCCTTTTAACTCAGAACTTGATCTATCAGCAGCAAATTATTTTACACTTTTTCCCACCCAGCCCTTCTTTCTCTCCTCCTAAGAATACTGAGTGGTCACAGGATATTAAATTTAGAGATGCAAGGGAATTTAGAAACCTTCTAATTCAACTCTGCCATTTTATAAATGAGAAAACAGAAGCCCAGTTTTTTTGGGAAATCACTTATTCAAGGTCTCACTGGTAGCAGGTGATGGGGACAGGATTCAAATCCAAGTTCAATGGCTCCAAATAAAGGACTTTCTACTGCACCACTTTGTGAAATGACCCTAAAACTTGACTGGGAGAGAAAGAAGAGTAAGGGTATACCATAGAAACCTTAAATTTTTGGTGTTGGACTTCTGGTAACATGGAGTTCTCTACTCTTAGAGGGAAAGGGCCCTAAGTGGAGTTAGTCAGTTCATAGACATTTCTTCAGAACCTTTGTGCCAGGCATGTGCTAAGCATTGGGCCACAAAGAAAAGAAAAAGACAATCCCTGCTCCTAAGGATCTCACAGTCTAAATAGGGTCCATGTCTTATACCACTGGAGTGAGAAAATGATTAGCCCCTAAGCTAAAAACTAACTATAGATATTTCCCAAAGTTCAGTACTCACCCTCTGTTCTCTTAAAATTCTCTTGGTGTTCTCATTCAGTTTCACGTTTGTCACCTCCAACACTGCAGGTTTCATCTCAGAAACTCAGTTTCCTCTTTTATAAAATGAAGGGGTTGAACTAGACCTGGATTTGAATCCTAGTGACAAATGGTCACTGTTCATGTCTTTAGGACCATCCTAAGTTCCCTGGCTCAGAATTTGCTCATCTATAAAATTAGGATACTGACCTTAATGACCTACAAGTAGAATAAAGGGCTTTTCACAGTTTATCTTGGGACACTCCCTCAAATGAGTCTTTTAAAGAAAATTGGTTAACCCTGAATAACCCATTACGTTGAACCATAAGCTCATATTTGCTAGACTGACAGTGAAGTAAACTAGGGTACAGGTGCTCAATTTCTTTGATGCCAGAAAATCAGTAGTCCTTGTTGGTAACGTTTCCTTATCTTCTTTGATCTCTTCCAGACCCAGAAATCACATCATTCATTCATTTTTTTCAGCTTTCCTCTCTGATCTAATCCTTTCTAACTCAGAATTACAGGTCCTCTGACTACCTACTTTATTTTAGAAAATCCAGTCAAAATTTCTTCCTAGTCAACAGAAATCATTTTCTGATGACTGAGGAGAGTCCTGAATCTAGGAGTCTTGTCTCTGTGACTGATTTGCTTTAATATTCTACTTTTCTTGGCCCCCATTTATTTATCTCCTCTGCAGGGACATGGAGGGCTGCATGCCCTCTTGGTTTCTCTATTCTCTCAACAGCAACTACATCTTTCCCCTGGCTATCACTTCACCCTGTTCCATCTCCAACCCCATCCCCCCTCTCTATTCCCCATTTCATACTTTTCTTTGTTCACCATGTATGCTTTTTGTATACACTTTTCACCTTTTGGTGAAATCCCTGGTGCGTAGCACAGTTCCTGGCACATAGTAAACTCATAATAAAAGCTCATTGGCTAGATGACTGCCTAAACTCAATACCTAGAGAAGAGAACTGAAGTAGAGAAGACTGATTCTGTTAATTAAAAATGGAACCAAGTTTTGAAATATAAAATACCTAGCTCCAAATCCAGATATCTCTTTGCTAAACCTCAAAGATTCTCATGAGAATTGTGATGGCCCTAGATTTGAAAAAGGTAAAGACCAGTGTGAAGTGGTAGGTATACATCTGGGCTTGTGGGCTTTTTCTAGTGTGGAAAATTTTGGAGTAATAAAATGCTATGCCTGTGCCAACTCATTAACAAAAATTCTCAAAAGTATATTTTAGCCAATTCTAGTTTCTCAGACTAAGCAAAGGTCCTTGTTCTTTTGAGAAACAAGTCTTTGTTAAGGAGGCTTTCTTTATGTCTTCCCTGACTGAGGCCATTATTCCTCTAAAATCAAAGACCAATACTTAGTAACCTGGGAGGACATCCAATTCCCTAAACATCCTTTAAAACTGCCTGTGCAGTGGTTCTGAAGTACCTCAGAACCTCGCTGTTCTCAGGAAGGAAATGATACATAGATGACCAATTTCCCTAACCCCAGCCTGTCACATGAAACCAAGTAGCTGGTTGGAGGAGTCTGTGATGGCTCCAGTGTTGAAGAATGGGTGAGAGGGAAAGGTAGCCAAGAAAGCTGGCCTCTCAGTCAGGAGGACCTGGATACCGTCTTGCTGCTGACATACACTAACTGAGAAATCATTTAATTTCTTCGTGTTCAAATCAGGCTATTCTTTAAGACTAAGTCATAGATGTGTTGTTATTGATGTCCATTAGTCATGGGAGTACATGTTCAACAGTCCATAAAGGAATGAGTGTCCTGCTAGTGAACTAAAGGAAACTTAGAAGAAAGGGGGAAGTCATTAATAAAATCTATAAACCTGTCAGAAAAGATCAAAGTATAATCTCCACATTTAAGCCCATCTCCCCCACCCCAATATCAGCTTTGAATACCCAGTACTGTGCTGATTTCCTTAAGAATAAAGGCAGGGAGGAAATAGCTATACTGGCTTTCTTTTCAAGCTATGTGCTTGATAAAAATGCATGTATGAACATTTAGGGTAAGGCAATAGACTTATTTACTTAGAGCCAAAAGGGACCTTAGGGTTCAACTCCATTTTATATGTAATTTCTGGGTGCCTCCTCCTTCTCCTCCTCCTTTTTTTTTTTCAACTGAAGGTCCAGTCCTTAAAACAAGAGAAGATACTCTCTACTAGTTGCCAGGTCAACGCATGGAAACCAGAAAGCCAGCTGGGTGTGATGACTCAGAGATTTAGTAGTGTGCATGTTTCTGTGTGTATGTGTGTATAGGTAGAAAGTATCTTGGTACTGGAGGGACTGATGCCATAGGAGGTACCACGTTTTACCTATAAAAGAATTCATATACCCCTCCCTCAGCTTTTGTTTTTGTTTTTTTCCTTCCTGGCTCTAAGAAAGACAAAATCTACTTGGCTATGAGCCCCTGGATATGAGAGGGGCTTCAGCTTCCCTGTCTCTCACCCATATTTCCATAAATGCATGGTAGCTCTGATTATACTGTGTTTAGTCTTTCCTGATCTGAGGCCAACAAGTCTTCCATGATGGCAGTGCTCTAAGACCTAGTGAGACTTGGAAATACTTCAAAAAAAGGTCCCATTAGGACTATTGCCTTTGGCAGCACCAGCTCCTTCTGAAGAGCCGCACAGCATCTGAGAGACCTACTTGACCTAGTAGTAGTAGACTGATACATAAGTCAAGCACCTGCACCCAGAAAGGAACCAGCCTCAATCAGCTAGAAAGTAACTTCTATCCATGACCAAAATGGTCCCAAGCAAACTTAATGAGTTTCTTCAAAGAGAGAAAAGAACTGGGCTGGTCAGAAGATACAAATTACCCCTTGGCCCCACATGATTTCTTCATGTTAATTGATTACCTTTCTTAAAGTTTAAATCCACACTCCCCAAGGACTTTCCTATTTTATGCAAGGGGACATTGACCCTAGTTTCTGGGACATCATTTTGTAACTAATAGTCTTGCCATAGTTTCTCAGTAAATACCCTCTTTTAAAAGTTTGTTGTTCATTCTTTTTTCAGTCATATCTGATTTTTCATGACCTCGTTTGTTTTGTTTTTGCTTTTGTCAAAGATATTGGAATGTTTTGCCATTTCCTTCTCCAATTCATTTTACAGATGAGGAACTGAGGCAAACAGGGTTAAGTGACTTACTCAGTGTCTGAGGCCAGATTTGAACTAAGAAAGTTGAGTCTTTCTGCCTCCAGGCACTCTATCCACCATACTACCTAGTTGACCCTTGTAAAAGTTAACTGATGCCAAATAGTTGTTCATTATTGGAGAATAAATCAGGTAGCTCATAAATGAAAGTACTAGAACTTGCCACTCAGGGGTACCCCTATAACTCTAATAAAAGAAGTAGTCATTGCTGTAAATGAGAATGAGCTCACAAGAAATAAGGACGACGATGTCATCCCAGGGACAACTAAAATCATGTAACAGAGTCAGGACTGGAAGCTATTTGTGACAGAGGCTGGCACTAGAGATAAGTTGCCAGACTGAAGAGTATGTGAAATTGATCACCTTGGAGGGATGGGGGGCTCAAAGGGTTGGAATTCCAGAGGAGGAGGAGACTCTGGCTTGGAGAACAGTAAGGGTCTCTCGGTCTTCAGAAGCAGAAGAGAGAAGGTTGGAAAAAGACTTTCTCCTGAGGGGTGTTACCCACTTTCCTGATGATGACTAGAAATCTTTCCCCCCAACACTTCCCAAATTGAAGGGTCTTCTGAAGATAAACCTGAGAAAACTTTATCTCAGCTCCTGTTGCTCAGGGGTGAGTCAACCTGACTTTCTCTCAGGGAACTCAGGCTGCCAAAGCCTGAGTTCCTCTCAAGCTTGAGGAGGGAGGAAAAGGGTTTAGATAGAGCCAGGGACCCCTTTTCCCACTCTTCCTTGCCTGTTATTTGCTTTTGTATTACCTGATTGAGTTAACATTAAAAGTTATCTGTTCCCCCAGATAAGTGTGAGTGAATGGATCAAGGGGAGACCTTTTGGTCTCAAATAGTGGAGAGGGAACAAGAGGGACAAGAGCAAAATGGGGAGAGCAGCTTTAGCTAAGGAGGGAAGACAGAAGGGGGAAAATCTTCAAACCCCCCTCCTCTCTCTGAGGCAATCCATTACATCTGCTGTTTCTCCTTAACCCCACTTTGAGAAGGGGGTTCTCCTCTCTTTCCCCCTCTAAACTCAAAGCCAATACTCTTTACATTGTACCACACTCTCTCCAGATGCAAGGAAGTGACACTTCCTATGGTGCACCTCAGTGGATTGAGAGTCAGGCCTATAGATGAGAGGTCCTGGGTTGAAATCTGGCCTCAATCACTTCCCAGCTGTGTGACCCTGGGCAAGTCACTTAACCCCTATTGTCTATTCCTTACCACTCTTCTGCCTTGGAAACAATACATAGTATTGATTCTAAGACAAGAAAGAGAGAAAGAGAGAAAGAAAGAAAGAGAAAGAAAGAAAGAAAGAAAGAAAGAAAGAAAGAAAGAAAGAAAGAAAGAAAGAAAGAAAGAAAGAAAGAAAGAAAGAAAGAAAGAAAGAAAGAAAGAAAGAAAGAAAGAAAGAAAGAAAGAAAGAAAGAAAGAAAGAAAGAAAGAGAGAGAGAGAAAGAAAGAGAGAGAGAGAGAAAGAAAGAAAGAAAGAAAGAAAGAAAGAAAGAAAGAAAGAAAGAAAGAAAGAAAGAAAGAAAGAAAGAAAGAGAGAGAGAGAGAGAGAGAGAGAGAGAGAGAAAGAGAGAGAAAGAAAGAAAGGAAGAAAGAGAGAGAGAGAAAGAGAGAAAGAGAAAAGAGAGAGAAAGAGAGAAAGAGAGAGAGAAAGAAAGAAAGAGAGAGAGAGAAAGAAGAAAAGAAAGAAAAAAGAAATTATTCCTAGATCCTGCAAATGCTTGGGATTTCCAGTGGAATGTTGCTACAAGGTCAGAAATGGAATTTGTTCTTCAGCAATCAAAATAACAGAATTACATGCCCTAGAGCAATTTCCCATGTTCTGGAGATAGGCAGAATAGCACTAAAACATGACTAGAATACAGACAGAACCAGGCCTGTTGTTTGATATCCATACAGACATAGGTGTTCAGCAGCTTTGTTTCAGGGGCTTTTCTCAAACAAAAGAACACAGTGAGCTCTCAGTACTGAGTCATGGGTTGCTGAACTTTCTAAGCAGAAACAGTGGGCACACCTGAAAGAAGAAACCAATTCTCAAAAGAAACCCTGAATAGGGACTCTCTCTTTCAAAACTTGAGCTTCCAATTGCTCAGAGCTTTGGACTTTGAAGTCAAGCTTGGCTCCTTCCCCAGATCTATTGTTGCCATACAAGAATGGTCCTATTGTGATAGAAATCTTATCTAGTAGCATTTCATACACTGATCCGATTTTTTTTTTAAATGAGCTGCAATATCAAAACGAGGCTTTTTGAAGCCTTTGGAATCTAAGAGGACCATGTTATGGACTTAAAGAGAAAAAGGACAACAAGCAACTTCCTGGTGAGCCCCTTGGTATTTCCAATAAGGCACCACTGGGGCATAAAAGAGGATTTCCCTTTTGAGTCCTGTGGGGTGGGGACACATTGCCAAAAATCCACAGGTATTTGACATCTTTATCCAATCTTTGTTTTTTCTCCACTTAAATGAGAGCATCTTTTTTTTTTTTGCATACTACTGTTTTTCAGTCAGATATAGAAATCTATAGACCCTGGGGTTAAATGTAGTTTGCTAAAGACTGAATTTATGTATCAGAATAAGAAACAAAACAGGATTGTTACCTTAATATATTATGTACTTTTTTTCTTTTTTTCTTTTAATTTTTTATTATCATGCAAAACACACTTCCATATTGGTCATTGTTGTAAGAGCACACTCAAAACCCCCAAACCATAATAAATACACTGACATGAAAGCTAGCATGCTTTGATCCACATCCATCCAACTCCAACAAACAGTTCTTTCTCTGGAGGTGGCTAGCATTCCCCATAATAAGTCTTTCAGGATTATCCCAGATCATTGAACTACTGAGAGCAGCCACGTTTTCACAGATAATAATCATTCAATATTGCTGTTAGTGTGTACAATATTCTCCCAGTTCTGCCTATTTCTCTCTGCATCAGTTCCTGCAGATCTTTCCACATTTTTCTGAAATCATCTTGCTTATCATTTCTTATAGCACAATAGTATTCCATCACCAACATGTATCACAATTCATTCAGCCATTTCCCAACTGATGGACATCCTCTCAATTTCCAATTCTTTACCACCACAAAAAGAGCTGCAGTAGTATGTTCTTTTTTATCTTACTTAACTTGGACGTTAAAAGAGAAAAAAATACTGTACCTGTTTTATTAAAGCAGGAAATGGTATTCTGACTCCAGGCAAGGACAGTATTTCTATATGAAGGGAGCCAATTATCTAAGGGGCAGACAAACCTGGAGAGTGATGGAAGGGGCCATATCAAAATCTCTGAATTTTATGTTTGTAGAGCTTGGGGCACAGTGGATAAAGTGTGAGGTCTGGAGTCACAAAGGACCAAGTTTAAATCTGGCTTTAGACATTTACTACCTTTGTGACCCTTGGCAAGCCTCTTAACTTCTTCCTCAGTTTCCTCCAATGTCAAATGGAGATAATAATAGTAGCAACCTCATAGGAATGTTTTGAGGATCAAGTGAAATAATATTTATAAAAAGTGCTTAATCTGGCACATAGTAGGCTCTATATAAATGTTTATTCCTTTTCCCCTTAAGTCTACAAAATGAGAGTGAAAATGTTGAAGGTTTTGTGCTTTAAATGCTTTAAAAACTTTAATGAAAAATATGTATGTGGGCTACTATCGTTTCTGCTTTAGTCATATTCGAGAAATTCAGAAGAAACTATCAGAGCAAAGAAGATGACAAAGAAGTGAAGGACAATAGGAGAAACAGAAAAGAGGAATGAAGAAAAAGAAAAAAAGTATAGACCACTGAGGCAACTAGGTGGTTCAGTGGGTGGATAGAGCATTGGGTTCAGATTTGGCCTCAGATACATACTACCTGAGTGATCTGGGCAAGTCATTTAACCCTCTTTGCTTTGTTTCTTCATCTATAAAAATGAGCTGGAGAAGGATATGACAAATCACTCCAGTATCTTTGTCAAGAAACTCCAAAAATGTAATCATAAAGAGTTAGAAATGACTGAAGAAAAACAAAAGGTCTATAAGACACACTTCTAGGTCTTGGGGATATAAAGATGTTTTTTTTTTTAAGTAAGAAAAAAATATGCCTTCAAAGGATTCAATATATAAACAGACAGATGATCTAGCTGGATTCAGGGTATATACCCCCTGCTCCACCACTAGATATTTTTGTGCAGGTGAAATCAGGTTAATGTGGATATCAATGATAACCATAGAAAGGAAAACAAGCCACAGAAATGCAACATGAATGATATATGTCAAGAGATGATAGCCTGGCTTTGCCCTTGTAAGTGAGAGAGCAACAATGCTTATAGTCAGATTCATTAAAAAATAATTTATTAAAAACTCTTACCTTCCATCTGAGAATCAATATTATGCATTGGTTCCAAGGCAGAAGAGTAACAAGGGTTGGACAATGGGGGTTATGACTTTTCCAGGGTCACCCAGCTAGGAAGTATCTGAGGCCAGATTTGAACTCAGGACCTCCCATCTCTAGGCCTGGCTCTTAATCCACTGAGCCACCCAGCAGCCCCCTGACTTTTTTTTTAAGAGTTTTCTGGCAGCAGTCATTTTCATTTCTCCTTTCCATATCCAGAGCAATGCCCACAGGTTCACTGAACCCTTAGTAAATGAGCAATGATGGTGACACCTTTAAACTGCAACCCTCACACCATATGTGAGCCACACACACACACACACACACACACACACCTTACCCCAGACAAAGGAGGGAAGAAGTGCTCCCATTAGGCTGTTGGGCAGAGGCGTGGATGATGTGAGAAATGTCCTCAGCTATGTGTGGAAAGGGGGAAGGGAGAAGCCCCACCCCCCAGCATGTTTTGGCATGCATGCCATAGGTTCACCAACATAAGTATAGAGAATCTTCAATCAGTCTATCAGTTGATCAACTACCACTTACTAGTCACCTACTATGTCTGAGGCATGGTACTAAGTAAGGAGGATACAGAGAAAGGCAAAAAAAAAAGTTTTTAATTAAAAAAGGCACTGACCCCAGTTATGAAAATAATTTTTATTAATAACAATATTTTAGTTTAAAAAATGAACCTAAATTTGAGACTTCCTTCTCTCTCCCTTATTTTTCCTTCCTTCCTTCCTTCCTTCCTTCCTTCCTTCCTTCCTTCCTTCCTTCCTTCCTTCCTTCCTTCCTCCCTCCCTCCATCCTTCTCTCTCTCCCTCCCTCCCTCTCTCCCTTCCTCCCTCTCTCTCTCTCTCTCTCTCTCTCTCTCTCTCTCTCTTTCTTTCTTTCTTTCTTTCTTTCTGTCTTTCTTTCTCTTTCTTTCTTTCTCTCTTTCCTTCTCTCTTTCTTTCTTTCTTTTCTTTCTTTCTTTCTTTCTTTCTTTCTTTCTTTCTTTCTTTCTTTCTTTCTTTCTTTCTTTCTTTCTTTCTTTCTTTCTTTCTTTCTTTCTTTCTTTCTTTCTTTCTTTCTTTCTTTCTTTCTTTCTTTCTTTCTTTCTTTCTTTCTTTCTTTCTTTCTCACTCTGTTAAAATCTGTGTCCATCCCTACTCCCATAAACACACAATCTGATCAATCCCCCTGTGAAACATTTGCGGCTACATTCTACAAGAGTGATTTGAATTTGAGAACAATTCCCAAGCAATGGGGATTGTTAAATACTGTAATGTGTGGGTTTACAAAGACCTTTGTGGTATCTTCTCTGGCTGGAATCTTTTAGACTGGATTCTAATCTGTTTCACTTGGTTTACTGCCACGCTGCCTAGAGAGAATGGGAAGTGGAGGGTGGAGAAGAGGATAGATAATGAACTCTCAAGTTCCTTTACAGTCTTATGATTCCATATTGCTACTTAACTATTATTGTTTTATTTATGAACTTTTGTCATGGATTATATTGCAACATTATATTGTTTGATGGTGAAAGAAAATAAAGAAAGTAGGAAAGAAAAAGGAGGAAAATAATTTTCTTCCTCCTAGAGACTTATATTTATGATCTCATTTCTTCTTGAACTGAGAAAGATTGAACACCAATTGGAAATTAAGCACAACGTGGGAAATGAACATTATTCAATTAATTTGATATGTGAAGACAACTAAATTGAATCACACAAGTCCAATGGGAATTTAGTTGTTCTGAATTATCTGAATAGTAACAACTCTCCATCTTAGAGGGGTAGTATAGTATGTCTTGTGGTGGTGGAAAAGTATAAAAGTAGCAACTTAATTTAATATAATATACCATATGATAAGATATGATATAATAGTACAATATGACAAAAATATATAATTATAATAGAATCATCTAATCTGATACACTTTATTTATGTGGTCTTATTTTGGGGAGTGGAAGCAGATAAATTTTGCTAGGGCATGTGAGACTAAATTATAGAGGATGCATAATGCCAAGGAAATAATTTAGGAATTAACTCTATAGATAGTGTGGAACCATTGGAGGGTTGTTTTTGTTTATTTTGTTTTGCTTTTTAAGCTTTTTTGGAATCATAGAATAAAAGCTAAGATTTAGGAAAATGATAACAAATCACATCAATAATTATAAGCTCAGTGTTGGTGATGGAATATTATTGTGCTGAAAGGAATAAGGAATTGGAGGAATTCCATGTGAACTGGAACGACCTCCAGGAATTGATGCAGAGTGAGAGGAACAGAACCAGGAGAACATTATACACAGAGACTGATACACTGTGGTACAATCAATTGTAATGGACTTCTCTATTAGCAGCAATTCAATGATCTTATGAGGGACTTATGAGAAAGAACATTATCCACCTGCAGAGAAAGAACTGTGGAAACAGAAATGCACTAGAAAAATATGTGATCAATCATGTAATGTGATAGGGATATGATTGGGGTTTTGATGTTAAAGTATCACTACTGCAAATATGAATAACATGGAACTAAGTTTTGAACAGTCATACATGTATAACCCAGTGGAACTTGTCAGATTCAGGAGGAGAGAGGAAAGAGCAGGGGAGGGAAGAGGGGAGATCATGAATCATGGAAAAAATATTCTAAACATAAAAAGTTAAAAAAAATAATTATAAGCTCTCATTTATAAGGCATTTTATTCATATTCAATTCATGAAGTGTATACCTTCAAAATAACTTTATGAAATAGATAATGCATAATGCATCATGCAAAATAATAGATAATGTTATAATGCCCTATTTATATTAACTGAGGCTCAGAAATGTCAAGTGTATTAGCCATGGTCATTCATAAACATGGTAACAGCAGTCAAAGAATTTTGAGATATGTGTGTGTGGGTGTGTATGTGTGTGTGTGTGTGTGTGTGTCCTCTTGTAGCAATAAACAAGTTAGACATTTTGGTGTATTCTTTATAATTTTCCTTGACTAACCCTATAAACCCTATCCTTTGCATTTAATATTAACTTGAGCATCAGAAAAGTCTTCCTGTTGACATAAAGAGAACACAGCTGCAGGGAAAAACACCAAAAATAACAGCATGACCCTCACAAATTAATACTGAAGTAAATATCATTTTTTCCACTTAAAAGCATTCTGAGAGATGAAGTGGCTTGTTTCAAGCACTGATGAGAATGAGAAATTTTTGGTATGGTTAGAAGCCAGACTTTCTTAGGGAGCCAACATTGGATTAACTTTTGTCCAAAGTTCTTCCTCTTTAAGGACAAATATGGCTTGGTCACATGGGAACAAAAATTATTAAATGTAAGAATGGTATCCAAGAGGTTGATTTCTATGTTATTGTTCAGTCCTATCAATCATGTCTGACTCTTCCTGACCCTATTTGAGATTTTTCTTGGCAAAGATGCTGGACTGATTCATCATTTCCTTCTCTAGACCATTTTACAGATGAGGAACTGAGGCAAACAGAATAAAATGACTTGCCCAGGGTCACAGAGCTAGTAAGTGTCTGAGATCACTTCTGAACCTAGATCCTCTCTACTCCAGGTCTACTCTGCTACCTACCTGCCCCTTCTGAGGTTTTTTGAGAACAGATTTCCCATTCTCACCCATATGGGAAATTCAGCAGCCATTTCTAAGATCTATTCCACTACTAGATGGCATAAAAGGTTTGGCTTGCTTCACTTTTCCGATATGATTCAATTTGCCCTTCTTTAGGGAGCTTTTGGTTCCTGGGGGTTCACTATACTTTTATCCATTAATGAGAACATACATTTGGCTTAGTTTACCATAGTTCAAAACTCCAGAGCTCAAGCCTCCAAGGCAGCAGATATTACAGGCAGGAGCTGCCATGGCTATGTTTATTGTTACCATTATATTGTTTTCACAAACTGAGTTTGCAATGCACTAAAATCCCTAAGTCTTTATCAGATGAATTGTTTTCTAGACAGTTCTCTCTCTTTCTGTGCCTCTCTGTCTCTCTATTTCTCTCTCTCCTTCCCTTCCTCCCTCCCATTTAGGACTTATGTAACTGATTTTTAATGCCAAATTCAGGACTTTAGGACTTTTTAGTTACTACTATTAAATTTCATTTTGTTAGCTTTAGCCCCAAATTATGGCCTGTCAAAATTTTTTTGGAACACTATTCTCTCATCTCTTAACTATCATTCTCAACTTTGTACCATCTAAAAATTTAATAAGCATATCAAATTTGCATTTAGTTAAATAATTGCCAAATATTTAGAGTAGAACATGACCATAAATAAAACCGTGTGTCATTCCATTCAAGACCTTCTTCCTCCAGGGTGATGTCAATCCATGGATCAACATTCTTTGGGTCAGGTTATTCATTTCAAATCCACTTAACTGGAACTATAAGATAATCTAACCCTCACCTCTCCATCTTGTGCACAAGAGATTGTTTCAAATGCCTTGCCAAATATATATTACCCATAATATTCCCCTGATTTAATAGGTGAACAACCCTGAAAAAAAAAGAAAAGAGATTAAGTTGTCATGACTCATTCTTGATGAATTCTTGCTGGCTCCTAGTAATTATCACTGCTCTTTTTCACAAACTGTTTCTTTAGTAATCCATTCTAAAACTTTTCTGGGAATTAGTATCAAGATTATTAATGTATAATTTGAAATATTTACTTTCTCCCCTTTTGAAAATCAGGACATTTATTTTCCTGTCTCCTATTCACAATAGTTCTTCTTCAAAGATTATTAATAGTGCTTCTGCAAAATCACATATCAAGGAGGCAGCTAAGTGGCTTAGTAGATAGAATGTTGTGCCTAAAGTCAGGAAGTCCTGCATTCAAAAGTGACCTCAGACGTTTACTAACTACATAACTCTGTGTAAGTCACTTAACCTCTGTTTGACTTAATCTACTGATCAAAGAAATGATAAAAACTATTCCTGTATCTTTGCCAAGAAAACATTATGGACAATTTGGTCCATGTGTTCATTAAGAATTGAACATAACTCAATAGCAAACACATCTGAAAGTTATTTCAGTGTCTTGTGCTTGTGTTTGTAAAGGTCAGATGATTTGAACTCATTGATCTTGCTAAAATTTGAATCAGCCGGTGGCCAGACTTCCAGGGAGGAGCACTTTTTTTCCTTGCTATGTTGGTTCTCAGAGGACAGACACAGTGTATTATTTGGGGCATTAAAAAAAAAGCTTTGGCAGCTTTGGTAGAACTTGCTAGAACTCATGATCAATTAGCATTATCTTTGAGAACAAAGCTACTTACCAAAAAGTCTACTCCATGAGAATACAAGACAAGGAGTCTAGTAACTTAGCAGATGTAGCAGACTGAGTTAAGAATATTGGCAAAGGAAACAGAATGAGAACTTAAATTCAACAACCATTTATTACAAATGTGTCCACTTCTCTGTGAATTCCTCCCAAATCTGTATCTCTTATCAAACTCAAGGAGCAACAGTTCAACATTTTCAGTAGTCTATTGAATATCTCTTTTTGATAAGGAATAATCTAGTTAGGGGGGAAATTGGGGGAGAGCAAAAAGAACAAGAACTTATTAAATGCCTGCTATGTACCAAGCACTATCTCACTTGAACTTCATAATCAAGCTATAAGATACATTTTATTATTTTTTAATTGTTATTTCCATGTTATAGTTAAGAAAACTGAGGCAGTTAGCAATCAAGTGATTTGTCTAGGGTCATACAGCGAGGGTTTAATGGCAAATTTCAATTCAGGTCTTCTTGACTTTGGGCCCAGAGCTCTAAGCTATTGTGCCATCTAGATGTCTAGTAGTTAAAATAAAACTTTTTTGTTTTTTGTCATTTTGATGTGGGTTGTATATAAGCAAGAGGGCAGAAAAACAAGGGAATCTGTCAAGACACCAGAAGTCCAAATAAGCAACGGATAAAGATAAGTAGCTCTGTTTGCATTAAGAAAGGCAATGAGGAGCTGGAAAGCCCAGACAGTTCTCTAGATTCTTTCCAATGCAGAAATGAGACCACTATTATTATTCATTATAGAAGCTGAATCATTTTGGGCTTGTCATTGAAGAGAGATATTAAAATGCATCTTGTGCTCTATGGCCATACCACCTGAAGTCCTTGATCTTGTCTGATCTCTGAAGCTAAATTGGCTTGGGCTTAGTTATTCTTTGGATGGGAAACTACCTGGGAATTCCACGGGGAATAGGCTTTTTTTTTTTTAATGCATTGTGGACAATTGAAGGAAGGGCAGACCAGAGAAGAATAAGTGAGTGTTAGGGAAGCCTGGTAGAGTAAAGCAATTGCTACAAAGTATGAGAGCAAAATCAAAAGACTAAAATCTAAGTTAGAAGGGCAAGGCATATATTCAGAGATCCAAGTTGGGCAAGAGTGCAGGCATGGGTCGTAATTGGAGTATTTGGATTTTTAAACAGGTTCTACCAAACTTGGTATTTTGCCAGAAGTCTGTGTATTCCAAATGAGTACAACAGCTATCCACTTATAGATACTTATGTGTCGTAATTGGCTCATGTCCTTTTTCTATCAGACATTTTCTCAGTGATATCCTTTTACTACTTCTTGTCATTACTAAGTAACATTGAATTACCAATAATTTCTTTTTTGTAGCTCATCTCTCCATCAGACAAGAAGGTCCATAAAGCAATAACCATACAAAGTTTATTTAATGAATGATTTTTGAATGAATGAATTGCCCAGGTTTAACCTTAAATTTCAATTTGTTTCTGTCTAAAAACTTTCTTTAGTACTTTAAAGTTCACAAAGTATTTTCCTCATGACAACTCAATAAGGTGGTTGGTGCAAGAATTATTATCCCCATTTCATAGAAAAGGCTTAGAGAGGCTAGATGAATTGACCACACAGCTACACATTAGAGTTAAAAGTTGAACCTAACCACATCATCAGAAACTTCAGTTTTACTTTGTACACTCCCCCTGCACTCACACTAACATATATCAACAGATGGACTTTCATCTTTGAACATATGCATTAACTTTATTATTCAGAATTTAACCCACATCCCAGACCCTCAGCTTAAGTTTCTTGATCTAGACTTGAACTTGGCTTTAATTTCAAGCCTAGTAGCAACTGTTCTACTCTGCCAGCCTGCCCCACTTCCCACTTCATCCTCTTCTCTTCTACCATGTTCTTTACTTGCCTGAAAAAAACTTAGGGTTGGCACTTAGCTGGAGTGTTAGTCTTAGCCCTAATTAAGCTACTTAAACAGAATATAATTGCTATCTCAATTCTCTATTGCAGAGATATAGTGGGCAAAAGCCCCTAGAGTTGTGGTGTTGAACCTATGGCACACATGCCAGAGGGGGCACTCAGAGCCCTTTCTGTGGGCATGTGTGCCATTGCCCCAGCACAGAGTTCACCAGAGTTAGTTACTAGAAAGCCAGAGGATGAGGGCTGGGATGCTTCCCTTCCCCTTCCCTGAGGATATTTCTCACATCACCCTCCCCTCCAAAAGGTTCACCATCACTACCCTAGAGAAAGGATTTTTAAAATATATCTTCCCAGGAACATTCTCCATTAAAATGAAAATGCCATTGGTAAACATGTTTCCCAGTATGACACCTTGAATTCTTTTTTTTTTAACACTTACTTTCTACCTTAGAACCAAGGCAGAAGAGTGGTAAGGGCTAGGCTGTGGGGGTTAAGTGACTTGCCCAGGGTCACACAGCTAGGAGGTGTCTCAGGGACACTTTGAAAGAAAACCAAGTTTTCTCCATGATGGTTTAGAGATTTAGAGATCTCCTACTATCTTAATACTTGCATTGCATACACCTAGATGAAAGAAAGTTTTAAAATCCCATTTTATTCTACCAAGTTGATTTTTAAAAATATATTGGCAAACAATGAACCCAGTGAAATGTTATATTTTGTTCACTGGTCTTTCCACCATGGCCTCCTAGAAAATATGAGTGTTTAAAACTTGTCTATTTCCTTCTCATATTTTTATCTCAAATACCACGTGTTCATAAAGCATTTTAAGAGATGAGAAACGTGATGCAAACTCCATCTTTTTTTTTTTTAATGGCACCATCTGTCATCTTGGAATCTTTTGTTCTTTTAAAAAATCTTAAGAAATGATCCCTGAAGAACTCTAAAAGTGTTTTGTTTCCAATATAGATTTCTTCTATATTTGGTCAGGTCTATCAATTATTATTAATTCCATTATAAGTGACATTTCACTTCATATATTAACTTGGCTAATGAAATGGTGGGGTCCAAATGTGGTGGTTCCACCATCTTTGATGATAATAATAGTTGTCTTGCACAGAAGCCAAATGGAAGAGGGGAATCTATTGATGGTGGGGCCTACCAGATGTTCTTATTTGGAATGATATTATGCTGGTGGCATCAATCCAAAGAATAATGAGACTACTATTAGATCTGTGATCATTAAAAAAAAAAAGGCCTTTTAAACAGCAGGAGGAGTTAAATGCATATAGAATGAATGATGTTCAGATTTTGACATGCTATTAAATGGGCATTCTATTGATTTAGTCGGGCAATATATAAACCTTGAACAAGTATTAGAGATGGTTAATGAGTGTTAGATTTGACTAAGAGAAAGAAGGAAAACTGGAAAGAATTTTAGAAATTACAGTTTTCCATGCCCAAAGGGTGTTAAAAGACTGTCTGCCCTTTGATCCAGTCATAGCACTGCTGGGTTTATACCCCAAAGAGATAATAAGGAAAAAAGACTTGTACAAGAATATTCATAGCTGCGCTCTTTGTGGTGGCAAAAAATTGGAAAATAAGGGGATGCCCTTCAATTGGGGAATGGATGAAAAAATTGTCGTATATGTTGGTGATGGAATACTATTGTGCTAAAAGGAATGGAGGAATTCCATGGAGACTAGAACAACCTCCAGGAATTGAGGTAGAGTGAGAGGAGCAGAACCAGGAGAACATTATACACAGAGACTGATACACTGTGGTACAATTGAATGTAACAGACTTCACCATTAGTGGCAATGCAGGGATCCTGAGCAACTTGGAGAAATCTATGAGAAAAACCACTATCCACATTCAGAGGAAAAACTGTGGGAGTAGAAACACAGAAGAAAAACAACTGCTTGAATACATGGGTCGAGGGGATATTACTGGGGAGGTAGACTCTAAGTGAACATCCTAATGCAAAAACCAACAACATGGAAATAGTTTCTGATCAAGGACACAAGTAATACCCAATGAAATTGCCCATTGTCTGCCGAAAGGGTGAGTGGATGGGAGGGAGGGAAATAACATGATTATTGTAACCAAGGAATAATGTTCTAAATTGACTAAATAAATTAATTTTAGAAAAAAATTAAAAGAAAAAGAAATTACAGTTTTCAATAATCCTGAGCATCTCTCTGTTTCAAATGCTGATCTTTTGTTGCTACTACATGATTTAAAATACTAGACAACAGCCATTTCTTTCTCTTTACAGATTCTTTCTGATTTGTTACTCAATTAAAATATGGCCTCCTTGATGACAAGGACTGTGTTTTTGTCTTTCTTTGTATATTCAGGTCTTTGCACAATGTCTGACACATAATACATAATAAATATTTGTAGATGGACTGATAATTGTTTTTATGCCTTGATGAAATTTACTCTCCTTTTTTCTTGTATAAATGTCATTGGTTCTTTTCTTCCCCTCTGCTTGCACCTCTCAGTTACTCAGATAAGTACCAATGCTCCAAGATAAATATGGTTTGATTTCATATATAACACTTTCAGTCATGCCAATTTAGAAAAATGTTATTTTTTGATGACTTCATGAGTGAACTTTTTCCTCTCTGTAAAAAAAGAAATTGATTAGTATGTTAGGGGTATAGATGTTAATTGATCTATTTTTCAACTCTTCAAATAATGTTAACTGGGAAAAATGAAATGTTCCTTTTAATGGCCTTTTTCAGTTATTTTGATGACTTAAATTCCACATTAATGTTATTAATAAAAACCTATCACAGTAATGAATTCAAGTGATGTTAAATAAAAATCCTAATCATCTGATTTTTGTCCCTTGCTTAGGACCACAGACTTAATAAAATTATTTCCAGTAGTAGTTGGAGGGATTTAGGTTAGTTCTAAAGAATTATATCCTTCAGGGGGTATTTAGAAGCATTGCTAAACTGATATTGTGAAATTAAGCATTTCCTTAATTTCTTTAAAATTAATAAATAGACAAAATAGTTATGGAAAATAAATTGAGGATCTGGATTGAATTTAGAAATTTTACATATAATTCTGGTGATCATTGAATGGGCATAAAGTGAATATTCATAAATCATAAATATATACAACAACTTTATTTTTAAAATGGCCATATGCTGGAGCATATATACTTCATTTGCCATGCTGGCCCCTTTTTTTCCATTGGCAAGTTGCGAAAAGGGCCTTCATTTAGAGGAGAAACTTAGACTGGTCATTCTTTATTCCTTTTCTGGCCTTCCAAACTTTAGCACCATGCTTCAATGCCTATGAACTTCTTATCCCAGAATATTCATTGGCCCCTACAACTTTCTCATTCTAGAATATCGTAAATGGTGAGTTTCTCCTGGGGTTTCCATTTTGAAGGAGGACTCCAGTAATGCCATCCTTCATTTCCCTCCCAGAATTACTTGTAATTTTCTTGGATTTTATATAATCCTTCCCACAATGGGTCTTTTCCTACTTCCTTCCTCAAATGACACAAGTAGCATAATGCATTGGGAATTCACTATCCAACTAGGACTTCTAGAAAAAATGGCAACACTCAGGAAGAAATTCAGTTTAGAGCATCATTTCACAACATGAACCAAAATAATTCCCAAAGAGACACATGACCTAATTATAAAAGGATATGCTATAAGCAAAATACAGACACAGAGGAGATACCTTTCACAGCTATAAATGTAGGAAGGATTCTTAACTAAAATAGAAATAAAAAGGATTTCAGAGGATAAAATGAATAATTTTGTTTACATAAAATTGAAAAAAAAATTGCATCAAACATGCAGTCTCGATCAAATGTGAAATAGCACAAATACTTATGGGTTATTTCCTAACAGAAAAGTGCTAGACAGATAAAAATTGTTCTGAGTTCTGAAAAGAGGCAAATGACAATCATATTTAAAATGTCACAACTCACTAATCAGAAGAGAAATGTAACAGCTTTGAGGTACCATTACATATATTACAAGGGATGACAAAAAGGGGGGGGGCGATAATTGTTGGAGGACCAATAGTCATATAGGACTACTAATTTTAAAACAGTGAATTTTTATATTCTAAAAATCAATCTGAAATTCTATTCCTTAAAACACTAAGCTTTAACTCAAGGTATTAGGTATATTAGATATATATATATATATATATATTAGATATATATATATATATATCTTAAAGACAAAAAAAGAGAGAGTATATATTGTTCTAATGAAGGGAAAAAATGGGATTCCAACATTTGGGAATTGCCAAACAAATTGTGATATAGAAATTATTGATAGACAAATTCAGAGAAACCTGGGAGAAATTTTATGTCCTTATACATAATGAAGTGAGCAGAGAACCTACATAACAATTTATATAGTGAATACAGTATGGTAAAAGGAAACAACTTCAACAGATGCAACAACTATAATCAATGCAATGACTAATTATGACTTCAGAAGTTTGGGGGGGTGGGGGCGAGTGAAGATGGTGGCATAGAGGCAGCAAAAGTTCAGACTTCTGAAAACCCTTCCGAACCAATTACAAACTAAATGCTCTTAGGGAAGTGAAAATCAAACCTAACAACAAGAAAGAGCCAAGAAACCCTCCTGCTGGACTCAATTAAAAAAGGTATACCCCCCCCCAAAAGCCGGAGTCTTAGAACACTTGGGTTTAAGGAGAAGGAAGAAAAAGGTCCCAGGACCCGTCCCCCACCTAGAGCTCTAAGCCTCCAGTGGCAGCTGGAACCTCTGGGCAGGCAAAGGCGCTAGTCTGGAGGGAGTACCTTGTGGCTGTGGCTGTGCCAAGGTCAGAGCGTCAAACACAGGCAATGGGGAAGGAGCTGGAGAGGGATCGCAGAGTAGGCAGCCTGGTCATAGAGGCAGAGACCCTCCACATTGCTCCAGCCTTCCAGGAGGTTTTGGCCTCAGGGTACATCCAGCGTAACCCAGCAGAACATAATCCCATCAAAAGTCTTTAGAGGTCAGGGAAGCTCAAGCTCCAACACCCATCCCTCACAGACAGCTGGACTTCAATCAAAGCCTCCAGAGGACAGGGAAGCTCAAGCTCCATCACCCCTCCCCCACAAACTGCACTGAGAGATCTCCTGACAAAGCTCCAAAAGGGGAGACTGACAGAAAACCCAAAAACCAAAAAAAAAAAAAATGAGAGGAGCAAGAGAACAGACAACTGCAAGGAGCAAAGAAGGGGTAAATATGAACAATCAACAGAAAAAGAAAAAAATTACAATTGACAGCTTCTGCACAGACAATGAGCCAAGAACAAACAATACACAGGAGGAAGCAAGTAATAAAACAGAAATCCCAGCAAATTAGATACAGGCTTTGGAAGAAATCAAAACGCAATTCAAAACACAATTAACAGAGGCTGAAGACAATTCGGAAAAGAATTTAAAAACTAAGATAAGTCATCTGGGAACAGAAAATAGTGTCTTGAAAGCCAAAATCAATCAGCTTGAAAATGAGGCAAAGGAGATGAAAGATGAGGCAAAGGAGATTAGATATAAGGTAAAGGGAATGAAAAATGATCTCCAAAGAAAATCAGACCAGAAGGAGGAGGATGACCAATAATCCAGGGATGAAATCCAGTCTTTAAGAACCAGAATACAGCAACTAGAATTAAGTGAACTCACAAGGCAGCAGGACACTACAAAACAAAACCAAAAGGATGAAAAAATTGAGGAAAATATGAAGTATCTCATTCACAAAAGAGACTATTTAGAAAATCGTTCGAGAAGAGACAACTTAAGAATCATTGGTCTACTGGAAGACCATGACAAAAGAAAAAGCCTGGACAGAAATCTAAAGGAAATTATCCAAGAAAACTACCCAAATATCCTAGAACAAGAGGGAAAAGTGGAGATTGAAAGAATCCACAGATCACCTCCTGTACTTAATCCCCAACTAATAACACCCAGGAATGTTATAGCCAAATTCAAGAACTATCAGACCAAGGAAAAAATGTTACAAGCTGCCAAGAAGAAGTCATTCAGAGACCATGGAATCACAGTGAGGATAACACAGGATCTGACTGCATCAACACTGAAGGACCAAAAGGCATGAAATATGATATTCCAGAAAGAAAGGGAACTAGGTCTACAACCAAGAATCAGCTACCAAGCAAAAATGACTATATTCTTACAGAGGAAAGTATGGTCATTCAACAAAATAGAAGAATTCCAAACATTTGTAAATAAAAGAACAAACCTGAACAAAAAATTTGATGGCCAAGCATAGAAATCAAGAAAATCATCAAAAGGTAATTTAAAAAGGGGGAAGAAATAAAAACAAAACAAAACAAAACAAAACTTTTTTTTAAGAGACCCAATAAGTTAAAATGATATGTATCCCTATAAGAAAAGAGGTCATTGATAACTCTTAAAAATTGCTATTATCAACTGGGCAGCAAGAAGAATTACACTTAGAGGGAACAGTGACAAACTGTATAGGATGAAATGACAAGACATAAATATGTATATAGATATATGTATGCATAAATACATATATGTGTGTGTGTGTATACAACTAGAGCTAAAAAAGAGTTTAATACTAGAAGAAATGGGAAGAGAAACAAAAGGGGATAAATTTATATGTCACAAAGAAGCTCATGGAGGAGGGGGGAGAACATCAATACACTGGAAGGGTAAAGAGGTTGGAGACAGGAAATACTTAACTCTTATGTGCATTGAAATTGACCCAAAGAACAAAGAACAATTCAATTCATTCAGGCAGAGAATAGATTTGCGCTCTATAGAGAATCAGAAAGGTAACAAATTGACTGGTGGGAAGGGAAGCAGTACAAGGGAGGGAAAGGGTGGGGGTTAATTTTAAAAAGACTGCAATGAAAATAAGGGGGGAATAAGAAGGGAGGGGTAGAAAGGGAAGTAAAATAAGAGTGGGAACTAGTGGGACTGGTTAAAAACAAGCATTGGTGTAAAAGGAAATAGTAAAAGAAGAAAAGGCAGGACTAGGAGTAGAAATCAAAATGCTGGGAAATACACA
Source organism: Monodelphis domestica (assembly GCF_027887165.1). Classification (NCBI taxonomy): domain Eukaryota; kingdom Metazoa; phylum Chordata; class Mammalia; order Didelphimorphia; family Didelphidae; genus Monodelphis; species Monodelphis domestica. The sequence continues at coordinate 215,035,613 of NC_077234.1, forward strand.
ACTAGTAATCATAACTCTGAATGTGAATGAAATGAACTCACCCATAAAATTCAAGCAAACAGCAGAGTGGATTAGAATCCAAAACCCTACCATATGCTGTCTACAAGAAACACACATGAGGAAGGTAGATAAGCATAAGGTAAGAGGATGGAGCCAAATCTATTGGGCATCAACTGATAAAAAAGAAGGCAGTAGTTGAAATCATGATATCTGATAAAGCCAAAGTAAAAATAAATCTATTTAAGAAATAGTGAACTGATAAAAGGCAGTATAGACAATGAGGAAATATTAGTACTCAACATGTAAACACCAAAATAGCATAGCATCCAAATTTCTAAAGGAGAAACTAGTAGAGCTGAAGGATGAAACAGATAGAAAAACTATACTAGTGGGATACCTGAATCTTTCTCTATCCAAACTAGATAAATCAAACCAAAAAATAAATTAGAAAGACGGAAGAGAAGTGAATGAAATCTTTAAAAAATTAGATTTAGTAGATATGTGGAGAAAACTAAATAGGGACAAAAAAGGAATACACCTTCTTTTCAGCAGCACATGGTACATTCACAAAAATTGACTATGTATCAGGGCATAAAAACATTGCAAACAAGTGTAAAAGAGCAGAAATAATAAATGCAATCTACTCAGATCACAATGCAATGAAAATAATAATTAGTAAGGGTACATGGAAAGATAAATCAAAAATTAATTGGAAATTAAACAATACAATTCTCCAAAATCAGTTAGTTAAAGAACAAATCATAGAAATAATTAATAATTTCATTGAAGAAAATGAAAATGGTGAGACATCCTTTCAAAACCTATGGGATGCAGTCAAAGCAGTACTCAGGGGGAAATTTATATCCTTGAGTTCATATATTAACAAACTAGAGAGGGCAGAAGTCAATGAATCGGGCATGCAAAGTAAAAAACTAGAAAGAGAACAAATTAAAAATCCTCAGATGAAGACTAAATTAGAGATCCTAAACACCAAAGAATTAATTAATAAAATTAAAGGTCAAAGAACTATTGATTTAATAATGAAGACTAGAAGCTGATACTTTGAAAAAAAACAAATAAAATAGACAAAGTACTGGTCAATCTAATTAAAAATAGGAAAGAAGAAAACCAAATTGACAGTATCCAAGATGAAAAGGGAAACCTCACATCTAATGAAGAGGAAATTAAGGCAATCATTAAAAACTACTATGCCCAATTATATAGCAACAAATATGGCAGTCTAAGTGATATAGACAAATATTTTAAAATATATAAATTGCCTAGACTAACAAAGGAAGAAATAGATTACCTAAAAAAAAAAACATCAAAGAACTCCCTAAGAAAAAATCCCCAGGTCCAGATGGATTCACAAATAAATTCTATGAAACATTCAAAGAACAGATAATCCCAATATTATACAAACTATTTGACAGAATAATCAAAGAAGGAGTTCTATGAAATTCCTTTTATGACACAAATATGGTACTGATTCCAAAGACAGGCAGGTCAAAAACTGAGAAGGAAAACTATAGACCAATCTCTTTAATGAATATAGATGTAAAAATCTTAAATAGGATACTAGTAAAAAGACTCCAGCAAGTCATCACAAGTGTTTATTCACTATGACCAGGTAGGATTCATACCAGGAATGCCGGAATGGTTCAATATTAGGAAAACCATCCACATAATTGACCATATTAAGAAGCAAAACTACAAAAATCACATGATTATCTCAATCAATGCAGAAAAAGCCTTTGACAAAATACAACACCCATTCTTACTGAAAACACTAGAAAGTATAGGAATAGAAGGGCCTTTCCTAAAAACAATAAACAGTATATATCTAAAACCATCAGCAAACATCATCTCCAATGGTGATAAACTAGAAGCCTTCCAATAAGATTAGGAGTGAAACAAGGATGCCCATTATCACCTCTATTATTTAACATTGTTCTAGAAACACTAGCAGTACCAGTTAGAGAAGAAAAAGAAATTGAAGGTATTAAAATAGGCAATGAGGAGACCAAGCTATCACTCTTTGCAGATGATATGATGGTCTACTTAAACAATCCTCGAGAATCAACCAAAAAAACAGAGGAAATAATCAACAACTTTAGCAAAGTTGCAGGATACAAAATAAACCCACATAAGTCATCAGCATTTCTATACATCTCCAACCCATCTCAGCAGCAAGAATTAGAAAGAGAAATTCCATTTAAAATCACCCTAGACAATATAAAATACTTAGGAGTCTATCTGCTGAGACAAATACAAGAACTATATGAACACAACTACAAAACACTCTCCACACAATTAAAATTAGATCTAAACAATTGGAAAAACATTGATTGCTCATGGGTAGGACAAGCTAACATAATAAAAATAACAATCCTACCCAAATTAATTTACTTATTTAGTGACATACTACCAAAAAACTTTTTTACTGAATTAGAAAAAAACATAATCCCAGATCTCAAACTATACTGTAAAGCAGTCATCAAAACAATATGGTACTGGCTAAGAGACAGAAAGGAGGATCAGTGGAATAGACTTGGGGTAAATGACCTCAGCAAGACTGTCTATGATAAGCCCAAAGATCCAAGCTTTTGGGACAAAACCCCACTATTTGATAAAACCTGCTGGGAAAATTGGAAGACAGTATGGGAGAGATTAGGTTTGGATCAACACCTCACACCCTACACCAAGATAAAATCAGAATGAGTGAATGACCTGAATATAAAGAAGGAAATTATAAGTAAATTAGGTGAACACAGAATAGTATACATGTCATATCTTTGGGAAAGGAAAGACTTTAAAACCAAGCAAGAGCTAGAAAAAAAAATCACAAAATGTAAAATCAATTATTTTGATTATATCAAATTAAAAAGGTTTTGTACAAACAAAAATAATACATCCAAAATTAGAAGGGAAGCAACAAATTGGGAAACAATTTTCATTACAAAAACCTCTGACAAAGGTCTAACTACTCAAATTTATAAAGAACTAAACCAATTGTACAAAAAATCAAGTCATTCTCCAATTGAAAAATGGGCAAGGGACATGAATAGGCAATTTTCAGTTAAAGAAATTAAAATTATTCATAAGCTTGTGAAAAAGTGTTCTAAATCTCTTATAATCAGAGAAATGCAAATCAAAACAACTCTGAGGTATCAGCTCACACCTAGCAGATTGGCTAACATGACAGCAAAGGAAAGTAATGAATGCTGGAGGGGATGTGGCAAAGTCAGGACATTAATGCATTGCTGGTAGAGTTGTGAATTGATCCAACCATACTGGAGGGAAATTTGGAACTATGTCCAAAGGGCGATAAAAGACTGTCTGCCCTTTGATCCAGCCATAGCACTGCTGGGCTTGTACCCCAAAGAGATAATAAGCAAAAAGACTTGTACAAGAATATTCATAGCTTTGCTCTTTGTTGTGGCAAAAAAAAAATTGGAAAATGAGGGGATACCCTTCAATTGGGGAATGGCTGAACAAATTGTGGTATATTTTGGTGATGGAATACTATTGTGCTAAAAGGAATAATAAAGTAGAGGAATTTCATTGGAACTGGAACAACCTCCAGGAATTGAGGTAGAGTGAGAGGAGCAGAACCAGGAGAACATTATACACATTATACACTGTGGTACAATTGAATGTAATGGACTTCACCATTAGTGGCAATGCAGGGATCCTGAACAACTTGGAGAAATCTATGAGAAAAACCACTATCCACATTCAGAGGAAAAACTGTGGGAGTAGAAACACAGAAGAAAAACAACTGCTTGAATACATGGGTCGAGGGGATATGACTGGGGAGGCAGACTCTAAGTGAACATCCTAATGCAAAAACCAATCACATGGAAATAGTTTCTGATCAAGGACATAAGTAATACGCAATGAAATTGCCCGTTGGCTGCAAAAAGGATGGGTGGATGGAAGAGAGGGAAATAATGTGATTATTGTAACCAAGGAATAATGTTCTGAATTGACTAAAGAAGTTTATTCAAATAAAAAAAAATTCAACTTACAAAAAAAAAAGTTTTATGATTAAGCATGTTTCCCATCTCTTGACAAATTGATTACAGGTGCAGAAAGGAGAATAAATTTCAAAAATATCTAGTATGTGGATTTGTTTTCCTTGATCATACTTATTTGTTATGTGGGAAGGCTTTCTTTTTTGATGGAAGAGTAGATATGGAGTAGTACAGGGGAAGTGAGAGTTGCACCAAAAAAGGGAAAGAGAAAGGAAAAAATACCAATGGATTATTTAGAATATACACACCAGGGCAGTTAGGCAGCTTAATGGATGGAGAACCAGGCCTAAAGAAGAGAGGTCCTAGTTTCAAATCTAGCCTCAGACACTTCCCAGCTGTGTGACCCTGGGCAAGTCACTTAACCCTCATTGCCTACCCCTTACCACCCATCTGCCTTGGAAACAATGAACAGTATTGATTCTAAGATGGAAGGCAAGGGCATATACACATACTCACATATATACACACATATATGTGTATGTATATAACATACATTAATTATGTAATTTTATAATGTATATACATTGTTACTATAACTATATTATATATAATAAAAGAATACTATTTAATATGTGTTGTATATGTTAACATATAGTATTAATATATTGTTTTATATTATATTCACATATACATACATTATATTTATATTATTTCAAAATATGTAATTTACAAATAAATATTTCTAAATAAAATCGCTATTTAAACATATTTTTATTTATATATTTCATGTATAAATATATCTTTAAATACACACAGAGAAGGGTACAGAAAAAAGTTCAAGAGGGGACACAGACAAGCAGGGGTGTGTTAATTAGTCAATTTGTGAATAAGCATTTATGAAACATGAACTATGTTCCAGGTTGTTGTTGGTAGGAGGAAAATGAAGTATGGCTACCCTGAGCCCTCCTTCAAAATGGAGGTCCCAGAAGGAACTCAATATTTGCAGAGGGGAAACAATGTGGTAGAATGGTGTTCCAGGATGAAAAGGTTGTAGTGGTCAATGAATGTTCTAAGGTGAGTCATTTCCCCCAAACAACACCAATTTATGAAATATGTACTGTGTGCCTGGTACTGTGATAAATAAATACTAAGGACACAAAAAAGGCAAAAAATAGTACCTATCCTTGGGGAACTCACATTTTTTTAATTAAATTTTTATTAGTGAGTCTTTTTTTTCTCATCTCCCCTTTTCTCTCCCAGATGCTCTCTCCTACTTGAGAAAGAAAAAGAAAGTGTTTGTAAGAAACATTCATAGTCATATCATATAAAACAAATTCTTATATTGGCATGTCCCAAAATGTGTCCAATTATGCACACTGAATCCATCACTAGTCAGTCAGGAGATGAGTAGCATTCTTCATCACTATCTGGAATGTTTGAACTAGCACACTAAATTTGAAATTCACTTTAAAAAACCAAATTGTACATGGTAGAGATTCACACTTTAATAAACAGACCTCTTTCCCTGCTCTTTGTACAGAGAAATATTCACATTTGTTGGTGTTTGGCACATTCATAATAACGTGAAATGTCTGAACAACAACTACAGCAACGACATGTTTTATGAAAGTCAGTTGGCAACTATGTTACAGGTGGATTGGAGATGGGAGACATAGATGGCAGGGGTTTAATTATCAATCTGTATCAATACACCACTGAAAATGTGATTAGAGCTTGAACTGAAATGGTGGTTCCCGTTATGCTAAATTAATCCTCTACATTATATCCAGGAGTATGATGGACTATATCATTTCTTAAAGGTGACTTACATCTAGGGAATAGATTAGGTGAATAAGAATCTTTTTTAATACATTACCATTTTGGAAAATTCATTGAGAAACATTTTTGGAAAAAATTTCTGTCTTACAATATTGTTTTTGAGTATATTCTTTTCTTTTGAAAAGTATTCAAGGGAAGGGCTCTGCATTGTTTGTTTGTTTTTTACTTTTTTTGTGTGTCAGCTATTAAAATTCAATTCAGAGAAACCTGACTATTTTTCTTAACTGAGGTTGTGTTAGTGAATCTGCAGCTTGGAAATAACTCAGAAAGGGCATAATGTAGTTTTGCTTTTACCCAGATGCTAAAGGCATCTGGTAAAATTGCCAGGAACTATCTTTAAAACAACAACAACAACAACAACAGCAGCAGCAGCAACAACAACAACAACAACAACACAATCCATGAAGACTTAGCTTGACATCTAGCCCCTGAAACATGAAAAATGGACTTGCTCTCTGACACATAGAGGGAGGCTGCTGAGGTTTTAAGAAGGAGCAGGAAGAAGACTTTAGACTTAAAAAGAATTCATCATTAGGGTATTTCATTCTGTTCTCACTAACTATATGGTGGCTTCAAATAGCTATGTATTTTTGTTAAATCAAGACTTTGATAATGGTCATTGATGTACTTACCCTGAGGGGTCAGAAAGACAACACGGAGGAGCAAGGAGGAACACTATGGAGTACCATGAATGTGGGAAACAAAATCATCAATACTCTAAGTGCTATCATTTTACAGATAGTGGCATCCAGACATCAGCTTTTTTTTTTCTGGAAAGGAAATAAATCATTACATTTTTTCATCAATTAAAATGTAAATTATAAAAAGGATCTAACTGCAAGCCAACTGCCCTATTTAAACATGAAAACTTTATCTAGAGTATCTAATAGCAAGTCTCTAATCTCTATTCTTGGAAACTAGGAGAGGGCTGATTTTTCGAGTTAGTCATAATTCATAATTGTATGTATGCAAATATTATAATCATTAGCTTAAAATTCTCTGATACTATGTTCTCATCCTTGTTGCATAGGAAATATTGCTCAGAACAAGTGTCTCAGAGCGACTATTTCATATACATTTCCTATGAAATAAGTGTGTATGTGAGCAACAGAGATGTATTATATTCCGTAAGGAATTAACACCCAGAAACCTAGAAATGTCAGTCAGAAGATGCCTTAAATTATATTTCCTTAAATCCTCTTCTTTTAGTTGAGGAAACCAAAGCTCAGAGAAGAACAATAATTTATCCAAAGTTACAAAATATTCTTGGCAAGTCCAGTGATTCAAGTTTGAGTTTCAAATACAATGGAATATTTGTGGACTACAAAATGCAATAAAAATAGCTTATAACAAAGGATTAAAAAATAATTACCAAAAATAAACTCTGATCCCCTCCACCTCTGAATTGTCAGGGTGGTAATGCTGGGTCAAAAAGATGACCCACATAGCAGTTGGAAGTCTGCCAGATCTCAGGAACACCAGCTACTTCTTTTCCATAGACTAAAGTTTTGTTATTGTTAAATCACTAAATCTTCAGGCAAATCAAATCCCAAGGATGGCTTGTTTGCCTTCTTAAAGGAAAACCTTCCCACCCTATTTAGAGTAAATGTTGTTCCTATCACATCTTACCTCTTAGTGGTAAGGACCTAAAAATCTTGGTGAACCCTGACCACTTAAAAGACTACCTGGATATCTGAATAAGTATACATAACACTGGAGAAAGAACTTAATACAAATAAATTTTTTAAAAGTTTAAAGCATCAAAACATGTAAAAGTCTCTTCATAAAAAGATATACTCTATTCAAGGGAGAATAATTTGGGGAGTGTAATAATGGACTATTTTGATTGTTAATTGATAACTAAAGATCAGGCTGTTACCTACTTCTTCCTCCCTTCCTCCCTTTTCTTCCCTCCCTTCAGCCTCCCTTTTCCTCCCCTCTCCCTTCCTTCTTCTTCTTCTCTCTTCTTCTAAATCAACTCAGGGTGAATTTATGATGTCTCAAATGAGACATTTCTTTATGTTAAGTAAGGGGTTTATTTGGGGAAGACAGGAAAGGATAAGAAATGGAGGTAAAAGGGTTGGGGATTTCCCTAATACTACAATGAGTCTTGAGTTGAAGGATGATGGAATATAGGTCAACTGAGAGAAATGGCTGATAGGTCTAGAAGTTCAGTCACTATCACAACAGAGCAAATCAGAGAGAGAGAGAGCTGGAATTTGTCCTTCCTTCTCCTGTATTCAAAGCCAAAAGACAACCTCTCCTTTCTGTCTTCAAGGTTAAAAGACATAACCCTTCAGTTGGTCTGTTCCTTTCTTCAACTGCTTCTCCTGGTAACATTCCAAATAGAGCACTCTCATTTGAATGACAGGTCATCAGTCTCAGCTTTTCCTGACTTTTTGCATACTTTCCCAATTTCTCTTTTCCATGAATGTGTGGTGTGGGGGGAGAGGTAATTCAATTCTTTATAAAACATTAATGATCAATAAGAATAATAGTAGGAATTCAGGGACCAGTGCACCAATAATTAAACCTCTGAAGTAGTCCCTATTCTTCATCATGGGTCAAGGTCATATATAGTAATGTAGCTAAAAGTTCATAAACTTCATGTATGCAATCTAAGTCCTGTCCTGTGATCTAAGCTGACATTGATATTCCTTATCATCACTCACTTAATTTTTCCTGACCCACCAGCACAATCTTCCCTTTCTTTGAGAACCCTGTTGTGGAAGATGATGATTCTTGATTCTTTGGAGGCCTCACATAAAGGAGGTTGCATGGTGAAATAATATATTGAATAATAAGCACATAGATAAATAAATATAACTACTATTTAAGCTAAGGGAAGGGAATTGGAAAGATCTGATCTTAACCCCCAAAGTTAGAGTACTAAACCCCACTAACTACATTTTATAACTATTCTAATTAACTCCTTAATTATTACTTAAGATTAGGGGAGGGCTTGTAGGTACAGGAACAAGGCCCAAAGGTAGTCTCATAGACTGATGTCCTCTTGGGTCAGGCAAAACTCCCAGTGGAAATCAGCAGCACACAGGACCAGGAAGGGGAAAAATGGCTTCACTCACACAGTCCACCTGTGTGGAGTGTTAGCTATTCTCTCTACCACTTCCAGAAGATGTAAACTCGTTTGAAGGAAAGTCCCAGTTTCTTGGCAGCTTAAAAGTCTCCTTCTCCAAAGAGCAATTCCACCAACTCCCCTGTCTCCTGCAAAGAAGCAACAACTGCCAGAAACTGTCTTCTTCAGAGCTCCAGAATCTTGGCCTTTCTTCTGTCCTATAGTATATATCCTGCTTTACAGCAAAAAGCTAATCCTTACAACAACAGTCAATAAATCACTGGGATCTAGTCAAAGAAGACCTGAGTTAAAATCCAGACTCAGACACTTCCTAATTGTTTTTACACACTTAATTCTTTCTACCTTCATATCCTCAACTATAAAATTAGGATAATAACAGCACTTATTTCACAAAATTGTTATAAGGATCAAATGAAGTATTCGTATTTTTTAAAGTGCTTTACCCAATGCCTATAATATAAATGTTTATTATCTTTGTATGGAGACTAGATAAAAACTCTTCCTCATCTTCAGGAATTCAAAGTTGACACCAATTCAGCAGAAGAATCCTTTCTTCCAAGTGAATGTACACTATTATGAGAATAAAAAAAATCAATTCCCCCATACCATTATCAAAGCACCTTCCAATAATTCTAATACTTGATTTCCCCAAACACTTTCTAGGAAAGAGTTGTCTGAGCCATACTACAAGTAAGGGGATATGCCAATAAAGGGAAATGGAATCATTTCCTTAAGATGTATAGAACCTTCTAAGAGAGCAAAAAATCAAAGACCCATGCCATGGATAGAAGATGGAAAGAGTAAGAGAGTCAATCAAGACTGTTTAAATTTTGTTTACCCTTATGAGGGGAATTTCCCTGGAAGTCTGATTTAGGAAACCAGAGGAAGTGAACAGCACCTATCTTTCCTAGGTTAACACTAATTCATCATAGACTTCTACTTCTTAGAGTTTAGGGTTTTATCTTCTATAGATTAAATGAGATAAGGCTTTTACTAAAAGTTTGTTATGTGTCAACCACTGGGCTAAGAACTGAAGCTCTGCCCTTAAGGAGCTTACATTCTCTAATGGAGGAAAACAGCAACAAAATGGCCAGAAGAAAGGGTAGAGTGACAGGATACAAAAGTGAATCATATCACTGAGTCCTTGGAACCATTTGAGGAAGAACTTACTAGTCAGAGGAAAAGGGGACATTTTTCAAGTGTGTCTCAGTGCTCAGGAATACCAGCCATCTAAGGGTGAAACAGATAATGGAAAACTCAGAGAATGTGATGGCAGTAGACCTAATCCTGAACCTGCTTCACAATAAACTAGGTAGAGACTCAATGGTGCCAGGATATTAGGGAGAGTCCATAAAGAAGAAGAATATATTCTGTAAGAGCATTAATAATATTTACTACAATAGTAGATTTGATTGGCACTACACATTTCACATGCTGAAAAAGCATCAACTACATTAAGGACAAACATTTTGCTCTGAGATGGGAGATGAGAACCAATATAATCACCGTGTCAAACAGAAGCTTTGGATTTCCATATAGCTCTTTCTTTTTTTTTTTTTTAATTTTTATAACTCGCCAATTTATTTTTTATTTTTAAATATTATTTATTTGGTTATTTTCAAACATTATTCATTGGAAACAAAGATCATTTTCTTTTCCTCCTCCCCCTCCAGCCACCCCTCCCAAAGCCGACGAGCAATTCTACTGGGTATCACATGTGTCCTTGATCCAAACCCATTTCCATGTTGTTGGTATTTGCATTAGAGTGTTCATTTAGAGTCCCTCCTCAATCATATCCCCTCAACCCCAATAGTCAGGCAGATGCTTTTTCTCGGTGTTTTTACTTCCACAGTTTGTCCTCTGCTTGTGGATAGTGTTTATTCTCCTAGATCCCTGCAGATTGTTCAGGGACATTGCATTGAAACTAATGGAGAAGTCCATTATGTTCAATTGAACCACAGTGTATCAGTCTCTGTGTGCAATGTTTTCCTGGTTCTGCTCCTCTCTCTCTGCATCACTTCCTGGAGGTTGTTCCAGTCTCCATGGAATTCCTCCACTTCATTATTCCTTTGAGCACAATAGTATTCCATCAACAACATATACCACAATTTGTTCAGCCATTCCCCAATTGAAGGACATCCCCTCATTTTCCAATTTTTTTGCCACCACAAAGAGTGCAGCTATGAATATTCTTGTACAAGCCTTTTTCCTTATTATCTCTTTGGGGTAAAAACCCAGCAGTGCTATGGCTGGATCAAAGGGCAGACAGTCTATTATCGCCCATTGGGCATAGTTCCAAATTGCCCTCCAGAATGGTTGGATGAATTCACAACTCCACCAGCAATGAAGTAATGTCCCTACTTTGCCACATCCCCTCCAGCATTCATTACTTTCCTTTGCTGTCATGTTAGCCAATCTGCTAGATGTGAGGTGATACCTCAAAGTTGTTTTGATTTACATCTCTCTGATTATAAGAGATTTAGAACACTTTTTCATGTGCTTATTAATAGTTTTGATTTCTTTAACTGAAAACTACCTATTCATGTCCTTAACCCATTTATCAATTGGAGAATGGCTCAATTTTTTGTACAATTGATTTAGCTCCTTGTAAATTTGAGTAATTAAGCTTTTGTCAGAGGTTTTTGTTATGAAGATTGTTTCCTAGTTTGTTGCTTCCCATCTGATTTTAGTTACATTGGTTTTGTTTGTACAAAAACTTTTTAATTTAATGTAGTCAGAATTATTTATTTTATATTTTGTGACTCTTTGTAAGTCTTGTTTAGTTTTAAAATCTTTCCCTTCCCAAAGGTCTGATATGTATACTATTCTGTGTTCACCTAATTTACGTATAGTTTCCTTCTTCATTCACCTATTCTGAGTGTATCTTGTTGTAGGGTGTGAGGTGTTGATCCAAACCTAATCTTTCCCACATGCCTTCCAATTTTCCCAGCAGTTTTTTATCAAATAATGGATTTTTGTCCCAAAAGCTGGGGTCTTTGGTTTCTCACATACTGTCTTATTGAGGTCATTTACCCCAAGACTATTCCACTGATCCTCCTTTCTGTCTCTTACCCAGTACCAAAATGTTTTGATGACCACTGCTTTATAGTATAGTTTGAGATCTGGGACTGCAAATCCTCCTTCCTTTGCATTTTTTTCATGATTTCCCTGGATATCATTGATCTTTTGTTCTTTGAAATGAAATTAGTTATGGTTTTTTCTAATACAGTAAAGAATTTTTTTGGTAGTTCAATGGGTATGGCACTAAATAAGTAAACTAATTTGGGGAAGGAAGGTCATTTTTATTATATTAGCTCTTCCCAGCCATGAGCAATCAATGTTTTTCCAATTGTTTAGATTTAATTTTAATTGTGTGGAGAGTATTTTGTAGTTGTGTTCATATAGTTCCTGTGTTTGTCTCCTAAGATAGATTCCTAAGTATTTTATATTGGCTAGGATGATTTTAAATTTTAATTCTTGCTGCTGAAATGGGTAAGAGATATATAGAAATGCTGATGACTTATGCCGGTTTATTTTGTATCCTGCAACTTTGCTAAAGTTGTTGATTATTTCGATTAGCTTTTTGGTTGATTCTCGAGGATTCTTTAAGTAGACCATCATGTCATCTGCAAAGAGTGATAGCTTGGTCTCCTCATTGCCCATGCCTTCAATTTCTTTTTCTTCTCTAATTGCTACTGCTAGTGTTTCTAGTACAATGTCAAATAATAGAGGTGATAATCGGCATCCTTGTTTTACTCTTGATCTTGTTGGGAATGCATCTAGTTTATCCCCATTGGAGATGATATTAGTTAATGGTTTTAGACATATACTGTTTATTATTTTTAGGAATGACCCTTCTATTTCTATGTTTTCTACTATTTTTAATAGGACTGGGTGTTGTATTTTATCAAAGGCTTTTTCTGCATCTATTGAAATAATCATGTGATTTTTGTCAGTTTGCTTGTTGATATGGTCAATTATGTGGATGGTTTTCCTAATATTGAACCATTCTGGTATTCCTGGTATGAATCCTACCTGGTCATAGTGAATAACTCTTGTGATGACTTGCTGGAGTCTTTTTGCTAGTATCCTATTTAAGATTTTTACATCTATATTCATTAGGGAGATTGGTCTATAGTTTTCCTTCTCAGTTTTTGACCTGCCTGTCTTTGGAATCAGTACCATATTTGTGTCATAAGAGGAATTTCATAGAACTCCTTCTTTGATTATTCTGTCAAATAGTTTGTATAATATTGGGATTATCTGTTCTTTGAATGTTTGGTGGAATTCATTTGTGAATCCATCTGGACCTGGAGATATTTTCTTATGGAGTTCTTTGATGGCTTATTCAATTTCTTTTTCTGATATGGGTTTGTTAAGTAATCTATTTCTTAATTTATTAGTCTAAGCAATTTATATTTTTGTAAGTATTCATCCATATCACTTAGATTGCCATATTTGTTGCCCTATAATTGGGCATAGACGTTGTTTTGTTTTGTTTATTTTGAAAGTGGTTTTTACTTTTGTTTTTAAACAATACTTTATTTGGTCATTTCAAAACATTATTCATTGGAGACAAAGATCATTTTCTTTTCCTCCCCCAACCCCATAGCCGATGCGCGATTCCAATGGGTATCATATGTGTTCTTGATTCAAACCCATTTCCATGTTGTTGGTATTTGCATTAGAGTGTTCATTTAGAGTCCCTCCTCAGACATGTCCCCTTAACCCCTGTAGTCCAGCAGTTGCTTTTCCTCGGTGTTTTTACTTCCACAGTTTGTCCTCTGCTTCTGGATAGTGCTTTTTCTCCTAGATCCCTGCAGATTGTTCAGGGACATTGCATTGACACTAATTGCAATGACACTAACGTTCGATTGTACCACAGTGTATCAGTCTCTGTGTGCAATGTTTTCCTGGTTCTGCTCCTCTCTCTCTACATCACTTCCTGGAGGTTGTTCCAGTCTCCATGGAATTCCTCCACTTCATTATTCCTTTGAGCACAATAGTATTCCATCAACAACATATACCACAATTTGTTCAGCCATTCCCCAATTGAAGGACATCCCCTCATTTTCCAATTTTTTTGCCACCACAAAGAGTGCAGCTATGAATATTCTTGTACAAGGCTTTTTCCTTATTATCTTTTTGGGGTAAAAACCCAGCAGTGCTATGGCTGGATCAAAGGACAGACAGTCTTTTATCGCCCTTTAGGCATAGTTCCAAATTGCCCTCCCGAATGGTTGGATGAATTCATAACCCCACCAGCAATGCATTAATGTCCCTACTTTGCCACATCCCCTCCAGCATTCATTACTTTCCTTTGCTATCATGCTAGCCAGTCTGCTTGATGTGAGGTGATACCTCACAGTTGTTTTAATTTGCATCTCTCTGATTATAAGAGATTTAGAACACTTTTTCATGTGCTTATTTATAGTTTTGATTTCTTTATCTGAAAACTGCCTATTCATGTCCATTACCCATTTATCAATTGGAGAATGGCTTGATTTTTTGTACAATTGATTTAGCTCTTGTAAATTTGAGTAATTCAACCTTTGTCAGAGGTTTTTATGAAGATTCTTTCCCAATTTTTTGTAGTCAAAATTATTTATTTTACATTTTGTGACTCTTTCTAAGTCTTGCTTGGTTTTAAAAACTTTCCCTTCCCAAAGGTCTGACATGTATACTATTCTGTGTTTGCCTAATTTATTTATAGATTCCTTCTTTATGTTCAAGTCATTCAACCATTTTGATTTTATCTTGGTGTAGGGTGTGAGGTGTTGAACCAAACCTAATCTCTCCCACACTGCCTTCCAATTTTCCCAGCAGTTTTTATCAAGTAGTCTATTTTTGTCCCAAAAGCTGGGATCTTTGGGTTTATCATATACTGTCTTCTTGATGTCATTTACCCCAAGACAATTCCACTGATCCTCCTTTCTGTCTCTTAGCCAGTACCAAATTATTTTGATGCCTTCTGCTTTGTAATATAGTTTGAGATCCGGGACTGCAAGGCCCCTTCCTTTGTATTTTTTTCCTCATTATTTCCCTGTATATCCTTGATCCTTTGTTCTTCTAAATGAACTTTGTTATGTTTTTTTCTAAATCAATAAAGAAATTTTTTGTAAGTTCAATGGGCATGGCACTAAATAGATAAATAAGTTTGGGCAGGGTGTTCATTTTTATTATATTGGCTCGTCCTATCCATGAGCAGTTAATGTCTTTTCAATTGCTCAATTCTCTAACTAACAGATTTTGGAGTATCATATTATTTAATTTCCAAATAATTTTTGATTTGGTTCTCCATGTACCTTTCCTGATCATTATTTTTATTGCCCTATGATTTGAAAAGGCTGCATTTATTATTTCTGCTTTTCTGCATTTGTATGCCATGTTTCTGTGACCTAGTGTATGCTCAATCTTTGTGAATGTGCCATGTGGTGCTGAGAAGAAGGTACATTCCTTTTAGTCCCTATTTATTTTTCTCCATATGTCTATTAACTCTAATTTTTCTAAGATTTCATTCACTTCTTTTATCTTTTTCTTATTTATTTTTTTATTTTATTTATCTAAATTTGATAGTGGTTGGTTCAAATCTCCCACTAATATGGTTTTACTGTATTTCAGTGAAGGAGAACTTCAATTTTCCTAGTTTCTCCATTAGAAATTTGGGTGCTATATTATTTGGTGCATACATGTTGATTAGTGATATTTCCTCATTATCTAAAGTCCCTTTTAACAAAATATAATTACCTTCCCTATCCCTTTTGATCAGGTCTATTTTTGCTTTGGCTTTATCAGATATCATGATTGTAACTCCTGCCTTCTTTCTATCAGTTGAGGCCCAGAAGGCCTTACTCCATCCTTTAATTCTGACCTTGTGAGTATCTAATCACCTCATGTGTGTTTCTTGAAGACAACATATGGTAGGGTTTTGGATTCTAATCCATTCTGCTATTCATCTATGTTTTATGGGTGAGTTCATGCCATTCACGTTCAAAGTTATGATTGTCACTTGTGGACTCCCTGGCATTTTGAAATCCTCCCCTAATTCTGACCTTTCTTCTTTAGCTATAACCTTTTAAGCCAGTGATTTACTTTAAATCAGTCCCCCTAGTCTCCTCCCTTGATATGTTTCCCTTTCTAGCCCCCTCTCTTTTCGTTCCCTCCCCCTACCCCCTCTCTTTCCCTCCCTTTTTGTGTTCCCTCCCCCCCAATCTCCCTTGGTTTTCCCTTCTCCTTTACCCCTTTGGATAAGATAAAATTCAAGATCCCAATGGATCTGGAAGCTCTTCCCTCTCAGAGTTGATTTCACTGAGAGTAAGGTTTAAATAAAAACTCTCTTCCTCTACTTCTTATAGAATTCTTCCCCTCCCCTTCCCATGTGTATCTTTGTGTGAGAAAGATTATTCTATTAAGTTTTTTTTTTCAGTATTCCTTGGTATATATCTTAGTACCATTAATGATTCACCCCTACTTTTTTCTTTCTATCCCCTCTTTCTCCATGTCATCTTGATGCCTCAAATGTTCCCTATGCATGAATATTCTTACTACTCTAATGATGCATACAATTTTTGAGAGTTACACATTACATTTCCCCCACATATTAATATATGTATATATATATATATATATATATATATATATATATAAATTGATATAAATGTAGTCCTTATAGAATAGAGTTTGAATAAAAGAAAGAGATAAATTTTTCTCCTTTTCCCTTTCCTTCATATTTACCTTTTCAGGTATTCCTTGTTCTTTGTGTTTGGATGTCAAATTTTCCACAGAGCTCTGGTCTTTTCTTTGCAAAAACTTGGAAATCTTGTATTTTGTTGAATGCCCATACTTTCCCCTGGAAGTATATAGTCAGTTTTGCTGGATAGCTGATTCTTGGTTGAAGACCCAGCTCTCTTGTCTTTCTGAAAATTATGTTTCATGCCTTATGGTCGTTCAGAGTGGAAATTGCAAGGTTTTGTGTGACCCTGATTGGCATTCCTTTATATCTAAATTGTCTTTTTCTGGCTTCTTGTAAGATTTTTTCTTTTGCTTGAAAGCTTTGGAATTTGGCAATTACATTCCTGGAGTTGTCTTTTGGGGATTTAGTGTAGAGGGTGTTCTGTGAACTCTTTCAATGTCTGTATTTCCCCTTTGTTCTAGAATCTCCGGGCAGTTTTCTTGGATGATATCTTGTATTATGATATCAAGATTACTGTTTATCTCTGTTTTTTTTTTGGGGGGGGGGGCAGACCAATGATTCTCAAGTTGTCTCTCCTTCCTTTGTTTTCCAGGTTTATCACCTTGTCAGTGAGATATTTTATGCTGTCTTCTAATTCTTTAGTCTTTTGACTTTGCTTTATTAATTCTTGCTCTTTTGCAAGATTATTGTCTTCCAGTTGCCTGATTCTGACCTTTAAAAACTGGTTTTCCTTTTCAGTTTGGTCTGACTTGTTTTTTGAGGCTTCGAGCTGTTTCTGCAATTGCATATTTTGGTCTCTCATATTGCTGAGTTTCTTTTGCATTGTTTCCCATTTTTCCTGCCAGAAGGCTTCCATCTTTTTGATAATTTCCGATTTAAATTCTTCAAGAGTTTGTGGAGAACTTCCATTTCCTTTGGAAGGTTTTGGAGCATTTGTTTGTTTCCTCTTCTTTCTCTTCTGTAGGTCCAAAGTCACCCCCTTCTTCTTGCTTTTCTTGGTGTTTGGAGGCTTTTGCACTTCTGTACTGTTTGCCATCTCTATCTGAGTGAGGAGGACTGGCTCTTAGTGTATCTGTCTGATGGTCCAAGGCTATAGCCCCAGGCAAATTGTCCGTTCTCCGCAGCTGTTCTGTCTTCCCAGGGAAGCCCGGGGTCTGCCCTCCCCTGACTGCTGGCTTTTCGGGTGTTACTGTTCTCAGTTCCCTCCAGTTGCTTCTCCGCTGCCTTACTTCCACTCTCTGAGCCTGGCACAGCACTGTCCTCAAGGTATCTCAGTGCCTTTGCTGGCCCTGAGGTTTCTGTTCTTTCAGAAGACCCTTCACTCTAAGGGGGGGGGGGGGGATCCTGGCCTACCTAAGCTCTGAGGGCTCCTGTTGGGATTAAGTTCAGCTGGGTTGGGCTGGATGTGCCCTGAAGCAAAAAACCTCCTCTGCAGTCAGTGATGGATGCCCTGAGACTGGCCCAGGTTACTTTCAAGCTATGCCCCTCAGAGAAACCCCTTTGCCGGCCCTGAGGTTTCTGTCCTTTCAGAAGACCCTGCACTCTACGGGGAGGGGGAGGGGGGAGAGCATCCTGACTTCCCTGATCTCTGAGGGTTCCTGATGGGATTAGGTTCAGCTGGGTTGGACTGGATATGCCCTGAAGCAGGAACCTCTGGTGAGACTCAGATGGAAGGACCCAGCCAGGGGGCTACAGGCTCCCCCCATCTCTGTTTCCCTGCCATCTGTGTTGGGCGCCCCTGAGACTGGCTCAGGTTGCTTTCAGGGTGAGCCCTTCAGAATAGCCAGCCCTGAGTCCCTTTTGCCAGCCTTGAGGTTCCTGCTGCTGCCGTGGGCTCAGCACTCTGGGTTGGGGGGGATGGGTCCTGGGACCTTCCTTCTGCCTTCCCCTTAGATCCAAGTGATCTAGGATTCTGGCTTTTGGGGGGCATACCTTTTGATCCGAGTCCACAAGGAGGGTTCCCCAGCTGTCTTGTTGTTCAGTTTGAATTTTGGTGCCCTAGGAGCATTCAGTTTGTGACTGGTAAAGAAGGGTTTTCAGAGGTCTGAACTTTTGCTGCCTCTAAGCCGCCATCTTGACTGGAAGTCAGGCATAGTAGTTTTTAATGATTGCCTTAATTTCCTCTTCATTAGATGTGAGGTTTCCCTTTTCATCTTGGATACTGTCAATTTGGGTTTTTTTCTTTTCTTTTTTTAAATAACACTGACTAGTACTTTGTCTATTTTATTTGTTTTTTCAAAGTACCAGCTTCTAGTCTTATTTATTAAATCAATAGTTCTTTGACTTTCAATTTTATTGATTTCTCCTTTGATTTTTAGGATCTCTAATTTAGTCTTCATCTGAGGATTTTTAATTTGTTTGCTTTCTAATTTTTTAATTTGCATGCCCAATTCATTGACCTCTGTCCTTCTTAATTTGTTGATATGTGAACTCAAGAATATAAATTTCCCCCCGAGTACTGCTTTGGCTGCATCCCATACGTTTTGAAAGGATGTCCCATCATTGTCATTTGCTTCAATGAAGTTATTGTTTCTATGATTTGTTCATTAACTAACCAGTTTTGGAGAATCGTATTGTTTAATTTCCAATTAATTTTTGATTTACCTCCCCATGTTCCATTACTAATTATTATTTTCATTGCATTGTGATCTGAGAAAGTTGCATTTATTATTTCTGCTCTTTTGCACTTGTTTGCAATGTTTTTGTGCCCTAATACATGGTCAATTTTTGTGAATGTACCATGTGCTGCTAAAAAGAAGGTGTATTCTTTTTTGTCCCTATTTATTTTTCTCCATATGTCTACTAACTCAAATTTTTCTAAGATTCATTTATTTCCCTTACCTCTTTCTTATTTATTTATTTTTCATTTGATTTCTCTAGTTTGGATAGAGGAAGGTTCAGGTCTCCCATAAGTATAGTTTTTCAATCTATTTCATCCTTGAACTCCACTAGTTTCTCCTTTAGAAATTTGGATGGACCCCGGGCAAGTCACTTGACCCCCATTGCCTAGCCCTTACCACTCTTCTGCCTTGGAGCCAATACACAGTATTGACTCCAAGACAGAAGGTAAGGGTTTTATAAAAAAAGAAAAAAAAAGAAATTTGGATGCTATGCCATTTGGTGCATATGTGTTGTTTACAGGTATTTCCTCATTGTCTATACTGCCTTTATTCAGTATATAATTACCTTCCTTATCTCTTTTAACTAGATTTATTTTTACCTTGGCTTTGTCAGATATCATGATTGCAACTGCTGCCTTCTTTTTATCAGTTGATGCCCAATAGGTTTGGTTCCACCCTCTTACTTTTACCCTATGAGTATCTACCTTCCTCGTGTGTATTTCTTGTAGGTAACATATGGTAGGGGTTTGGATTCTAATCCACTCTGTTATTTGCTTGCATTTTATGGGTGAGTTCCATTCACCCATAGGAATGGAATGTGAATTCCATTCACATTCAGAGTTATGATTACTAGCTGTGTATCCCAGTATTTTGATTTCTACTCCTTGTCCTGCCTTTTCTTCTTTCACTATTTCCTTCTACACCAATGTTTGTTTTTAATCAGTCCCCCTAGTTCCCACCCTTATTTTACTTCCCTTTCTGTCCCCCTCCCTTCTTATTCCCCCCTTATTTTCCCTGTAGTCTTTATAAAATTAATCCCCACCCCCTCTCTCCCTTGTACTGATTCCCTCCCCAACAGTTCATTTGTTACCCTTTTACTCCCCTATAGGATGCAAATCTATTCTCTGCCCCAATGAATTGAATTGTTCTTCCCTCTTTGGGTCAATTTCAAAGCACGTAAGAGTTGAGTATTTCCTCTCTCTGATCTCTTTACCCTTCCAGTGTATTGATGTTCTCTTCCCCCCCCCCATCAGCTTCTTTGTGACATATAAATTTACCCCCATTTGTTTCTTTTCCCATTTCTTTTAATATTAATCTATTTTTAGCTCTAGTTATATATATGTATATATATACATGTTATATATATGTATATATATACATGAGTATATACATATATACGCATACCCATGTGTATGTATTTATGCATGCATATATCTATATACCTATTTATGTCTTGTCCTTTCATCCTATGCAGTTTGTCACTGTTCCCTCTAAGTGTACTTCTTTTAACTGCCCAGGTAATAACACCACTTTTTATGAGTTACCAATGACCTCTTTTCTGATAGGGATACATATTATTTTAACTTATTGAGTCTCTTAAAATTTTTTTTGTTGTTGTTCTGTTTTGTTTTTCTTTTTTCTCTCTTTTTAAATTACCTTTTGATGATTCTCTTGAGTTTTGTGCTTGGGTATTTTCTGTTCAGGTCTGTCCTTTCTTTACAAATTCTTGGAATTCTTATATTTTGTTGAATGGCCATACTTTCCACTGTAAGAATATAGTGAGTTTGCTTGGGTAGTCAATTCTTGGTTGTAGACCTAGTTCCCTTGCTTTCCGGAATATCATATTCCATGCCTTTCTATCCTTCAGTGTTGATGTAGCCAGATCCTACGTTATCCTCACTATAGTTCCTTGGTATCTGAATGACTTCTTCTTGGCAGCTTGCAATATCTTTTCTTTGGTCTAATAGTTCTTGAATTTGGCAATAACATTCCTGGATGTTGTCATTTGGGGATTAAATACAGAAGATGATTGGTGGATTCTTTTAATCTCCACTTTTCCCTCTTGTTCTAGGATATCGAAGCAGTTATCTTGAATAATTTCCTATAGTATTGATGTCGAGGCTTTTTCTTTTGTCATGGTCCTCTGGTAGATCAATGATTCTTAAATTATCTCTCCTCCAACAATTTTCTAAATCCTCTGTTTTGTGAATGAGATGCTTCATATTTTCATCAATTTTTTCATTCTTTTTGTTTTGTTTTATAGTGTCCTGCCGCCTTGTGAGGTCACTTAATTCTAGTTATTGTATTCTGTTTCTTAAAGACTGTATTTCATCCCTGGATTTTTGGTCATCCTTTTCTTTCTGGTCTGATTTTCTTTGGAGGTCATCTTTCATCCTCTTTACCTCATCTTTCATCTTCCTTTTCTCATCTTTCATCTTCTTCACCTCATCTTTCATCTCCTTTGCCTCATTTTCCAGCTGGTTGATTTTGGATTTCAAGACACTATTTTCTGTTCTCAGACGACTTTTCTTAGTTTTTAAGTTCCTTTCCCAATTGTCTTCAGGCTCTCTTGATTGTGTTTTGAATTGCATTTTGAGTTCTTCCAAAGCCTGTATCGAATTTGCTGAGATTTCTGATTTTTCCTTTGCTGATCCCTACCCCCTCTGTTTTGTTCTCTCTTTGCTCATTGCCTGTGCAGAAGCTGTCAGTTGTAATTTCTTTCTTCTTTTTCTGTTGTTTGCTCATATTTAGTCCTTGTTTGCTCCCTGTATTTGTCTGTGCTCTTGCTCCTCTCATTTTTTTTTTTTGCTTTTGGGGCTTTCTGTCAGTCTCCCCTTTTGGAGCTTTGTCAGATCTTTCATTACAGTGTCTGGGGGAGGAATGTTGGCTTCCCAATCCTCTGGAGGCCTTTGATCTCATTAAGTTCAGTTGGGATGTATGTGCTCTGAGGACGAAAACTCCTGGAAAGCTGGAGTCAAATGGAAGGTCTCAGCTGCCTAGGCTCTTTCCAGGTCTCTCCAGCTGCTTCCCCGCCGCCTATGTTCTGAGCCTGGCACAGCCCTGTATGTAAGGTACATCCTCTATACCAGTGCCTTTGCCCGCCCAGAGGTTCCTATCCATATGCAGGAGGCTCTGCACTCTAGGGGAGAGGGGTTCTGGCCTCCCAGAGCTCTGAGGACTCCTGATGGGATTATGTTCAACTGGGTTGGTCTGGATGTGCCCTGAGGCAAAAACCTCCAGTGAGACTTGAGTCAAATGGAAGGACCCAGACACTGGGGCTGCCAGGTCTTCAATCTCTCTCTGGCTGCTTCCCTGCCGCCTGTGTTGGAAGTTCTAAGCCTGGCACAGCCCTGCTCACAAGGTACACTCTCCAAACCTGCATCTTTTCTGGCCCAGTGGTTCCTACTGCTGCTGGGGGCTCAGTGCTCTGGGTTGGGGGGGGGAGGGGCCTGGGAACTTCCTTCTGCCTTCCCCTTTGATCTGAGTGTTCTCAGATTCTGACTTTTGGGGGGGCATACCTTTTGAATTGGGTCCAGAAGTTGGGTTCCCCAGTTCTGTCCTGTTGTTAAGTTTGAATTCTAGTCCCCTAGGAGCATTCAGTTTGTGATCAGTAAGGAAGAGTTTTCAGAGGTCTGAACTTTTGTTGCTTTTAAGTCACCATCTTGACTCCACCCCATAGGGCTCTTTCAAATTTGGGTACTACACAGATATTAGTAATATTTTTTTAGCAGAAATAGTTGCTTTATCCTTAGCTAGGTCATATGGTATCATGCCCATTGCAAAGTGGCACATGACCTCTGTGTCCATATTGATGATGCACCCAGTCCCCTATCGCTGCCATTTCAGTCTTGGAATAATCTTAACTTAATTATATAAGGCAGAAGATTTCTTGTACAGGAAATCTCTGGTGAGCACTAATATGCCTAACAAATAAATGTATACAGTAAGAATCATCATCAAAATTTCTTCACCGGTTCTAATCCCAAACCCACAGATCATACATTCAGGTAGATACTCAGGAATATCAGCTCTCCATAGACTGGCTTTTTTTGTTTTGTTTTGTTTTTAATATCCTTAGTCTTTAGTAACAACTAAATACAAAGGATAGTCCTTAAAAAGAAGCCATTCACTTTACATAATACAATGTGTCTACTATGACATAATTACGTAATTATCAAGTCAGGTATATCTAGAACTCAAGTTTTCTGATATCCAGTTCAGCAATCTTTCTGTTACACTACATTTTATGAAAGCCTGAATGCCTCCAACACCATTTAGTGTCCAATAAGTCACAACTCTGTTCCACACCTCAGTTTTCCTGGCTATACACAAATGCACGACTCTTACCATCTACAAACCACACAATTAATGTTTTATGAAGTCATTGGGACATTATAATGCCTTGAAAAATAAAAGAAACCTGTTAGTATAGGGAAATAAGAGTTTAAGAACTTGAGTTCCCTATTATTTTGTTATATTTAAACATTGAATTGAATTAAATTGTTTTTAATTAATATAAAATAATGTTTTCACTCTACCAGGTTCTCGCCAATCCTGTGGAAAAGAAAAATAGAAAAAGAAAATCCATATAACAATAACGTATATAGTTAAGCAAAACAAATTACCTAACTATATATGTGTATATGTGTATGTGTGTTATGTACAGGTACATACATATATGTATGATATTTATGTATAAGTATATATGTATGCAGATTGTATATAAAATACACATGCTTACACAAAGTACACATATATACATATGCCTATGTACATCTATACCCATACATATCTGTATATATACATATATACTTCAAGAATTGTTTGATTGAAATATAAGTCAAATATAAGCTCAAAGTCAAAATGACTTTATTAGCTTTTATTTACAAAAGAGGTGGAAAGAATGAAAGTAAAGAAATAAAAAAAGGGTAGAGAAGACATTAACCTATCTAATTGAATATTGTTCCAGTGCTTGGCTCAGCCAAGAATTATTAACCTTCAAACAGAATTAAACTCTTTCCAGAAGATAGGAAAGGAAAGCCAGTTATCCACTCACCCAAGTTCCCTCCAAGAGACAGGTCAAGACAATGACTGAAGCTCAAAGTAACTCCTGAGGTCAATTATTTCCCTTGAGCAGACCTTCTTCCTTAAGCTGACTTGCTTCTTGAAGTCCAACTCCTTCTTGAAGTGGACTTCCTTCTTGTTGTCTACTTACGTTCAGCCTCAGAAATTCAGGGCCTTTTATAGTGGCTTCTTGTCTCCTCCCCTATTAACAGGGGCCAATCACAGCTTCCAAATTGTCTAGCACTGTCCAGGGAGGCAGTGTTTGTGGGAAACAGTTTGCACCCTCTGGAATGGTGAATAGTCATCAAAAGGGTTCAGTTTCTGAGGGTGTGAACTCTTAAAAGAAATCACAAATTTCTGAGTTAGAAAAAGGGGTGGAACTCTCCTAGTATTTTGCTGGCTTCTCACCTAATACTAGGTAGGGTGTGAATTCACTTGGTGGTTTGCAAGCTCCTCCCCCTAGTTCAAGCTTGTGTTGATTCAATCAAAAGGTAGACAAAGTAGGGTTAATCCTGTCTTCATAATCCAGTGAAGTAAGCAAAGTGTTAATTCCAACTAGGCAAAGAGAATAAAGGATTCCCTTTTCCCAAGTGTGAATTCAGAATAGACAAAGAGAACAAAGAATTCCCAATACACATGTAACACACATAAACATACCTGTGATTATCTATGTCTATCCATTTATCCATCTACCCATCTACCTCTATAAATATCTATCATCTCTCTGTCTATCTATCCATCCATCATCTATCTATCTATCTATCTATCTATCTATCTATCTATCTATCTTTTTTACTCTGGAAAAGTCATTCAAACCTGTTTTCCTCCGTTCCTCATCCATAATGAGCTGGAGAAGGAAATGGCAAATCACTTTAATATCTTTCCCAAGAAAATCCCAAATGAGATGACAAAGAGTCAGAACACAACGAAAAGGACTAAACAATAAATTAATCCTTCACCACCCTATCAAAGACCCTTATCAAAGGTCTAACCAGTTTGAGGAAACTGAGTAAAAAATTTATAGTGCAATTCTGTTCTCTCTTAGGTTAGAATTAGGATGCTGATTAAATAAGGGTAAGAGATATCTGACTGATCCACTTAAGAATAATGTCCCTTTCTCCATCTTGATTAGATTGGATCAGATTGAATAAAGAAAGAACTGTTTGATTATTCAACTTAATGGAAGTATTTTTTGAGTTCACCTCTGACCATATAGAAAAAAAAAATCTTTAGAAGAAATCATGAGAGGGGCTGAATAGTTTTGGGAATATGGTCCTTTAGAGTGAACCAACATTTTGAGTTAGAATTTTTCTGATTTTATACCTAAATTCTGAACCTTTGATTCATCTTCATTTTGGAATTTTGCTATTTTTTGAAAATCAAATGTGACCTAGTATCAACTTGCAAAAAACTCTCCTTATTGGTGGAGAGTGATTATTCAGTGAAATGGGTGTTTCTGAGAGACAGAACTGAGAGCTTGGAAGAGACGTTATGGTCATCTGGTGAGAAAGTAGTCAAGTCTTGTATATATATATATATATATATATATATATATATATATATATATATATATATATATATATATATATATATATATAATAAGGCTTTCTTCCATAAAGAAATAGCAAGCAATAAGGAGTGCAATTTGAAACAAAAAATTATTTACTCTACATAAATATAAATTCAGAGTAGTACTCCCTCTCCATAGGACAGTGATGGCAAACTTATGGCCTGGATGCCAAAGATGGCACCGAGAAAGCTCTCTGTGGGCACATGGCCACCCCTACTACCCTCAGAGTTCACTACTAGAAAGACAGAGGCACTCAGGCAGAGCTGCTCCTTTCCCCCTCTGAACTGTGTCTGATGGCATTTTTTCACTTCCCCTGCACTCTACCCAGCAGACCAATGGGAGTGCTCAGGGGATAAGGTGGGAGGTTCACAGGCAGCAGAGTTGGAGGGGAGCAGAGAGCTCAGGTCATTCCCTTCCCCCTACTCTCTACACTCACTGAGGACATTCCTCACTTCACCTGCCCCTCCTGTTTGAGGTAAAGGTGGGGGAAGGAAGCACCCAATACTCAATGGGGGACCTGGCATACTGTCTGGGGGGGGCAGGCATGGCACTTGTTCTTAGGGGTGGAATGGGGTATGGCTTGGCACTTCACTGCTATAAGAGACTAGAGAAGACTAACCTGATAGCTCTAGTCTCCTGTTTCCCTTCTTATAGTAATAAAATTTTCTTGGAGAAGAGACAAGAGATACCTATTCATACCTCTCTATTCATACCTCACATCTAAATAGCTATGTCTTGCCTGGACTCATCTACCACAAACATATAAAATGAACTTTACAATTATACAGATTATAACTCCATTATGGTAGTTAGAGAGGTTTTCCTTCTTTTTTCTTTGATATTCTTTTTCCCCTCCATTCGTTCTGAATTTAACACTAAATAAAATAAGCATTTTAAACATACTGCAGAACTGGGGAGGATTGTAGGTAAGACTACAAATTTCTATTATGTAGTGCCTGATTTTCTTTTTAAGTGTAACTAGAATGGAGGAATGTCCAAACTGGTGTGGTTTCCTCATGTTTCTCCTACCAATTAGACAATAAGATCCTTGAAAGCAGAGTCTGTGTTTGCCTTTCTTTGAATCCATGGCACTTAGCACAGTGCCTGGAAACCAGGCAATAAATATCTATTGACTTGACATGAATCTATCTCTATCCCAAGGAAAATATCACCTCAGAGTATCTTGAGGTAGAGAAATGCCCAAGAGAGTATATACTTTTGGAAAAGAGACACTGTACCAGTTTGGATATTTTTCTACATAAGCTACAAATGTTTCGGCATAGAATGTTATTAAATTAATACAGATTTGTACCCCAAACAGATCACGGTATTAATATATTTTTCCTTTGTCATGCATCTTTCTACAGGTGAGG
Source organism: Monodelphis domestica (assembly GCF_027887165.1). NCBI lineage: Eukaryota > Metazoa > Chordata > Mammalia > Didelphimorphia > Didelphidae > Monodelphis > Monodelphis domestica. The sequence goes on from NC_077234.1 coordinate 215,062,847, forward strand.
AAATTGGAGCTCAGAGAAGATAAATAATTTGCCCCAAATTACACAATTTCTAAGTAAGCATAAATAGGCTAAGAATTTATGTCTTCTAACTCTCTTGCTTTTTCCACTATGCTTCCTGCTACCTCATTTCTAATAAATTATTTAAGAAATTAACATCTTATTTTCATATCACCTTCATTCCTGAATATCTATCCCTCCCCCATCCCCTAAACAGTGAGCCATACTTCTTAAAAAAAAAAAGGAATTAAAAAAAAAAGAACCTAGCCAAAAAACTAGCCAAAACAATGGGGCAGTTGAATGGGGCAGTGGATAGAGTGCAGGGTGCCTAAAGTCAGGAAAACTCATTTCTGAGTTCAAATCTGGCCTTGGGCACTTACTAGCTAAGTAGCCTTTGGCTAGTCACTTAATCTTGTTGGTTTTAGTTTCCTCACCTATAAAACAAGCTAGAGAAAGAAATGGCAAACCACTCTAATATCTTTGCCAAGAAAACTTCAAATGGGGTCATAAAGTTAGGCATGATTTAAATAACCCAACTATGACCAAAATAGTTTTATCAGAGTCTAATAGTATATTCAGTATTCCACTTCCATATTATCTCAACTCTGTAGAGAAGAGAAAGAGACTTTTTCTTAAATCTTCTTTGGAGTGAATCTTGGACATTATAATTATTAAAAAAAAAAAGACAAAAGACAAAAAAGATGCCACATTCAGTTTCTTTTCTTTTTTATCTTCCTGTAACTACTCCATTTTTGCTTCTTGCAAACTGCTTTTGGTTTCCATGGAGCTTTGTGTCAGACCATATGGCATGGGCCCTGCCCTGTAAGAACCTTTAGAGGTTCTATAGAGCTGGCTAGTTCCTGCTTCCTCTGTGGAAACTACATGGCATGGCAATGACTATCTTTATTGTTCACTATGCTATCCTAATTTCCCTTTTTCCTTCAGAGTTATCACAATTTCCTCGGTCACCCAACCTTGAAAATGTGGAGTCATTCTAAATGCCCCTTGTCCAAGCAGTCACTAATCCCTGTTCATCCTTTTTCTATCATGTCTCTTTCAGTTCCTTCCTCCTTTCCATTCTCACACATGCCGTTTTAATTCAGGCCCCTATCATTTTATGTCTGAGCTACTTCAGGAACCTCCTAACTGGTCTCCCTGCCTCAAAGATGTCCCTTTTCTTATCCATTCTGTCTATTGCTCCTAGATTTCTCTTCTTATAATATTAATTTCACCATATTTAGTTCTTGCTCACAATGCTTTGATTAATCTCTGTTCCCTATTAGACACATTTACCTTTATGTTCTATATCTTTATTTTTGTATTCAAGGGCCTCCTCATTGTGGCTTTAATTTTCCAAACACAAAAACTCTGATCCAAATTACCCTTCCTTAAGCACATGTTATGGACCTTCCCTGATGTCATGCTCACCAGACATTCTCATTCTCATCCTCATCCTTAGAGTCAGCATTTATACAGCACCCATTATGTGTCCAGTATTGTGCAAAGTGCTTTTAAAATGTTATCTGATTTGAACCTCGCAGCAACCTTGGGAGGTGGATACTACTATTATCCTTATTTTATAGTCACGTAACCTGAGACAAATAGAGATTAAGTAACTTGTTCAAGGTCACACAGTAGCTAAAGCCAGATTTGAACTTAGATCTTGCTGGCTTCAGGTAAGATGTTCTGTCCAGTTCTACCTAGTTGACTCTATCCATATTTATTCTTCCTATCCTTAAAGGTCTATTCATTCAAGGAGCCTTCCTAAATCACCCTTGTCTATAGCTAACTCTTCTTCCTCTGAGCCCCAATAACATAGATTATTCATATTACTTATTCCTTACTAATCTTATACTGTTTTGTGTTGCTAGTTATCTCTTCATAGATATATGTTTAATCTCGACTAGAAGATGGTCCTTGAGAACAAGGTACCAATATATCATGACATACAAGGGATTCTCCAACATTGATTGCTGATTGATTGTTAAATTTATATTTCTGCAGGATCTGGCAGAGTGTTTTTTCACATTGGAGGGACTCAATTGATATGGTCTTCTTTTTTGGTCACTCACTTTGGAAAAAAGAAAGACTTGTGCATGATTCTATAGAATTGAAGATTCTATGTTCACACATACTCTGAAAGGATTATCTAAGCTTCCAGGAAAGGGAGGAAATAAATGCAGTATTGTAGTATAGAGGAAAAGGGAATTGATGCAGAGTCAGAGAACGAGATTCAAGTTCCAATTCTGCCTCTATTCCCTTTTTTACCTTGGACGAGACCCTTTGCTTTGTTCATCCATAAAATGGAGGTAGGGTCAACTTAAAACGTAAAAATGGGAATTATCATTATTGTTTTGTGTGTAGGTAGATGTTGCATGAAATATGGAGAAAACAACTTGAAATTAGTTTCCAGAAACATAGGATACCAGGCTATGTACTATGTAAGGGTTAAAAATTAAAGATTGGACTAAATATATAAGAATGTGGTTGCCAGAAATTATTACTCAAGTCAGAATGACTTTATGGCAATTTATTTATAAAATAGAGGGAAAGAGTGAAAATAAAGAAATGAGAGAGAGTAGATATTTACTCTGGCCTAGTTCAAACCAGGCAGGACTTCAGAGGCCCCAACAAAGGGGGCCCAGAGGTAAATTAAACAAGGGTTTTAGCCAGAAGGCCTCCTCCAAGACAAGGGGACTTTATGGAGATTAGTACCTCCATAAAAGCCAGTTAAGGGAGTCAGCCTTTTTCACTCATCCACATGGTAATTCTAAGGGAAAATCCAAGAGCAGTCTGAGGTTCCAAGCTGGAGCTCCTTCAAGTTCAAGTTCCAAAGTGAAAGAGCTGGTCACAGGAAGTTCTTGTCAATTTTAAAGACACTTCCTTTTGTCACTTCCTGTGCCTTCCTTCTACTTTACGTGGGCCAATTTTTTGCTTTGCTTGGGACTGCCCAGGGGACAGTCAGTTGATCCTGATTTGTCACCCACTTTCGCACATGTGGGTCACAGACATCCCCATACTTAAGGAAATGTAGGGGTGTATATGCTTCTGGTGATTAAATCTAAAAGTGGGCAAGGGGAGAGTTAATCCCATCTTTACAACTATATGTTAGACTTCAATACTTCTGTTGTTCAGCAGTTTTCAGTCATGTTCAGCTCTTCATGACCTCATTTGGCATTTTCTTGGCAAAGATCCTGGAGTGGCTTGTCATTTCCTTTACCAACCCCTTTTCCAGATGAGGAAACATGTAAACAAGGTAAAGGGACATACTCTGGGTCACAAAACTAGGAAGTATCTGAGGCCAGATTTGAACTCAGAGAGATGAGTCTTCCTGATAAAAGGCTTGGTACTCTATCTATTGTGCCACTAGCTGCTCCCTTTATCACTTTAAATCATTTATTTCCCAGAATTTCTCACTCTAGACTTCAGATCTACATTTTCTACTCCAAACTATTCCCCATGCAACTTTTTTCATGTCCCTTAGGGAAGGTCCAGGATGCATTAGAAAGATTCCAGTCTCTACTAATGTCATCACCACTCTGTGCTAAATCAAAGATGCCCAGGAAGGTTGCAGATATTAAATACATGCCACTGGTGAATGACCAGAAATGCAAATGTAAGGACAGGAAGCTCCCAAATAGGGTCCAGATTTGGTTGAAAAAAAGTTTAATCAAAGAGGAATGTAAGCCATGGAAACTGAAAGCATGATCATTTGCAAAATCCCAGCAGAGGGAGTTGTTTTCTTGCCATTCCTTTCCTACTGGGGCTTCAACTTGCAATGATCTCTCATCAAAAGGCTGATGCTTCAGGCTGGGAAAGAAAGGGCCTAATTGTTAAGAGACCCATGGGGACAAGAGAGCTCCAGGCCTTCCTAATTAGGGACAGAGAGTCTTTCTTCTAGGTCACCCATTTCAGTCTGGTCAAGGTTAAGAACTAAGCCCCACTTCTGGGCTAGTTGGTAGTCTTTTTGAAACAAGTGAATGATTCAAGTGCAGAAAACACAACCACAACTGGATGTTGCTGTTTCTGAGACCTATTAAAGGAGTGTGGAAATAGATTACACCATCATAGTTTAGGTCTCAAGGGGGCTTTAAACTTTTTTCAAAGCACTTTCACATAATCTGTTTTCAGGGAAGCCTCCTAGCAAGGAAGGTTTTTTATTATCCCCATTTTACAGACACTGAGAGGTCAAATGACAGAACCAGTTAGAGAAATGGTGCCTTCTGGATCACCACAAGAGTGCATGTAAGACAGCAGTGGAAAGAGATTTTTTATGATGTGTCCTGTTCCTGGCCTGTGCTTAAATGAGAGTTCACTGTCTGGTAAAAGAATCACATGTGATTTGAAAAGAAATCTAGTGTTAAATAAGTCTCCTTACACTCTGCAGAAAAGTAGTGGACAATATGTATGGATTAAGACACACGTTACATTGTAGGTAGGTTTTGTGTGTGTGTGTGTGTGTGTGTGTGTGTGTGTGTGTGTGTGTGTGTGTGTGTGTGTGTTAGGGTAGTCAATGGAAATTGTTCAAAAAGTCCATCAAAGACATAATCATATAATTAAAAATAGTGATCAGCACATAGTTTGATGGGGATATGATAACATCTTTATAATTAAAAATAGTGATCAGCACATAATTCAATGGTGTTAAAAGATCACTACTGCAAATATGAATAACATGGAAATAGGTTTTGGATAAGGATGCATGTATAACCCAGTGGAACTGCTTGTCCGCTTCGGGAGGGGGGAGGAAAGAGTGAGTGTATGTGTGGGGAGAATCATGAATCATGTAAGTGTGGAAAAACATTCTAAATTAAAAAAATTTTTAATATAATAAAATTTAAAAATCGTGATCAACTGTTTTTTACCCAATTATTTATTAATATAATCAACAAATATTAACTGTCTACTATGTGCTAATTGTTGTGAGAGATTCAAATACTAAATAACTAATGGGTTCTGCCCTCAATGGAGCTTGCCTCATCAAAGGGAGTCTCTGACCCAGATAAGAGAACCAGTTTCTATTAATGTACTCTAAGCATGCATTTAAAATGAAATGGATATTCAGGTCAGTATTAGCAAAAAGCTTTCTTTTTATTTTGGTGTGTTCTATGGCAGTCCAAAGGAAAACTCATACACTCCACAAAGAGCAAAGAATGAGTTATACTCCTGCATGAGAGCAATCTCTCACGGGATCAGAGAATGTGCACTGAAGGTGCTATCTGGTAATCGGTGTCTAGAGAGCACTAGTGGCCAAGGGAAGAGGGACAGACTCCTATCTAAAGCTTTTACATTAGCTTTGTGCTCAAGGGTCTGGAGTTCCCCAGAACTCACTGATATCACCAGTACAGCTAAATTAATCCAGCCATCTGTGACATTCTTACAACTGCCAGAAAGATGCTATGTCTCATGACTGAGGGGAATTTTATGATCTGATGCATTTTACTTTTTTAGATTCTGTTTCTCTGTCTCTGACAGAGGAGCAGTAACAAAAGTGCTGTCATGTAATGAGAAAGAGCAATCAAAGGCCAGAATCGTACAAGATTCAAATCACACTCGTAGTCAGTCTTTGCAGCATGGGGATTGGCAGCATCTGTCAAGTGCTGGTGTGTTTTCCAGGTTAGTGGTAGGGCACTAAGGGGTTTTGTGAGAACATTTTATTTGGTTAGGAAACATCCCATCACCTCCTCAGGAGCCATGCACTGGGCTTGCTGCATTTACAATCCTAATGAAAACACTTGCCACTTGTATAAAATGATTATGTGCTATAATTGGTGTTAAGGTTATTTGCAAACACATTAGCATTGGTGTACCGTCTAATTTAGATACAAGCAACAAAGAAAGGAGGAATGAACTCACATGGATCCACATTCATTTGGACTGAGGTCAAAGGGTTGGGAGGCTGACCACAGAGATGGGCCAGGTCCCTTTATGACACTATTCTTACTCTAGGGTAGTAACTCTGGGGAAATCTCTAAAATAAAGATGAAGTTACTCTAAACTGTGCATAACAGGTTCCCCTCTGGAAAAAAGACACTTAGTGTATAATATGGGTGTGAGTATAGGATAGTTGTCCTCCTTGGCTCCCCCCACAGCCAAACCTGAACAAAACATAAAGGACTCTACTGTTTTTGTTTTACATATTAGGAAACTGAGGTCGAGAGAGATTAAGTGACCTGTCCAAATTCACAGGGTAGTGATGATAGAAAAGATTTGAACCCAGATCTTTTGATTCCAAAGCTAGCACCTTTAATACATCTTTATATTTGACTCTTTTGGAATATGCAGGCCCAGCTATTTGAAAACATTATTTAGGCTTAAATACAAATCACTTGAAATTCAACAACATTCCTTGGATATAAACATGTCAAAAGACAATTCATATAAAAAATGAAAAACACTGAAAATATACCATTACACTCATTAGATTCTACTTGAAGATAAATATCCTTTGTGAGACTACCGAACAGATATTTCACATTCATGTTAGGAAACTTACTGTGTAAATTGTTCCCCTTCCCTTCCCTTCCCTTTGCTTCCCTCCTCTTCCTTTCCTCTACCCTCCCTTCTCTTTCCTTTCCTTCCCCCTCCCCATACCTTCCCTTCTTTCTTTTCTTTTTTTTTCCTAGTGGGATATGGGGATTGAGATGATATCGAAGAGGTACAAAAATAAATGCTTGCTAATTAAGAAAAAAAAAAGAGGTGTACCCATGTCAGATGTGCTTCCTAAAAGAACATTCTTAGCTGAGAACTCTGGTTCTCAGTAACAGGTGAAATAGTGGATAGAAATAGTGGGTACACTGAGGTGTGTAGATATTAACTCAGTCCCCTTTTAGTGCAGTAAAGAAGTTTGTGTCTTACAACACTGGGCCAGCTACAACCAAGTCTTCCAAGTCAGTTGTTATAAAAAACTAACAGATTTATTGGTAAATAAGAGATAGGGAGGGTGGATTGAGGATTGAGGATGCTAGGGCATCACTAATTCTCTCACTTTCCCCTTCCATCTAAATCCTCTGCAAGGAGAATGTTTCTGTTGCTTGAGGCTCCCTACAAACCCTTCCTGCTTCTGGCTAATAACCCCCAAAGCCCTCTCTATTCTTCCTGACACTATAAATCCTCCCTTTGTTGGTTTATCAGGATGTGACAGGTTTCAGAATAAAAGATGAATTCTGGATGCTGGAGTTCAATCCAGCTGGGCCAGGTCTGATGTTTAACCCTCAGCCCTCATAGCAACAACTGCCTCTGGACCACAATGTTCTTGAGTTGAGTCAAGGTTTGAGACTCTGTAAGATATTCTTCAGGATTAGAAATGAAAAAAGATTTCCCATCTCTCACTCACAGGCTGCTAGAAACAGGATCAGCAGAGCTCAGCTCCTTCCTCTTTCAGCTCCAAGACAGGAAGAGCTCTGTTGGTAGTTGCTCCTTCAAAATCTTTCCTTCCACATTCCAGAATCTTCAGTCTTAGAGTTCCTAGCATACAGTCATGTTAGCCTCTTCAAACCAACTTTTTCTATACTTAAAGTCATTTATATTTCTATAATTTCTACCATAACACAGCCTATTACTAATTTGGTTGCACAGTATCTTTTGGTAGCTTTGCACAGTATCTTTTGGTAGCTAGGAGGCCACAATGAAATCGTTGTTGTCCTTGAGTAAAGTAACACGATGGAGTTGGCTTTATACAGTTCCCTAGTGTAGGAATCCATAGCCAATGAAAATTATATTGTGTAATAATTAAAATAGTGGAAGACATAAATTGTGGCAGTTAAAAGAGTGGATGAGTAAATTGTGACCGCAGAAAATATGTTTTCAAGACAGTGTCTTGTTTTAAATCAAATATAAGGTGGTCGCCAGGGAAATATTCCCAATTATTAAATATACCCAAGTCAACTGGGTTTTATAGAGATTTTAATTCATACAAATGTGGAATTAAAGAAAAAGAGAGAAAAGGGGAATAATGAGAAAAGGATAGGCTGGCCCAGGGCAGCCCTGGCCAACCCAGGCCCAAGCCCTAAGAGAAAGATCAGTCAGTCCTTTATCCACTCACCACAAGATATGTCCAAGCAAGGATTCTAGTGACACCAGGCCAGCTTCATCTCAGCTGACTCCACCAGCTCAATCCTGAATCTGAATCTGAATCAGAATCTGAATGTCCTTCAGCTCCCTTTCTGAGCTCCTTTTAAAGGGAAATTTCTCCTATGTCAATCACAGTAGACATTTTCCAAAGGACAGACCATTCTTAATTCACACCTAAGAAGTCTAAACTTTGAGTAATTCACACCTGAGTAAGTTCTCACCTCTTTGCCTTTTGCAAGTTCACAAGTTGCCTGACCTTTATAGGTACTTAGCATCCTTTTGTATTAGTTCTAAAATTAGGCACAGCTCAAGAACTTTTTGCCTTATTATAAGTATGGGTTTAAGTACTTTTCATTATTCAGCAAAGAGTTTACAACTTTATCTTCCCCTAAAGTTTGCTTAAGTAGGGGTGGAGTAGAAGTCTCACATTCCTGATCTAAGTTCCTTCATTGTTTAAAATGGGGAATGGTCTTAACCCAACCTTATGAAGTAGGGTCTGAAAATTTTTAAGGTTCACAATCCTAACCTTATGAAGTAGGGTCTGAGAATTTTTAAGGTTCACAATTGTGGCCAATAAAAGTGACACCTATAGGTATATTGAGTCATTTATTATTGTTTGAGTCAAGAAAACCAAAACAGAAAGCTTCCCAACAGTCAAAGGAAGGCTTGTCCTTATTAAAAGGCATCCAAGAGAGATGTTCAAATGAGCCATTTCCCCTTGACCCTTTACTTTGTACGACAAAATTAATTTCTTTTTACCTTTGAGGTGCCCAGAAGAAAAAAAAATAAACTGTACATTCATACCAGAGATTTGTTATCATAGATCGTTTAATCACAACTTGAAATATTATGAATACAAAACAAATTATTGGCTTGAGTATCACAGTCTACCCAGTTTGGCATGAGGATTCTTTCTCCCACTGGCAAGAGAACTAGAGGAAAGCACCTAACACATTGGCTGGATTGCTTACCCCCTTCCTCCTGGACCCCTTGGCAAATTTGCAGATTTATTTCAAAACATTGACAAGAATTGCACAGGAAGGGCAGGTAGGGACTTATTGGCAGAGTGGCACCCACTAATCTTTAGGCCAAATCCATGATGTCCTTATGAAAAATGAAGGCATAGAAAATATAAACTTCATTTGAGATTCTTGAGACTCATGGAGATTTATGAGATTCCAAAGAGGAAGCAACTAGGTTGAGATGACTTTGTTGATCAAATTAGGTATTCCGACCATCTTGCAACTTTCTGCCCATAGCTTCCTCTGTAGATCCTCATCATAGGTTATAGAGGAAGACTTAATGATCTTTTCATGACAAAGGTAGCAGCCTCCAACTCCTTCTAGCTCTGGGGCAACTGCTGCATATATGGATGTGATTGCCCCTTCATCTGGAGTCTGTGGGAGGAAAAAACTAAAGATGAAATGATAAGCTTTCAGAGTATAATCACTATAGCACCAGTAAAACACCCATGATGCAGAATGCTAGAATAAAGAACTATAGATTTTTGAAACTGGAAGGGGTCCTTAAAGGCTCTTCATTTTATAAATAATAAAACAAAGAACTAGAGAAATTAAATGATAGTTAAGGGCTGAGTCAGGGCAAGAATCCAGGTCTCTTACTTACAATCCAACACTGTAACTAATAATGTAGTTGTTTCTGTATTAAACTTATGGTTCTAATGCAGGGCTGGTGGGCTATGATAAGAAGCTCTTCAGTGAAAGCATCATTATTAATGTTAGTTTTCTCTCAAGCATATGCATACATTAATAAATCTCCCAGTGGTATGTTTCTCTCATGTTGGGTTAATACATTTCAATAAACAAAGAATATTAAAATCCTTAGTGTAATTATCAATTTTAGAACTCTTTATTAAGAAGAAATGCTCATTAATTTCACTTGAAGCAGATGAGTGCTCAGTCTATTTAACATTAACAAACAAAATTTTGTAATGAAATGAAATATCAAGACATCAAAAAGGCCCTGCTTTGAATATAACTTGGCAAGTCACAATGGAGAGTTCACCTTTTTACAAGCCATCATAGTCTGTCAAGTTGAAAGAAAGTTAAATAAGAAAATTATCAGAAACGTATTGCTAGAAAATAGGAATATATTATATTTTTAAAATTATATATTTCCCTATTTCTAATTCTGTCTCATAGGATACTACTGAACAGCATTCTAGAATCAGTACATATTTCGCTATTATATTCTGTTTCTGGATTATAAATTGTTATCTTTTGCTGCAGATGCTTCTAGAGATGTTAATAGAAAAAGCAAGCCTACTACTACTACTAAGAGTAACTGGCCTTTTCTTAAAAGCATATTTTACTTCATACATAGGAATTCATTCACATGTTCTCTCCTCATTAGAATGCAAACTCTTTGAAGCCAGATATGGCAGCTCACAACTGTAATCCCTGCTATTTGAAGGAGGCTGATGCTGGTAGATCCCTTGAGTTCTAGATTTCTGTCATCAACTGGGGAAACTTCCAGGACTTGAGAGCTACAAGGCTACTAAAGAAGAATAAATCAACCTAAGTTGGCAAAACTAAGCAGATACAAACTTGCTTCCTGTGCTGGATTGGGCCTGTGAGTAGCCAATGCACTCCCAGCTTTGCTTGGGAGAAGGGGAGAAAGAAAGAGAAAAAAGGGAGAGAGACAAAGACAGGGACACAAAGACAGATGGTAATAGTCATAGAGACAGAAAGAGTGTAAGCTCTTTGAAGGCAAAATTTTTTTTTTTGTGCCTTCCTTTGTATCCCCACAGCGTTGTAAGCAGTTGCAGACTGAACGCCAGACTTTGTCCTTAAGGGACAAGGCATGAGGAAGGGAACAAGGGAATAGGAAACAAGGATATGCTTGGATTGCTGTCACCTGAACAAAGGATACAACTGATCCCAGGAGGTAAGAAAGGCCAAGTCCTGGGCTTTGGTGCAATGAATTTTACAGCCAGTAGAAAGGGGACAGATGATCCAGATGAAGGTTTTTTTTTTTTTGCCTGGGAACAAATTATCAGTTGCTCCTTTGTCAGAGGTGGATATCTCTGGGTCTATCTTAGATAAAGATCTGAGAGCCCTCCTCAGAGGGCGAATTCTCAGGGTCTGTCTGAGAACAGGTTAGAGTACCCTCACCTCCATCTTCTTTTTAGTTCCCCATAATAAGACTGCCAACCATTCCATGAACTCTCAATGATTCCTGGTACCATTATCTTACTCCAACCATTATCCTACCAGCTGCATTAGCTACATTCTTGTTATACTTTCCCATGGACCTTTCTCATGGGTGATTGTTTGTAATTCCTGTGGTTTTTACCTTTAAAAGACCTACCAGTCTTCAACCCTTGTCACCAGCATTGGGTCCCTTCTGACCCCACACTGTGATTGTGCCTGTGATTCTTATCTTTACCCTCCCCCTTATCTTTGGGTGAGGTCCTTCTACTTCTACCTTTGCATTTCCTCTTACTATTCTCCATTCCTTACCTGTAGGAACTCTGGTCCCAGTCCTACACCCCTCCCCCCAGGGGGACTTAACACTCCTTCAGTTGTTCAATGAAGAGTGCCAGAAGCAGTTGTCCCACACAACAGGATCACACAGCAATGACAAGGAAGGCCAAAAGGTTTTGTGAGTGTAACAAAGGTGATCCTTTGGGGCAGAGTGTACATTTTGGTTCCAACAGGAAGGACATGATCTTTGGACTCTTGCTTGGGGATATAAACTCTGAAGAGATGATGCAACTTTTCTTTCCTCAAGGCTGGGGATGATATTGGTATTGGTGCAGGTATTGAAGAAGACTGGCGAATAAGTCAGGATAAGGTGCCTATTCTTTGGGTTATAAGAAGAATAAGGATACAGACTTCACTTCTAATTTGAGGGGGGAACATATATAATTTCATCTGTCCTTTGTGTTTTTCTAGTAGTGGTATAGGGGGGAGAATCATCTCCCCTGCCTTTCTCCAATCCTCCATTTCTCCCTACTCAATCAATTTCACCTAGACAATCCCATGCTGATTGCCAATGCTATGAGCTTAAGGTATGGATGGTCATTGCTCCTCTGGGCCTACTTTCCTCACCACCACTGAAAACCAACTACTAATTGCTACAAAAAAGTCCTGAAAATGGCATCATACCTGCACCACCTCTTCTGCTTCCAGACCACTCTTTATAGCAAAGATCTAAACAGATTGGAGGTGCATAATACATGCTTATTCATTTTATTGAGTCTGCTCCAGTGGAAGGAGGATTGATACTAATGAAATAATTGATTTTTCATAATTCAAAAAATTTAGCCTCTGGACAAGAGCATTGGCCTCCCTCCAATGTTGCAATCTATGCTATAGCTTACAAGAAAGTGGTTTGAGCCATCATGTTAGGGAAAGTGGCATAGGAACTTTGGAGAAGGGAAGCTAATATACTCAGGAGACATTTTCTGGATTACCTAAGAAAATAAAGTTGCTACATTTGGAGAATTCACTTTATTTCTAAGATCAGAATGGAGTTAGGCATACATACCACAGTAATTTTCCAATAAATACATGAATTTATTTTCCAAATAAATACATGAATCATCTCAATAAAATTGCAAGCAGTACACTTCTTTGCCAAAAATTAAATAATCTAACCATTGGAGAGATTAATTTATTTTATTTGGTCTAGGGATTGGAATATGTTCTCTTCCTAACCTCAGCCTTAGAGAGAGTTCCTCTCTTCTTTTAAGAAGAAGCTCAGGCACTATCTTCTGAAATTCTTCGTGATCTTCCCAACTGCTAATGGCCTTCTACCCAAACTATTTTAAACTTTGATTAAAATGACAATATGTATTTATTCACTTCATATTTGTTGAATATATTTATATAAATGTTTTGCTTCCCTCATGAGAAGCTCTTTGAGGGTAGTAATTGTTTTACTTTTTGCTCTCGTATCTCCATTGTCTGGTACAGTGACTGACACATAATGGTACTTAAGTACTTGTTGATTCTTTAATTGATTGACTAGACCGGGGTAGCAGAAAAGTTTAGAAAATTTAATCTACTCTCAATATAAATGAATTCTAAAGTGGTTATTCCAACCTCCCATAAAAATTTCACCAAGAACTTAAAAACTGAACTGGAATAATTTAAAAAATAGAAACCAGCAAGATTCTCTTTAATCTCATAATATCACTGGACAGCTATGGTATAAATGCTAAATTTTTTATAGTTGTATCAATAAGAGGATTTTTTTCTCCCTTATAAATACTTTTTCTCTCCCTTCCCAAAATATCTTTACTATATACAGTATCAGCCTTTGATAAGATATCTATAAAAGGGACACTCAAGCTAAAATGATGACTCGATTTCCTTTCCTGTTATTGGACCTAGGCTTTGGAGTGGAATAAGGTGAATAAAATATTGTTTTCTCTTGGAAATAAAGAATTCCTGAGATTGAGTTGAAGGCATCACAGCATATGGAATTATCTTTTCCAGAGACTTAAATTGTACTGCCTGGAAGCTCCCATTTAATTCTTGTAATATTTTCTCTCAATAAATAATTATTTTACCTTGAAGTGGGTACCTTTTCCTCATCAATATGTGGGCTTGATTACATTTCTAGGATTCACAATTAATTCTGAAACGATACATTTCTTTTTAATCTTCAAAAATGCCAGAAAAGTTGTCAGATTGTGTTAGAACCCAACACTGGGTTAATTAGAAAAGTTTTGTTTCTCCCTAGTTCATTTATAAGAGTATTTTCAAATGATTCCTAAACCATTCTACTACAAATAATCTGTGCCCCCAGGCCTGCTAGAGTTGACATGGGGAGTTGATGTCAGTACCTAGTGATGAAATTTAGTAGGGTGTGAAACTTCTCTGTTTTGGTAGTAGAGAGGAAAAATTCAATACTTATATTAAGTGTAAGAATAACTAATTATACTTCAAACACTAATTAAGCAATGAAAACTGGGTCAGAGCCCACTTCTTTAAGAGACTTTAAAACAGGGACTTAAAATCTTATGAAAACTTTCACTAGAGTTCTACTCTGATGTCTCACTGAGGTATGGATGTGAACCAAGGTTCTTCTAGGTTACATCAATGGAAAGCAAGTTCTGATATATCCTACTAGGTTGAAAGGACTTTGTTTATGGGACTTGCTGCAGACTGTGCGTCTCCTGAATGAGGACCAGTCTAGCCATTTTTGCAGAGACTCCTCACCCATTGACCTCAGGGTGATGAATGATTTGGCTAAAACAGCTCTCAAAGACCACTGGCCAAGTCCTAAAATTCCATTGCTGGAACTGTAAACTATGGCAGCTATTTTAGGGGGAGAAATAGTACCATAATAGAAAAGTAACTAAACTGTTAATACTCTTTGATCCAGTATCGGGCATTTACCCTAAGGAACTCCAAAGAAGTCTAACAGAGAAAAAGGTCTCATATACACCAAAATATTTATAGCAGTACTTGTGATAACAAAAAGCTAGAAACAACTTGGATAATCATCAACTGGGGAATAGCCAAATACATTATGGTATGTGAATATGGAATATGAAAAATCTAAAGAGATAGGAATATAGAATAATGAATGGAGAGCTGACCTCCAGTCAAGAAGACATGTATTTGAGATACATATGGAATAATAATTCAAGGAGACCTACAATGGAAAAGTCATGGATGTTGTGGACCTTTGTTGAAAGATGGCTGTTAGCCTTAGCTTCATGGTCTTGGGCTCTCTGCCATATTTCTCTTTTACCTTTAATAGTGACTTTCCATCTATATGGAGGCATCACTTTACTTGTGTTAATATTTGTATCAATAGCAGGTATTCTGTATAAATTCCAGATGTATTGCTTTATTTTCCAGAACAGCCATCATCATCCCATCTTTATGTCCCTATGCCCACTGGCATTCCACATGAAAACATTTTCATTAGAACCAAAGATGGAGTGCTTCTCAATCTGATTTTGCTGAGATACACTGGAGTTGATTCAACATATTCCCCAACTGTCATTTAATATTGGTCATAGGTTGCCAAATGCTTTGCTTATGCTGGTTAACTTGAAAGTTAACCTTTTACTTGTGATTATAGAGGTTATGGAAAAAGTGAAGGTGAAGCAAGTGAAGAAGGACTCTACTTAGATTCTGAAGCTGTGCTGGACTATGTGATGACCAGACCTGACCTTGATAAAACAAAAATTTTTCTTTTTGGCTGTTCCTTGGGGGAGCAGTGGCTATTCAATTAGCTTCTGAAAATTCCCATAGGATTTCAGCCATCATGGTAGAGAACACATTTCTAAGCATACCACATATGGCTACTACTTTATTTTCTGTCTTTCCAATGTGTTATCTTTCTTTGTGGTGCTACAAAAATAAATTCCTGTCCTACAGAAAAATCTCTCAGTGCAGAATGCCTTCTCTTTTCATCTCTGGGCTCTCAGACCAGTTAATTCCACCAGTAATGATGAAGCAGCTTTATGAACTATCCCCATCTCGGACTAAGGGATTAGCAATTTTTCCTGATGGAACTCATAATGACACATGGCAGTGCCAGGGTTATTTCACTGCACTTGAACAGTTCATCAGAGAAGTTATAAAAAGTCACTCGCCTGAAGAAATGGCAAAGACTTCATCTAATGTAATGATTATATAGTACCCTTTCTGATTAATGCAATGTATCTTGATTTGTTCAAAGTGATAAGAATGTTAATTTTTAAATGTGTATTATGTCTGTACTTGCCTAAGAGTAAAATTAAACTTTGAAAGGTCTTTAAAAAATTATTATTATTCTATATGGAATTATTCTATATGGAGGCAACATACTCCCAGTTTGAGCCTAGGGAAGTCACTTAACTTCTCTTTACCTAGGTAACTTATTAAACTTATAAATTATAGAACAAAGTTGTAATATAAGTTGCATAGATGAAGGGAATTTCTTCACTGGAAGTTCCTTATGCTAATTTTCAAAGTTATGATACACTTTCTATTTAGAAGCAATACTTCTGTTTGTTTTTTAAATGAGTGAAAACAACCTTTGGGTTTCCAAATTATATAACAGCTTTTAAAAATGAAAATAGGGAATTGTTTTTTCTTCCATTCAAGGGATTGTCTTGGGGTGGGGTGGGGGCAAGGAGAAAATACTTTTCTAGTTTTATTATGAATTTGCAAATCAAGATTAGTTCCTTCTATCTCATATATGTTAGGGCAGACCTACCAATGTATAAGAATTTTTATCCTTGCCTTGGCTTTTGTTAAGATACCTTCTTTGATTTTCTATTAAATTAGCCTAGCTCCAATTATAAAAGAGTTCCCCTTTCTTGAAGAAATATTTTACTAATAATTAATAAAATAGATAAATAGATTTACTGTTAACTAATATACTACTGATGTTTTTGAATGCTATATCTTTTATAGGCATGCAAACATTTCCTAACTTAGAACAAAGCAAGGAAAATAAGTGTATAGCATCTTCTCTAGGGTATCCCCTCCCTAATTTGCATTTGTGAGTTGATTTCCCTAAGTGGATGACTAGCCTGGGTTCAAGTTCTGTAATTCCCAAACTATGCCTCACAAACTCCCTGAAATGTATTTACCTTCCAAAGTCAGCCAAAAGACACAAATATCTGAAAGTACAGTTTTTCAATGAAATGGCATTGCATGAATGGTAGTAACCAAACACTTCATCTACCAACCTGAGACACACACAAATTCACACAGCATCAATAGGAAGTGTGGGTACACTTACATATTACATAAGATTAGGAATTAGACCTGAGATTTCATTGCTAAAGTGAACTATGAAGTAAAAACAAGTCTCATAACCAATAAAGGGTGGCACCTCCACAACTTAGTCTTAGAACTGTACCTACAATGCTGAGATTTTAAGTAATTTGTCCAAGGTCACACAGCATTTCTTTGAATCCCTATTACTCAGCAGCATGCCTGGCACATACTAAATAATTAGTAAATACATATTTATTGATTTATAACTAGCAAGTGTCACTGAAATTTCAACCCATTTCTTGGTTTTAAAATAAGTTCTCTCTTCTTTGCTAACATTCAATTTTTTAAATTTAAAAATTAATTATTATTATTAAATTATTAATAATAATTATTATTAAATAAATATTATTTATATTTATTTATAATATAATATATAATAATATATAAATAAATATATTTATATTTATATAAAAATAAATATTATTAAATTAATTATTTGTTTGTTATACTATAATTCCCAGATATCTCCTTCCATCCCTCTCTTCCCACACTAGAGAAGGAATCATGTGATAAAAAGACATATGTATATATAATTATGTTTTGCTTATTTCTATTTATCAATTCTTTTTCTTGAGGTAGACACACCCAAGTCATTCTTTGAAAATTATTTCTGTTGTTATATATTTGAATAAGCTGGCACACAAACTGATTTTACTCACGCCTTCTTCCTTGAGATTCTGAGGACGAAAGCTGACAGAGAGATTTACTCTGTAGTTTCTGCTTACTGGTTTCAACTTGAAGATTTGGGCTTAGCTCTGATGATCTTTTCAAATTATTAACAATATTCCCTTAAAAACAACTCAACTCTACTTTCTTAATATTTAATTTATAATAGACTAGGGAAATCCAAATTCCTTCTATCCTTATTCCCCACTCCCAACCCTTTCTTTCTTTAAAATAAATCCTTTTCCAGTATTTTTGAAGTGAAACTAGTCTGTTGAAAGCTCCTATAACTTACCATCTCTGAGTAGCCATTTAGGATCAATAGAAGGAAGCAGGAAGTGGGTAAGGGGAGGAGAATTGAGAATTCAGTCTCCCCTTGATCTTATTTCTTAGAGTCATTGTTCCAACTTTTCTCTTTATCTTAAATATCCTAGTAATTGAGTCTGGAATACAGTGGGCAGATATAAATCTAATAGGCAGATAAGAAGCTACCTGGTGGAGTGATTGAATTGCCAGGCCTGAAACCAGGAACAGTTTAAATCTAGCTTCAGATGCTTACTATCAATGTGACCTTGGGCATGCCATTTAGCTCTGTTTGTCTCAGTTCTTCATCTGTAAAATGAGCTGGAGAAGGAAATGGCAAACCACTCTAGAATCTTTGCCAAGAAAACCCCAAATTCATTTCATGAAGAGTTGGGCATGACTGAAATGACTGAATGACAAAAACCAGTGTCTTTCCAAAGTCCTAAGTGCAGAGTCTCTGAGAACCAAGCATTAATACAAAATCAAATGCAAGTTTGACCTTGGACCCCCTTAGACTCAAAAAGCATAGATTTTGAGGAAAGAAGGAAACTAATAAGAACATAATAAACCGCATGAGAAGGCCAGATGCTTTCTTTATATAAGGGAAGACAAGACTTAACCTTTAGGCAGCTGCTTTCTTCATGGACTTTCCTTTCGAGAATTATTGCTTACAATGACACAATTGGTAGAGGGCTTTGAGTTAGCGGCTTTAAAGGCCTAAATAAATATATCTACCTGATGAAAACATTTGATGACCTCACAACTGCTGTGGCCCTGTTCTCTATGCTGAGACCAATGACCTATAAATATTTTTCAGATATGTAATGTTTGGGAAGGGGATGCCACTGTCTTAACAATAGAAGCTATTGTTTATAAAGCACACACTATTAAATGGTGGGGGAAATGAACAGAAGAGTCTTGTCATCTCTCTAGGCCTTAATGCCTTAATTCAGGTTCTCAAGCACAGGAATCATGTAAAGTAAGAGTATTATGTAAACAATCTTTATCTCTGGCATTTGTCTACCACCCATTTTCTTGTTCTCCTTTTTCTTAGACTCCTTCCATTTCCTCTTCCTCTTTTCCCCCACAAAACCACCTTTCTTACCTGGCTAACAACTAATCTTCAACATGGTATCCATTGATAATGGCTTAGAATGCTTCTCCAAAAAAGAGTATTTACATTTTAATAGGAAACTCAAGAAAACCTAAAAAGCACTGAAGATTAAAAAGTTCTCAAGTTTTCTTAAAGATGATTTTTTAAAAGTCATTGTTAATAGTGGAATTAAAAAGAATAAACACGTATCAAGGAAATTTTTTCTGGAAAAAAGAACTGAGTCAAAACTCTGTCAAAGGACGGCATGTAAATTAACTGCCTATTCTCAAGACATATCCTGCCTAGCACTGAAAGAATTACATGCTACACTTAGTAGTGTAAAGGAGTATTGGCACCACAACGTTTCAGGTAGCCAAGACATTGGAGTGACTATCTAAATACTTTATTCTTAAAAGAATAAAGAACCTGGAGAATGGTACACAGTTAGTATTAAATTCCCAAAAGAACACATCATAAAAATAATACTAACAAAAAATTATTTTCAGCCTCCCCCATTCCTCATTCTAAATCTTTGGGATGGATATCTAAATTGATATTAAGAATTGTTCAGATAGCAAATATTTATTTTAAAATGAACTAACATAATTTATTCCATGTTATGATAGATTAAAATATTGGAATAGATTCAAAACTGTTGTGCTTAATTCAGGAATCTAATCATGAAAATATGTCTCTTGGGGGCAGCTGGGTAGCTCAGTGGATTGAGAGCCAAGCCTAGAGACGGGAGGTCTTAGGTTCAAATCTGGCCTTAGACACTTCCCAGGTGTGTGACCCTGGGCAAGTCACTTAACCCCCCTTGCCTAGCCTAGCCTAGCCCTTACCACTCTTCTGCCTTGGAACCAATACATAGTATTGATTCCAAGATGGAGGGTAAGGGTTAAAAAAAAAAATATGTCTCTGCTTCCCAATACAAGAAGACATCCAAATGGACTGCTTTGATTTTTAATGGGTACAATATATGCTTCCTCTAATGACTTTTAGTCCCTTCCTTTTGTTCTTTCAAATATGAAATCAATTAGTCAATGAATCAAAGAAAAAAATAATTAAAATCACTATCCTTTTTGAAAATGCTCTCAATTCAGGATTCTGCTATGCAATCTCGGATCAATGTCTAGCTCAATATCAGCTGGTGAGTTCTTTCAAAACCAAGCAAGTCTTGGGCACTATGTACAGAAAAAGCACACAGATTCATGAATGTTTAATTTGCTTTAGCACTGAAGCTGCCACTGCACCAAGAATTTCCAATTAATAATAATAATAATAAAGGCCTGACAGAATAGCCTTTTCCCAAATTATTTTTCACAGCCATTTAATTTGTTAGAAGCACATGAATGCTTAGTCAGCTAGATCCTTTAATAGCAGAGTTTTACAAGCTTTTTTTGATACATATGTTACTTTTGTTGGGTCACAAAATCTCTGATGAACCATGCCCAATGACAAGTTGTTTTATGACACTCTCAGGCACCCCTGGATCATCCTAGATCCATGTTGGTGAACCTATGGAACAGGTGCACGAATGTGCTGGAGGAGTCTGCTGCCCTTGTCCTCTCCATACATGTCTCAGGACATTTCTCACATTACCCACCCCTCTGCCCAGAGTTGCAGTTTGGACACTCTGTCTCTAAAAGGTTCTCCATCACTGCCTAGGTAGATAGTAGTAGATATAATCTAATCTTAAATACCTTTTTGTCTCAGAAATTTCTCCAATTGTATATAAACTTCTTCCAGGTAGTCTAGCCCCTGGCTGGAATCTGCCTTCCCTTGTCTCCATGTTCCCCAAAGTGTATATAAGATCCCAAGCTCTTCAATTCCTTGGAAAAATTGCTGTGATCAACATTACTATTCATGGTACATTTTCCTGGAGACAATGTTCCCAGAGACACAGAGTCTGGTTCTATGTGGTATTGTATGTGTATATGACTGTCTCTCTTGTCCACATGAAAGACTTGTTCTTTGTAACTGCTTTAGTGATTCTGTGTTTTTTCCAGGCTTACACCATCTATTCTCATTTGGCATAACAAAATATCCCAGCAGAATTAATGGGAAGGAAAAGGAGGGGAAATGAAAGGAAAGAAGGGGAGGGGAAGGCCAAGGAAAAGAGAGTAAAAAGGAAAAGAAAGATAAAATTAAAGAGGATGAGAGCTGAGAAAAGACAGTTAGATTCAGCAGGTAACAAATCACTGGTATCCTCAGAGAGAGCAGTTTCAAAAGATTGTTGAGGTCAGAAATCCAGTTATAACTGAAAAGTAAGTGGTAGATGAGGAAGGGCTAGCACCAGGAGTAGCCAGAAATCTTTTTTAGTACCTCTGTTCCAGTTTACTTTCCCTCAAATTCTTTGGGAAACAGTCAATTTCACTCCCAGTGAAAAGGAAGAAATATAAGAGAATAGCTTGAGGAAATAGCAGGGTGAAGGTTTACTGTGGCTGTTATTTTATTTTTAAGGATGAAGAAGACATGGGAATGTTTCTAGATAGTAGGAAGAAGGTAGGGGAAAGTAAGAGGTTCAAGATGAGAGGAAGGAAAGTAATTACTGAGTAACTATTAAAAGGGATGGGATCAAGGATGCAAGCTGTGGTCTTGGCCTTAACAAAGAAAAGTATCATCTTCTCAGAGACATGCAAAGAAAGAACAGTTAGCTAAAGACGTAGAAGACCTTTGAGAAGTAGTATAAAGGGAGGCCACAAGGACATTTCTTAAAAAGTAAGAGGCAGTCATCATACTGAAGGAAAAGGATTGGGTTATACTCCCTACACTAGAAGACTTTAATATTCACAAAGATTCACATAGATTCTTCCACAAATTCCTCTGTCTCCCTATTCCTTAAACCTCTTTAAAACCATCTCAACCATACACAGGAATGGTTATACACTAGATATCATAATAATTCATAAGTATTCCATGTTTCTAATTAGAAATTCTCTTATTTAACCATAACCTCTTCATTCTACTTCTTCCTAGTTTTCACTTCACCTAAACCTGTTGTTCTCTGTCCTCATTGAGACCTCTATTTCCTCCACCCTTGGAATTCTCCTCAGTACTTTCTCAGGTCATTTATCCTCTGCTCTAAATTCTTTCCTCTCTCTCTAAACTCAATCCAATAGGTAGATGTGTTGTTTTGGAGAGCTCCTGGACCTATTGCCACTCACCTTTTCCCACTATTATTTTTCTTTACTCATACTCACAATTTGTTCATAACCATGATTACTAGAAACACTGCAAAGCACAATCAACACAAAGTCATCCTAAAAGAGAAGTAAGTGCCTTGATCATCCCAAAGTCTTTTTCTTTCTCCAGAGACTTCTCTCTGAACAGAATCAGGAATCATGAGTGTCTTCTCTCATCTTGAAAGCAAGATGAACTTAAATCTCTCCTTTCCCACACTCTCCTCAACACAGGCATTGATCATAAATTATCATTCTTTATGAGTGAGGAATATATTATGCAAATGATCTTGATCCCCAGATTATAGTCATAATGTTTGACAACCCTGGACTTTCCCCCTTTAGAAAGGAGTGTGTGTGTGTGTGTGTGTGTGTGTGTGTGTGTGTGTGTGTGTGTGTGTGTGTGTGTTTTCTTATATTTCTTCTTTGGGGCCATTCTTTGTCCATTGTAATTTTGCACAGAAATTATTTTCTGATAGAAATCATATCCCTAATAGCAATAAGTAATCTGTTTTAGTAATTTAACTGACATATCTGATTAGCAAACTTTTTCAAGGGATAATTTTCACAACTCTATTCTTATTTGGTTCAAGCTTTTCACCTATAACAGTTTTTTCCATAGCTTATGATATGTAGCTTTGCATGTAATATATGTTCTCACAAAGAGGAAGATAAACAGGGTAAACAAAATGTACCACCAGTGAAGTCTGCCTTTTGTCTGCCCAAACTCTTCTTGTCCCCTCCTTTTCTTTCAGCTGCATCCTCATGCCTTTGCTTTTCTTTTTGGTCACCCACATCATATTGCTCTCTAATTTTTTCCACCAATCAAACCAGGGGAAAAAATAAAAAGATCTAATGTCATTATTTACTTTCATTGAAACATATTAAAAACAATGTTTTACCTTGCCCAGCTACTATATTTCCATTTTTTAGGCTTTTGGCATACTTTAAGGAGTTATAGGTAATAATTTCCAAAAATTGCGGGATAGATTTGGAATAAGGATTCTCTTTATCTTTAAAAGGCAGGGAGAAATGGAACAATAGAACATTTGATTTTTTTGACTGTGCATATTTGTTACAAAAAATTATTTTTCTTTTCTTTTCAAAGCATGTAAAAGTACATGTTTAAATCTGTTTGAAAATATTGGATGAAGATGGAGAGCCTAAGGTGATGATAATTAAATATATTGTTCCCTACATGAACAAAGCTATAGATATTGACAATGGTTATAGATATAGAAGAACTAATCAATTCAAAAGAGAATAATAAAAATATATATTTAGTCTATGGATCTCTTGTATATAATGTAATGAAAGCCAATCTGGTATAATGGATATAAAGTTGGTGTTA
The DNA here is from genome assembly GCF_027887165.1 of Monodelphis domestica. Classification (NCBI taxonomy): domain Eukaryota; kingdom Metazoa; phylum Chordata; class Mammalia; order Didelphimorphia; family Didelphidae; genus Monodelphis; species Monodelphis domestica. The sequence goes on from NC_077234.1 coordinate 215,086,265, forward strand.
TCTTAGAATCAAGAAGATCTGGGTTGAAATCTTGCCTCTGACAGCTCACTTTCCAGGCTCTTCTCCTGACTCACTAGACATTGCTTATGACATAACAGAAGTTTCCTCATCCAGTAAATTAAATACATCCCTGAACTTCTCACCCTGGAGGTACATTCTAACCATATATATTTTTACTCTGATTGTCTGATTCCTACCAGAAATTCTTTTTAAAAGGAAAGTTTCTAAGTAGTCTTGTTTTCATTTCTCTCCAGGCTCCACTCATGAATACCTGGACTTTTTTGGCCATGCTGGGGTAGACAATTATGTTGTCTTCTCTTATTAGAATATAGCTCCCTGGACTTCCAGTCAAGATGGCGGCTTAGAGAAAGCTAAAATTCAGATCTCCTGAAACCCTTCCTTACTGATCTCAAACCAAATGCTCCTAGGACACCAAAATTCAAAACGATCAACAGCATAGACCCCGCGAGTCCTCCTCCTGGACCTCGACCTGGATCAAAAGGTATGCCCCCCCCCCAAAGCCAGAACCCGAGACCACTTGGACCTAAGGGGTAGGCAGAAGGAAGGTCCTAGGACCCATCCCCCCCAACCCAGAGCGCTGAGTCCGAGTCTGAGGCAGCACAGGCAACCTCAGAGCCCCATGGCCTGCTATTCTGAAGGCCCCTTCCTGAAAACAGCCTAACCCAGTCGAGGGGGCACCTAGACAGCAGGGAAACAGAGAGGGACGGGGCAGCTCGTAACCCCCTGGGAGGAGTCCTCGGAGCATTGGGAAGCTGCGGCCCCTCCCCCTCAGAGAGCAGGGTCTTCTGAAACAACAGTAACCCTCAGGGCTGGCAAAAGTCCTTGTAAGGACTTTTTGAGCTTGTAACCTTGAGCTTGTAACCCCCTGGCTAGATCCCTCCATCCAAGTCTCAAGTCCCTGCCTCAGGGCACACTCAATTCAATACAGGGAAAGCTAATCTTCTTATCAGGAGCCCTCCCTCAGAGCTCCAGGAAGCTGCGGCCCCTCCCCCTCAGAGAGCAGGGTCTTTGGAAACAACAGCAACCCGCAGGGCTGAAAAAAGGACTCCATGGCTGGCTATTCTGAAGGCTACTTCCTGAAAACCACCTGACCCAGTCGAGGGGGCACCCAGACAGCAGGGAAACAGAGAGATGGGGGGAGCTTGTAACCCCTTGGCTGGATCCTTCCATCTGAGTCTCACGAAAAAAGACCCTGCCTCAAGGCGTACTAAATTCAACCCAGGGAACACTAATCTCATTAGGAGCCCTCGGAGCTCAGGGAAGCCGCGGCCCCTCCCCCCACAGAGTGCAGTCGCTGGCCGGCTAAGGCATAGGAGCTTGGAAGCAAGGCAATGGAGAAGCATCAGGAGGGTGCCAAGGAGAGGAGGGCCGGAACAGGGACACACCAGCAACTCCTAGCTTCCCGGGAAGACAGAACAACAACTGCATAGAATGGACAATCTGCCTAGGGCTAAAACCTCTGAACACCATAAAGAGATAAGAAAAGCTAATCCCCCCCCCCCACTCAGATAGAGATGGCAAACTCCACAGAAGCACAAAGTCCCAAAATTAAAAAAAAAAACCAAGAAGAAGGGGTCGACTTTGGACACATTTTATGTAGCAAAAATACAAAACACAGAGGAAATAGAAGAGGAAACACAAGCAAATGCTCCGAAACCTTCCAAAGGAAATGGAAATTCTCCACAAACCCATGAAGAATTTGAATCTGAAATGATCAAAAAGATGGAAGCATTCTGGGAGGAAAAGTGGGAAATAATGCAAAAGAAATTTACACATCTACAAATCCAGTTTGACCAAAGTGAAAAGGAAAACCAGGCTTTAAAGCAAGAACTAATAAAGCAAAGGCAAAAGACCAAGAAATTAGAAGAGAACAGAAAATATCTCACTGACAAAGTGACAGATTTGGAAAATAGAGGGAGAAGAGATAATTTAAGAATAATTGGACTTCCAGAAAATCCAGAAATAAACAGCAAACCCGACATCGTAATACAAGAGATAATCAAAGAAAATTGCCCAGAGATTCTAGAACAAGGGGCAATACAGCCACTGACAGAGCTCACAGAACACCCTCTACACTAAACCCCCAAAAGACAACTCCAGGAATGTAATTGCCAAATTACAAAACTCTCAAACAAAAGAAAAAATCCTGCAAGAAGCCGAAAAAGACAATTTATATATAAAGGAATGCCAATCAGGGTCACACAAAACCTTGCAATTTCCACTCAAACGACCATAAGGCATGAAACATGGTTTTCAGAAAGGCAAGAGAGCTGGGTCTTCAACCAAGAATCAGCTATCCAGCAAAACTGACTATATACTTCCAAGTGAAAGTATGGGCATTCAACAAAATAGAAGATTTCCAACTTTTTGCAATGAAAAGACCAGAGCTCTGTGGAAAGTTCGATATCGAAAATCAAAGAGCAAGGAATACCTGAAAAGGTAAATATGAAGGAAAGGGAAAAGGAGAAAAATGTTATCTTCTTCTTTTACTCAAACTCTCTTCTATAAGGACTACATTTATATCAATCTTGTAATGTGTAAATAGGGGGAAAAGAAAGACCAAATAGAATAATCATTCTCACACAAAGATTCACATGGGAAGCGGAGGGGAAGAAAACTCCTATAAGCAGGAGAGGAAGAGAGTTTTTACTTAAACCTTACTCTCAGGGAAATCAACTCTGAGAGGGAAAAACATCCAGATCCACTGGGATCTTGAATTCTATCTTACCCAACAAGGGTAGGGAGAAGGGAAAACCAAGGGGGGGGAGAGGGGAGAGGGAAAAAAATGGGAGGGAAAGAGAGGAAGGAGGGAGAGGGAAAGAAAGGGGAGGGACTAAAAAGGGAAACATATCAAGGGAGGGAATAAGGGGGACTGATTTAAAGTAAATCACTGGATTAAAAGGTAGAGCCGAAGAAAAAAAGGTTAGAATTAACGAAGGTTATCAAAATGCCAGGGAGTCCACAAATGACAGTCATAACCTTGAACGTGAATGGGATGAACTCACCCATAAAATGTAGACGAATAGCAGAATGGATTAGAATCCAAAACCCTACCATATGTTGTCTTCAAGAAACACACATGAGGCGGGTTGACACCCACAAGGTCAGAATTAAAGGATGGAGTAAGACCTTCTGGGCCTCAACTGACAGAAAGAAGGCAGGAGTGGCAATCATGATATCTGATAAAGCCAAAGCAAAAATAGACCTGATCAAAAGGGATAGGGAAGGTAATTATATTTTGTTAAAAGGGACTTTAGATAATGAGGAAATATCACTAATCAACATGTATGCACCAAATAATATAGCACCCAAATTTCTAATGGAGAAACTAGGAGAATTGAAGGAAGAAATAGACAGTAAAACCATATTAGTGGGAGACTTAAACCAACCATTATCAAATTTAGATAAATCAAACCAAAAAATAAATAAGAAAGAGGTGAAAGAAGTGAATGAAATCTTAGAAAAATTAGAGTTAATAGACATATGGAGAAAAATAAACAGGAACAAAAAGGAATACACCTTCTTCTCAGCACCACATGGCACATTCACAAAAATTAACCATACATTAGGTCACAGAAACATAGCACACAAATGCAGAAAAGCAGAAATAATAAATGCAGCCTTCTCAGATCACAAGGCAATAAAAATAATGATCAGTAAAGGTACATGGAAAACCAAATAAAAAACTAATTGGAAATTAAACAATATGATACTCCAAAATCGTTTAGTTAGAGAAGAAATCATAGAAACAATTAATAATTTTGTCGAGGAAAATGACAATGGCGAGACATCCTTTCAAACCTTTTGGGATGCAGCCAAAGCAGTAATCAGAGGTAAATTCATATCCCTGAGTGCATATATCAACAAACTAGGGAGAGCAGAGATCAATCAATTGGAAATGCAAATAAAAAAACTCAAAAGCGATCAAATTAAAAACCCCCAGCAGAAAACCAAACTAGAAATCCTAAAAATTAAGGGAGAAATTAATAAAATCGAAAGTGATAGAACTATTGATTTAATAAATAAGACAAGAAGCTGGTACTTTGAAAAAACAAACAAAATAGACAAAGTACTGGTCAATCTAATTAAAAAAAGGAAGGAAGAAAAGCAAATTAACAGCATTAAAGATGAAAAGGGGGACAGCACCTCCGAAGAAGAGGAAATTAGGGCAATCATTAGAAATTACTTTGCCCAATTATATGGCAATAAATACACCAATTGAGGTGATATGGATGAATATATACAAAAATACAAACTGCCTAGACTAACAGAAGATGAAATAGAATTCTTAAATAATCCCATATCAGAAAATGAAATCCAACAATCCATCAAAGAACTTCCTAAGAAAAAATCCCCAGGGCCTGATGGATTCACCAGTGAATTCTATCAAACATTCAGAGAACAGTTAATCCCAATACTATACAAACTATTTGACATAATAAGTAAAGAGCAGTTCTACCAAACTCCTTTTATGACACAAACATGGTACTGATTCCAAAACCAGGCAGGTCAAAAACAGAGAAAGAAAACTATAGATCAATCTCCCTAATGAATATAGAAGCAAAAATTTAAAATAGGATACTAGCAAAAAGTTTCCAGCAAGTGATCAGAAGGGTCATCCACCATGATCAAGTAGGATTTATACCAGGGATGCAGGGCTGATTCAATATTAGGAAAACCATCCACATAATTGACCACATCAACAAACAAACCAACAAGAATCACATGATTATCTCAATAGATGCAGAAAAAGCCTTTGATAAAATACAACACCCAGTCCTATTAAAAACACTAGAAAGCATAGGAATTGAAGGGTCTTTCCTAAAAATAATAAACAGTATATATCTAAAACCATCAGCTAATATCATCTGCAATGGGGATAAACTAGATGCATTCCCAATAAGATCAGGAGTGAAACAAAGATGCCCATTATCACCTCTACTATTTGACATTGTACTAGAAACACTAGCAGTAGCAATTAGAGAAGAAAAAGAAATTGAAGGCATCAAAATCGGCAAGGAGGAGACCAAGTTATCACTCTTTGCAGATGACATGATGGTCTACTTAAAGAATCCTAGAGATTCAATCAAAAAGCTAATTGAAATAATCAACAACTTTAGCAAAGTTGCAGGATACAAAATAAACCCACATAAGTCATCAGCATTTCTATATATCTCCAACACAGCTCAGCAGCAAAAACTAGAAAGAGAAATCCCATTCAAAATCACCTTAGACAAAATAAAATACCTAGGAATCTACCTCCTGAGACAAACACAGGAACTATATGAACACAACTACAAAACACTCTCCACACAACTAAAACTAGACTTGAACAATTGGAAAAACATTAACTGCTCATGGATAGGACGAGCCAATATAATAAAAATGACCATCCTACCCAAACTTATTTATCTATTTAGTGCCATACCCATTGAACTCCCAAAATATTTCTTTACTGATTTAGAAAAAAACCATAACAAAATTCATTTGGAATAACAAAAGATCAAGGATATCCAGAGAAATAATGAAAAAAAAAACACATATGATGGGGGCCTTGCAGTCCCAGACCTCAAACTATATTACAAAGCAGCAGTCATCAAAACAATTTGGTACTGGCTAAGAAACAGAAAGGAAGATCAGTGGAATAGACTGGGGGAAAGTGACCTCAGCAAGACAGTATACGATAAACTCAAAGATCCCAGCTTTTGGGACAAAAATCCATTATTCGATAAAAACTGCTGGGAAAATTGGAAGACAGTGTGGGAGAGACTAGGAATAGATCAACACCTCACACCCTACACCAAGAGAAATTCAAAATGGGTGAATGACTTAAACATAAAGAAGGAAACCATAAGTAAATTGGGTAAACACAGAATAGTATACATGTCAGACCATTGGGAGGGGAAAGGCTTTAAAACCAAGCAAGACATAGAAAAAAATCACAAAATGTAAAATAAATAATTTTGACTACATCAAATTAAAAAGCTTTTGTACAAACAAAACCAATGTAACTAAAATCAGAAGGGAAGCAATAAATTGGGAAAAAATCTTCATAGAAACCTCTGACAAAGGTTGAATTACTCAAATTTATAAAGAGCTAAATCAATTGTACAAAAAATCAAGCCATTCTCCAATTGATAAATGGGCAAGGGACATGGATAGGCAGTTCTCAGATAAAGAAATCAAAACTATTAATAAGAACATGAAGAAGTGTTCTAAATCTCTTATAATCAGAAAGATGCAAATCAAAACAACTCTGAGGTATCACCTCATACCAAGCAGATTGGCTAGCATGATAGCAAAGGAAAGTAATGAATGCTGGAGGGGATGTGGCAAAGTAGGTACATTAATTCATTGCTGGTGGAGTTGTGAATTGATCCAACCATTCTGGAGGGCAATTTGGAACTATGCCCAAAGGGCGACAAAAGAATGTCTACCCTTTGATCCAGCCATAGCACTGCTGGGTCTGTACCCCAAAGAGATAATGGACAAAAAGACTTGTACAAAAATATTCATAGCTGCGCTCTTTGTGGTGGCCAAAAATTGGAAAACGAGGGGATGCCCATCAATAGGGGAATGGCTGAGCAAATTGTGGTATATGTTGGTGATGGAATACTATTGTGCTAAAAGGAATAATAAAGTGGAAGAATTCCATGGAGAATGGAACAACCTCCAGGAAGTGATGCAGAGCGAGAGGAGCAGAACCAGGAGAACATTGTACACAAAGATTAATACACTGTGGTATAATCGAATGTAATGGACTTCTCCATTAGTGGTGGGGTAATGGCCGGGAACAATCTGCAGGGATCTAGAAGAAAAAACACTATCCATAAGCAAAGGATAAACTATGGGAGTGGAAACACCAAGGAAAAGCAACTGCCTGACTACAGAGGTTGAGGGGACATGACAGAGGAGAGACTCTAAAGGAAACTCTAATGCAAATATTGACAACATAGAAATGGGTTCGAATCAAGAACACATGTGACACCCAGTGGAATCATGTGTCGGCTATGGGGGGTGGGGGGAGGAAAAGAAAATGATCTTTGTCTTTAATGAATAATGCTTGGAAATGATCAAATAAAATATTATTAAAAAAAAAAAGAATATAGCTCCCTGAGGGCAGGGATTGTCTTTCTTTGTGCTTGTATTTATATTCCTGGCATCCATCATAATGCTTGGTGCAGAGTAAGAACATAAATAATTATTGTTGATTTTTTTATTTGATTGGGCAAGTCATTCAATCTTTTAATGTCCAGAAACTCTAAGACTATAAACTACAAAGGAAGTTCTGATCTTAATTTGTAAGACTCTCTTCACTCAGAGGTCATTATAACAACAAAACTAATGTAGGTTTTTGTGTGTGGGCATTCCCATATGTGTGAGTGTATGTGTGTGTGTGTATAAAGAACTAGCATATGTATACACACACACACACACACACACACATATATATATATATATATATATATATATATATCTGTAATCATGGACATTCCTATGAAGTTCTTAACATTTGTGCCTGGTTACAAGAGATAGCACTATAATAATTAATGATCATGTTCACTTTGAGCAAGATAAAAAGAATCTATAGAAAGTAGATGGGAATCTTTCCTACAATTATTCACCTTAAAATATAAGTTAATCATTTTAACATAAATTGAAGACAATTAAGGTAATCATCACAGCATCTTAATTTCAATTAAATTAACATTTATTAAGCACCTACTATGCTCAAAGTACTGTGCATCCTAGGGACATGAAAGGCAAATATGAAACAACCTTTCCCCATAAGGAGTTACATTCTATTAGGTGGATATAACATGTGGATAAATAAATACAAAGTATACATACACACTCACAGAAAAAAGCCTCAATTACTAGGTGACGTATGAGATATTCTTTGAAAAAGGTAGAGATGCTATAAAATGGAAATAAAGAGGAAGTATATTCCAGACATGGGAAATCGACTATTTAGGGGTATGGATGAATGAGATGAATAAATGTGGTAGAGGCATGGAGAGAGAGAGAGAGGATTTGTAAGCCAAGATGCAAGAAACAAGCTGGGGACCTAACCTGCCTGTCAATCAAGAGGAATGTTCCAAGTGGAATGTCCCCAGGAGTGGCAGTTGGGGGTTTCTGGCCACAGAGAGGAGAAGAAGGAGGAGAAACTTGGTTTTTGAGGTGGTTGTCTTTCTCTTGAGGAGTTGAAGCTGGCTGGAAGGACCCTTGGGGGGCTTGGCTTGGCTTTGAGCTATTTGACCAAAGAAGGATCTGATTCTCTCTCTGAGATTTTGACTGATCAACACTTGGAGGAAAGCCAGGCTGAAGGAGAGATTTTGGACTTTGTTTTCTTTCTGGGGTTAAGGTGAAAGACCTTGCTGACTTTGTGAAGAAGAAAGATTTTAAACAGTGGTTGTCCTCCATCTCTCTAACTGTCCATCTCTCTCTACTGTCTTAGAGTCACAGTTTGTGACTGGACTACTTTATCAAACCATCAAATTCTCTCTCATTTTAGATTAGGGACTTCCTCATCCCTTTTACCTCAGTTTTCCATCTTGTTATCCCAATAAACCCCTTGACTTGAAAAAGGAAAAGAAAAGAGTATCCTAATAGTTTACTGAAGGGGGGGAGGGAAGAAGCCAAAGGTTTCAAGAAGAACTTGGAGGTGAGAGAGGCAGGAAGGAGAGGGTTGGAGAAGGGAGGGAGTGAAGGGGAAGAGGAGGTTAGGGAAGATACATTGATCCATCAGCCATCAGTGGGGATCAATAGGCAAACCCCAGAGCATTCCCCAGAGTAGTTCCCTTGTGTAGCAGTTCCCCTGTGTGGCAGCATCCCTGTACTAGCATCCCTCAGCATTTCTCATTCCTACCTCCATTACAACCAAGCAGTTTCAGGTTCCCCTCTAGCAGCTCTCTCTAGTCACAGCCAGTTGGAGGACAGCAGTCATTGCAACAAGAAACAGTTTCCTCAGTTTACTTTTTCTATTTCAACGCAGAAAAAAAGCCTCAATTACTAGGTGGCATATGAGATATTCTTTGAAAAAGGTAGAGATGCTATAAAATGGAAATAAAGAGGAAGTATATTCCAGACATGGGAAATTGACTATTTAGGGGTATGGATGAATGATATGAAATACTCTGTACAATGAAACTATGTACAAGGAAACTGTCATTATGGTGACTTGCCTAGAATTTATGAAGAGGAATAAAGGGAAGGGAGATAGAAAAGGAGGCAGGAGCCATATTGTAAATAGGTTTTAAATGGCAGGGTTAAGATTCAGTATTTTGTCTTACCCATGTAAGAGGAAACCACTAAAAGTTTTGAAGTAGGAAAGTGATATAATTAAATCAATGTTTTAGGCATATAAATTTGGTTGTAGTATGATAAATTAGAGAGGCAAGAAATTGGAAAAAAGGGAAATTAATTAAGAAGCTACCACTACACCCCAGGTGACAGGAATTTTAGGCTACATCCTCTTTAATTAGAATAAACAATATTATAATTACTTGTAAGTGATAAAAACTGTCACCCCTCAAAATTATAGCACGTAAATGCAAACAAAAATGACGGTCTAAGCATGAGTATAGAAAAAGGAGTCAAAGCAAGAATTTGTCAGTATTTCTATAGCATTGGACAGGGGAAAGGTTGCCTTCAAAACTCAATGAGATTAATCTTCTGTAGAATTTGTAGAATTTCAGGCACTATGGCATTTGTTAGGGGGAGCTAATGGATTCTTCCCAATATTCTTCAACTCACAATTTAGGCAATCTTAACCAGATCTTTTGGACCAATAGCAAATCTGAACCTTAGAAAGGAGGGGTAGAACTGAGTCAATTTCCTAGCATCATGGACAGTCTGGGGTTAGCTCTGAATTAGCCTCAAAACAAACCAGGAAAAATCAGTTGAGGCATGGTCAAGGATTCAGTGACATACTGGTCCCTACAGAATTTTTCATCCAGACTTGTTCACTTCATTTTATAACCAGGAGTTGGGCTAATTTTCCTCTCATTAAAACAACAACAACAACAACAACAACAAAATGCTATAAAAGGGCTTCTAGCCATTCCCCCTATTCTAAATTTTAATAAGGCCTTTACTATAAAAAACAGCATAGAAGAGTGGAAGATATGGCTTCAGATTTCACCTTTGATACCTACTGGTTGTGTTACTCTAAGCAGAATATTTAATTTCTCAATGTCTCAAGCACCTCTCTGGAATAGTAGATTGTAAAACAAGAGGCCATCTGGTAGAAGGACTTTTCTTGCTGGTAGTTCCTTTTATCGATCATTACAAATCTGGTTGCCCTCCAAGGTTTTATGCAGGCTATATTTCTAATGCCACTAGACCCCATCCAGACGGCTTAAAAGATTGATAATAAGTTTTATACATTGAATTCAATTCCACAAGTATTTACTAAGCATCTGTTCTACAACCAAAACAATGCTATGCAATAAGTATACAGAGATGAGGGAAAAAAGAAAGAACGAATGGGCCTTGTTTTGAGGTTACATAACTAAATTCAAAATATATAAAGAGTAATTCTGAACAGACTGCAAGTTATAGAATATTTAGTGCTTTTGAGGTTAAGATTGATCCCTGCATTTTACAGGTGACAAACTAGAGCAGAGAGGAAGGAAGCACTTTGATCAACTTTAGTTAATGGTAGGCTGACCTACCCTAGGTCAGCGCTGGCTGTAGTGCTGGCCCCAGGACCAATTGCAGAGTATTTGATCTATGCACAGCATTTGACCTGCATCAGTATAGCCCAAGGTTCGTTGCTGTGGTCTCTGACATCTCCATAGTGACTAGAAGAATCCACAAGAACCTCAATCTATAATTTCCTCTATTGTAATCAATCTAATTTGAAGATATCTCAGCTACAAGGAGAGGAAAATAATGCCTGGGTTTTTAAGGAGAGAAGGCAAAAAAAATCTAGAGCTCGCAATTATTACTTTCTTGTCCTTGTTGATGATTTAAGCAGCAAACAATTAAATACTCTACACTGCTGATACTAGCCTGAGATTATGAGATTAAAGGGGCAGGAATGAGTAATTTGCTTTGAATAGCATCTTTTGCTGTTGTTTAGTTGTTTTCAATCCTGTCCAACTCTTCATGATACCTTTTAGAGTTTTGAAGTGGTTTATCATTTCCTTTTTGGGCTCATTTTACAGATGAAGAAACTGAAGAAAACAGTTAAATTACTTGTCCAGAGTCATGTAGCCTATACGTGTCTGAGGATGAATTTGAATTCAGTTTTTCATGACTCCAGGCCCAGGAATCGGTCCTAGGGTCAGTGCTATTGACTTTGATCAAAGTGCTTCCCTCCTCTCAGCTCTAGTTTGTCACCTATAAGATGAGGGGGTCAGTCTTAACCTCAAAAGCACTAATGTAGACAAGATTAAATTCTATTTTGACAGAGGTGTTTTCACAGCAAATTATATTTCTTCCAGGGTTTATATGAAGCTGTGTAGCCTTGTCTGCAAAGAAATGGATGTAAAAAGGAGTCTATCTTAGCCCACTCCAGCATATCATCAAAAAGGACGAAGAACAGGAATTTGGTCCATTATTTTTTAATAAAAAAAAATATGTTAGGTTTCCAAAAAAGAACAACCCCACAATCATTTGAAAAAATTTTCAAAGTTACAGCATTGTAATAAAGGAGGGAAAATAGATCAAATGTACATTTTAAAAAAATCTCCAAAGCAAAAATAGTTGGAATCATTTGCTCTTTGCTAGTTAGTCTCTATCCTCACCACCTTTCCAGCAAATGGATGAATATTTCATACATCAAATTACATTAAAAAAAATAAGGATAACAGAAAAAGCAAGCATCCAAAAAAGACACATACAACAATAAACAACAATACACAATTTACACAATTTACTAAGTGATATCCCACACTAAGATGTCTGGATGCAAGTCTAAGCAAAGCTGTGTTCTCAATGCTGAAAGAGTGCCCTGACAAGGGAAGAAACTTAACAATCACATTAAAGAAAATGAAAGCATTTAGGAAGGAAAACTACACTTTCTCCTCCAAAAGGGTTGAATAATCACAAGCAGTAGTCACTGCCAATTCTCATAACCATTTTTAGGACCAGCTATAAAAACAAAATGTCCTAAGTTATTTTATTTTTGAGACTAAAGAAAATAAAACTTTAAAAGACTTCCATGGTATAAATTGCCCTAAAATCATTCCAAGGAAATATTGAAAGGTTCCTCCTCTAACTTATTTATATGATATTCCAGGAAAATCTACTCTTCCACTATTGAAATAGGTAATTAAATATATACTTATCTCCTGCATGAAGAGTCAAGATAGACTCTTCAGACAAATAAATTCCCACCTAATTTTAGAATTACAGTCTCCTTGGATTCTCTAGATTTCCCAGTAGTCCTAAAGCTCATTCAATGTACACATTGCATTTGACCTTAAAGGTAAACTGCAAGGCTAAACTGCAAATTGAATCTCAAATGTATTCGAATGTCTTTTTTAACTTAGCCTTTTCTCAGCATTTCAAATTAGTTTCAATTTTCTATTCTTTTCAACACCCCAACCTCACAGGCTCTGAGAACGATCTAAAAGACAGAAAAACTGCATCCAGATTTTTTTTTTTAACTGTTCACTGGTCATCCAGCCTACCATCTTTCAAATATTTTCTTATAGTTCAATTATTTTACTCAATTCCCTTCCCTCTTTCCTGTGATAGTTGTTTTCTTTTGTACATTTCATTCTTAGTCCTGGCCTGTCTCTTTTTGCATTTTTAGATCTTTAAAATTACACATTAATATAAATTCTAGCTAAGCCACTAAAACAATATGAAAAAAAAAACATGCAAAGAAGTAAAAGATAGGAGGTAGGAGGTGCAATGGACAAAGCACTAGGCTAGAAGCAGGAAGACTCATTTTCATGAATTCAAATCTGGCCTCAGACATTTGTCAGCTGTGCCACCCTGAGCAAGACACTTAATCCTCTATGCCTCAGTTTCCTCACCTATAAAATGAACTAGAGAAGTAAATGGCAAATCACTCCAGTATTTTTGCCAAGAAAATCTAAAATAGAGTCAGAGAGAGTTGAACATGACTGAAAAATGACTGAATAACAACAAACTGAAATACATACAAGGTATAATCAGTACTCCCTGTCTTTTTTTTTTTGCAGAAGATATCAGTTAATGACTAAGATTCATAGAGATGATTAGTGCAAATAATATTTAAATAAGTAAAATGAAAACTTTTAATGTGGAGATAATTTCCCCCATTAGAATATAACCTTTGTGAGGCCATACTGTCAATTACATCTCCAGAACCTAGCAAGGTGCCTGGAACAAAGTTTGATAAATACTGTTTGATTGATAAGACAGAATGGGGAAAAGACTTGACCTCATGAATCCTCACAGTCTATGAACACTAAAGAACTTGGGAATGGGAAGGAGAGACTTAGTAGTTCTTATTTGTCACAAATTCATTGTGCTGCTTCTCTAACATCAAGAAATAATGCCCACTTGAGGAGGATTCATGTTGTATTTTCTCACCCAAGCCACAAACATTCATCTTTATTCTGACATTCTTTCAAATACATGAAGATAGCTATGGTGTTACCCTTAAATCTTCTCTTTATTTCAAGTTAGCTACTTCTAGTGCAGTTATTCCTTGTGTATAGTATAGTATATTATAGTCTCACTAGTCCTCATCGTTGTTATCATCCTCTGGATATACTCCCACTAGTCAGTCTCTTTCTTACAATATGAAAACCACTCAAAAAGTGGCTCAACTACAGCAATACTATCCCCTCATTTGCTTGACCCAATATACCTCTTTTAATGCAGCCTAGAATAACATGTTAGGTTTTGAGGCTGCCATGGCACACACATTGTCAACTTATTTTTACTTTGGAAGCTAACAACAAACTCCCAAGTCTTTCTCTTATACTGATTTGTAGTCATGCTCTATCTACCCTTCCCTCATCCTGTATGATGCTTTGATTTGTTTGGTTTTGAAATCTTAGAAATTTATCTTTTTCTCTCCTCAGTTCCTTCCTTCCTTCTTCAGAATATCTAATGCATATTACACCAGTGTGATGTTTGTGATAAAGGTGTGATGCCATTTGTATTCTACAAGCTTTTGATATCTTTTGTTTTAGGTACATATTTTTATACTGTCTTCTTCTATGACCTCCTCTCTGTCAAATTCCAAGCCCTTCAAACCAAGTCAGCATATAATTTGATTCACAATGACTTGGAAGGGTCTGATCAAATGCTTTTGAATGGCTTCATCCTCTTCATATGTTGATCATAGAGTATGATTATCCTCATGGCGGTTGGTCATATTGCCCATATTTATTCTGAACATGGCTGACGCATAAAAAATGAAATGTTTCTTGTTAACATTGGGCACATGATTGCACCAACTCAGCCACTTCATTTACTTTTCTGAGAAAGACTTGTGAGCCATACTTTTATTTAGCTACAACTTCCTTATGCATTTTGGCTCTATTTACAATAAATGTGCCAGTATTTATGTGGCTTAGTTCTTTCAGTAGTATGTCAATTTATTGGACCTTATGACCACCCTTAGAATATTTTTAATTAAATTTATTTATAAAATCTAAAATTGCTTAATTTTGAGAAGGAGCAAAATGGCCAAGAATAGTCATGTTTGAACACAGATCTTTTTTTTTTTAATCACCTCAGAAAAGGAAGGATTATGCCAAACATAGTATAAGAAAAAGTGAACTAAAACAATGATTTCTCCTAAGGAACATCACATCACATATGAAGAAAAAGATGAATTGGAGAAATGAGTAAAGGATTAAAAAAAAAAAGCCTTCAACAGTGCCTGGATATTATGAGATTAATGAAACTGAAGAGTAAATATTGAAAAGAAATTAAGCCTCCATATGAAAATGAATCTACTTCATGATATTTCAGGATGACAAATACATACAATGAGAAGAATTAAGGAAGATCTGGTTTCTTTAAGAATGGAATTAAAAGAATTGTTGTTAAATGAAGACATTAATAGGAAATTTAACAGCTTGGAAAATTCTACATAGATTCTTAACAAAACTGTCAAAACTATGAACCAGAGAAGAAGTATGATGGAGGAAAAAGTGACAAGAGTTGGCAGAACAATTAACTATCCAAAATCAAAGAATAATGTAATTGGAAGACTTGAGAATTCTACAAATGAATAAAAAGGGAGCTAGAGAATAGAGTTCAGAAAGAAAGCCTATGAATTATTGTTCTTCTAGCAAAAAAAAAGTGAAAGAATAGAATATAAATGACATATTTTGGGAACTCATACAAGAAAATGTCTCAGATATTGCAGAGGAAAGAGTAAAATTTTCATAAAACAAAGGACACTGACAGAAAGCTATCTTTAAATTAGCTCTCTATGTAATCACCAAACACTACAATTTCAGTGGCAAAAGGAATATGTTATTAGAGGCTAAGAAGAAGCAAGTCATGTATAGAAAAGCACAAATTTAAGTAGGAGACTTTTTCAAACATGAGAAGAAAAGAAAAAGAAAAATCTCATTTGCATGAGATCTCCTAGAGATTTCTGAAGAGCAGGGAAAATATCATTTAGGCCTTCCAGGTTCAAAATGCCCCCAAAGAGATCTTTAACTAGGTACAATATATTTGAACAAATGAAGAAGCATTTATTAAGTGATTACTATGTATTAAGTACTGGGAACAAAAATATACATTCAGGGATAATCTAAGCATTCTAACAGCAGGGAAACATAAGGGGATCATGGCTAAGGAGAGGTCCACAAAGTTGACAGAGGGTTGGAGCCTTAGGAGATTAAATTGACAGTGAAATAAAAATTTTAAGGATGAATCAATAACTGGTAAATTAAAGCATTTACATTCTTCAGGAAACAAAAGTGGCATTGTTTCTTTGTGGTACCATGGAGGGGAAAATAGCCAGAAATTGACTGCGACATTTCAAAGGAGGTAATCAAAAGGAAGCAGAGGATGTTAAAAAGGGCCGATGGATAATACATTTGTTAAGTATTATTATGTCTTAAGGATGGGTGCCATAGATAAACTTCAAGTTAATAAAGATGCAAGGAAAGACATGGTAGATTTAATGTAAACATCTACCTGAGTTTGCCTGATGATCCATTTCATGAATCAAGAAAAAATATCTTTGATATGTAATAAACTGGAAAGTATCTAGAAGATTGCAACCAACATAATGAAGGGCCTTGAGTTCATGTCATAGGAAGATTGGTTGAAAGCACTGAGAATGTTTAGGCTGGAGAAGAAAAGACTCAGGGAGACAATATCCGCTTTGAGTATTTTAAGAACTTTCAGATGAAAGATGAATGGATACATTTGTAGTTATTTTTTTTCCAGAGGCAAAAATTTCAAAGAGGCAAATTTAGGCTTAACATCAGGAAAATTCTCCTAAAAATGAGAGCTATGCAAAACTGAGATGGGCTGGCTAAACAAGTCCCTCCTTAAGAGTCTTCAAGTAGAGGTTGTATGACTACTTTCCATGTTATATTAAACACTCTTTTATGTATGAGTTGGATGAACACTGAGGTTCCAATTCTTAAATATTATTATTTAGTATATAAATTCAATGCGATATTGTTGCATTATAAAGACTAATGACTATTAAGAATACAAAGAAATATGGGTAGAATATGAAATAAATGAATGGGCATTTATTAAGCATCTGTTACAATGATAAGGATCTACTGCATAGCATGAGGGGCTCTGCTCTGTTCATCATTAAATTGTCAATTTTTCTTTCAAAATTCTTTTTGATTTCATCCTTCCATTTCTATTTCTATGGATGTTATCTTGGTCCTGGCCTTTTTAGCTTATCAGCAAACAATTCCATTACTGGCTTCCCTGATTCCAGGTCTGCCATTGATCCTGAATGTATCTGACTGGTTATACTTCCACAAATTCGGCTTTTTAACAATGAAATTCCCTGCCTTTTTATCCCCCTGCTGCCTCAGAAAACTTTAAAAGTTTTCTATTCCCTGTTCCCTATTGTATAAAGTCCAAATTAATCTGTCTGGCTTTTATAAATGAAACAAAACCAAAAACTGGT
The DNA here is from genome assembly GCF_027887165.1 of Monodelphis domestica. Lineage (NCBI taxonomy): Eukaryota > Metazoa > Chordata > Mammalia > Didelphimorphia > Didelphidae > Monodelphis > Monodelphis domestica. The sequence goes on from NC_077234.1 coordinate 215,103,360, forward strand.
CACACTCTTCCTATGTGAATTATTTCTCATTAATCTCCTTCAATTAGGCTCATCTTCCCTGCCTTGAACATGCCAAGCTTATTCCTGATATACCTTGAAATACTTTCTTTATCTCTACCTAAACAAATTTTCTTTCTCTATTTCCCTCTATATGTCCAAATTCTACCAATTTCCAAGACCTAGTTCTAGTTCCCAGCAACTCTACTTGACTCTTCTAAGTTTTCTACTATACTTTATACCTATGGTGGTGAACCCATGGCACACATGCTAGAGGGGGCACTCAGAGACCTTTCTGTGGGCACACGCGCTGTTGGCCCAGCATAGAATTCATCAGAGTTCATTACTAGAAAGGATGCAGGGCCAGTCTGCTCCCTTCCCTTTCTAAATGGGCTCCGGAAGACATTTCTCCAAATCACCAGCCACTCCAAAAGGTTCACCTTCACTGGTCTATAATTATGTCTTTCTCTGTTCATTAATGTTTCATGATCATCTATTCCTATGAATAATAAGTGGGTTCAAGCTCCTTGAAGGTAGAATATGTCTTCTAATTCCCTTTTTATCCCCAGAAATCCCAGCATAGTAGTGAATATAAAATAGAGACTAAATGCTGGTTGAATGAATGAAGTAGGCCTAATGAATTGGACCTTATCTGATCTACCAGTTATTTAGACTTTGTCTTAGAGAAATCTCCCTCCACAATTAGCAAATTGCATCTTACCTCCTGATGCTGTCAGATTCACAGGCATAAAGTATTAATCCTCAATGACTGTTGGCTCAATCCTTGAGGACAACTTTGAAGAGTTTGGAGGTTCCATCTCTGTTCAAATAGAATGACTGAACAAAAAAAACCTATCTTTTCCATGGCTCCAGACTACCTTCATGACAAGAGCTGACTGAGCATGTGATTATTCATCAAAGGCACTAGTTAAGAAGACAGGTAGATCAGCAGAAACTCATCAGAACTCCTGGAAAAGCAGCTTTTGTATGTGTTCTACAGACTGTGAGTCAATAGCCTTAAAACTTCAAAAGATTGCACTTTGAGGGTGGGGAACTCTTTTAGAAACCACTATATTTGCTAAGTTTTATTTGGGGACTGCCTCCCTATTTGAGCACAGAGTGTGAATCTTTTAGAATTTTGACCTTTGAGATCATCTTCAGGGAGAAATTGTGATTTTGAACAATGAAAACTTCCATTCAGTATGATTATTCTTCTGTTAGAAACTTTGTTCTCTTGAGAAAGCCCCTGCTGCCACTGACCTTCAATCTGTGTTTCTCTGTACTGAGTAAAAAAGCCACTAAAATTGACCTACAAACTTAACATTTTAGGGAAGATGGGGTTTTCTAGGTTTCAAAGAAAAGAACCATATTATGTACCTGTTCACATCTAAAATAAGCCCAATGCTGTGCTAGCAAAAAACACCTTTTCAATGTTTGCGACTATTGCTGCTCAAGACTAGAAGGGAATAGAAAGTGTACCATGGTGCCTCTTCAAAGAAAAATCTGCAAGATGCTCAGTAGGTTTCTAGTGGACTATAGAACAAAACAGGTACAGCAAATCAGAGTTCTCTTACTATGTTCGCTAGATATAAAGGCCTTATTATTTCCATTCTTAGAAGGAAGAATTTCTCTCATAACTGTTCCTTAAAGAGCCAGTTCTGTCTAGATAAGGTAAGGTGCTAAAAAGAAACTTGTGAAATATCTTAAGATTTTATTCATTTTTTCAAAAGTACCTTTTCATATTAATATTAACTAAAGCCTAGGATAAGAAATAAGATTTGATATGACAACCAGTTCTATCAGACAATTTTAGCAAAAGGTCTTTTCCCAAAGTAATGGATAATAGAGACCTCACTTTTGTTTAAAGTGTGTCAAAAACAAAATTAAGGACTACTTGTATAATAATTCTTCAACCATGAGCTGTCATCCTTCCTTAGCACAAATGCTGCCTTATATTTTGGAAAGGAAAAATGGGTATCCTTTGCATCTACTGGTGAGATGAAGGGGTTGGGACATTAAATTATGGTTTGGCTCATAGTTGCCAAATCTCGTATTTAATTAATGGGTACCTTTTGAGGAGCAAGGACCAAGAAACATATGTCTTACATAAGTTCCAATTTTACATCAAAAGAGAAGACCATGTATATTTAAATCTTGGTATTTGGAATTTCACCCCAGGCCTATCACACTTGTTAGATAGCCTTAGTTATTTTCATATCTCAATAATATTAAGTGAAACTCTGATTGGAGATACCTCTTGGAAGTGGTAAAAATATTAAAGAATATCTACACACCAGGTAGTTAGGTGGTACAGGGGATAGAAAGCTGGGCCTGGACTCAGAAAGACTGATTTCAAATATAGTCTCAAACACTTATAGCTGGATGACCTGGGAAAAGTCACTTTATCCTATCCACCACAGTTTTCTCATCTGTAAAATGAGCTGGAAGAAAGTGGAATCCCATTTTAAATAATTGTAGACTATAAAATACCTGGGAATCTACCTGCTACAACAAACCCAAATATGATCAAAACCACAAAACACTTTTTAAACGAATAAAGTTAGTTGCAAACTGAAAAAATGATTGCAAAAACACTAATTGCTCATGGGTAGGTGGAGCAAAAATAATAAAAATGACAATTATTAAGTTAATTAATTATTCAGTGTCATACAAATCAAACTACCCAAAAATTACCTGATAAAGTTAGAAAAAATAACAACATTCCTTTGGAGGAATAAGAGATCTAGAATTATCAAGGGAATTAATGAAAAAAAATATGAAGGAGTATTGCTTAGCTGTTTTGGATCTCAAATTACATTATATAGTAGAAACCATTAAAACAATATGGTACTGGCTAAGAAAAGAGTGAAGGACAAATGGAATAGAGTACATACTCAATGTGCAATGGTAAATGACTATTGTAACAGTGTTTGACGAATCCAAAGATCCAAGCTTTTGTAAAATGAACTCCCTATTTGACAAAACCTGCTGGGAAAAACAGGAAAATAGTATGTCAGAAATTAGGTATATACCAGCACCTCCTGCCATATACAAAGGTCAAGTCAAAATGGAAAAAATGATTTAGAAATAAAGGATGATACCATGAACAAATTAGAGGAGCACAAAATAGTTTATCTGTCAGACCTATATATAAGGGAAGAATTTAGTTCAAAACAAGACCATAGAGAATATAAATTAGATAACTAACTACATTAAATTAAAAGGTTTCTGTACAAAAGAACAAAAGAAATGCAACCAAGATTAAAAAGCTAACAAAAAACTGTTGAAAACATCTGTATAGTAAGTCTGTCTGACTAAGGCTTCATTTCTCAAATAGAGAACTGAGTCAAATTTATAAGAATACAAAGCATTTCCCAATGGACAATGGTCAGAGGATATGAATTCTCAGATGAAGAGATTAAAATTATCTTTAGTCATATGAAAAAATGTTACAAATCACTGTTGAGTAGAGAAATTGAGTAGAGAAATATGAATTTAAACAATTCTGAGGTACCACCTCATACCCATCAGACTAGCTACCTTGACCAAAAAAGGAAAATGATAAATGTTGCAGGGATTGTGGAAAAACTGGGACATTAATTTGTGGAAAGGAAAACGGATATTCAAGCTTTTGTATTTCTGCCCACTGAGATTGAGGAACCATTATTTAGAATGTTCCAGGGAGGGGGAGTGACAGTTGGAGCAGAGAAGATGCTTGTGGGAGAAAAAGGGAAAAGAGGGGTCTTTGCCCTCTGAACTCTGGAAGGTGAGGAGCTAGGACCAAAACTCGATATCTCAACCTGTGGGGATAAAGCCTTGCCTCTATTTCCCTTGCTCTGAAGAGAGAAGAAGCCCGACATCTTTAGATGATCAATACAAGAAAGAAAAAGAACAACTGCTGCTGAAAGGGGCTGATCCCTTGAAGTTTACAGGGTCACCCCAAAGACCCTTCCCATCCCTTGACTTTCCCAAGAAGGACATTTGATATCTGTTTAGTTTAGGATAGTCATAGTGATTAGAGAGAAAGGAGAAAGAGAAGCTGAAGCTGAGCCATTTGGCTCAGCTGAAAGAGGACAAAGACAACCTGTAGGGTCTCCTATTCTCACAAACCTATCCCCCTCACCCCCCATTGTATTACTTGAACCATTAAATAACTTTATATTGGAGAAACTCGGTGTCAGATTCACATCATAGTAGAATAAAGAAAGAGAATAGTGGGGTAGGTAACCATTTAGCCTTGGCTGACAACAAAGCCAACAGGAACTGTCAGGCTGCCAGACAAGTGGGACATCTGGGGATAGAAATACCAGCAAAGTCTTACTTACAAAAGCTTACTCATGGAGACATAGCCCCTGTTATCCTTGTCTTAACATCAGCTTAGGGGTACCTCTCTCTTGGGTTTGAAGGGTGAGGGAAGGAGAGAATTTCACAGATCATCTCTTAGCCCAGTGGATCTCCCTTTACCTTACCAGTCCTCCTTATTCCCTCTGTCCCTTCACCTCCTCCATTCCCTGTTAAAACCCTTCCATATTCCCTTTTCTCAAATCCTTACTAATTCACTGGCAGGGGAGCTGTGGACTGATACAACCATTCTGGAACCATGCCCAAAGAGTCATAAAGTTAAGTATATCCTTTGATCCAGCAATACCACTACTAGGTCTTAAAGACAGAGGAAAAGAGCCTACTTATTTGTGTTTATAAAAAGATGTTTATAGCAACTCGTTTTGTAGTGGCAAAAAACTGGAAACTGAAGGAGTATCCATCAGCTGAGGAATCACTGAACAAGCTATCGTATATGCTTATAATGGAATACTATTATTCCATAAGAAATGACAAACTATGATGATGCCCCAAAAAAGCCTGGAAAATCTTATATGAAGAGATGTGAAAAGTAATCAGAACCAGGAGAACATTGTACACACAACAATAATGTGTGATGATCAACTCTGAATGACAACTATTATCAGCAAGGAAAGGATCCAGGATAGCTCTAATTGAATCATGCCAAAAAGAAAAAGAAAAAAAAAGGATATCCACTGCCATAAAAGAAAGAGTCCTAATGCAGACTAAAACATACCATTCTTTATTTTCTCCATGAATTTTTCTTTAGTGAAAGCAATATGTGGCTTGTTTTACAACATGATGAACATGGAAATATGTCATATGATAATATATGAACAACCTATATCATATTATTTGCCTTCTTGGCAATGTTGGAGGAGTGTGAGGGAGGGCGAGAACATGAACCGCAAAATATCAGAAAACAAATATTGAAATATTATATTGCTGTAATCCAGAAAAATATAATAAAAATGTAATTAGGAAATATTTAACAAAATAAATAAAAAGATAATAGAATACAGATAAAAATAATGAGCTAGAGAAGGATATAGCAAACCACTCTAGAACTTTTGCTAAGTAAAGCCCAAGTGGGGTCATGAATACCCAGACCTGACTGAAAAACAACTCAACAACAACAACAACAAAATAATGTGCTCTGGGCCTTCCTTCATTTACTTTAACATTTATTAAGCATCTACTATGTGCCAGGCACTATGCTAGCTGCTTAGGATGTAAATAAATGAAGCAATCTTTGTTCTTAAAGAGTTTACATTCTACTGGAGGGAATATAGTATGAGTATGGCTAAATAATACAAAGTGATTTCAGGATGTGGAAGAAAAGTAACATTTTATACAAAATTCTACCATAAAGAAGAGTAACTATCCTATAAATCCTAGACTTTGGTGACCTTTTATTTTCTTTTTGATTCTGTCACTGTATATTACTCTAATACCTTTTACATAATTATAATGAATAATGATTTCTCATTCTAAATTTTGCTATGGCAGACACTATTATTATTCAGTCAACTATACATAGCTAGTAAAATAAAAGTATCATCCTCTAGGGAAAAATCAGATTCTCAAAAACAATAATTATAGCAATTAATTATATCTTACATTTAAATTACATCCTTCATCCCAAGGGATCCTTGAATGTTTTATATGTGCATAGAAATTAGCTCTTCTACCAATGAGTTTCATGGTCTCTAAGGTAAAGTACAGAAGAATGAGATGCCAAGTATTTTAAGAATTAAAAATATAATAAAACTGGGCTAACTGAAACTGTTAAAGATTCATAATAGCAGATAATTTATTCATAAATACCTTTCTAGTCACCTCTAACAGCAGACAACTATGATAAAGAAGTAAATCCTCTATCCTTGGCATCAAACTTTGAACTCTAGAAGACTCAAACATTATGATGTGGAAAGAGCTTTGATCTTAGGATAATAATGCCTGGAACATAACAGGTACATAATGTTGATTAAATGATTAATCAATCAGGAAACTTAGATTTTAACAGTCTCCAACACTTAATAGCTGTGTGATCTAATGCAAATCATTAACCTCTCTGAACCTTTGTTTTTTTGTTTTGTTTATTTTTCATTTAAAGACTGGGTTTCTAACTAATATTTATATTTTGTCTAGGAAAGCATTTTGTAAACCTTTAAACACTATATAATGTTATTTTTTCTAACAAATGCTTATCTACTATTTAATTAGCATTATAATTGGCACCATGGAGAGGAGTGCAATGTAAAAGAAACATATGACACAGCCCCTGTCCTCCAGAAGCTTACCGTAAATAGGGCGACAAGATTAATACAAACAGATCTCAATTAGTATGACTAAATCCTGCATGTATTCAGATAGTATTATTTGAAGTTATAATCACATAAATTATGAAAATTTGTTCCAACCCAATTAAAACATGTGGGTAAATTCAAACAATAAGACCACTCAATAAAATGGGAAAGCAGGTTTAATTAAATTAAATAGGTTAGAAGGGTATGGGATAACCCTAAAGCTAATTTTCTAACTAATACCCCAAGGATCTAATGTCTCTTCACAGAGATTCTTCCCAGTGGGTTGTTCCACACTAATCCTCTCCTCACTTCCTAAAAATCCCCAGGCCCTGTTCTTGATAAGCTACAACTAAGACTCCTCCCTCCCAGTTGATATTAAGGAACTGGTCTTTGTAAGCTTAACAAGGCTCAGGGAAGGTCCTGGATCCAAAAGGGACCTAGACCTGGTCTCACAATCTCTGCAGACAGTTGGTCAGGATCTCCAGGTTCTGCTCCCATGAAATGCAACACACAAAACAGCAAGCAGGATAGGAACAAGGATAGGATCAGCCACTAAGGAAAAGCAGCCACAAATTCCAAATACCTCCAGAGAGACCTTAACCCAGTTCCAGTCTAACCCTTCCTTCAAAGTTCCAGAATCTTTCCTGCTGGTCTCATGCCACTCTCCTCTGCAATCTTACACACTTTCCTACGTAACTTAACTTTCCCTTATAACAGCAAAGAAGAAGGATTTACCAATTAATGCACTATGTTTTTGTTTATATGACTATTTTCAGTGGCAAAATTCATTAAAAGAAGAGAGAATTGCCTTTCTCAAAGATGTTGACCAAGTTTCATTCCCTACTTCAAAGTCTAATATTTGTGGAATTGAAACATACTTGTGAAAGTCAACTAAAGATATCTTTCCCACATCTGGAAAATCAGTGTAAAATATTTTTGTCCTCTCTTCATATCTGGGAAATACATTTTTTCCCTTTTTTTCTTTTATGGGATGTTTATAGTATCTTATGTGCTTTTATGAGTTACTAAACTTTTCAAGATATCTACATTTCTAACCGTTGTGTGTATTCTACTGGCTTTCACGTTCTTTTTGCAAACTTTAACTTTTTACATATTAACTTTTGCATCTTTATAGTATTAAAAGATAAAATATATTGATATTATATAATACTATATATATATTATATATTTCTGTTTCTAAAATTCATCTGTTATCTATTTGCCTTTGCATATCATTTCCCCCAAATTTCCCATTTAATTTCTCATGCTGACCCATTAAATATTGAAACCATGATGGAGAAAGTCACAGTGTGGAAGGGATATCTGTCATTACATTTATTAAACAATTAATGGTGACAAAGCAGTCAGAACCTCTGGCTTAAGCAATTAGTAGTGGAAAGTGTAAAAGGGGATTCTACAGCACACTGGAAAAGAGAGTTAAACACCTTAAAAGATGGTATAGACGTTTGGCTAGGGTTTTATGTAACCTAGCCTGTTTAAGCCAGAGACAGAACCCTAACCTGAGACAAAGGTTAAATGCTGGTTGACTGGGAATTGGCTCACCCCAGTCAAAGTAAACCCCCTCTCTCCAGGATGAACGAACCCAAAAGACTGCTTCTCCCCTTTATGGTTTTTCTTGATGAATCTGACTGCTTCTCAATGAATTATTAATTGATTTGCACGCTGTGAATAAAGATAGGGTCAGGAAAGAGGATATGGGTTTCCCTAAACTAAAGAAGCAAACATTGATGTCCAGTCTTTGTCAGCCTTTGGCTAAAGCCTAGGCCAATTTGAATCTCCTCTCTACCTAAAGGCTTTCTATGCTGTCTAATACTAGGCTAATCCATGAAAAGAATGTCACTAGATATCAGGTGAAGCAGGTGAGAAATCAGGAACTAGGAGTGATTCTGTCTACCTCAGGGAATAACCCCTGAAGGTCAACTAAGCAGTTCAAATGTGCTCCCTTACTGGTCTTGTTCTTCATGTGACAGGAAAGATTTCTGGACTCTGCAGATCTCAGGTCGAATGAGAAATCCTTTGCAGGAGTGGATTTCACTTCCAAATACTGGAGTAAGGGTCTCAGAGTTGCCTCTCTCTTTAGAGTGCACTAGCAACTCCCCCCTGGGCTGGCAGTTCAAACTCCCAGACCAACCCTCTCCTCCAAAATTCTAAGAATTCTAAGCAGGTTCTCTCTTGTCAATCACTGCTCTACTGTATTCCATGGCACTTCCTTGCAACCTCATTTCTTTTGCCAAAATACCATCTCTCAAAATTGAAAACAGAAACAAAGTTGATATATTTCTTAATTTTTCTACTCAAAAGGAATTAGTCATGATAAAAATATGCCCATCATTACACATATGTAACAACTAAATTATGCAATCTTTTAGGGTGGACAGAGGATTTAATTATGGATATTTGGACAATTTTTAAAGTGAGCTCATATCTATATCATATTCTGTCTTGCAGAATGAATCTATTTAATACTTCTGATATGCTGAAAAATACTCTCTGTACAATCCTGTGTGTCCTTCTTTCCCATTTGTTTTTAACTCTGTCTTAGAATTGATACCAAGTACTGGTTTGAGGCAGAAGATCAGTGTGGTTTAGGTAACTAGGGTTAAGTGACTTAGCCAGGGTCACAGAGCTAGGAAATATCTGAGGCCAGTCTTGAACTCAGGACCTCCTGTCTCAAGGGCTAGTTCTCTATCCACTGAGTCATCTAGCTATTCCACTTGTTCCCATTTTGTAATTCTGGTTGCTTTAACTCTGTGTTTACTGGGTTTAAGGAAATACATACATATGTAAGTGAAAACAAGAAATTAACTATATAATGGGTAAAAAAAAACCCTCTTGTCAAATGCAGCTAATTCTATAGAGTTACAGATGATCTAAAATATGCCACCCCATAATTACTTCCTTGGCACAACAACATACTTAATATATGCTTTTTCATTCATTCATTCATTCATTCTTTTATTCATTAATGGTTGTATACATTCATTCCTTTGGTAAGGTGTTTTTTACTTGCTGAATCCAATGTGTTTATTTCTTAATTGGACCCATTCAAAAGTTCACAACCAAATAGGGAACATATTAGTGTAAAGTCAGTGGAGTTAGCTCTTACTGGTAAAACTTAAACTTTAGAGCATTACAGTCTTCTCCTTTTAGGAGTCTGTCTCAGCTAGAAAGAAGACTAGAATATCACCTATCACACTTCATGTTTGTTAGTTGGCCAGCCTCCTGTCCTTAGGGAATCTAAATGAAAGGCTTTGTGAGTTGATAGCTCCTTAGCTGTACCACAATTCTGTTCTTTCTTTTGATTCAAAAGTACATTAACTGAGGGATAATTGCAAGGCTTCTTTTCTATAATATGTAGTTACATTGATAAGAAGGTAGAAATTAAAGTATTCTTTGAGTTGATGACACTTGAAGCTCTGTTTATCCCACTGACTCCAAATTTGAATACTTTTTAATGATAGGTGATTTTTTCAGAAAAAAAATTTTTTTTTAAGATACCTTGAGATTAAAGTCTACCTCTCATTTAGTTTACTGTCAAAGGCAAAACAACTGAATTTATGATCATTCACTGGGTAGAAAATTACTAACTAGGTAGATGTCATTTCATTCTTGACACAAACTGGTATTCTTTAAGTCATTTGATGAAGAAAAGGTGTCTTTTAATTTAGAAGCAAAGTGCTTAAAAAATCTAGTTATAGAGGGACAGAAAGCTGGGACTAGAGATGGGAAGTCCTGAGTTCAGATCTGGCCTCAGACATTTCCTAGTTGTGTGATCCTGGGCAAGTCACTTAACTCCAAATTCCTAGCCCTTACTGCTTTCTACCTTGGAACCAATGCACAGTATTTGTTTTTCCCAATCTAGTTACAAAGTAGGTTGAAAGCCCAAATGAACACATAAAAATAGGACAGACATTAGTTCTATTCTGAAGTCACAGATTATCTCCCCCTACTCCCAAGCATTTCTAGGAGGCATGATAGTAGAGTAGAAATAGCACTGGATTTGGAATCTAAGAATCTGTGTTCAAGTTCAGACTCTGCCATTTAGCAGTACTGTAATTTTGAGCAAATCATTTAACTTCTCTGGGTCTTGGCATCCTCATTTGTAAAATGAAGGATGGAAATAGATGATCTTGAAGGTACATGCCAATTCTGTGATCTACAATTTGACAGGCATTTACAAGCTTTGCTCTGTTCAGTGATTATAGACTGTGTCTCTTGCCCTAGCCTAAGTACCTGCTGGTGAATGTACACTGTCAATTGCTCTACAGAATAGCTATTTCTCTCTATTGAGTAAAAAAAAAAATCTATTTTTGGATGTAAGGAAGGTGAGGGGAAGATAAAGCAAATAACTGTACTGAGGCATAATCCATTACCATTAATGCAGAATAATGTTATACAATTTGCAAATGGTCTAAAATAATAAAATTGAAACTTGTTTTTTGGAACTGGAGGTAGGAAATGATGTTTAGCAATTGTAGTAGCGTGGATATATGTTCTGTGCCTTTGGGTAAAGGAAGAGATGCTAGCATATATGGTCAATAATCAAGTGAGAAGACATAAGCTGAGCAGCAAGGTCCAACTAAGACAGTGGCTGATAGGCATAAGATATAGTGGATGACAAACTATGAATGGGACAAGCCTAAGTGACCAGAAACTGTGTAAACAGCCAAGTGGGAGTGTCTAAGGCTAGCATAGTGTTCAAGGATCTATCTTAAGTAAATGGAAGACTGAATGAGAGAAAAGGTACATTATCTACATTCTATTATATTTTTATTTATTTTAAAAAATATTTTCCAATTAATTTTTATCTGATTTAGACTTCCCTTGTGAGCATTACCTACATCCTGGCTATGTTCGACACTTCTGGCCTAGAGCACTTAGAAGCTAAAAGACTTTCCCAGCATCAAACAGTCAATCTATGTCAGAGGCAGGATTTAAAGAACCTTGATCTTCCAGGTTTTAAAAGGCCAGCTCTCTCTCCACTACATTGTGGTACCTCTTATCTATCATAACTATAATAAAAATTCTCCAGAAATCCAGAGAACTGAAAGAGGGACTACTTGACTGGACAATGTTCTTTTATCATCTATGGACTAGAAAAAGAGACTATTTTTAGGGTGACTAATTTTTCATTCACAGTAGCTCATAACTTTCTAACATACTGTAGAATAGTTTTGATCTATATCAGCGTAGGATATGGTGAAGGAAATTGGGGAGGGAGACAAAAGAACTACACCAAAATGGATGCACCAAGTATGGAAGTCTGTATATTAAACATAATAAAATAGTTTCATAAGTCTTTAGACAAATATATTCTCCTAAATATTAGTGTAATAGAGATTCCCTAGAAGTCATGAACATTTGGGTTTTAGTCCTGTCTTTGACACATACTGGCTGTGTGACCTTGGGCAAGTCATTGAATCTCCTGTCACTCACCTAAAATTCTCTGGTGTGAATTTCAAAACTACTTCTCCCTATTCAGAACATTCTTTAGAAGACTGTATTTAGCTATTTCCTGATCAATAACAATAGAGATACTTGGAATAACATAATAAGGTCTTAGAAACTACAATCTCCATCCTACTTAGTGTAACAAGATTAGGAAGGGCTGCAGCAAACTCAAGATTTAATTATTTGAGAATATGGCCTTCAATAGACATGTGCACAAAAAGGATAGACCTCTGGGCTGTCCTAGGTCAAGCTAGAGCCACCATTGGCACATGTGAGACGCAGGAAGTGAGGTAGAGAACAGTTTCTGGAGTTCTTGGGACTTCCTGTGAGGAGGGCTAGAGGCAGTTGGAGGCTGATGCTTGGAGTTGGAGCCCCTAGGACTGCTTTCCTTCAGATTGGTCACCTAAGTGATAAGGACTGATCCCTTTAGAATATTCCTGATAGCCTTGGCTATCCAGGGCCTTAAAGCCCACTTTGGCTCAGCCTGAACCAGAGTTGGTATTTAAACTTCTTTCCTTCTCTACCTTATCCTTCTCTCTCTCTCTCTCTCTGTCTCTGTCTCTGTCTCTGTCTCTGTCTCTGTCTCTGTCTCTGTCTCTCTCTCTCTCTCTCTCTCTGTCTCTCTCTTTTTCTCTCTCTTTCACTCCCTCTGATACTTTCTTCCTCCTGTTTGTAATTAAAACACCATAAAAAAATTTGGCAGCTGACTTGAGTGTTTTATTTAGGAATTACATAAGTAAATTCCTTGGCAACCTTAAATTAATATATATGAGTCTTTTTTTTTTGTTTTTTTTTTTTCTTTTTTTTTTTTTTTTTATTTTATTTGGTCGTTTTCATACATTATTCACTGGAAACAAAGATCGTTTTCTTTTCCTCCCCCCCCCCCCCCCCCCCCCCCCGCCTTTCCCTCTCCCATAGCCGACGCATGATTCCACTGGTTATCACATGTGTTCTTGACTCGAACCCTTTTCCCTGTTGTTGGAGTTTGCATTATAGTGTTCATTTAGAGTCTCTCCTCAGTCTTATCTCCTCCAACCCTGTGGTCCAGCAGTTGCTTTTCAGCGGTGTTTTTACTCCCACAGTTTATCCTCTGCTTGTGGGTAGTATTTTTTTTTTTTAGATCCCTGCAGATTGTTCAGGGAAATTGCATTGATACTTATGGAGAAGTCCATCACCTTCGATTGTACCACAATGTATCAGTCTCTGTGTATAATGTTTTCCTGGTTCTGCTCCTTTCGCTCTGCATCACTTCCTGGAGGTTGTTCCAGTTCACATGGAATTCCTCCACTTTATTATTCCTTTTAGCACAATAATATTCCATCACCAACATATACCACAATTTGTTTAGCCATTCCCCAATTGAGGGGCATCCCCTCATTTTCCAATTTTTGGCCACCACAAAGAGCGCAGCTATGAATATTTTTGTACAAGTCTTTTTGTCCATTATCTCTTTGGGGTACAAGCCCAGCAGTGCTATGGCTGGATCAAAGGGCAGACAGTCTTTTATCGCCCTTTGGGCATAGTTCCAAATTGCCCTCCAGAATGGTTGGATCAATTCACAACTCCACCAGCAATGAATTAATGTCCCCACTTTGCCACATCCCCTCCAGCATTCATTACTTTGCATAGCTGTCATGTTAGCCAATCTGCTAGGTGTGAGATGATACCTCAGAGTTGTTTTGATTTGCATCTCTCTGATTATAAGAGATGTAGAGCACTTTTTCATGTGCTTATTAATAGTTTTGATTTCTTTGGCTGAGAATTGCCTGTTCATGTCCCTTGCCCATTTGTCAATTGGAGAATGGCTTGATTTTTTGTACAATTGATTTAGTTCTTTATAAATTTTAGTAATTAAACCCTTGTCAGAGGTTTTTATGAAGATTGTTTCCCAATTTGTTGCTACCCTTCTGATTTTGGTTACATTGGTTTTGTTTGTACAAAAACTTTTTAATTTGATGTAATCCAGATTATTTATTTTGCATTTTGTAATTCTTTCTAATTCTTGCTTGGTTTTGAAGTATTTCCCTTCCCAAAGGTCTGACATGTATACTATTCTGTGTTCGCCTAATTTTCTTATAGTTTCTTTCTTTATGTTCAAGTCATTCATCCATTTTGAATTTATCTTGGTGTAGGGTGTGAGGTGTTGATCTAAGCCTAATCTTTCCCACACTGTCCTCCAATTTTCCCAACAGTTTTTATGAAATAGTGGGTTTTTGTCCCAAAAGCTGGGATCTTTGGGTTTGTCATATACTGTCTTGCTGAGGTTGCTTGCCCCCAGTCTATTCCACTGATCCTCCTTTCTGTCTCTTAGCCAGTACCAAATTGTTTTGATGACCGCTGCTTTATAATATAGTCTGAGATCTGGGACTGCAAGACCCCCTTCCTTTGTATTTTTTTTCATTAATTCCCTGGGTATCCTTGATCTTTTGTTTTTCCAAATGAACTTTGTTATGTTTTTTTCTAAATCAGTAAAAAAAATTTTTGGGAGTTCCATGGGTATGGCACTAAATAGATAGATGAGTTTGGGTAGGATGGTCATTTTTATTATATTGGCTCGTCCTACCCATGAGCAGTTAATGTTCTTCCAATTGTTCAAGTCTAGTTTTAGTTGTGTGGAAAGTGTTTTGTAGTTGTGTTCATATAGATCCTGTGTTTGTCTCGGGAGATAGATTCCTAAGTATTTTATTTTGTCTTGGGTAATTTTGAATGGGATTTCTCTTTCTAGTTCTTGCTGCTGAGCTGTGTTGGAATTATATAGAAATGCTGATGACTTATGTGGGTTTATTTTGTATCCTGCAACTTTGCTAAAGTTGTTGATTATTTCAATTAGCTTTTTGGTTGAATCTCTAGGATTCTTTAAGTAGACCATCATGTCATCTGCAAAGAGTGATAATTTGGTCTCCTCCTTGCCTATTTTGATGCCTTCAATTTCTTTTTCTTCTCTAATTGCTACTGCTAGTGTTTCTAATACAATGTCAAATAATAGAGGTGATAATGGGCATCCTTGTTTCACTCCTGATCTTAATGGGAATGGATTTAGTTTATCCCCATTGCAGATGATATTAGCTGATGGTTTTAGATATATACTGTTTATTATTTTTAGGAATGACCCTTCTATTCCTATGCTTTCTAGTGTTTTTAGTAGGAATGGGTGTTGTATTTTATCAAAGGCTTTTTCTGCATCTATTGAGATAATCATGTGATTCTTGTTGGTTTGCTTGTTGATGTGGTCAATTATGTGGATAGTTTTCCTAATGTTGAACCAGCCCTGCATCCCTGGTATGAATCCTACTTGATCATGGTGGATGACCCTTCTAATCACTTGCTGGAGTCTTTTTGCTAGTATCCTATTTAAGATTTTTGCATCTATATTCATTAGGGAGATTGGCCTATAGTTTTCTTTCTCTGTTTTTGGCCTGCCTGGCTTTGGAATTAGTACCATGCTTGTGTCATAAAAGGAGTTTGGTAGGACTCCCTCTTTGCTTATTATGTCGAATAGTTTGTGTAATATTGGGGTTAACTGTTCTCTGAATGTTTGATAGAATTCACTGGTGAATCCATCAGGCCCTGGGGATTTTTTCTTAGGCAGTTCTTTGATGGCTTGATGGATTTCAATTTCTGATATGGGATTATTTAAGAAAACTATTTCTTCTTCTGTTAGTCTAGGCAATTTATATTTTTGTAAATATTCATCCATATCACCTAGATTGGTAAATTTATTGCCATATAGTTGGGCAAAGTAGTTTTTAATGATTGCCTTAATTTCCTCTTCATTTGAGGTGAGATCCCCCTTTTCATCCTTGATGCTATTAATTTGCCTTTCTTCTTTCCTTTTTTTAATTAAATTAACCAGTACTTTGTCTATTTTGTCTGTTTTTTCAAAGTACCAGCTTCTAGTCTTGTTTATTAGCTCAATAGTTCTGTCACTTTCTATTTTATTAATTTCTCCCTTAATTTTTAGGATCTCTAGTATGGTTTTCTTCTGGGGGTTTTTAATTTGTTCATTCTCAAGTTTTTTGATTTGCATTTCCAATTCCTTGGTCTCTGTCCTCCCTAATTTGTTAATATATGCACTCAGGGATATGAATTTTCCTCTAAGTACTGCCTTGGCTGCATCCCATAAGGTTTGAAAGGATGTTTCGCCGTTGTCATTTTCTTCAACGAAATTGTTAATTGTTTCTATGATTTCTTCTCTAACTAAATGATTTTGGAGTATCATGTTATTTAATTTCCAATTAATTTTTGATTTGGGTCTCCATGTACCCTTGCCGATCAATATTTTAATTGCCTTGTGATCTGAAAAGGCTGCAGTTAATATTTCTGCTTTTCTGCATTTAAGTGCCATGTTTCTATGACCTAGTGTATGATCTATTTTTGTGAATGTGCCATGTGGTGCTGAAAAGAAGGTGTATTCTTTTTTGTCCCTATTTATTTTTCTCCATATGTCTATTAATTCTAATTTTTCTAAGATTTCATTCACCTCTTTTACCTCTTTCTTATTTATTTTTTGATTTGATTTATCTAAATTTGATAGTGGTTGGTTCAAGTCTCCCACTAATATGGTTTTACTGTCTAATTCCTCCTTCAATTCTCCTAGTTTCTCTATTAAAAATTTGGATGCTATACCATTTGGTGCATACATGTTGATTAGTGATATTTCCTCATTGTCTATACTTCCTTTTAGCAGAATATATTTACCTTCCCTGTCCCTTTTGATCAGGTCTATTTGTACTTTGGCTTTGTCAGATATCATGATTGCAACTCCTGCCTTCTTTCTATCGGTTGAGGCCCAAAAGGTCTTACTCCAACCTTTAATTCTAACCTTGTGAGTGTCAACCCGTCTCATATGTGTTTCTTGAAGGCAACATATGGTAGGGTTTTGTGTTCTAATCCAGTCTGCTATTTGTCTGCGTTTTATGGGTGAGTTCATCCCATTCACGTTCAAAGTTATGATTGTTATTTGTGGATTCGCTGGCATTTTGATGTCTTCCCCTAGTTCTGACCTTTCTTCTTTAGCTTTCTCCTTTTGAACCAGTGATTTACTTTAGGTCGGTCCCCCTAGTCCCCTCCCTTGAGATGCTTCCCTTTCTAGCCCGTCCCTTTTTATGCTCCCTTCCCCTCCCCCCTCTCCTTCCCTCCCTTTTTGTGCTCCCTCCCCCCTCCCCCTCCTTAATTTTCCTTTCTTTCTTGCCCTAATGGATAAGATAGAAATCAGGATCCCACTGGATCTAGATGTTCTTCCCTCTCAGATTTGATTTCACTGAGAGTAAGGTTTAAGTACTTCCACTTCACGCTCTCTTCCTCTCCTTCTCATATGAGAGTTCTTCCCCTCCCCTTCCCATGTGTATCTTTATATGGGAAAGTTTATTCTATTGATTCCCCCCCTATTTCTTGAAGTTAATCTTAGTATTATCACGGTTCCCCCCTCCCTTTTCCTTTTTTTGCCCCAACTTTCCCCAAATCTTCTTGATTCCCCAATCTTTCCCTATGCATGTTTCTTCTAACTACTCTTATGATGAAACAATTTATGAGAGTTACACAAAACATTTTCCCCACATATTAATATATATAATTAGATGTAAATGTAGTCCTTATAGAAGAGAGTTTGACTTAAAGAGAAAGATAAGATTTATCTCCTTTTCCCTTTCTTTCATATTTACCTTTTCATGTTTCTCTTGCTTTCTGTGCTTGGATATCGAACTTTCCACAGAGCTCTGGTCTTTTCTTAGCAAATGCTTGGAAATCTTCTATTTTGTTGAATGCCCATACTTTCCCCTGGAAGTATATAGTCAGTTTTGCTGGGTAGTTGATTCTTGGTTGGAGACCCAGCTCTCTTGCCTTTCTAAATATCGTGTTCCATGCTTTGCGGTCTCTTAGTGTGTTAGCCGCTAAGTCATGTGTGATCCTTATGGGAGCCCCCTTATATCTGAAGCTCTTCTTCTTGGCTTCTTGTAGGATTTTCTCCTTTACTTGGAAACTCTTGAATTTGGCAATTACATTCCTAGGCGTTGTCTTTTGGGGATTTAGTATAGAAGGTGTTCTATGAATCCTCTCTATTTCTATTTTGCCCCCTTGCTCCAGAACGTGGGGGCAATTTTCTTTTATAATCTCCTCTAGAATAAAATCCAATTTGTTGTTTACCTCTGGTTTTTCTGGGAGACCGATGATACGGAGATTTTCTCGTCTTCCTCTGTTCTCCAGGTCCGTGACCTTCTCAGTGAGATATTTTCTGTTTTCTTCCAATTCATTAATTGTTTGGGTTTGCTTTATTGATTCTTGCTGTTTTATCATCTCACTTTCTTCGAGGTCCTTAATTCTGGTCATTAGGGACTGGATTTGCTTTTCAGCCTTGTCTGCCCTTGTATTGGCTGCTTCGAGTTCTTTTTCCAATTGAGCAGTCTTATCTGTCAGACAGCTGATCTCTTTCTCCCATTTTTCTTTCCAGAAGGTTTCCATCTTTTGGATAAGTTCCAGTTTGAGATCTTCCAGAGCTTGTTGATAGTTTCCATTTTGGGAGGCGTGTTCTGAATTTTTTTGGATTTCCTCTTCATTCTCCTCTTTCCCTTGGGTACTTCCACCATAAAAGTTTTCAATAGTCACTTTTTTCCCTTTCTTCCTGGAGGCTTGATTTTGGGCCATGTGAGCCATCCCTTTGGTGGTTTTATTTCCCTTTCCTTTTTGGTCTGGGGTCTGGGTTATAAGAGTGGTTTTTCTGTGAATTTAGGTTGCTTCAGACTAGTTCTTCCCAGCCTCCGAGCCCAGGTATTCAGCTCCGCCCAGATAATCAGCGCGCGTTGTTCAGCGCAGCCCGCCCCAAGTCCAGGTCCGCTGGATTCTCCAGTGAAAGCACCCTGAGACGTTTTTTCCTGGCAGTCCCCAGATCCCAAGGACCCTGGAGTGCCCCCCCAGACAGAGACGCTCCCCACTCACTCGCTGTCCTGGTGAGCGCTCAGGTAGCTCACTCTGGTTTATTGGGGGAGGTGGGGTGGGGGAAGGGCGGCTCAGTTCACTTTTCTGTGCAAGCTTTTCCTTCTTATTTTAGTGTGGAAATGTTCAAGCCCCACGTACCTTTGCCTCTGTGGGGTACTGGGGAGTCCTTCTGTTCCTCCAAAGGTGATTTTATGCTCCTTTGATGTAGTCTATTTCGTTCGGTGCTGGGGAGAGGAAACGTGAGGCGTCTAGATTGCAGCCATGATTACCCGGAAGTCATGAGTCTTTTTTAAAGTAATTTCAACATCACACTGGGACTATAACTTTCAAAGTAGATGGTGATCTGAACTGGAAGGGGGAGATCCTTCACTAAGATCTCCCCACATCAATGAAATCAAAACTCTAAATATAAGTTTTAACATGTTTGGGTCATGATGCATTGATGATGAATATTATAAACATTTATCAGTGGTCTACTTGTACCTCTAACCCTCAAAGACTCATAGATATTAATCTAGTAATTAGTATAAAACCTCAAATGTCATGTGTTACCTTTCATAGTTGCTTAACTTGGAGGTTTTGTAACCATTATGGTCTCATTACCAATTAAGAAAAACAAAGGTTGATGACAGTAAATGTTTACTTTCATAGTTACTCAAAAACAGGCAATTAATCTCAAAAAGTGAATTGCTTCACTATAGAAATTTAGTTCAATTTTATTCAATCTAATCCCACTTAATCTGAAAGACATTTAAATAATTTTTTTTAAATTTAGAATATTTTCCATGGTTCCATGATTCATGATTTTTCCTACCCCTCCTCCCTTCCCCCACTAAGAGCTGACAAGCAGTTCCTCTGGGTTATACATGTATCATTGTTCAAAATTTATTTCCGTGTTATTCATATTTGCAGAAGAGTGATCTTTTAATGTCAAAACCCCAATCATGTCCCCCCCCATAAAACTACATGATCCATCATGTGTTTTTCTTTGGAAAAACCTTAGTGAAGTGAGCAGAACCAGGAGAACACTGTACACAGTAATGGCAATATTGTGGAACAATTGTGAATGACAGCTATTCTCAGTGATTCAAGACAATCCCCAAGCACTCATTATGGAAAAAAGCCATCTGCCTTCAGAGAAAGAACTGATAAGACTTCCGGTCAAGATGGCGGTGTAGAAGCAGTGAAAGTTCAGACCTCGGAAACCCTTCCTTACCGATCGCAAACAGAGTGCTCCTAGGGCACCAAAATTCAAGCCGAACAACAGGATAGACCTGGGGAACCCTCCTCCTGGACCTGGATCAAAAGGTACCGCACCCCAAAAGCCAGAACCCTAGATCACTCGGATCTAAGGGGTAGACAGAAAGAAGGTCCCAGGACCCATCCCCCCCACAACCCAGAGTGCTGAGCCCAAGGCAGCAGCGGGAACCTCAGGGCTCTGAGGACTCACCTTGAAAGCAACCTGAGCCAGTCTCCCAGGCACCCAACACAGACGGCAGGGAAACATAGAGAGAAGGGGGAAGCCTGTAGCCCCCTGGCTGGGTTCTTCCATCTGAATCTCAAGGGAGGTCCCAGCTTTAGGGCACCAGCTGAACCCAATCCCATCAGGAGCCCTCAGAGCTACTGAAAGGACAGAAAACTCAGGGCTGGCAAAGGGGTTGCTCCGAAGAGCTTACCTTGAAAGTAACCCGGGCCAGTTTCTGGGCACCCAACACAGACTGTGGAAGAGGAGGTTGCTGCTTTTTTTTTCTTCTTTTTTTTTGGCTCCGGGATCATTCGGCCCACACTACCTGAACCTAATCCCATCAGGAGCCCTAAGAGTCCAGGCAAGCCACAACCCCTCCCCCCTTAGAGAGCAGGGTCTTCTGAAAAAACAGAAACCTAGAGGCGAAGTCAAGATGGCAGCCTAGAAGGAGCATAGACCTGGCAGCCTGGCTAGAGCTTTGGAGATCCTCCATATCTGCTCCAGCCATCCAGGAAGTTTAAAACTCAGAGTAAACCCAGCCCAACTAAACTGAACTCAATCCCATCAAAAGTCTCCAGAACACAGGGAAGCCCAGGCTCCCCATCCATCCTCATTGACTGCTGGACTTTAAGCCAATAAAAAGCCTCCAGAGGACAGGAAAGCTCAAACCCCCAACAACCCTCCCTCAGAGATTACACCAAGAGATCCTCTGTTAAAGCTCCAAGAGGGGAGACTGATAGAAATCCCTAAAAAACAAAAAAATGAGAGGAACAAGAGCACAGACAAATACAGGGAGGAAAGAAGGGGTTAATTTGAACAAACAACAGAAACAGAAGAAAGAAACTACAATAGACAGCTACTACTCACCAAATGGAACAGAGGGGGAGAGATCAGCAAACGATAAACCAGAAATCCCAGCGAATTAGATACAGGCTGTGGAAGAACTCAAAACACAACTAAGAGAGGCTGAAGACAATTGGGAAAAGAACTTAAAAATTAAGATAAGTCATCTGGAAACAGAGGCACTTGAACTAAAACAAGAAAATAGTGTCCTGAAAGAGCCAAAATCATCCAGCTGGAAAATGAGGCAAAGGAGATGAAAGATGAGGCAAAGGAGATGAAAGATGAGGCAAAGGAGATGAAAGATGATCTTCAAAGAAACTCAGACCAGAAGGAAAAAGACGACCAAAAAGCCAAAGATGAAATCCAATCTTTAAGAACCAGAGTAAAACAACTAGAATCAAGTGACCTCACAAGGCAGCAAGACACTATAAAACAAAACAAAAAGAATGAAAAAATTGAGGAAAATGTGAAGCATCTCATCCACAAAACAGACGATTTAGAAAATCGTTCAAGAAGAGACAATTTAAGAATAATTGGAATACCAGAAGACCACGACAAAAGAAAAAGCCTGGACATAATACTAGAGGAAATTATCCAGGAAAACTGTCCCGAAATCCTAGAACAAGAGGGGAAAGTGGAGATTGAAAGAATCCACAGATCACTCCCTGTATTTAATCCCCAACTGACAACACCAAGAAATGTTATGGCCAAATTCAAAAACAATCAGATAAAAGAACAGGTATTACAAGCTGCTAAGAAGAAACCATTCAGATACCATGGAAACATGGTGAGGATAACACAGGATCTGTCTGCATCCACACTGAAGGACCAAAAGGCATGGAATATGATATTCCGGAAAGGAAGGGAACTAGGCCTACAGCCAAGAATAAAATACCCATCAAAACTGACTATATTCTTACAGGGGAAAGTATGGTCATTTAACACAACAGAAGAGTTCTAAGCATTCATAAATAAAAGACCAGACCTGAACAGAAAATTCGAAGTCCAACCACAGAACTCAAGAGAATCATCAAAAGGTAATTAAAAAAGAGGGGAAAAACAACAACAACAAAAAAGGTTTTTTTTAAGAGACTCAATAAGTTAAAATGATATGTATCCCTATAAGAAAAGAGGTCATTGGCAACTCTTAAAAACTGTTGCTATCACCTAAGCAGCTAGAAGAACTACACTCAGAGGGAACAGTGACAAACTGTATAGGATGAAAGGATAAGACATAAATAGGTATATAGATATATGCATGCATAAATACATATACATGTGTATGTATATATATATATATACATGACTAAAGCTAAAAAAGAAAAGAGGTTATGACTAAAAGAAATGGGAAAAGAAACAAATGGGGGTAAATTTATATGTCACAAAGAAGCTCATGGTGGGAGGGGGGAGAACATCGATACATAATTTACTTATTTAGTGCCATACCCATGGAACTTCCAAAAAATTTCTTTACTGATTTGGAAAAAACCATAACAAAGTTCATTTGGAATAACAAAAGATCAAGGATATTCAGGGAAATAATGAAAAAAAACACAAATGAGGGGGGCCTAGCAGTCCCAGACCTCAAACTATATTACAAAGCAGCAGTCATCAAAACAATTTGGTACTGGCTAAGAGACAGAAAGGAGGATCAGTGGAATAGACTGGGGGAAAGCGACCTCAGCAAGACAGTATACGATAAACCCAAAGATCCCAGCTTTTGGGACAAAAATCCACTATTCGATAAGAACTACTGGGAAAATTGGAAGACAGTGTGGGAGAGATTAGGAATTTATCAACACCTCACACCCTACACCAAGATAAATTCAAATTGGGTGAAAGACTTAAACATAAAGAAGGAAACCATAAGTAAATTGGGTAAACACAGAATAGTATACATGTCAGACCTTTGGGAGGGGAAAGCCTTTAAAACCAAGCAAAGACATAGAAAGAATCACAAAATGTAAAATAAATAATTTCGACTACATCAAATTAAAAGGCTTTTGTTCAAACAAAACCAATGTAACTAAAATCAGAAGGAAAACAACAAATTGGGAAAAAATCTTCATAAAAACCTCTGACAAAGGTTTAATTACTCAAATTTATAAATAGCTAAATCAATTGTACAAAAAATCAAGCCATTCTCCAATTGATAAATGGGCAAGGGACATGGATAGGCAGTTTTCAGAAAAAGAAATCAAAACTATTAATAAGCACATGAAAAAGTGTTCTAAATCTCTCATAATCAGAGAGATGCAAATCAAAACAACTCTGAGGTATCACCTCACACCTAGCAGATTGGCTAACATGACAGTTATGGAAAGTAATGAATGCTGGAGGGGATGTGGCAAAGTAGGGACATTAATTCATTGCTGGTGGAGTTGTGAACTGATCCAACCATTCTGGAGGGCAATTTGGAACTATGCACAAAGGGCGATAAAAGAATGTCTACCCTTTTATCCAGCCATAGCACTGCTGGGTCTGTACCCCAAAGAGATAATGGACAAAAAGACTTGTATAAAAATATTCATAGCTGCGCTCTTTGTGGTGGTCAAAAATTGGAAAATGGGGGGATGCCCATCAATGGGGGAATGGCTGAACAAATTGTGGTATATGTTGGTGATGGAATATTATTGTGCAAAAAGGAATAATAAAGTGGAGGAATTCCATGGAGACTGGAATGGCCTCCAGGAAGTGATGCAGAGCGAGAGGAGCAGAACCAGGAGAACATTGTACACAGAAACTAATACACTGTGGTATAATCGAACGTAATGGACTTCTCCATTAGTGGTGGTGTAATGTCCCTGAACAATCTGCAGGGATCTAGGAGAAAAAACACTATCCATAAGCAGAGGACAAACTGAGGGAGTAGAAACACCGAGGAAAAGCAACTGCCTGACTACAATGGCTGAGGGGACATGACAGAGGAAAGACTCTGAGCGAACACTCTGATGCAAACCCTAACAACATGGCAATGGGTTCGAATCAAGAACACATGTGATACCCAGTGGAATCACGCGTCGGCTACGGGAGGTGGGGAGGTGGGAGGGAGGAAAAGAAAATGATCTTTGTCTTTAATGAATAATGCATGGAAATGATCAAATAAAATACTATTAAAAAAAAAAAGAACTGATAAGAGTCTAAATGCAGACCAAAACACACTGTTTCACTTTCTTCATTTTTTATTTTAGTTCTTTTCTACAAAATGAGTAATGGAAAAATGTTTTACATGATTGCATATGTAAAATCTATATCTGATTTCTTACAATGTCAGGGAGTGAGGAGGGGATGGAGTTAATTTGAAACTCAGAATTTTAAAAAATTAATTGTTTTTATACATATAATTGGAGAAAAATAAAATATTAAAAGGTTATAAGGTGCTCAAAAGATTTTGTAAAACACAGAAGAAACCTTAGTTATGAAGTATATCTTTTTTTACAATGATGATCAATAAGTGAATGTAAAAGTATTAATTAAGGGCTAATTATGGGTTACATATTTAAGAGATAGAAATAAAAATATGGAGATATAATAGAAATAGAAAAATGGAATTGCTTTCAAGAAATTCTAATTGGGGGCTCCTTGAAAACAGCAGGGATGATGCAAAGACCAAGGGGGCTTCAGGTTACACTTGAATGTCTTATGACAGTAGGAAGGTTAGGGATGGTCTGGAGGGCACCAAGGTAGGGAAAATGGTAAGGCCTGGTACTTCTCCATCTTACTGGAAGGAATAGAGTTAGTGACTCTCATTTCATCTAACTTATGAGAGCAGTCTAGGACACCAGATGAGTTTTGGAGAGCTGGAGATGAGGGAGGAAAAGAAGTAAGCAATGGGGAGGAAGGCACCTTCATAGAGGGAATATTTCTATCAGACTGTATCATTTCTCATACTTTGGGTAGAAGATATCAAACTCCTAATTAAAATACTATACTTCGTATTGTTGCCAACTTTTTCCTGGTATTAAAAGGTAAATAGTCATAGATTGGTGGAATTTGAAAGCTGACCTGATACATAATATGTACTTAATAAATGTGTGTTGATGGACTCATTTTAAAATTGTCTAGTTCAATCCTCTGGTTTTCCAATGTTAAAAGCAAAGAATATATTGATCAAAGAATATACTCATAAACCCAAGGTTATATGCCAGTTTCCAAACCAGAAATAAAACCATCATCTAATTCCTAGACCAATGGACTTTCTATTCCATTATCCAGGTGTATTAAATTGGGGATTATTTTTCAGTATGGATTGTATTAGGTGGCTTCTAAAATCCCTTTGAATTCAGATTCCATATTAGTTATTTTGAAGTTTTAGTAAAGAGTTAATGATAAACTTACTTCTCATTATAAACTAACATTCAATTTAACTCCCTGTAAAATTATGTCAGTTGATGCAAGAATTAACAGAATTTACAAAAACTTTAACAAATCATAGTTGATTGATCTGAATCACCAGATGACTTAATCTTTTAATAGAGATCAAGCTTGGAAATTCAAGGTCCAGTTACAACATAGTTAAAATATTTCCCCTGAATTCTAATTATTTTGACTTATTTAGTATTTATTCTTTCCTTAGTAGGTATATTTCTTTTGCACGAATACTTCAAATGCTTCTATTTTGCTGAATATCTTTTAAATTGATAATTATACTCAAGTTTGAAGAATTGATTCATTTTCTTTTGGATTTCATCTTGAACTACTTTGATTTTTAGACTGTATTTTTCCATTCCCTTCTACAATTTCTGGTAGGGTTATGTTTTTATCTTTTAGTTTTTAGTTTTGTCATCCTTTCCTATGTACTTGAAGGTCTTTCTACTAGTCACATTCAGAATTTATTTGCCATTGGAATTGTTAAATTTAGCTTCTATATATGTTACAGTTTGAAGCATAGATTTCTATCCCCTTTTTCTGGAAGTCATTTATGGATTCTTTTGATTGATGTTTTGTTTTCTGTAATCAGAAATTCTGGGAAATTTTGTGCATCATTTTCTGAATTAGAGTTTTAAGATTTTTGATCTAGCATGTTCTGAAAGACTTATGACCTTTAAGTTTGATCTACATGCTATGTCTTCAAAATCAATAGCTTTTGCTTGTATAGTGTTTTTTTTTTACATGATTACTTTCTGATCAATTATCCCTGTAATTCTCCTATATAAATTAGCTCTGTAGGGCCTTTCAGGGAGAAAGAAAAGGAACCTATCTCTACATAACAGAGTAGAGACATCCTCTCCCTGTAGTGAACAGACCCTTCCCCCACCTAGGCCCCTTCTGATTATTACTACTCCTTTAAAAGTGGCCAAACACTTTTCCTTTCCTTTATTATTAATTCTCAATTGACCTGTAATCAGCATTTCAAGGGGTAATTAAGTCCCATGGAAAATTACAGTACAGAGTCCAATGAGGAGGCCACAAAGCCTAAAAGATAAAGACAGTGGCTCCGGTTTTGCACATTCCTGAACTATGGCCAAAACTGAGAAAGTATTATTTTGAGAAATACTCCCATGATTCAAGGAGAACTAGGAAACTTTAGGAGAGTAAGACAAGATAAAAAGAATATAACATATTCAGACATTATGTTACACACAGGTGTTGGGTAACTCAAGGCACCATTGTATTAATTTCCTATAAATTTTGGAATTCATTTGTACATCTAGGGAATCTGCCACTCAAGGCAGTGTACCCTTTCCTCATATTTTGTCCAAACAAAGCCTCAACCTCCAGCATCTTATCAAGTCTCCTGTATGCTCATTAGAGTGATTTCTGGGAGGTCCAAGCTCCCCCACAAAGAAATTCCACTCCACACAAGCCTCTACTGTTTTTGTTTTGTTTTGTTTTGTTTTAAACCTTTACCTACAATACTGTGTATTGGTTCCAAGGCAGAAGAATGGTAAGGGATAGGCAATGGGGGTGGGGGGAGGGTTCAAATGACTTACCCAGGGTCACACAGCTGAGAAGTGTCTGAGGCCAGATTTGAACCTAGGACTTCCTATCTCTAGGCTTGGTTTTCAATCCACTAGGCTACCCAGCTGCCCCCACCTCTACTGTTTTTTGCAGGAGTAGGGGAATTTAGGTATTCCAGATAGAACCTCTGATACCTTTGGGTTCCTTTACTTAGAGATTTCACCATAGGGAAGTGTATGCTTGCACCTCTCCATTCACGTGTTCTTGGAAATAGTCAAGTCTTTGGCTTATTGCACCATGATCTACTGATAGTCTGGGCAGCAGCAGTGGGTGAATCCATGAATATGTCCCAATGGACAAGCCTGTGGGTCAGTTTGGGGACACTACCATAATGTGGAAGCTTGAAAGAGAAGGTTTCGGAATGAAGGTGTTATATATTAGCATTCTTCACTGTTAATTCATAAGGAATAAATCTTGTAGGGGTTTTGGTTTTCTTTATCCATTAAATTCTTTAAGGCCTCAGAATTTCCTTTCAGATGATCAATAAAAATTCCTAAATCAAACCATTATTTCCCTCTTCTGCTTAACAGAAGGATAATATATTCTGTAATCTGGCACATCATGAGATGGAATTGATAAGGATTTGGGACATGAAAGAATTCTCATTGCTATATCTGTGGATATTTGCAACTCTGTCCTGTGGTAGACTCAAAAGCACTTTACATGTATTCTGTGAAATCCTATTTAGTTTCTAAATGGTCAGTATGATATCAAATCACTCCCTTTATGCAAAAATGAAACAGAATG
The DNA here is from genome assembly GCF_027887165.1 of Monodelphis domestica. Classification (NCBI taxonomy): domain Eukaryota; kingdom Metazoa; phylum Chordata; class Mammalia; order Didelphimorphia; family Didelphidae; genus Monodelphis; species Monodelphis domestica. Next base: position 215,131,425 of record NC_077234.1, read on the forward strand.
GCAATAAATGTAATGAAAACAACATATTCAATTTCCTTTCTCATAAGTGTTCCCACAAAAGTTTATTACAGAGTTGCATTAAAAATCTATATAGAAACGAACCTTTATAATTAGAATAAACACAACCTTAAAAAACTAAAAAAGAAATCACATTTGAAATAAACTGAGAAAGTTGTTAGCAAAAATAAAATTAGAATTTATCTGTTATGATAATGTTTTGGGGTAGGACTCCAAAAGTTTGGAAAAATTAAATTAATAAAGGTAAACATGATATTTGTATGATTTTATTCATTTCCTAAAATATTTATGTGGGGTGACTTTTGCAAAAGTTACTTAACAAATGATTGTCCAATTGAATTGACATTCTTATATTCCTTGAATTTCTTTTTTTTCTTTCTTCTTGTAACTCTTATTTTCTGTCTTGGAATCAATACTAAGTACCAGTTTTCAAGTCAGAAGAACAGGTAAGGGCTGAGCTGACTTTAAGTGACTTGCCCAGAATCACAGAAAGTTTCTCAGGCCAAATTTGATTCCAATATCTCCTGACTTTATATATCTTTTGAGTCACCTAGCTGCCTTACTCCTTGAATTTCTGATAGTCCTTCTTTGTATCAATAATGTTTGATTGAATTTCCTCACAAAATGAGGCACAATTTTCCTCACCAAGTGTCACTGAATCTGTATGAACAACTACAGTGTTAGGGAGGTTGAAAGCTATTTCACTTTTAGAAGGCTTTAAACTTTTAGAAAATTTTCCTCATATTGACTGGCTTCTGACAAAATAGCTGTGTAAGTCTCTTAATCTCTTTCTGTCTTTGTTTCCTCATGTTTAAAATTGAGATTAAAAATAGCCCTATTTTTCTACAAACAAAACCAATATAACCAATATTAGAGGGGAAACAAAAATTTGTGGAAAAAAATTTATAGCATGTTTGTCTGACAAAGACCCAATTTTTAAAATAATTAGAGAACTGAGTCAAATTTAGAAGAAAAAAAAGCATTCTCCAGTTGACAAATTTTCAAAGGATAAGAATAGTCAATTTGCAGATGAAGAAATTAAAACTAGTTTTAATTATATGACAAAAAATTAAAACAACTCTGCAGTACTACCTGACACTCATTAGACTGGCCAATATGACAAAAAAAGGAAAATGATAAATGTTGAGAGTATGTGGGAAAATTGGGACACTAATACACTGTTGGTGGTATTGTGAACTGATACAATCATTCTGGAGAGCATCAAATTGTGCATACTCTTTGAGCCAGCAATACCAGCCACTAAGTCTATATCTCAAAGAGATCAAAGATTAGAGAAAAATACTTATTTAGACAAAAATATTCAAAGCAGCTATCTTGTCATGACAAAGAATTGGAAACTGAAGGGATGTTCATACTATAGTGCCACAAGAAATTACAAAGATGATCACAAAAAATCCTGGAAAGGCTTATATGAAATGATCCAAAGTGAAGTGAGCAGAACAAGGACAATATTGTATATAGTAAAAGCAAAGTTGCAAGATGTTCAACTGTGAATGACTAAACTATTATCAGCAATGCAAGGACCTAGGACAACTCTAAGGGACTCATGATCGAAAACGCTAATCTACTGCTGGAATCTGAATGCAGATTGAGGCATACCATTCTTCACTTTTTCCTCCACTTGTTTTTCTCTTGTGTAAACAATATGTATCTTCTTTCATAATATGATGAATGTGGAATTATGTATTATTCCATATAAACCATCTCAGGAAGAAGGGAAGGGAGGAAGGGAGGAGAGAACATGGATTGCAAAATGCCAGAAAATAGTTATTAAAATTGTATCTATCTGTAATCTGATAAGAATATAAAAGGACAAAACATTCATTACCCCTCCCCCCAAAAGTATATATATATATATACCATAGTTTTTATGATGATAAAATGAGATGTTTGTAAAATTCTTTGCAAACTTAAGCACTATATACAAGCTAGTTATTATTATGTTTATTGTTATTATTGAATTAAAATTTGCGTCATGGCCCTAGGTATCCTACATAAGATCAGATGAAGATAATGACTATCATGGAAGTAATGTGGGAAATAGGTCTCTATTATTGAAGAAATATTATCAATACAATCAAGAACAATTCATAAAAAAGTGGCATTTCTCAGAGAGAAATTTTAAGTCCATTATGGTTCTATCAAGACCAGTTATAGCTTCAAAATTAAACAAAAGTTTGAAAAAATTAGTCACTTTCTGTTATGTGAATAAAATTAAAAATAATAACTTCATTGAAAAGAACACATGAAATATTTCTTTCATCTTGTGAAATCTTTACCCATTGTTTTTATTAAGTTATTTTGACTTGATAAGTATCTTAACAAGTGCCAGATGAAAAAAGGTTGAGGACTTTGAGTTTAAATCTGGAGGCTACATTGAACAAATAGATGAAAGAGAGACTTACAAATACTTTAGTCTCCTCCAAGCATGATACAAGGATAAAAATATCAAGGAGAATGATGTGGCTCAATATTAAAAGACTGACTGATACCCTAAAATCAAAGCTCAATAGGAAGGATGTGTTTAAAGCAATTAACACTTAGACAATATAAGTCTTAAGATACGCTTCTGCAACTACAAAATGGACAATAATAGATATGGAAAGTCTTCTAAGAATAATTCCATACATTAACAAATATAGGAATAAACATCTTATAGGCACCTATACCTAGATTCATACTTTTTTTTCTGAAAAAGAATTGGATGATAGACATCTTAGAGGATATGACAAATAGGTCAGAAACTTACAGAATTATTTTTTGGAATAAAGAGACATTTTTCTACCCCGTGACATTTTTCTCCCATTGACGATTTTTTCCCAGAATTTCCACTTGGACAAAGAGCCCTAGGCCAGCTAAGTCATCATTCCCCTCTGAGTACTGTTTCTGACTTTGGATTTTACAACCATGCTTCAGCAGCCTTCTCCCCTGGAACATCCTTGCAATGCACTTCTCCCATTTGTTGAGTTCCATTCTGAGGAGAAAGGGCCTCAAGTGAACCATATTTCATTTTTTTTTCTTGACCTGCCTCTGAATCTTTGGACTTTTCTCCCATGTTCCTATGTGGGTATTTCTTCCACTGGAATTCTCAACCACTGCTTCTGAGTTTCCTTTTATGTGTTGTCTTTTCTCAATAGAATGCAAAGTCTGGCCCTGGCTTTTTGCTTATATTTAGTGCTTGGCACATAGTAAGTGATTAATTAATACTGACTGATGGACTGCTGACACTATCAAGTAATATGCCACTAAAGGTCTCAGTGGAGCAAGTGCCATAGGGAGCCCTTCTTCCAAATGTATTGCCAATGCTGCATTTATCTTTACTATTTGTATGGACCCTGATACCCCCATTTTCACCCCCATAGGAATAAGCCTAGAATATCTCCATCTCCCTTTCCTACAATCATGAACTGGACTCTTCTAGCTCCACCAGATGTCATTTAGAGAGGCCTATTCACACAGTTTTGCTTAACAGGTAATCCTGCTAGCAAGATGGAGGTAGGCCTAGATGGGTAATATCAACATATACTCTGACAACAATAATGTTGAGAAAGAGATATTAATTAAATGGATAAGTCATACATATTTGTTTATAGAAATGGAGAAATTTATGATGGCATTTTAGGGGCAAGTCAGTAATATCAAGAATAAGAGAAAGGTTATCTTTAATGCTCCCCAACTCACAGATCAATGCACACTAGTCAAGAAATGGTAAAAAATTGTATAACATATTGCAGACTGTAAAAACTTAATACTTACTGAATAGTTAGGAAGATATGACCTAGTGGCTAAAATGATAAATGAGAAGCTTTTAGTATCTTTCATAAACTAACAGATGATAAATCTCCATACCATAAATATTATCCTCTAAATATACTTGAGAATTCAACAAACTACAATGGAAATATAGCATTATCACTGATAAAATTCTATTGTCTGGATATAACATTGTTTATAAAAGGTTATAGACAATCTCCAACACAGCTCAGCAGCAAGAACTAGAAAGAGAAATCCCATTCAAAATCACCTTAGACAAAATAAAATACCTAGGAATCTATCTCCCAAGACAAACACAGGAACTATATGAACACAACTACAAAACACTCGCCACACAACTAAAACTAGACTTGAACAAATGGAAAAACATTAACTGCTCATGGATAGGACGAGCCAATATAATAAAAATGACCATCCTACCCAAACTTATTTATCTATTTAGTGCCATACCCATTGAACTACCAAAATACTTCTTCACTGATATAGAAAAAACTATAACAAAGTTCATTTGGAAGAACAAAAGATCAAGGATATCCAGGGAAATAATGAAAAAAAACACACATGATGGGGGCCTTGCAGTCCCTGACCTAAAACTATATTACAAAGCAGCAGTCATCAAAACAATTTGGTACTGGCTAAGAAACAGAAAGGAAGATCAGTGGAATAGACTGGGGGAAAGCGACCTCAGCAAGACAGTATACGATAAACCCAAAGATCCCAGCTTTTGGGACAAAAATCCACTATTCGATAAAAACTGCTGGGAAAATTGGAAGACAGTGTGGGAGAGACTAGGAATAGATCAACACCTCACACCCTACACCAAGATAAATTCAAAATGGGTGAGTGACTTAAACATAAAGAAGGAAACCATAAGTAAATTGGGTAAACATAGAATAGTATACATGTCAGACCTTTGGGAGGGGAAAGGCTTTAAAACCAAGCAAGATATAGAAAGAATCACAAAATGTAAAATAAATAATTTTGACTACATCAAACTAAAAAGCTTTTGTACAAACAAAACCAATGTAACTAAAATAAGAAGGGAAACAACAAATTGGGAAAAAATCTTCATAGAAACCTCTGACAAAGGTTTAATTACTCATATTTATAATGAGCTAAATCAATTGTACAAAAAATCAAGCCATTCTCCAATTGATAAATGGGCAAGGGAAATGGATAGGCAGTTCTCAGATAAAGAAATCAAAACTATTAACAAGCACATGAAGAAGTGTTCTACATCTCTTATAATCAGAGAGATGCAAATCAAAACAACTCTGAGGTATCACCTCACACCTAGCAGATTGGCTAACATAACAGCAAAGGAAAGTAATGAATGCTGGAGGGGATGTGGCAAAGTAGGGACATTAATTCATTGCTGGTGGAGCTGTGAACTGATCCAACCATTCTGGAGGGCAATTTGGAACTATGCCCAAAGAGCAACAAAAGAATATCTACCCTTTGACCCAGCCATAGCACTGCTGGGTCTGTACCCCAAAGAGATAATGGACACAAAGACTTGTACAAAAATATTCATAGCTGCGCTCTTTGTGGTGGCCCAAAACTGGAAAACGAGGGGATGCCCATCAATTGGGGAATGGCTGAACAAACTGTGGTATATGTTGGTGATGGAATACTATTGTGCTAAAAGGAATAATAAAGTGGAGGAGTTCCATGGAGACTGGAACAACCTCCAGGAAGTGATGCAGAGCGAGAGGAGCAGAACCAGGAGAACATTGTACACAGAGACTAATACACTGTGGTATAATCGAACGTAATGGACTTCTCCATTAGTGGCGGTGTAATGTCCCTGAACAACTTGCAGGGATCCAGGAGAAAAAAACACCATTCATAAGGAAAGGATAAACTATGGGAGTGGAAACGCCGAGAAAAAGCAACTGCCTGAATACAGAGGTTGAGGGGACATGACAGAGGATGGACTCTAAATGAACACTCTAATGCAAATACTATCAACAAAGCAATGGGTTCAAATCAAGAAAACATCTAATGCCCAGTGGACTTACGCGTTGGCTATGGGGGGTGGGGGGCGGAAGAAAAGAAAATTATCTATGTCTTTAACGAATAATGCTTGGAAATGATCAAATAAAATATATTTAAAAAAAAAAGGTTATAGACAATGTTATAAATTGAGATACTGAATCTCACTCTATATAAGTTATGTCAATGAAATGGTTTCAAATAAGATAGATAGCAGAAAAAATCAAAACCATGTAGAAAGAGATGAAGCAAATACACCATTCTCTTCATTCTGTCTGGTACTAAAGTTATTCTGAAAATGATTTCAGTAAAAGATGAGATTATAATACAATATTTTTACTCACTAATAAAAATCATTCCATTCACTTATGTAAAATAGTCCACAGAATATTAAACATTAAAGAATAATAGAAATATAATGACCTATCCCAGGTCTATTTCTATCTTAACCAATTTCAATGAATTAAGGTGATAAGATAAGACTAAGAACAATTACAGCAATAGCAGTCTTCACAACAACTAATATTTAATTAGTGTTTTAAGGTTTGTCAAACTTACATTAAGACATTTAAGTCTCACATATTATGTCATTTGAACAATCCTGACAGGCAGGGATCATAGACTTGATTATTCCCAATTTACAGAGGAAGACACTAAGAAGACTAAGACTTTCCCACTAACACAATTTGTAAATATTAGGAATCAAAATGTTAGACCACATCATCTTAATTCTAAATCCTTTAAGTAAAAAATGTCTACTCTTTTCCACATAAAAACTCTTCAAATCTTTGATCACATCTTCCCCAAAAGCAGATAGATTAGACCAACATGTACAACTGAGGTCCATTTTGGAGAATATATAATATGAAGGACCTTGAGGCAAATATTTTCAAATATCTGAAATATAAAAAGATAACAATGGTATAGAAAAATAACTTCAGAACCTATCCCACCTGCTATCCTACTGCTAAGTGGTCTTTCAATCTTTTCAAACTTTTCATGGGGCTTCTGGGGGCTGCTGGGCAAAAAAACATATTGGAGTGGGGTGCCATTTCCTTCTCCAGCTCAACCAGGGATAAATGCCTTGCCCATGGTTATATAGCTATTAAGTATCTGAGGCCAGATTTTATCTCAGTTCTTACTAACTCAAGGCCCATAATTTTATCCACTGTGCTGTCTAGCTGCCCAATATCCCATTCTTAAAAAAAAGTTATTCTGAGAATATCAAGTGAGGCACTATACCATCAAGGGGGTATAATGAAAGACATGGACTTTGGAATCAGAGGACTTTATTTCAAATACTGTCTCTTGTCACTTACCAACTTTGTGACCCTGGATAAATCAGCTAACTTGTCTGGGTTTCTTTTTTCCTGATTTGTAAAATGAGGCAATTGGAATTCTTTAATATTTCTTTTAGTTTCAGTCTATGATCAACAACTATTCAACCATATATCTATTTACTCATTTACATAAAAGTTTTACCAAAATAATCCACATGTACAATGAGAACATCTTTAATAAGGTAATCAGCAAGCTTTTACAAACAGTGTTTAATAACAAACTACATCTTTACCATTATGTAATTGAATAGAAGACCTAGAGAATTCAAGACACCACTGTGCTTATTGTTTGTTGAGTATTTTTAAAAATTGATTCGACCATGCAAATCTCTGCCTTGCAGGCTCTTCTCCATCAAGGTATCAAAATTACATAAATTAATTGGAAGATACAACAGAGATATTTTCATTTGACAGCATTCTGGTTATCAACATCAAGCAAGACATGAAACAGGGAGTTTATCACAAGTGTTTGTCATTATCTTAGAAGAAATTCAGCATAGAATCGAAGTCAAGGAGGGATTCCTTATAGATGATAAAGCCCTCCAGATGTTCTCATTTGTAGATGATATTGTGTTGGGTGCATTAAGCTCCAGAACATTATAGTGTTTTCTAAATGAGATCCATAATCAATAATGGTATAACTAGTCACACAGGGAGGAAAAAAAAAGAAAACTAAATAAATGAACAATGTTTATTGCTCACAGTATGTCATATTATTGATTCTCCTCATTCTATATTAGTCTATGTGAATCTTTCCATGTTCCTCCAACTTTCTTATGTTTATTATTTCTTACTGCTCTCTAAGATTCCATTATACTCATATTCCATTAGTTTAGCTTTTTCCCACTATTGTTGAGTATATGGTTTTATGCCTAAGCATTAATAGTATCATCATTGTAATTGAAGAATTTTGTTATAATGGGAAGCATACCATTGGGGGCTCAGGAGCTACAATGACAACTAGGGAGAATATAATTTACCAACACGGTGGGTACCCCTAGTATCCTTGGGACAGTTTGAGATATGCCCTCGAGGTAGTGGTGTTTTTTTCCTAAGAAACCCAAACCTGTTTGAGGGCACGTTGGGATGGGTAGGTCAGCCCACAGAACAGAATAATGGCCAATTCCACTGCAAAAGGACAATGAGTAGCAACCAGGAAAGATTACATAGGCAGAAGAGAAAAAAATGGATAGCCTTTGCAAAGCTCTAAAGTTCTTTTGATGATCTCAAACTTCTCCCTGAAACAAAGGTCCATATTTTTGTTTTTTTAAACATTAAAGTTCTTCCAATGTTGCTCTATGGATGCAAGTCATGGAACTCCACAAATCTTTTAAGAATTGGAGTTGAGGATATCCTTAAGGGACAATAGAGAAGCCTATGGTGGGTATGAACAGAATATAACAAATTACCAAAAAGGAATTATAAAAGAGAAGTGGTATAAAGAATGTCATCAAAAAATATATGAACAAAGAACAAGACAGAGATTAAATATCTCCATTTTTTTGCAAGTTTCCTTGGGGAGCTCCTTGAAGGGCAGGCACTATGGTTTGTTTCAATTACCTAAGCCCAGGACCTAACACAATGCCTTTCACAGAGAAGGCATTTAATAAATGTTTACTGAATTAAACTAGATTGCATTGGAATTTAGCTAAAGAAATGGTTTTGAAAAGGTGATGACAAATAAAATAATGACAAAAAAATCTACAGTATGTACATGCAAATAACTCTTGAGTTACTCAAACTAATGAATGGGGAAAGAGAAGTGGGTCATGCCTAATTATTTATATTTGAGTTATGTTTGACAAACATTCATTTGACAAACAAGTTGAAGTACACCACCAGGAATACAGAGATGCTCCTTCCTGTACTTGGTCTTGACTTTTTCTATATTCAATTTTATTACCAGAAAATAGAGTAGAAAGAAAACTGGAACTGGAACCAAAAAATCTGGTTATAATTCTAGTCCTGTTGTGTATTAAGTCGTGTGACAATGAGTATGCCATAATCTTTCACAGCCAGTTTCAACCTCTGCCAACTGAAATACTTTTTATACTTCCTGTCCATATCCCTGATTTCCAGACTTCAAAGCCAAATCTATGCCACTGACTCATGCTGGAATTTCCCTCAATGTCTCTTCATCTTGGAAAATATACCTATCCTGCAGCCTCCTCAATCTGGAATATCACTTATTAAGGCCTGTGCTTCAAACCCTGAGGCCTCCATTTTGAGAAGCGGCCCAAGCTGACCTTCCAATTCCTGGCTTCCAAACTTTATAGCCATGCCCTGACATCCTTCATCTTTTCTCTCCCTCCTTACTCCTAATGCCTTGTAGGTGCTTTCTATGTGCTTTCTTCCTCCATTAGAATTTAGTTATTTCAATGGATATGAATAAGAAGTTCTTAGATGAAGAAATTAAAACTATCTATAATCACATGAAAAAGTGATTCAAATCACTCTTGACTAGGGAAATGCAAAAGAAAACATCCCTGAAGTATCATTTTATACCTTTCATATTGTCTAATATAACTAAAAAGAAAAATAATAAATGTTGGAAGGGAAATTGGGACATTAATAAATTAAATTGTTGGTGGAATTCTGAACTGATCCAACCATTCTGGAGAGCAGTTTGGAACTATGCCCAAAGGGCAACAAAATTGTGTACTCTTTGACCCAGCAATATCACTACTAGGTCTATATCCAAAAGAGAAAAAAAAGGGGGACAAATTGTGGTATGTGATTGTAATAGAATATTATTGTGCCATAAGAAATAATGAACAAGAGGATCACAAAAAAACTGTGGACAGACTTCCGTGAAATGATGGAAGGTGCAGTGAGCAGAACAAGGAGAACATTGTACAAAGTAATAGCAATATTGTAGAATGATCAATTGTGAATGACTTAAATATTAACAATAAGGCAAAGATCCAAGACAACTCTTAAGGGACTCATGATGCTATCTATGGCCATAGAAGGTACTGATGGAATCTGAATGCATACCATTTTCACTTTATTTTCTTTATGAGTTTTTTCTTGTATGTGCAATATATGTCTTTTTTCACATGACATATATGGAAATATGTATTACATGATAGCACATGTAGAGCCTATATCAGATTATTTGCTGTGTATGGGACGAAGAGGGAAAAGAAGAGGAGAGAGAATTTGGATCACAAATTGTCAGAAAACAAAAGTAAAAAATTGTTTTTATATGGTGATGGGTGAAAAATACAATAAAATACTACTGGGATTAAACAGAATATAATTCTTCTTTGTGGGCAGGGGCTACCTTTTTTTTTCTGATATTGGTATCCCTTGCACTTAGACCAATACCTAGCACATAGTGAATGCTTAATAAATGATTTTTCCTTTCTTTCATTCTTTCTTTTTTCTTTCCTTTCTTTTCATTGAGTTGTCAGGAGCATCAAATTCTATAACCAATACATACATAAGTCTATATAAACCACAAGCTGCTATGGAATGGTTATTTATCATTATGATTATCAGAGACATAAAAAGGCAAATAAAAGAGGAAATATTATGCTATTACCATTAAACAATAATGAAAGTGGATCTTATACACTCAGGCATTTGAGAGTTGCCAAGTAAGAGAAGAGTCTTACTCCTAATAGTACCTTAAAAATAAATACGGAGCCTTGAAATCTAATTAGAAAGCTGATTTCTATCTCGAACAGAACTTCGAAAAGACAGCAGTCTACTGTGAGAAGAATGTTGAATTTAGAATAAGAGAGGCTAGTTTCCAGTCTAGGCTGTATTATTGGTCATTTATGTGAATGCTGTAAAATCATTTATTTTTAAAAATGTAAATGAAGGGGGCAGCTGGGTGGCTCAGTGGACTGAGAGCCAGGCCTAGAGATGGGAGGTCCTACATTCAAATCTGGCCTCAGTCACTTCCCAGCTGTGTGACCCTGGGCAAGTCCTTACCACTCTTCTGTCTTGGAACCAATACACAGTATTGATTTCAAGATGGAAGGAAGGGTTCTAAAAAATGTAAATGACATTTTATTTTTTCCCAATTACATGTAAAAATAATATTTTCCATTTACTTAAAAAATTTAGTTACAGAATTTCTCCCACTTTCCCCTCTTCTCTCTTTCCCTTCCTCCCTAGAGGGTAAGCAATCTGATACAAATTTTACATGTGAGTTAATGTAAAATATTTTTCCATTACATAGAGATTTTTAAGGTTTGCAAAGCACTTAATGTAAATTGTCTCATCTGAACCTCACAATAACGTTAGGAGGTAGGTGATATTGTCTATTCTCATTTTTATAGATTGGTAAACTAAAGCAGACAGAGTTTAAATGACTTGTCCAGGGTCACACAGCTAGAAAGTATTTGAGATTGTAGCCCCCTCCTACAGTTTCTTGAAAGAATTAGTTTAACAATTCTTTCAAAAGATAAAGGAAATGAAAAAAATGACAAAAGAACACTGAATTTAGAGCTAAAGAATTTGCTACTTATCAACTATGTAATCTGACCAAAATCAGTTGATCTCCCTGAGCCTCAGGTTCTAATATCTAAGGTTTTTCCTTATTCTGAATCCTATAGCCTTGTGGAAAACACATTTTGCCCAGTTCAGTATTTGCAGTTGGGAGAGACCATTGACCGAGTAAATATAGTAGTTAAGACTTTTGGCAGGTGCTTCATGACAGTGAATTGGGCCCATAGCTGAATAAGAGGAGAATAAGAGAAGATCTGGATTTCATGTGGAAATTGTGCAGCAATTATTTTCTTTAAAAATGTGTTTATTTGTTCTTAAACACCAAGAGAAAACAAATTAATGTTTCACATATACAGTAAAACAGAAACATTATTATTCATTTATTTGTTTGTGTATTACATTAAAGTACTCAGTTAAACCACCCCTCCCCCCAATCAAAGGGGACTTAAGTGAAAACAAATGAAAAGTGGACAGGAATCACACAAGACATGAAGGTGTGAATGAATCAGGATGTGTATTTGTAGGACACATAGAATCATGACCTATGAGTATCTAAGATACCTTGAGGGATGGATAAAGTAATATTTTACGCCTGAAGTTTTGCCACTTGCCAACCAACTGAAAGATTTTGACCTGAAAGGGAAGCTAAATATTTCCCTATAAGACTGACTTGGAAGTGAATCACAGAAAGAATATCAACTTTTGGGTTATGAGCCAAATTTTCCTCTTAGGTAACAACCATTTTTTTCCCCAGAAGAGACATATGCCTGATGATTTAAGTTTATCAGTTATGGTAACTTTAATCCTAGATTTTCAGGCAAAATGCTTGCTTGACCTCACTTTTTATTATCCAGCTTGAGAGAGAAGTTGATGGTTGATTTATGCTAATAAATTATTCCTGAATGTGATAGCCAGAACTACTGCTATTGGAAGTACCTAAAGCATTCAGAAGAGGAGTTGAAAATGTTTGACTAACATTTAAAGATGAGCAGGTTTATGCAATATTCCAACCATTCTAATAAAACTTTCAGAGAAATTCTCCCTAATGCTGACAAACATAACAATGAGGGAGTGTGAGTGAGGGAGGGGAGGATGTTGGAAGTAATTATCATTGTTTAATAATATCTTTGGGAAAATACATTGAAAGGGGAATAGAAATATTTAGGGTTTAATCCTGGTTCTGCTACAGTCTTCCTGTGTGACCTTAGACAATCCATTAGACCTTTCTGATTCTATTCAATCAATTAAAATTAAGTACTTATTATGTGCCAGTCACAGGGCTAAGCTCTTAAAAGAGTGTAGGCTAGATTAAGTAATTTCTAAGGTCTTTCCCCACTATAAATCCTATGACTTCATAAAGATGGCATGTGTCCTTATTCATCCATGTCATCTATTTCTCCAGATTCAAAGCTAGAAGAATTAGAGGAGAGGTAATTATATCTATATGGGCCACATATCAGCAATGCTCTCACTCTATTGGTCAAATAGCCCTGACTACTCCATTTTCCAAGTCAACCTCATACCTTACATTTGAATATAAGGTTAGAGCTTATGAAATACTCTTACACACACACACACACACACACACACACACACACACACACACACTTTCTTTTTTTGCTTTCTACACATTTGCTTTTTTTGCTATCTCCTTGCCAAATCCTTTCAATCTGAGGGTTACTATTTTCTTGTTTAGTCATTTCAGTTATGTCTGACTTTTTGTGATCCCATTTTGGGGTTTTCTTGACAAAGATAATGGAGTTGCTGTTTTCTTCTCCAGCTCATTTTTTAGACCAATGTGGCCAGTGTCTGTGAAATGTTTAAACTTTTGAGCAGTTTGATTTTCACCCAGTGCCTGGGGAAATTGTAATGTAGAAATAATTTTTTTATCCTTTTTGGTCCCTATCTGATGGAGAATTTCCTACAAAGCAACCCTTTTTAACAGTCGAGTTCAACAATTGATCCCTAACTTATTGCTAAAGATCTGCCTCAAATGACTTACTCAAGGTCACTCAGTCAATACCAGTCAGCATGTAAGGGAAATAATTTCCTTGAAAGGAAAAGACTGAAGGACAATTCAAATAGAAAAATTACTAAGTTATGAAATTACTAAGAAAGAAGAGAAGAAGACCTATCAGAATTACTAAGTTGTTTAATGTATTTTTTCAATTTACTTGTCACGGAGTCAAATTTAAACAGCATGCTTAAGTAATATTTAGGGATTTCCCTTATTGGCATTACAGAATATTGCTGCATGCATCAGTCTTTAACAGCCAGTAACACTAGTAAGAAATCAGATGTCAGGGAACATTATGGTACATATTTCTGGATCCTGAATGTCATTCTGATGTAGTCTCTACTTAGCAGTTTACTCATTCTCCCCATCAAAGTGATTTTGGTTTTAAAACCTAAACCTTTTATTCATCCTCAAAACAGTGCATTATCACTGGCCAGCTAATCTAAATCCATTTTATTTTCCTCTAAAGAATATATTGGACATTACTTTATGATTATAGCTGTAGGAATGTTCTTTACCTTAGCATCTTCTGACAGATATGAGAAATTAGAGGATGTACAACAAGTAAGTGACTAAGCCTCTGGCTCACTCTTGGTGCAAAAACCTACGCTCCCTGTATGTGGTCTAAGTGACATCCTGTTCAGTTTCTAAATAGTGAGCGTGCCATCTAAATGACTTTCAGCACTCCTGTAGAGATGGAAATCTCAGGATAATGAAAAAGGTCATGGATTCAGAGTTGGATGGGACCTAGAGAGGTCATCTACTTCAACGCCTTTATTTTACAGATGGAGTGATTGAAGACTGGAGAAGTGATCTGGCCAAACACTGGTAGTAAGTGGCAAAGACAGAATTTGAACTTATGTCTTCTGACACCAAATGTAGTCATCTTTCTACTGGATTTCAGTTTGGAAAGTGAAAACTTAGCCCAACCTCTGTTTCACATGTCATTTCCCTGGATAGTTAATTCTGAAACTGCTGAACTTCATTCAGGGAGCTAAGAGAGACTCAAAGGATCAGTCAAAGAAAGGATTATTTCATTTTTTGTATTAGTATCTCCAGTGCCGGGCATACTGTAGTAGATCTTTAATAAATGCTTGTTGACTAATTTACTGATACAGGATTAAAAAGCAAATTACTTGTACTGAAATATGTATCATCTACAGCTAATTTGATGAGTTCTCAGTTATAACTTATACATCCACATGCAAACATATGCCCCCTTCAGTCGAAAGATTGCTTACCTTGAACAACAACCAGTAAGTAAGCTTCTTGACCACTTTTGTAAGCCAAAACACATGCTTGTAGAGGTTAGTGTTCACCACACCGGGATCTACTACGTTAGCAGTCACATGACTCCCCCCAGCTGCAAGAAGATGTTGTAGTTGATAGGAAAAAAGTACCAAGGCGAGCTTGCTTTGGGCATAGGCTCCACAAGGTGTATAACAGGATCTGTGAAGGAAAAAAAGAGGCTGTCCTGAGGAAAAGCTGAGATGTTAGATTGTTGATCACATGACTACTTCACCAAAATGCACAAAAAACAAATAAATCACATGCTAAAAATGCTCTCATCCCTTGCTTAATGGGATATTTATTAGAGTAGTTGTTGCATGGGAGAAACTTTATTTTCTGATTATGTTGAAGATGAATTTATAATCACATGTAGCTATATGTATCTATATACATATATATATAGCTATATTGTGCTTTAAGATTTATATATCCCTTTATAAATATTAACTCATTTTGTCTTCTCAACAACAGATATTAATAAACAAAAAAAAAATCTTTCTCATGTTTCTCCTGAAAAACTCCTACTTGTAACAAATACAATCTCTGCAATTGATTTGGACTACTGGGAAAGTCCTGTTTCAAAAAGTTTCTTAGAATTGTTTCAGTTCTAATTTTTATTTAATATCTGGTTTGGGATATTTTAAGTGATAGATGAAATCACCCTTGTGAAAGAACACAAGGTTTGTGGCAAGTGTTCTCTTCATGAAAACATCTATCCCCATTTTAGAAATTTAGCTTTTAGGAACTCCTACTGTATATTTTGACAAGCACTGAAAGTAGGAAAAGACTTTTTCTATCTAATGTCATGAGGAAGGGAAACATTGAAATATTCAGAATTTTTCTAGCTTATTTCTCTAATTGCTGCCTTTTTATTACCCAGTTAATTTTTTTAAAGCTGTGGATGGAAGATCCCCTTAACTCTAAACTGTTGTCTTGAACCGTGTTATCCATTAAAAACATTCTCTGTTCTTTTGTACAGAGATTCCTTAGTCATTGTCTAGGTAACTATGTCTAGGTGATGAAGCGTATAGAACATTAGGTGTGGAGTTAGGAAGAGCTGAATTAGTATTTGACCTCAGACTAGCTATGTCCCCCAGGACAAATCACTGATGTCTGCCTCCATTTCCTCTTTGGTAAAATGGGGATAATAATTGAACAATTGCCCAATGTTGTCATGAGGATAAAATGAGATAATATTTGTAAAATTGAGCAGACAAAAATTTGAGAAACTTAAAGTACTATGTAAATACCCAGCATTTACTACAGTGCCTAGCACAGAGCAGATGTTTAATAAATGTTTATTGATCTATTGATATTATTATCATAATTATAATAGTAAATGACATTCCTACATGGAAAGATGAAAATTATAGTTCCTAAGAACTTTATCATTATTAGTGCAGTTAGGAATATATGTAGGTATGGGGACAGCTGGGTAGCTCAGTGGACTAAGAGCCAGGCCTAGAGACAGGAGGTCCAGGGTTCAAATCTGGCCTCAAATACTTCCCAGCTGTGTGACCCTGGGCAAGTCACTTAACCCCCATTGCCTAGCCCTTACCACTCTTCTGCCTTGGAACCAATATGCAGTATTGGGTAAGGGCTTTTAAAAAAAAGAGTATATATAGGTAGAAGGCAAAGGTATGAATTGAATATTATGGTATGATATCTAAAGAAATAAAATTATAGGGTGAGAAAGAGGAATGCACTGGGAGAAAAGAGAAGAGAGAAGGGAGAAGGGAGAGGTAGAATTGGATAAATTATCTCACACAACAAAAGGCATAAAAGAGCTTTCACAGTGGAAGGTGAAAAAGGGGAAGTGAGAAAGGAGTGTTTGAATTTTACTCATCAAAATTGACTGAAGAAAAGAACACCCACACTCAGCTGCCCATAGAAATCTATCTTATACTATAAGAAAGTAGGAGAAGGGAATAAGATAAGGATGGGGAGGGCAAATTGGGAGAGGTAGTGGTTAGAAGAAAAATACTTTTGAAGATTAATAGGGCGAAAGGAGAGAGAGTAGGATAAACAAGGGCAAAAATAGGATGGAGATTAATACATAGTAATCATAACGGTGAAAAAAAATTAAAAATTTCTCTACTAAAGGCCTCATTTCTCAAATACAGAGAGAAATAAGTTAAATGTAGAAGAATTCAAGTCATTCCCTAATTGGTCAAAGGATATGAACTGGTAGTTTTCAGATGAACTGATCAAAGTTATCTACAGTTATATGAAAAAAATTTATAAATCATTATTAATCAAAGAAATACAAATTAAAATAACTCTGAGGTAATACCTGACACTTGTGAGCTTGGCTATTATGACAGAAAAGGAAAATGATAAAAGTTGGAGGGATGTGGGAAAAGTGAGACACTAATGCCCTGTTGGGAGGATTGTGAACTGATTCAACTATTATGGAGAATAATCCAATACTATGCCAAGAGCAATAAAGCCATACATACCTAGCACTACCATTACAAGGTCTGTATCACAAAGAGATGAAAATGGAAAAAGAAAAGGGCCTACATGTACAAAAATATTGATCACAACAATTTTTGTGGTGGCAAAGAACTGGAAGGGGAGGAAATTCATATCAATTGGGGAATGGCTGAGAAAACTGTGACATATGATTATAATGGTATACTATATTGGTATAAGAAATGAGGAGCAGAATGATTCCAGAAAAACCTGTAAAGAGTTATATGAACTGATGGAGAGGGAAGTAAATGAAACCAGAACACTGTACACAGTAATAGCAATATTGTACAATGAATAACTGTGAATGAATTAGCTATTTTGAAAATTGTAATAATCCAAGACAATCCCAAAGAACTCATTATGAAAAATACCATCTACATCTAGAGAAAGAATTGATTTTCTTACTTTTTTTGTTGGAGTTTTCTTCCATAAAAGGACTAATAAAGAAAGATGTTTTTCATGATTGCACAAATAGAATTTATATCAGATTGCTTACCATCTCAGCAAGGGGAAAAGCAAGAGAGAGAGAGAAGAGAATTAGGGAGTCAAAAATTTTTTGAAAATTAATGTTGAAAATTATTTTCACTGTGATTGGGTAAAAAATTATCAAATTTAAAAATAATAGGTAGCTGACATTTATATATTACACTTTTAAGTGTTTTGATCCATAACTTTACTTGGTGCTTGGGACAACTATCTGAGATAGCTAAGTGTTGTTATGCTAATTTTACAAATGAAGAACTGAAGTTCCAATTGATGATTTATTTATATTAGTAATTGTGCTGGTTTCCCTGCTGGGAAGTCCTCAAAACCTCTCAACCAGATATGCACAGTTGATCAGCCTCTGACTCTGTTCCAAGTGACTTCTGGGGGTCCTCTGGCTTAGTGAGAGCTTCACAAGCACACGTGTACTGCCCCAGTTCTTCCATCGATTTCTCACTTCTCTGGCTGAGCTCTGTTGCATTACAGAGTGCAGCTGACCTACTCATGGATATTTCTGCTTCTTGGATTTCTGGGGCACTGAAGGGTTAGAGTTGATTTCCATGCAGGTGTGGCAGGTGGTAGGGGAGGGGGGCAGCTGAGTGAACACATCAAGAGTTAAGAATTAGTCTTCTCTGCTGTAAGTTCTTCCCATAATTACCTTGTTAGGGATCTTGGTGTCATAGACCTTGGAGGCAGGTAAGATTGCATTTTGTCTTGTGCAATAACTTCTATTTTGGAAAGGTTTGAGAGATTGTTAGGACAGAGTAAATGTGTAGTCCTTTATCGTATTGGCCATATGACCCAGCACTGTTCCTAAGCACTTTTTTTCATATCCTA